>NC_047114.1:55589746-56195996 GCF_902500255.1 Thalassophryne amazonica
CTTTGTAATTGATGTAAATAAAGTCCGAAACATATTCAGTGGCAGCTTTACCATCAAAGAGCCTCATCCACAACTACCACAAAGACTCCAAGCTGTCGATGTTAAAGGGGGCAACACACGGTATTAAGAACAGGGGTATGTAAACTTTGGATCAGGGTCATTTGGGTAGTTCTCTTGTCATTTTGATTTAAAAAGAGGAAACACAGTTGTTTGACAATAAATGCTTCACCCAACCACTAACAATGGGCCTCATGTATCAACGCTGCATACAGCGATATTTGAGCGTATGTGGGGTGTACGCCAAAATGGCTGCGCTACTTGGCATTTATCAATGTGGTCGTTGGCGTACGCTGCGCTGAAAATATACACCAGGTCGAGAGGTGGCGTAAATTATACACCAAAATGAACCAGCACTGGAATTAGGGTTGCCAACTCTCTGAAAAATAAATAAGGGACACCTCACTGGCAGGGCTGACCGGCCCATGGAAATATAGACTGGAATGGACATGCGCGCCTCTATCTATTAGCGTCGCTCAGGACAGGAAGGCGCCATTACTAAGGGTGGAAATGTGCAGCTCATCAATAATAAACTGACCGCTTTTTTTGCACTAGCGTCACTATTTCTTAATGGATTTTAATAAATGTAGGCTTGTTTCAAAGCCCTTTGAAAGCTCTTTCCAGTGCACCTATGCATGTGTGGGTGAAAAAAAAACTTTTATGTAAAATGCAGAAATTTGGGGAAATTACGACAAACTGTGCTGCTTTTCTCGCTTTATTGTCGCTATTTGTTAACAGATTTTAATCAAAGTAGGCTTGTTTTAAAGCCCTTTCATTGCTCTTTCTAATGAACCCATACAGGTCTAGGTAGAAAAAAATGTTTTATGTAAAGTGTGGAAATTTGTGGAAAATATTCCATTCTGTTCATTTACTGTGATTTTTTTTTCCTGTCATCATAATTCTTGATGGATTTTTATAAATGACGCTTGTAAGTTGTATTCATGCTAATTAAAAGGTCTAACGAACACATACATGTCTGGATAAACAATCCTTATGTATTAAAATATAAATCTGAAGTATGCCTTGCCATTGTGCTCATTTATCTTGCTGCTTTTTCCACTGTAATATTACTGCTAGACTTTTAATGACAACAACATATATATGATTTTTACTAACATTTTATTACAAGTAGATATAAAGCCATTCAGAATTTATGACTTTTGACCCTCAGTCAGGGTAAAAAGTACCTCCTCCATCCCCTCCAACCACACTTCAAATTTAAATGCCTCCTGTGACCATGTACATATCATATTAAACAACAGCTGCAAGTATATATACATAAATATATTTAAACATTTTTGTTTCCGCATGTGAATGCAGCTTAATTAAAAGAAATTATGGCGTTGAGTTATAGTCTCAGTATATTGACATTAAATTGCGGCATAACGACTTTAAAATAGACATTTGTTTTACATAATTACATTAAGGCTCTTTTACAGTTCATTTTAGTATTGGAGAATTTGTTTTTGTGGTTCGTGCAGTTGATGGTGAAGCACTGGCTGCCTTTTTTCTCCTCATATCGCTTCTGTTTAACAGGATCAAGGTCTCTCTCCACCCTCAGTAATGGCCGCCGCGGGGCACGCCGCTAATCACGTGACGTCCATTCCAGTCTCTATTTCCATGGACCGGCCAACTGACCATTGCCTTCACCCTTCCCAGCGTGTGTGTGAAACGATTTTTAACCATTTGACTATTGACTTGACCCTGAATTTAAGTAGATGCACACATGCATTTGTTATGATATGAACATGCAGAAAACAAATTATTATTTAGCAATTTATTTTTAGTGCAAAATAAATTTTCACTTACAATTTCAATATGAGCATCCTGTCCTGCTTCAAAGTATAAAAAAATGTCTTTAAAAATAAATCTTTCTCTGTCGTGTTATTGTTATAAAAGTGTATAAATTAACAAAAAAAAAAAAAAGCAAAACAATGTAACATTGAAAGTCTGAAAAAGTAAACAATACTTACAATACTTATAGCTGTTGTCGCACACCTTTTCCCATTTGCCCATGTATTTTTGCTTTCTTTTTTGTTTTTTTTTGTTTTTCGAGAAGGAGTAACGACGTTACAGACATTGCTGTTCGTAGGCGTATCTGCAGTGTCGGTGTCTGTGTCGGTATCAGCCATGCTACTATGGTCGTCCGACGACCATCGTCGGCTCATGATTCTCGTCCGGGATCTTCTTGCGAGCAGATGTCCCTCGACCAATGAGATAAGAGTGATTCTGTATCGTCAACTCGTGTCTGTCAGCTCATTGGTGAAGAGCAGGAGAGAGGTTGGGATCAAATTTACCATAAGTTTCCATATAAAGCGCCAGTCAATTCCATTGACATTTTACAGACTTTTTGATTCTCACAGAAATACGGGACAAACTGCGTCCCGTTTCAGGTGAATACGGAACGCACACTTTTATTTCCAAATAAGGGACGATTCTGTTTTTCAAGGGACGGTTGGTAACCCTAACTGGAATCCACATAAAAATGAAAATGATCAACATGATAAACAGTGCCATTATACAAATCAATGCATATGTTAAATAAATAACACTTTCTTGATTATACCACATTTTTGCGGGATTGTTGGTCTCGAGCATGATCCGTGGCCACAGTGCTGACCGCAAAGAAAGCGCTGCTCGCCTTTTTCTCCAGACTTTGAGCCTGGAGCCAGAGCAGCGCTGAGCTTAACTTTATGTGGTGTGATCATTTTAGACAATGAAATTGATAATTACAACTGTAGTGTTGTCATTCCCTTCGCCCGTGCTGCAATCAGGTTTTGTCATCTCCATTCGTTTGTTACAATAAAATAAATAAAGAAATACATTTTAAAAATAAAGAAATCTGAAAAATTAGGCATGTCTTATCAATTGAGCGAGCAAATATCCACATGTCAAGAATTATTGACATGTGAAAAGAGAATACAGTGGTCCCTCGCTATAACGCGGTTCACCTTTCGCGGCCTCGCAGTTTCGCGGATTTTTTTAGTCCAATTTTGCATGCTTTTTTTTTTTTTTACAGTGCATTGTGGTTTGCGTGTCTGTTTATAAGAATCTTCTCACCCAGAAGAAAAAAGAGCGCCAACAACTACCCATAACTGTGTTCACTCGGAAAAAGACACCTGCAGCCAGGTTTGACTCAGTGGAAAAAGGCGCGGCGTCAGGACGAAGAGGCGCGATCAGAGGAACTGTGAAATACTGGTCAGTCACTATTAATAATTTCTTATGTGTCCAACCTCGTAGGTTGATCGTTAAAATTAAATTTGTTAGTTCTAAAAGCCATCATAATTATTTATAGGAAAACGTTCTATTTTTATTTCTCAAACAAATGTTTGGGCCTGAAAACAGGTTGGTCTTATTTCTCTACAAAGGTTTGAACTTTGAGAGTGTTTACACACAAGAGAAAAGTGAGAAAATGTTCATGCCTGATTGAGAAAAGTGTATAAAGTGGTTTTACAGCTTTAAAACGTCTATAATAATTGTAAAAAAATAACGCTGACTACTTCACTTATTGCGGGGTATTTTTAGAACGTAACTCCTGTGATAAACGAGGGACCACTGTAACACTTTTTTGATTATACTACAAAACAATTGATACGGCGGCCGCTTTTGACGCTCTATTGGCAAGCGTCGTGATTGGTGGAGTTCTTTTTCTTTGCTGTCTTCCTGGCTTCCATGTCGTAAAATGAGGGTGTGTCTGAAGCAGAGTCTGAATATTTATGGGCGTGTTCATTATAATTACAATTGTTTTCACCCGCTGCATTTATCAAGGTCACGTCGGGCGTACACCGGAAATGGGCAGGTGCGCACTGCTTGATACATGTCACGGCAACTTTGGTGTACTTCAAATTTACACCATAAATTTACTCCACAAGTGCGCAACGTTGATACATGAGGCCCATTGAGTGGAAAAAAAAGTTTTGTGTTGTCATTCATATTCTCTTAAAAATGGCCAAAAAAGCAAAAATTCTGCCAGAATATGTAAACTTTTGAGCACAACTCATATATATATATATATAGAGAGAGAGAGAGAGAGAGAGAGAGAGAGAGAGAGAGAGAGAGAAATTAGTTGACCAACTTGCCTAAAACTATGGAGCCCTGGAATTGTCATCGCAAAATGTTTTGCATGTGGAGAGAATGTGCACACGTTTTCTCATAATGTGCGCACATTTTATTATAATGTGCGGACATTTTATCATAATGTGCGCACGTTTTATCCATCATTTGAGTAAAACGAGGGCACAATCTACTTAAACCTGGCCACAATTTGTAAAACGTGTACTCAATATAAATCTTGGCTATTACAACCCAGGAGACAGTGTAATACACTTCCTCATCAGAAATGAATCTTATCAGGGTATATCATGGTATGGGTATGGCATACAAGGACATATTGAGAACTCTAGCTACCCAGCATGGCACCATCTGTAGTTTGAGTACATTAAAAAGGATGCTGAGGGCGAGCCATCTCCGCCGTCGCGAGTATGACGATTTAGGTCATATTATAGAGTTCATTTTGAATGAACTCCAAGGGTCTGGGAAGTTACATGGGTACCGCTGGATGTTCTATAAATGTATAGAACATGGTTTGCATGTGAGAAAAGAAGATGTGCACATCATTCTCAGCGCAGTTGACCCTGAAAGCAGCCAGTGCTACCGCAGACGATGTCTGAGACGTAGGCAATACTTTTCCCGTGGGCCTAATTTTATATGGCACATTGATTCTTATGATAAGCTCAAGCCTTTTGGCGTATGCATAAATGTTTGCATTGATGGATATAGCAGAAAGATTATTTGGGTCTGGGCCGCCTTCACAAACAGTGATCCGCGTGTGGTTGGGGGCTACTTTGCAGAAGCGATAGAGAGGGTGGGGGGCTATCCAGGACTTTTGCGCACTGACATGGGAACAGAGAACGTGGTCTTGAGAGACATGCAGATGTTTTTGAGATGAAATGACAACGACACCAGAGCAGGAGAATTAGGATTTTTAACAGGAGTAAGCAGTGCCAACCAAAGAATAGAGAGTTGGCGGGGAGTGATGAGAACACAAGGCATCGAACACTGGATCCAGATGTTTGGCGAGCTGAAAGATGGTCTTTTCACAGGGGACTATCTGGACAAGGCTTTAATCCAGCTGTGTTTCATGGGAAATGTTCAGGCAAGTCATGCATGCACACTAATACATTATATAACCAGAGCAAAAATTGTCTGAAGTGCTTTTGTTTTTAATGAGCATATTAAAAATACATTTCTTTCATAAACATTAGGGGTTTTCTTGGGATTCTAAATATCATTGATCTGTGTGCATTTCCTTTTTTAGGATGAGTTAAACAGCATCATGAACATCTGGAACGCACATCGCATTTGCCCCTCTGCAAACGCAAGTGTGCCATCTGGCGTACCTGATGTGATGTATGTGGCATCACATTTGTGGGGAGCTGATGATCTTCTCGTGCCTGTTAATGCAGTTGATTTAGCTGTGTGTAAAGAAAACTGCACATTCTTAAGTTCTGTTCCATGCGATTTTGATATATTTGATTTTTGCACGAATGTGATGTTGGAGAGGGGACTAGAGTTTTCTTCAAACTGTCCACAGGCACAGGAGTTGTACATTACGTTGAGAGACTTTGTTCGTCCACTACTGATTGAGTAAGGCTCTGTAGAGAAGGCTAACAAACATTCCTTTCACCTGTGCTCACAAGTCTGAAGAACTTTAGCCTAGGATCTTAATTTAGTTTGAACATGATGTAAGCCCCAGCATAAAAATACAATAATACAAAACGCAGAACATATAAGATGACTTCTGCAAGAACACATTTATTGTGTAAACAGGATTGCTTGAACAGTTCCTCAGTATAACAATATAGGGTATACTCTGTATAAGAAACAGTTAGTGTTTGCTCTTAAACCTTAAAACAAAAACATTGCCTATATGTAAAACACTGCATGTTTCAGAAGAAAAAAAAAATACAATTTCATTCATAAAATTTATTGCATCTTTGCTACATTAAAACCTGTATGAGGGTGATTCTTTAACTACGGGAACTATTGGCCTTGTAAATGTAATTTCCACCACACCATTGCCTTACAATATAAAGCGCCTTGGGGCAACTGTTTGTTGTGATTTGGCACTATATACATGTGCTCTGATGTCACTGTTTATCACCATAGAAACTACCCAAACAATCTTTCATACAAATTGTTTAAAGGGACATTACAGTGTTGTGGTGGAAATTACGGCAATAGTGTAGGACAACTACATTTTGTTTAAAAAAATCACAACAGTTGTATGACATTGAATACCCCAATTATGTTTTGATTATTTTACTGATATTTTATTCAGAGATATTTTAAAACATTAGAAAAAAACGTTTCTTTACCATTCATTTTTATCATTGAAGATCAGACGTCTGGGTGTGGGACAAGCACAAAACGGCAATATTTGCATATAATGATGCTGAAAAAAGGTGAAAAAGTCATCATAGACTACTAGAACAAATTTCTTAACACACTTTCATTGTAAAGATAACTATAACTATATCTGTTTTTCATACAATATGATCAAAGGACATAATAAGTGCCCATAGTCTAAGAATCACCCATGAACACTTGTGTAAGAATTCATAAAACATTGACACCCCTTTAATCCAGGAAGGATTACAAAATTGATCATAACAAATGAAAGATGTTTTGCAAACAGTTTACTTAACATTTAACAGTTAAGATGAGTTGCAGGATGGGCTGCATTTTGCCAAGTTTTGAAACTTAATACTCTGACCCTTGAATAGGTTCCAATTGATGAAGAAAACTTGCTGTGTAAAATTGTGTTTGTATAGATTAATTTTTATCAGTAGATCAAAAGCATTGAAATTTTGTTAATTTCAGCTATATAACACGATACAAACTAAAGCTAAATGGTGCCCCAATCCATCCTAAACATATCAAAAGTTCTGATGAATCCTTGCACTCGCTTAGAAATTTGACATGGCCTCCAGAGGTGATTTTCAAGCATTGTTTTTTATAATGTTCTATAGCATGAAATTAGCAAAATTTCACTCACCCATCTTCAACCGCTTACTCCAATTGAGTTAGCCCTATGACTGCTGAGGCAGTCACAGGGTGTGAGGCAAACTTAACATTGAATATTAACTATTAAAGCACAGCTAACTGGACTTTAAACAGAACCAGTCCTGTTATAGGTTATCGAACAATACAAGACCACTTATGCTTATTGTTTTAAGGTAATCAAGAAAATTTAGGCACAATATAAACATAGCCAAGGACTATTCATTAGTTACAGCATGGTGAATGAAAATTGCTTTGTTGCTTTATTCACCTACTGCTCCCATTTGCAATTACTGTATATTTTTTTGAAACCGTGTGTTCGTTTCAATGATTTTTGTTGCCACATTTCACTCTGACAAGTCAAGAATAGGCTGACATCTCTATCCTTCAATAAGTCCCTCAGACTAGCCAGCTATGGAGCAGATATCAGATAGCCTATAAGACCCAACAGTCCAGCACAACAGACCTAGGCCACTCAAAAGATTACCTGATGAAGAGTTAACCTGTGTTTTAACAATATTTCATGACTTTAGCGATCAAGGGAACATTCCCTTTCCCCCCCCAAATTTTCAAATGTAGCCTACCAAACTTGGCTTGTCACATAACTAATAAAACATGGGAATAAAATCATGGAAATTAACAGATTAATTAAAAGCAAGAATTAAACATGACCACAAATTCATGAAACTGGCACACATGTAGGCCTACACCTGCCTACTCTCAGATAGCCTATAAGGCTAAATCCTGTTACAGCTCTAAATGTCAACAGCAGTAACATATTCTAGAACTTAAGAGCCAGTTTTAATAAGTCAGGCAGATGTCTTTTTTTTTTTATAAATGGTAGATATATGTTAGAAACGAACAACAATTAATTTTTTTAAATCCTTGATATGGTCTGCTTTTTTTTTTTTTTTTAGGGGGCCCTGGAAATTTGGGGTCAAAATGATCAAAATCACAAAATTTAGGCTTTTTCAATGCTCATATTTCCATGCCCCCTAAGTGAGCCAAATTGATTTTCATTAGCGTTAGTCTATCAGATATAGACTCTCCAAAATCATGAAAAGTTTGGCGGCTGACTTGGTGCCGCCCATAGGTGGTACTGCAAATTGCTTTTTTTTTTTTTTTTTGCAAAAAATAAGCTTTCAAATAACCATATATGTCATGAACCGTTTGTCCTATTCTCTTCAAATTGTTGTACATTTTTCACAGACGGTTCATAAAATAAAGGTTATTTCAGTGTTTATTTTTGCAGTTTAGTTCCTATTTGGCCAGCAGATGGCAGCCTACACCAGAATGGCTTGCCACACTGCACTCAAACTTAAACAGGCCCCATTACCCTTTTATGGGAGCAAATTCTGCAAGCTTCATGAAAATCGGAGGAAGTTGCCAATTTACCATATTTGGCCTCTTCGTGAAGTGGTCCAACAAAAACTGTGCAAAAAGGTCAATACTAAAACCAGCCACAAAACTCTACCACTGAAACTAGAGATGCTGAATGATAGCCATATTTCATCACTTTTGACTTAGGGCGCATGGAGAAATCACTGTGAAAGTGTGGTAATTTCGCATTTTGGCAGCAAAAGCGCCCCTTATACTTGTGCGCCCAAAGTCAGCCGCCAAAATTTTCATTGGAAAAAATAAATAAATAAAAGCAATTTGCAGTGCCACCTACATGCTGCACATCAAGTCAGCCGCCAAAATTTTCACATTTTTGGAGAGTCCATACCTGATAGACTAACACTAATGAAAACTCAGTTTGGCTCACTCAGGGAACACGGAAATATGAGCATTCAAAAACCTATATGTTATGGTATAAACCCATTTTGGCTCATTTTGACCCCAAATTTCCAGGACCTCCTAAAAAAAAGCAGACCCTATCAATGATAAAAAAAAAATAAAACGATTATTCCTTTCTAACATTATCTACCGATAAAATTTTGGGGGGGACAAATCTGAAGGGATCATGAATCACCCTCTAATAGAAACCTGCCTGATTCTTATAAAAACTGGCTCTTACACTTTGGTAATATGGCTTTGGAAGTGGTTCATGTACTAAAATAAGTTGTCATAGGCTACTGCAATGGCATAAACACATTCTTAGCAGGGCCTTTCAGATAGAGGGCACCAGGTGATCATTTTTCCGTATCCACTTGTGAACGCGCAAGGTTGGCGGAAATTTCTACGTCACTACCTGGCGTTTTGAACATTCGGTTAACTGTTCTGTCAAGATGAGCTCCCCCATTGAGTTGAGCTACCTGTGGCATAAATCGACAGATACGTGTGTAGAAATTAACTCCATCGAAACAAGCTACCTATCATGTTTCACTTTCATTCACTGAATACACATATCTTCTTGACATAGTTTATTTTGACAAGAAAATAAAGGTATCAATTGTTCATCCCAACGTAGAAATATGTAAAACATATGCACTATAAAAGTACTAATTTATTTGCACCTTAATACCCTTTGAAGATTAATGGATAGAATTTACTATATTCAGTTTGAGTTCAGTAGACATTGGCCCACAGTAAAAACTACACATTTTAAAATATTAGTTTTAGCCTACAATAAAATGTAGTACTGCGATTCCACCATGATTTTTAATTTGTGATATTAAACGCAATTACTATGGCCAAGATAATCATAACAGGAAAAAAAAAATCCGTTATCTTCCCATGACTACTATACAGATTGGCAACTTACAATGTACACCTATCTAAACTGCGCTTGACGGGTGAAGTGTGAAAGCGCATGCGCAGTAGAGCTCATCGATGAGTACTTTTGCTCAATGGGGTAGAGATGTGCAGTAAGATGATTGAGCACTCATACTCAATATGAAATTCTTCACACACACTGTGACGGTCCGGATCTGTATTTTTAGAGTCAGTGGGTTTGAGAGCATCGGAGGCTAGGACAATTAGCCAGGAAGTGCACTGCTGCTCAGGTTCAGGTTTCCACAATGCTCGCCTTTATTACAAACGCAAAATATAACCATACAATGCCAGGTTACATGGCTGTTTAACATGCGAACCAAGTACGAATCCATACATCACTTGTGAGTCGAGTGGCAAAATATGAAGACAGGAGCTTGGCTTAAAACACACGTCCATAACGAAAGCGCCACATAGACTGGTAAATAATATTAACTGCTGCACCCTCTGGTGGCGCGGCATAGTCTCTCTTAAACGTACATCACACGACCTTGACTGTTACAACACACACATACATATATAAATAAATAAGAGTTCAGATGCAAAAGCATAAGTTTTTAGTTGAGGCCAACATGTACTTGGCTGTCAAGGGGACCATCAGTGTGCAAAATATGAAAGAATTTGAACAAACTTTTCATTTTATTGATGAAAGTCTGTGCATTTAATAGGGTTTCCGTTAAATCTCCATTTTCAACTGCATTTTTCTCCATTTAAAGAGAAGAAGACTTACTGGGTTTTGCATCTGAATTCTTCATACACACATATAGACACACAACAATGGAGCTTCTGAGGTGTGCTGCACGTCAGGATGTAATTCATAAAGAACAGAGGACATCTCATTTTGGGAGGAAAAAACGTTTTAGTCTATTGTAGTTTATTGTCTGTATTACAGCGTTTGGAAAGAGGTGTCATTTTATTTAAAAAAGGCAATTCATTTTGAAGTTAATTCCAACCAGACTCTGTCTCAGCAGAGAGTGGAGCAGCGTTTGGAGCTGTGCGAACGGAACAGAGAACCATTCTGGTTTATTGACTGCTACAAGGAAAAGAGTCCCAGTTACTCACTTTAATCCACACAAAAGTGATTCATGATTAAAATTTTAATGGCTTTGAGAGGGGTTAAGAAGCAGACTTGCCACTTCTGAAGAGCAGCGAATTAAAGAACCAACGAGCCAGGGGATCGAAGCACTGTTTCATGCTTCAAAGTGGAGTCATGCTGCAGGGTCTGTAATCAACGTAGAGAAATGATCATTTTCCCGACAAACACCCTCAAAAACAACAGCCGCTCTGAAGGACCAATAAAGGCCAATAAGTTAAGCAAAAAGGCTATTGATGTCGGTGGATCAATCAATCAATCAATCAATTTTTTTATATAGCGCCAAATCACAACAAACAGTTGCCCCAAGGCGCTTTATATTGTAAGGCAAGGCCATACAATAATTATGTAAAATTATGGATCAAATCATTTCTTAACAATACCCGAAAGAACCGGTTTTCGATACCCAAGCCTAATCCCAAGCGAGATGTCTGCCCACTCCCAACTTGTTGTAGACGTGATCCACAGGTGTGATCTAGTAATTATGTCATAAAACCCTGCTGAATCTAATTATCTGCATGTATGATCAGGTAGACCACATAGCTGTCACTGTAGTAGCACTTATAAGTTTACAGCCACCAAACGTCACTCTTTCTGGACAATAATTTATGATTTCAGACAATTTATACCATATGCCAGTACCATGCTTATAGGCTGGGTCACCACAGCATTTGATGTTTAATCTAATTGCCGCTGTTGTAATCTGACTTTTAGTTTTAGAAATAAATATTTTAACAAAAGTAATTTTACCCTTTATTTTGAACAATTTATATTTTATTATTGCTCTCAAACTTATTGTGATGAAATATACAAGTATAAACAACTTGCAGTTGGACAACTGAGTCATTAAGTGAACCATCACTCTCAGCATTGCTAAATAAAATGTGTGCACACTATATTGATTCATAACTTTTAATGCTGAAGGATCAATCTGTTAACAAAAAAAGATAGATTTGTCACTATAAATTCAACGAAGTTACAAGTGCAACGAAATTATGTCCACACCCAATCACCTTAGAATTGAGGCATAGTGAGTGTGGGGGTGGCCGCAGCTATATCATGCGCAACCATGAGCTTGGGAAGCTGTAATTATGATATCTGTCTGAGGAAGGTTAGAACTTGACTGTCGGGTGAATAAAAAAATGCTTAAAAATCACATTTTATAAGAAAATAAAATGGATTTATTAATTGCATACTCACACTAATATACATGTATGTGCATTAATACAAAACAAGATGGCCAAAAAACCTGACACTGCATAACATAGCGTACTGCGGCAATAATTAGCAAAGCCATTACAAAATGGCATGCTATACCTGTCCTTACACAGTTGATCGTTGTTGCAGTTATAAACTGCACATCAATCAGCACCACCCATTTCACTCTAAGGGTCAGGCACACACTATGGCGGTATCTGTGAAACTGTCTTATTTCTATTACTGCCATGGTCTTCAAAGTCACAGGAAACATTCTTGGGACACAGACCTTGGACAAGTTCAAAGATGGTCAAGCTTGACTCATTGTCATTTGAGCATCATTCCAAGCAGCTAACCAAAAACTGTTTCTACCAGTTGATGAAGATTCTACAGTCTTCCTTTTTTCTTTTTTAAACTTAAAGCTATTTTCATTACAAGTTTTCTAATGTAGTAACATTTTAACTTCAAAATGTACAGTACTCAAATTAATTGTGTTTCCTAATTTCGAAACATTGTTTTAACTTCAACAGTACTCAAATTAATCTTGAGGTAAAAAAAAACAAAAAAACATTTTATAAGGATTTTCTTCAGAATGCTAGTTGTCCGACATTTCTGCACTCTGTCCTCTCCCGTGTTTTGGCCGGATGCCTCGTTTCTATTGGGCACGTAAAGCTACATCACAGTGCGCAGTGATAAAAGTTGGAATGAGTTGAATTAGAGTCCCTCAATTGGGAGAGTAGTGTCAACTTGGAACATGGTGCCACTATTAGGTCCAACTGTACTGAACTACCAAGTGAACTATGTTTTCAATATTTTTTGTAATCATTTAACCACATAGCGGTACAATCAAAATAATTCTAAAAATAGTTAAGCCCTCCCGAAGCTCCCAACGGCCCAGGAGACAGCGGACCTCCTGGTCCACCATGTCGTCCGCCTGCATGGGATACCATCAGACATCGTCTCCGATCGCGGTCCCCAGTTCTCCTCGCATGTCTGGAGGAGCTTTTGCTGGGAACTGGGGGCCACGGTCAGTCTCTCGTCCGGGTATCACCCCCAGACCAACGGGCAAGCAGAGCGGGCCAATCAAGAGATGGAGCAAACACTGCGTTGTGTGACAGCCGCGCACCCGGCGGCCTGGAGTACTCATCTGGCCTGGATCGAGTACGCCCACAACAGTCAAGTGTCATCAGCCACCGGGCTCTCCCCCTTTGAGGTGTGTTTGGGGTATCAGCCCCCGTTGTTCCCGGTGGTTGAGGGAGAGGTCGGTGTGCCCTCGGTCCAGGCCCACCTGCGGAAGTGCCGTCGGGTGTGGCGTGCCGCCCGTTCTGCTTTGTTGAAGGCCCGGATGAGGGCGAAGACCCATGCAGACCGGCGGCGGACCCCGGCCCCTGCGTATCGCCCCGGGCAGGAAGTGTGGTTGTCCACAAAGGACATCCCGCTACAAGTGGCCTCCCCAAAACTACAGGACAGGTACATAGGACCGTTTAAAATCCTCAAGGTCATCAATCCCGCCGCAGTGAAGCTTCAGCTTCCAGCCTCACTGCGGATCCATCCAGTATTTCATGTGTCGAAGCTCAGGCCCCATCACACCTCGCCCCTCTGTACACCCGGTCCGGCACCACCTCCTGCCCGGATCATCGATGGCGAGCCGGCTTGGACAGTGCGCCGGTTGTTGGACGTCCGACGGATGGGCCGGGGCTTTCAATATCTGGTGGACTGGGAGGGGTATGGTCCCGAAGAACGCTCCTGGGTGAAGAAGAGCTTCATCCTGGACCCGGCCCTCCTGGCCGACTTCTACCGTCGCCACCCGGACAAGCCCGGTCGGGCGCCAGGAGGCGCCCGTTGAGGGGGGGGTCCTGTTGTGTGGGCCGCTGAAGAGGAGGTACTGCTGGCCCACCACCACCAGAGGGAGCCCTGCCTGAAGTGCGGGCTCCAGGCACCAGAGGGCGCCGCCGCCCCACAGGAGCAGCCTCGGTAACAGCTGTCACCCATCACCTGAGACAGCTGACGGCAATCATCAGTGGGGTATATCAGCAGGACGGCATCTCCACCTCATCGCCGAGATATCGTTTCTACCGGAGAGGTAACATATCGAAGCAAACAGAGTACATATTGTTTGACTGAGCTAGTTTATTGGATTACTGTTCCAACGAGAGGTGGAGGTACCTTTCCTGCCGTTCGGAGTTCTGGGTGCAAACGCGCCCCCATCTAACTGTTCTTTGTTCCTCGCCAGCAGTACCAGGTCCGACACGCGGAGGCAGTGGCCACCTGGGAGTTCGGGACTTGGCGGCTCCAGTATTCCCGGGGACCTGTGGCGGAGGAAGCCGTGTGGTTCCGGTCTTACCTTGGAGAGGCGTCTCCTATCTTCGAGCCTGCCCACACGACACTTTTGTGAATTGACTGTTGTCCATTTCTGTAATTGGTTGTATTCGTTGTGCACATTCACAACAGTAAAGCGTTGTTATTTTGGCTTACTCCATTGTCCGTTCATTTGCGCCCCCTGTTGTGGGTCCGTGTTCCTACACTTTCCCAACAGTAGATGTCCGTTGTAAACCGCCACCACCCAACAGTTAAAACAAAAAAGGCTTTAAATAGCTGCCTGCGGTTATCACCACTTACCAATAAGAACTATAATGTTACAGCCTACGAGCAGCCCAAATCTCCGTGCAACAGTAACAGCGAACAGGAAGAAAATGTTGGCAGTGATTTATTAATTCGAGGGCTCAATTAAAGGAAAACGTGCGCACGAATTATCACGGCCAGGAAAATGTGTGCATGAATTATCACGGCCAGAAAAAAAAAAATCACTTTAAGTGACCTCTCCCGGGTTCCGTATAAAACAACCTGGTCTCACAGCAAGTCGTGATTCAGCAGCACGAAATATACATTAATCTATTGGTTCATGATATTGTGATGAAAAGCGCCTCATTTTCATCACGGCAGCACAAATTCATTCTAATACATTCTGTGATGGCTGCACGAAATTAAAAGTGAAGTGGGGGGGGGGTCGGGGGTGGTTATGGTTAGGGTTGGGGGAAGGAGTAGGGTTAGGTTATAGTTTAGGTTAGGGTTGGGGGTAGGAGTAGGGTTAGGTTATAGTTTAGGTTAGGGTTGGGGGAAGGAGTAGGGTTAGGTTATAGTTTAGGTTAGGGTTGGGGGTAGGAGTAGGGTTAGGTTATAGTTTAGGTTAGGGTTGGGGGAAGGAGTAGGGTTAGGTTATAGTTTAGGTTAGGGTTGGGGGAAGGAGTAGGGTTAGGTTATAGTTTAGGTTAGGGTTGGGGGTAGGAGTAGGGTTAGGTTATAGTTTAGGTTAGGGTTGGGGGAAGGAGTAGGGTTAGGTTATAATTTAGGTTAGGGTTGGGGGTAGGAGTAGGGTTAGGTTATAGTTTAGGTTAGGGTTGGGGGAAGGAGTAGGGTTAGGTTATAGTTTAGGTTAGGGTTGGGGGTAGGAGTAGGGTTAGGTTATAGTTTAGGTTAGGGTTGGGGGAAGGAGTAGGGTTAGGGGAAGGGAAAGTAACCTGTCCCCTTCGGGGGACAGGAGGAGCACGGTCCTTCCACCAGGCCGGTCCCCCTTCTCTGCCCCACCCTCTAAACTCACGGCTTCTTTTTTTGCCATATTGCACCATAGTCCAGTCTTGTGCTGGAGCCATGGTAGAATATTAGTTTTTAGTTTTATATATATATATATATATATATATATATATATATATATATATATATATATATATATATATATATATATATATATATATATTTAAAAAAAAATTTAGATGTGAAACAAATTAAAATTAAAATACTGTTTTTAAAGATGTAAATGAAATTGAAATATTGTTTTTAATAAAATTCAATCCAAAAAAAAGAAAAGAACAAGTGTGCTGAGGACGACGTTTCGGCTACAATAAGCCTTCTTCAGGTCCTGGCACTCTAATTAGATACAAAAATGTTATGGAAAGCAGTCAGTAGAAAATGACGGGAGCATAAAAAAAAAAAAAAAACGTGAGACTGGGCTGGCCTAAAAATAGGTGGACTAAATGACCTTTGTTGTTTCTCTATAGTGAAGTGTAAAATCACTCATATTCCACAGTTATCATTCAAACACTGATGATAATAGGGGTACTGAACTCATTCCAGAAAGGGCAGAGTGTGTGCAGGTTTTCTTTGCAACCACTCACTCCACCAGGTGATTTCACTGATTAACATCACTGAGCAGATGGAATCAATCAGTGAAATCACCTGGTGGAGTGAGTGGTTGCAAAGAAAACCTGCACGCTCTCTGTCCTTTCTGGAATGAGTTCAATAGCCCTGGTCTAGTGGTTTAAGTGTTGGCTTGAGACCAGAGAATGCTCACTTCAAACCCCCATTTGGTTGGAAAATTACTAAGGGCCCTTGGACAAAGTCCTTATTCTCTTAAGTTGCTCCTGGTGTGTTGCTCCTGACATCGGTGCAAGGCATTGCTGAAAAGCACTTTGAGATTCTGATATAGATGTAAAAGCACTATATAAATGCAGCCCATTTAGCTGCTAATAATAATAAGAAGAATGTTATTAATATTATAATAACTCCTAAAACACTGAAGCTATGATAGCAAAAGTTAGCAAGGAATGTGGCCTACTTACGGGAATAAACAGTTTGTCAAAACACTGTTACATTACCCATGCAAATTTCTTCATTTGAAGATGTCCCGCAACATAATGAACATACCCTACATAGCTTAATAATCTCACCATCTCTATTTGTAGATATGGATATAAGAACAGATAAACTCCAGTCAGATTGGGGCGATTATCTTAGCTGTGTTGTCGCAAAATTTTGACGTCATTGCTAAAACACATGATCATCTACTAAACACGTGATATCACAACTCAATTTGACATCTATTTTCTTGACTTCCCTTGAATCTTATACTCAGAAACTACTGAACGTTATTCATCATTCATGCAAAAAACTATTGAAGAATCTTCAAGAACCGAAAGTATGGTGAAACATCTAACAATCTCATGTCAGCTTACCCAAGATCACAAACCACATCTTGTTTCCAAGTTTTCTCACTTTCAGGTTTGGGAAGGTAACAAAAAATAACGATGTGTAGTACATATATGTCTAGTTCCATCTTTTGTCCAATATTCACAAAAAAGAAAAGAAAACAACTTTTTAAAAAAGTGATGTCTTTTATCCTGGTAATTTTGCTTGAGTCCTCTTCCAGTATCTTCTCCACCAGTCAACATTTAATGGCATTGACCCCTTCTTTTGTCCGTTTAATTTCTTGAGTAGCTGTTCCAGTCATGTTTATATCTTCATAGTTCCACCTTGCCAGTATCCGGTAAAAAACACTTCTTATACTGTCCATAGTCACAACAGCTTTAACAAAGTCACACATATCAGAGTCCAAGAAATTGACTTAAAAAAAAAAATCCACACTCAAAACGTTGACTCAGTAGAACTGTATCCACATTTGAAGAACAAGCTGCACTTGTCCATCTGACTGACAGCTAAAGACGACAACTACACTAACTAGTAGTGAGGGTACTGTGAGAAATGGAAGTTAACACATTTCAAATAGAGATGGGCGGATCTAAATCTCTGTGTACTCAAACTGGTCGTCACAGGAGACGTGGATTAGTGAGCAACACCCATACAATCTACATGCCATCACTTGTCATGTGACGCAGCTTCAGACGCACAAGCATATTAAATAAAAATCACTGGAACAAGTAAACAGGTGCATCATTGGCATTAAAATTTCACCAGGAGTTTGTAGAGTTTACGGTGTGGTTATAAGTACTGTGAGAAAACATTTGAAATCTGTCACCCTTAACCTTGAATAACAGATCATGCAGACACAAATGAAAATATTTAAATCAACAAAATAATTTTAGAAAGCATGGCCATGGTACCCCACCATTGAGGACTTATGTAAATGACCTTTCATGCTATGTGGTGAGGGAGCCATCTGCCTTTTTAACATGTTATTCTCAGGTAAACTAGATTTGAAAGCTTATACTTTTGCAGAATGACTGTTTTCCTCTTTTCATCTGATTAGTTGGAGGGCAGTTCAGCTGTAAACTCACCCAGTTTTATGCTTATCTGGTATCACCATATAATCTGCCATGAGAAAAAACTTTTTTTTCCTCCAAATGGCACTAATGATGTTTTATTTGGTCATTTGATACATTTTTATGGTGCCATACTCACGCAAACTGTTCCATGGCCACGGCCCCCCAAGTGTTAATTTCAGTTTGCCATTCATGATGACAGTGTCATCAGAAAACATGAGTTGAATTATTTTTTAATCAGTTAACTGAAGAATATAATCAGACAAATGCCCACTGCCACAAAATAACAAAGCAGCATATACTGCACATGCAGAAAATAATTCCACAAAATTAGACTCACACATAAACACACACCTTGTTACAAAGAACAGTTCAGTCCTCTCAAAAAAAAAAAAAAAAAAAAAAAAAAAAATCAGAGATCTGTGGTCGTCTGGGAGAACCAGTTGTATTGTTTCTGTTCCTTCAACTGATTTTCACTTCTTGTTACATTCCAGAAGCTGTATGTCACACATGACAAAACACACCCTGAATGACAAGTCTTTGAAAAAAGAAAACAAAGAAAGCATAATTAATGTATTAACATTAATGGATCATTTTCATCTTCCATCAAAATTGCACACTGATCTGACATAAATATTTTGTGTTTCATATCAGCTGCTATTTGGTGATTTTACTGTATGTCAGGTCAGGTGTGGGTGCAGGTGGTGATGCGATGTATCAGCACATGTCATGACAGCACTCCACAGCACTGCCTTGTCTGCTGAAAGCAGGTAGACAACAGGTACATCCTCATTTCTCAAAAATAGGTATTGATTTTTTATTTTTTTTACCATATCTTTTTTTATACTATATTTTTACCATATCTGTCTTACTGTGTGGAAATATGGGGAAACAACTACAAAAGCACCCTGCAGCCACTATGCATACTACAGAAAAGAGCAATAAGGATAATAAAGTGGGATACAGAGAACATACGTACCAACTCAATATTTGTAAAATCAAACGTCTTCAAGTTTATGGATTTGGTCAAATTTAAAACATCACAAATCATGTACAAAGCCAGAAACAATTTACTGCCGAAAAATATACAAAATCTATTTATAGAAAGAGAAGGTGGCTATAATTTGAAAGGAGAAGTGAACTTCAAAAAGAATAGAAGTCGACCTTGTAAGAGAAGGATGTGCATATCAATCTGTGGGGTGGATTTGTGGAACAGTTTGGTGCTGGAGCTCAAACAGAGCACCAATATAAATCATTTTAAAAGAATGTACAAAAAAAATCTATTACAGTGTTCACTAAAGTATTCAAAATGGTAAAAGAAACTGACATGCACCAGTACCGGTGATTAATTAGGGCCTGAGTAGGCAACGTCCTACGAGGACCCTATTGTAATTGCGCTGTTTATTATTATTATTATTATTATTATTATTATTATTATTATTATTATTATTCTCACTCTTAAAATCGAAATTTACTGACCAAAAGTTATCAAAAGCTTTTCTCTATGTTGAAGGGTGTGGCCGCTATGGTGCCGCCATTTTGACCCTTTGCCATGGAACATCAAGTCATGATAACTCCTTCATGCTTTGCCTGATTGACTTGAAACTTCACATGTATGATGATGGTTGGCCCCTGAACACACCCAGCCCCTCTGTTTGTACACTGAGCATCCCCTAGTGGATGAACAATCAACATGTCATAACTCCTTGATGCATTGTGTGATTTGTTTAAAATTTTAACTGTGTGATGAGTGGTTGCCCCTGCATGCACATGCCCACATGTGGTCACAAGGGCACCCACTGGCCTGGGTAGGGGGTTGTGCGGAACGAGGGCCCGTATATGACTGCTTGCAGTCCTAGTTAGTATTATTATTATTATTATTATTATTATTATTATTATTATTATTATCACTTTTGAAATCAAAATTTCGGCCTCTTCCCATGCTCAAAACTCAAACTTTACAAAGTCGTCCGGCCGGATCCGAAATTCGATATTTTGGGGGCGTCGCACATGGTCGCAGAAAAATCGCAAAATAACGCCCCCTAGAAATTTTCAAAAACCCCTACACATTGGGCTTTTTTCATCGTAGCCTCACGAAATTCGGTACACATATTTACCATGCCAGGACGCACGAAAAAGTCTCTTACTGTCATGGTGAAATATCGACAGGAAGTCGGCCATTTTGATTTTAAGTTTCGATTTTGAGCAAATTTTTGCCATTTTTGGCCATTTCCACTACTTACATTTGAACGAACTCATCCTAGGGATTTCATCCGATCATCTTCAAATTTGGTCAAAATCATCACAACACAATGGTGATCAAAAGTTATCAAAAGATTCTAATTAAGTCAAAAGGCGTGGCTGCTAGGGGTCGTCAAACTTTGGCGAGCTTTTCGGAGCACGCCATTTCACTTCGAACGGCTGTCACGCCCCATACTTCATCGTAGATCCTTCAAACTTGCTAGACATGATGAGGGCTCCGCCCTGAATGTCTACATATCTTAAGTTCCCACCTGCTCCATAGCACCTCCCGGTGGTGGTGGGAAATGTCCTATTTTTACTTTAAGAGGTCCTGATGTCACGCCATGAAATTACGTTCTTCCTTTTGACTTCTTTAATTTTCTCACATCAGCATGAAAATTGATACACAGGTCGAGCACGACAACCTCTTACAATTCATAGGGGCGTTGCCCATGGGTGGGGCAAAATGCCTCAATAGCGCCCCCTTGAAACTTTCAAAAACCCCTCCCCATAGGGGTTTTTTAGAGTAGGGAGATGAAAATTGGTACACCTGTGTGACTTGCATAGACGTAGAAAAAAGTCTCTTGCACCATGGGTCTACTCCAAACAGGAAGTCAGCCATTTTGAATTTTCTTCTCATTTTGGCATGATTTCCACATGTTGTATTTGAACGAACTCCTACTAGAGATTTTGTCCAATGCACTTCAAATTTCTTCCACATCACCCACAGACGATACTGAACAAAAGTTATCGAAAGCTTTTCTTTATGTCGAAGGGTGTGGCCGCTATGGCGCCACCATTTTTACCCTTCTCCATGGAACATTATACTTAAACAGGTACTGATGTCACATACTTAACACCATCAACTTCCTTCCACTTCTAAAACATGCAGAACAACTTGGTGAACATAGGCGATGATTGCCGTGAACTTACAAGTAACGGCTTCTGTGTGGTGGCGTACCGAATATCGCCCCTTCGCCATGAAATTACGTTCTTCCTTTTGACGGCTTTAATTTTGTCATATCATCATGAAAATTGACACACAGGTCAAGCATGACAACCTCCTACAATTCATAGGGGTCTGGCCCATGGGCGGGGCATAGTGCCTCAATAGCGCCCCCTTGAAAATTTCAAAAAACCCTTACCGTAGGGGTTTTTTTGGAGTAGGGAGATGAAAATTGGTACACATGTGTGACTTGCATAGTCGTACAAAAAAGTCTCTTGCACCATGAGTCTGCTCCAAACAGGAAGTCGACCATTTTGAATTTTCTTCTCATTTTGAAATGATTTCCACATGTTGTATTTCAACGAACTCCTCCTACGGATTTTGTCCAATGCACTTCAAATTTCTTTGACAGCATCCAAAGATGATACTGACCAAAAGTTATCGAAAGCTTTTCTCTATGTTGAAGGGTGTGGCCGCTATGGTGCCGCCATTTTGACCCTTCGCCATGGAACATCAAGTCATGATAACTCCTTCATGCTTTACCTGATTGACTTGAAACTTCACATGTATGATGACGGTTGGCCCCTCAACACACCTGGCCCCTCTGTTTGTACACTGAGCACCCCCTAATGGATGAACCATCAACATGTCATAACTCTTTCATGCATTGTGTGATTTGCTTGAAATTTGAACTGTGGGATGAGTGGTTGCCCCTGTACGCACATGCCCACATCTGGTCACAAGGGAACACACTGGCCTGGGTAGGCGGTCGCACAGAACGAGGGCCCGTATATGACTGCTTGCAGTCCTAGTTGTGATTGTTTTCCTATTCCTGTTCGTAGGCTAACAGAAATGTTTTATTTTTAATATTGACATGGTAGAAATAGCTTAGGGCATTTAAAAGCTAGATACATAGCTTCAGCCCTGACCTTTTTCATTCAGCTACACATTTTGTTTTTTCAGTATATTCATTATGTGTTTTCTTTTTTATTTTATCTATTCAATTTTTTTTTCTATTCATTTATTCATTTTCTGTTATTGCATGAGTTTGCTGATTGATTGAAGACGTGCTTACACTGAGAGTTAGACGTGATTACACTGAGAGTTAGACGTGCTTACACTGAGTTAAACGTGCTTACACTGAGAGTTAGACGTGCTTACATTGAGAGTTAGACGTGCTTACACTGAGTTAAATGTGCTTACACTGAGAGTTAAACGTGCTTACACTGAGAGTTAAACGTGCTTACACTGAGAGTTAAACGTGCTTACACTGAGAGTTAGACGAGCTTATACTGAGAGTTAAACGTGCTTACACTGAGAGTTAAATGTGCTTACGTTGAAAGTTAGACAGGCTTACGTACATTGAGAGTTAGACCTCCGTCACACATAGCACGAATGAGACCAAATGGCATCAAAATGAGGAATCAGCACACATCCGAAAAGTCTCGAGGTGCAATCTGAAAACACCAGACAGCAGTCAGAGCAGTCAACACAGGCGGGCCCATTTTTGCTGCTGCCTCAGTGGCACAGTTAGGGTTGCCAACCATCCCTTGAAAAACAGAATCGTCCCTTATTTGGAAATAAAAGTGTGCGTTCCGTATTGACCTGAAACGGGACGTATTTCTGTGAGAATCAAAAAGTCTGTAAAATGTCAATGGAATTGGAAACTTACGGTAAATTTGATCCCAGCCTCTCTCCTGCTTTTCACCAATGAGCTGACAGACACGAGTTGACAATACAGAATCACTCTTATCTCATTGGTCGAGGGACATCTGCTCGCAAGAAGATACCGACGTCATGAGCCGACGACGGTCGCTGGACGACAATAACAAAGCAGCATGGCTGATATCGATACAGACACCGACACTGCAGATATGTCTACGGACAGCAATGTCTGTAACGTCGTTACTCCTCCTCCTAAAAAAAAACAAACAAAAAAGAATGCAAAAATACAGGGGAGAATGAGAAAAGGAAAATGGCTGGGTGGAAAAGGACAACAGTATTGTTTACTTTTCAGACTTTATTTTTTGCACTTTTTATTACACTAAATGTGTAAATGTGCACTGTTACATTGTTTTGCACTGTTACATTGTTTTGGATGATGCAAATTTTCTATAGTTTTTTTTTTTATTAATTTATACACTTTTAAGTTAAGCAATAGCACTACAGAGATTTATTTTTAAAGAAGACAGAATGCTCATATTGAAATTGAGTGAAAATTTATTTTGCACTAATAATAAATTGCTAAATAATAATTTGTTTTCCACGTGTTCATATCAGAACAAATGCATGTATGCATCTACCTAAATTCAGGGTCAAGTCAACAGTCAAATGGTTAAAAATCTTTTCACACAGACGCTGGGAAGGGTGGCAATGGTCAGTCAGCCGGTTGGCCCTGGCGGTGAGGTGTCCCTTTTTTATTTTTCAGAGAGTTGGCAACCCTAGGCACAGTCCAGCTGAGACACCCATCAAACAGCAGTCAATGTGCAGTCTGAGCGCAATCCCACTACAATCTACATATTTGTATGGTGCCATAACAGCATTCGGAACAATCTCATTGCAGTCGGGGAACCCTGAAATGGTTTGGGCATGTCACATCCTGCCGACATGTCCTGCTTGTGCCAAGTAGGTACACCTCCGCTGGATCCCGTTGAGGGAGCGCAAACAAAATGTTGATATTACTGTAAAGTGCTCCAAACATTGGCTTCAGATATAAAAACGCTACAGAAATGCAGTCCTTCAGAGTTGTTTTGGTGGCTTCCCTCACTAGTCTCATTTTTGCATGTTCACTCAGTTTTTGAGAACTATCTCAACCAGGCATCCACATCCACATGTATCTATTCCCTGACTTACTTAAAAAATAGCAGTGAAAATCAATGGCTTGTGCTCCTGTAATTGCTAGGGCCTTCACAGCAAAGTATACTCAACAAAAATATAAACGCAACACTTTTGGTTTTGCTCCAATTTTGTATGAGATGAACTCAAAGATCTAAAACTTTTTCCACATACACAATATCACCATTTCCCTCAAATATTGTTCACAAACCAGTCTAAATCTGTGATAGTGCGCACTTCTCCTTTGCTGAGATAATCCATCCCACCTCACAGGTGTGCCATATCAAAATGCTGATTAGACACCATGATTAGTGCACAGGTGTGCCTTAGACTGCCCACAATAAAAGGCCACTCTGAAAGGTGCAGTTTTGTTTTATTGGTGGGGGAAACCAGTCAGTATCTGGTGTGACCACCATTTGCCTCATGCAGTGCAACACATCTCCTTCGCATAGAGTCCATCAGGTTGTCAATTGTGGCCTGTGGAATGTTGGTCCACTCCTCTTCAATGGCTGTGCGAAGTTGCTGGATATTGGCAGGAACTGGTACACACTGTCGTATACGCCGGTCCAGAGCATCCCAAACATGCTCAATGGGTGACATGTCCGGTGAGTATGCCGGCCATGCAAGAACTGGGACATTTTCAGCTTCCAAGAATTGTGTACAGATCCTTGCAACATGGGGCTGTGCATTATCCTGCTGCAACATGAGGTAATGTTCTTGGATGTATGGCACAACAATGGTCCTCAAGATCTCGTCACGGTATCTCTGTGCATTCAAAATGCCATCAATAAAATGCACCTGTGTTCTTCGTCCATAACAGACGCCTGCCCATACCATAACCCCACCGCCACCATGGGCCACTCGATCCACAACAATGACATCAGAAAAATGCTCACCCACACAACGCCACACACGCTGTCTGCCATCTGCCCTGGATAGTGTGAACTGGGATTCATCCGTGAAGAGAACACCTCTCCAACGTGCCAAACGCCAGCGAATGTGAGCATTTGTCCACTCAAGTCGGTTACGACGACGAACTGGAGTCAGGTCGAGACCCCGATGAGGACGACGAGCATGCAGATGAGCTTCCCTGAGATGGTTTCTGACAGTTTGTGCAGAAATTCTTTGGTTATGCAAACCGATTGTTTCAGGAACTGTCCGAGTGGCTGGTCTCAGACGATCTTGGAGGTGAACATGCTGGATGTGGAGGTCCTGGGCTGGTGTTGTTACACGTGGTCTGCAGTTGTGAGGCTGGTTGGATGTACTGCCAAATTCTCTAAAACGCCTTTGGAGACGGCTTATGGTAGAGAAATGAACATTCAATACACGAGCAACAGCTCTGGTTGACATTCCTGCTGTCAGCATGCCAATTGCACGCTCCCTCAAATCGTGCGACATCTGTGGCATTGTGCTGTGTGATAAAACTGCACCTTTCAGAGTGGCCTTTTATTGTGGGCAGTCTAAGGCACACCTGTGCACTAATCATGGTGTCTAATCAGCATCTTGATATGGCACACCTGTGAGGTGGGATGGATTATCTCAGCAAAGGAGAAGTGCTCACTATCACAGATTTACACTGGTTTGTGAACAATATTTGAGGGAAATGGTGATATTGTGTATGTGGAAAAAGTTTTAGATCTTTGAGTTCATCTCATACAAAATGGGAGCAAAACCAAAAGTGTTGCATTTATATTTTTGTTGAGTGTAGATGAATATATATGGACACAAGGCATCTTTTATTCATTTCTCTGAATTTTTTACAAGGGGTTTTTTTTGGTGGGGGGGGGTTGTCTTTCACCAACATCTGTAAACCTATGATAAGGTTGGGCCTCATCTGTCATTGAAACTACAAAGTTTCTTTGTGGATTCAGACAAATTTGATGGTGTAAAAAATAGTTGTTCAACATTTAAAATGTAATACTGAGCTGTTTATGCAAACACAGCACTTAGTGAATGTGCTTCCCAGTGAAATTCATTAAAAAAAGATAAAGATCAGGAAAGATAAGGCTATAGAGAAAATAAAGACAAGTCATCTGACAATCTACGGAGTTCACATCACTTCACATCTTTTTGGATTTTGTTTTAATCAGATGTTTCTTTTAATTACAACATTTTTCTTTGGTCAGTGTCAGTCAGATTATTAAATACACAATCGTACAAATACTTCAGGGGGATTTCATTCTTTTCCTTCTTTCATTCTTTTTGGGCACATCATTCACAGTTGTTATGGTGATTAGGTGAGCACACAAACTCTTTACAGACTATGACATTAGCTTTTGTGGAACAGTTTTCTGTTTATTATTAATTATATCCTCCATGAAGAGTTCAAATTGGCAATCCATTGTTTAACTTTAAGGCAATCTATTAAATGCAATAGATAGTAAAATAAGTATTTAACATGTCACCATTTTCACAGTAAATACTGTATATTTCTAATGGTGCTATTGACAAGAAATATTTAACAGATGTTGGTAACTACCCAAATAATCCAAACATACAAAGAAATCAAACCATAGATGTTCACTGTGCTTCACTTTTTCAACATTTGTTATGTTACAGCCTTATTCCAAAATGGAGTAAATTAATTTTTTCCATAAACATTCTCCTCACAACACCCCATAATGACAACATGAAAAAGTATTTTTGAAATTCTTTTCAAATGGTAATTCTGTAGCAGAATCCACATCAATACTTTTGTATGGTAGCTTAAATTCACCCATTTCTGCATCGTCATCAGTACGCTACTTTCTCTTGCTCTCAGCTAACAGTACAAAAGTAATTTAAGGTATGTGGTGAACATTATAAATATGTATTACTTGTCAAATTTGTTCTTCTGAATTATTAGTGTTATTACAACATCGAATATATATGTTCATAATACATGCTGAAACTAATGGGTGTTGTTAGAGATTTGTAATTTTGTTCAGTTTCAAATGTCTGTTTTGCATTCTCAGGTATGATTCAATATTGTCAGATTTTAATTTGAAGTCCACAAAACTTTTTACTGTGTCCTCATGTTTCATATACAGTATATCATATTGTACGAATAAGGCTTAACAGTTTAGCACACAGACAAATCTGGCCACTGACAGATGTGGAAAAAAAATAACAGGCTTTTCTTCAAAGATTGCAAAAATGCATGATTACTGTATATCATGACTACACTGTGTTTTATGGAAAATGTGGCTAGATAACAGAAAGTGTGCACAAGCTGAGTGACTTTCTCAAAGTTACGAGGTCAGAACTGTCATCGGTGTTGAGTTGGTTGCTATGAATATTATTTATGTCATGCACCACAACGTAATAGCCTCTTTCAACTGGACCTATGATTTGAGAGATGCTGTGCTGGATCAGCGGTTATTAGGTAGTCCATACACCAGTGTGTCTCAATTATTCATCAAAGGACCTTCACTGTGCAGCTGGAGGTACTAGCAGGTGTTTAACTAATGGATTCAGGGTCAGTCGCTAAACTTTTCTTCCACACATCAAACACAAAATATACTGCTTTACTTTGATAAGTATGTAATGCATTTTTTTTTATCTTTGATGTGTGTTAACATCCATAATTACACTGTGGGTATAAAAAAAAATAAAGCTTTCTCATGCAAAGCCATTCCAAAAGAATGTTGCTACAGCGCTTTTGGTAGTTATGATTAATCCACAGCACCAGTGGATCCAACCGGAGGCATTAATGCACCACAGGTAAGACAAATAAAATCCCACCATAAGGCAAAAGTGCTATACTCTTTCAATTATTATTATTATTATTATTATTATTATTATTGAAAATACGGATCACTGGACAACACCTGCCTCCATGTCAAATGTTTTCTTTTTTGGAGCGAACGGTGAGCGATTTCACAGCACTTGCTTCAATGAATGAATGAATGAATGAATGATGATTTATTGTCATTGCACAAGTGCAACGAAATTATCTTCACACCCAATTACCTCAGAATACAATTAATCCACAATTATTACTAGTTGAACATAATAATGGCACACATCAGAATTAAAACTGTACATATACATTTGATTGTTTATGTGCGCTAAACTTCAAACAGTCCGTCATCCGAATTGAGGCAAAGTGAGCGTAGACCACAGGAGAAATACCGCACGGCCGAGAATAGCAGAGACTTACCGAGTTTTAATGAGGCAAATTAATTTAATTGACCATTTCTTTTCTTTTTCTAATGTTTATTGGATGGCGATAACCTGCCTCTTTTCTGTAATTTGTCCAAAAGGTCTGAACTATCTGAACAGTGTTTTCACACAAATGCACTGGACTAAGGTTCACTTTGATCTGAAATGAAGCCACCACTTCTGGTCAGAGCAAAATTGGGTCCTTTGGTCCAGACAGTGGTACAAGGCAGCTTTCACAAATGCACTGGACCAAGGTTCACTTTGATCTGAAATGAAGCCACCACTTCTGGTCAGAGCAAAATTGGGTCCTTTGGTCCAGACAATGGTACAAGGCAGCTTTCACATCTGTTATTTGGGCAAAATGTGTGTAATTGATGCCTTTGTCTGAAAAAGAATATGCATTTTTTTTTTTTTGTCAGTGAGTAGTTAGTTGCCTACTTGAGCTGATGTACATATGCATGCATATATGAAAACTAAGAAAATGACTTTACGTTTCCACTCATAGCCTACAATACATAACTGTGCAAACTGTTGCAGAAATTTCATGCCGTCTTTTGCAGAAAATCTTAGTTTGTTTCATGCCACTATGAAGTTGTATAACAGGTGTGCTATGCACAGTTTGTACAATCGAGCTCCTTCAGAGTTGCCGTGGGCATCTCAGTGGCTTCAGAATCAGGATATTTTATTAATCCCAGGGGGAAAGTGCATTTGTTACCTGTGTTCAGTGCGCAATAGCAAGTAGGAGATAAAAGAACTTAGGGCCCGGTCCCACTGGATTAATTGTGTATGTATTGAGTACACAAATTACGGGCGTTCGTTGTCATCCGCAACAAAGGTGGCCAAAAATGACAAATGTCCCAGGATGAATCATGGATATATTCATAATGTATAGCGAATATATCACAAGCAATCATGGATGTATAACGCATGTATTGAGGAACTGGATCGGATGCATTGCGATTATCACTAGGGGTGTCGGGAAAAAAAAAATCGATTCACGTCCGAATCACGATTCTTATTTATTACGATTCTGAATCGATCCAAAATGTCCAAGAATCGATTTTTTAAAAAGCATTTTTAAACATAATCTTGCTTACTCGCTGCATGTACTGTTTGTCAGGCAACGGCTTCCATAATACAGCGTCCTCGCCGGGGGGGTCCGGCGTGCTTCAAACACTCGTGCACTGCAGAGTTCAATGGCTGTAGCTTAGCATGGCGGACGAAGAGCTAATTCAGCCAGCACCGTCTTTGCTGAAGGCAAATGTTTGGGCGCATTTTGGATTTTATTATTTGCTGCGTAAGAAGGAGCTTGACATGACTTATGCAGTGAGCAGAATCTGCAAAATGAAAGTCAAGTACTTTGGAAATACTTCATATCTGCAAGCCCACATGCTACGCTATCACCCGGAGCTAAAAGAGGGGAGCAGCGGTCTCTGCTGACTACTGACCAGCGCTTCGCTAAACTGCCAGCCAAGTCTGAACGAGCAAAGCAGATAAGTAAATTTACATCTAGAATCACTTGATTAACCTTGTAAAGCTGCATTTTCTTAAACATAAACTTTTTTTAAGTAATATAACTATTTCTCAGAGCTCTTTGAATTGAAAATCGATTTTGAATCGAATTGTCACGCCAAGAATCAGAATCGAATTGAATCGTGAGTTGTTGTACGATTCACATCCCTAATTATCACTGTAGTATTATGGGATGTGTTGTAAATGCATTGCGCGTGTGTTGCGCATGTGCGGCATCTGCATTGCAGTCATAAAAGAAGCGCACTCTGGCCTTTCAGTATCACTATTCACACCAACACCACAGCCTCTGGAGCAATTGCTGGACTTCAACAGGTTGATTGGCATTATAATGATCATAGAGTTGATGTTTATGTTGTCATGCAAGGGTTAACTGTTCACGAGTTTGGGGAGCGGGAGGGGGGAAGCTGCTCGGGGTTGTGAGACGTGTGTTCTTTTTTGAGAGAGTCATGAAAAAAAAGAGCGTGAGTTGCAGCTGTAACAGCAACTCTTCATTTTGTTGGTGTTAAATAAAAGTCCTGAAAGGGAACCGAGGTCCATGGCTGACGTCTCTGCAGCATGTTGTTGGATGGCAGCAGCCATTACGTTGTACGTCTCCACAGCTGGACTGGCAATGACTGGTTGGTATGTCGACTTCTACCACATAGCTTACTTTGGGTTTACGTGACGTGTTTGTTATGCATTCGCAGATTGTGCGCAAATCAGAGGTAATACAAACGTGGCCAATCTGTATGCATTCGCTACAACTTATTTTAGTCTGTGATGTGGACGTGATAGGCATGCAATATATCTGTTTTACACACTGTCCCAGTCCGCTGCCAAGCCGCAAATCCCCGTCAGTTGCGTATATCAGCGGATAACGGTGGATATACAGCACATAGCTTGAGTATGTAAGGCGGATGTCATCCGCAACCAAAGTTTTGTGCAGCTCAAAAATCCTGGCAACGGACAAACGTGCCTCTGCGGATAATTGCAGACATGTGCGGATGTCAGCTGACTCATACAAGCATGTTTCAAGGATATTGCGTCTGTTTAGCGAATGTGAGCCAATTTTGTGCGCAATCCATATGCAAATCTTCATAAATAGTGAAGTGGGACCGGGTTTTTAAAGTTAAATAGAATTTTAAATACACAACAGTACAAATATACAATAGAAACAACAGATATACAATATGAACTAGTTCCCTCGCCAGTTTTGCACAGTCACACAGATTAACCATACTGTACCATACCTTTTTTATTTCATCACTGGCTTACTCTCAGCCATTGCAACACATTTGGTGATGAGGTACACTTATTCATCGTTCTCCAAGCTAGATGACCAAAAATGTACCATTTGTATTGTGCAGCCAATAGTTTATCTACTCACTCCATGCACATGAATAATGAAAGCTCAGTTATCCAGTCACATCCAGAGGTGATGGCAGACATAGTGACAGTCTTTATTTTCTGAAATCTGACTAAAGTTAATTGAGGTGAGAATAAAACATTCACTAGAAAAGGGCAGCAAGAACCTTTTCCATCACTTCCTCAACTTGTCTGCCAATGGAGTATCTGCTCCAGCAGCATCAGCTGCATCACACTTCACATCTTATGCTGTAAAGTTACATAAATTAGTCCCCTCTCACAGCACACGTTTACTGTGTCGAATTCCCATCCTAAAACTCAGCTCACCTCACAGTAATTGCTTCTTTAAGCAGGTTCTTCCTGTGCTGAAGAGACAAAATAGTCTAATGAGGTAGAGGAAGCATCACCTCTGCAGCTGTTCAGCTCACACTGCGATGAAGGCAAGGCACTCTGCACTCTATTTCTCATAAAGGTGGCGAGTTGGGGGGGGGTTTGAGCTGATTTTGAGCATTCCATTGTTACGACAGCATGGAATTACAGTGCATCCAGAAAGTATTCACAGTGCTTCACTTTTTCCATGTTTTGTTATGTTGCAGCTTTATTCTAAAGTGGAGTAAATTCATTTTTTCCTCAAATTGTACTCACAACACCCCATAATGACAACATGAAAAAAGTTTTTGTTTTTTTAGATTTTTGCAAATTTATTAAAAATTAAAAAAAAAAATAAGAAATCACATGTATATAAGTATTCACACTCTTTGCTCAATCTTTCATTTTTTTCAGGATGTCAGCTCTGTGGAACAACAGGTGGAGCATGATATAGATCTGGACAATAATTTTTTCTCTAACATCAATGACAGTTGTTGCTATTACACAGATGAACAGTTCGATCAGACCATTAAAACAGATAATTATCAATAATTCATTTCAACAGCAGAAGTCTGTATGCAAACTTTAATAACATCTAGGAATATTTAAGTCAATTTAAACAACCGTTCAATATAATTGCTATATCAGAAACGTGGATCAACGCAGATAAAGGAATATATTTTGAACTGGATGAATATGAATTTAACTGTGTAAACAGAAAGAATAAGAGTGGAGGAGGAGTGGCTGTGTATGTGAATAAGAACATGGATTATAAAGTAGTAGAAATATGACAGTTGTGATTGATAAATTATTAGAATGTATAACTATTGAAATATGTGAAGGAAAAAATAAAAATGTAATAGTCAGCTGTATATATAGAGCACCAGGGTCAAGTATTGAAGCATTCACTGACTGGATGGGAGAAATGTTCTCAAAAACCAATCAAAAAGTTGTCTTCATTTGTGGTGACTTAAATATTGATCTGCTTAATCCAAACAGGCATAATATAACAGAAGAATTTATCAATACAATGTACAGCATGAGTTTATATCCAAAAATCACTAGGCCAAGTAGAATTACATCCCATTGTGCCACCTTAATCAATAATATATTCACCAATGATATTGAAAACAATACAGTGAGTGGATTACTAATCAGTGACATCAGTGACCACTTACCAGTTTTCATTGTTTATAATAGAAACCACTGGAGGAATCAGCCAGAGGAAAAACAAAAATACAGGCGAGAGCAAACAGAGGAAAAGATGAATACACTGAAGTATGATTTACGGGTGCAAAACTGGGAAGAGGTATACAGTGAATGTGATGTTGATAGAGCATATGGAGCTTTTTAAAAAATATTTACATCACTATATGAAAAAAAAATTGTCCAATAAAACAATACAGTAGAAAACAAAAATTCAAAGATTGACCACGGTTGACGAAAGGAATACAAAATACATGTAAAAAGAAAAATACTCTATATAAAGAATTCATAAAACTAAGGATTAAGGAGGCAGAAAATAGATATAAGAAATATAAAAAATAAGTTAACTAATATTATAAGGGTATGTAGGAAGGAATACTGTAGTAAGATATTATATAATAACAAAAATAATATCAAAGGAATATGGGATATATTAAATAGCATTATTAAAAATGGTACAAAACAGCAGAGCTATCCTCAATATTTAATTGATAATATCAGAAAGGAGAATATGGATGAGGTGGTTAATGGCTTTAATAATTTTTTTGTAAATGTTGGCCCTAACTTGGCAGAAAAGATTCCTGATTCATTATCTGAGGACTGGAATGATAATCTTATAGAGAGGAATCCCTGTTCAGTGTTCCTCACAGCAGTGGAAGAAAAAGAAATCATAGATATTGTTAACAATTGCAAATTTAAAACATCTACTGATTTAAATGAAATTGACATGATAGTTGTAAAACAGGTCATTGAAGGGATTTCAGAACCATTAACATATATTTGTAATTTGTCATTTCAAACTGGTAAATTTCCCAATGAAATGAAAATAGCCAAAGTTGTACCACAGTATGACTAGGGATAGACACCACTTCACAAATTATAGGCCTGTTTCTTTGCTTCCACAATTTTCCAAAATATTAGAAAAATGATTCAACAATAGATTATATAAATTTATAAACAAAGCAGAGGAAAAAAAGAGCAATCACAGGGACCAGGAGTGGAGGTGCACAGCTCAAAAACTTAGTCAATGTAAAAATATAGCCAGCAACACTCAAGTGTCCTTCTTAATAAAAGTTTTAATGACTCATGGCAAGGCGATAGGATCAGGAGCACAGACGCGTTTCGACTAGGTCTTCATCAGTGTGTAAGGCTGTTCAGGAAATGACGTCTTTTATGGTAACACCAATCAAAAACAGGTGTAGAACTCCACAAGACATGCAAATGCAGACATTACTAATAAACCAAAACATTCAAAAGTGGATAATAATAATAATAATAAGAAGAAGAAAATAATAAAAAGAAAAATAATAAAAAGCCCACTGTAAAGAAAATACACTACAAGAAATTTACACTGTAAAAAAGTTTTTTACACTACAAAAAAAAAAAAAAAAAAATCAACACGTAAGAGTACCAAAATGAGGCCTACCAATATATAAAGGTCTACAGCTGTGGCTTGTATATACCACATATGGGCACCAGTGAACAAAGGCTCAAACTGAAACTACTGTCCTTAGGGCTACACACTTACCAAAAGCAGTATATAAAAAGACATTCATGAACAAATACAAAAACATATATCAATAACAATGAAGCTCATAAATAGAAACAATACAAATATATATATAAAAAAAATCACACATCAAGCCTTTACAAAACCAAATAGCCATAGTAAAGGATAAAAACACACTTCAAAAAAAAATATATAAGTACAATGACACCTACAAATTTAAAGAAAGCAGCCCAACAGTAATTCCTCATTCATTCCCCTCGGAAATTCCGTTTGCAGTGTATGTATCCAAAATGCTTCCTGCTGTAATAGAAGCTTCTCCCTGTTACCTCCATGTCTAGGGGGTTCAACCATTTCTATACCTTGAAATCTGAGAGAACATACATCGTGGCCAGCACTAAAAAAATGTCTCGCCACCAAAGACTTTTCAACTCTGTTCCTGTTACTTTTATGTTCCGAGATGCGAGTCTTTAGTTCTCTCTTAGTCTTGCCCACATAACACAGGCCACAAGGGCATTTCAGCAAGTAAACAACAACTTAGTTTTGCAGGAAATCCTGCTCAGTTTTGCAGGAAATTTATCATTTTAAATTTAATGCCATAGATCATAAATTACATTCAGTTGGAATATTCATAGATCTTAAAAAAGCTTTCGACACAATCAATCATGATATATTAATCAGTAAACTTGAACGGTATGGGATCAGGGGATTAGTGTTGCACTGGGTGAGAAGTTATTTGAGTAACAGAAAACAATTTGTGAAGTTGGGGGAATATACATCATCATGCTTGGACATTGCTTGTGGTGTCCCACAGGGGTCAATATTGGGTCCGAAACGCTTTCTACTTTATATAAATGATATTTTTAATGTGTCCAAGATATTAAAATTAGTATTATTTGCAGATGACACAAGTATTTTTGTTCTGGGGGGGAGTTGCAGAAACTACTAAGGAACATCACTACAGAAATGGGAAAGCTGAAAATGTGGTTTGACAGAAAGAAATTATCATTAAACTTAAGTAAAACAAAATATATGTTATTTGGCAATTGTAATAAAGACATACAAGTACAGTTACAAGTACAGGGGGTGGATATTGAAAGAGTATATGAAACTAAGTTTCTTGGGGTGATAATTGATGATAAAAATAAACTGGAAGTCTCATATACAGAGCAAACTGTCAAGAAGCATTTCAGTTCAGAACTGAAATGAACTGAAACAGAACTGAAACAGAATGTGGAACATTCTGGACCACAACTCACTCCGCATTCTCTATTGCTCACTGATCTTACCATATTTACACTATTGTGCAGAGGCCTGGGGCAGTAATTCTAAATGTACAACACAACCATTATTCATACTGCAGAAAAGAGCTATAAGAATAATTCATAATACTGGTTATAGAGACCACACAAATTCACTATTCTTAAAATCAAAAATTTTAAAATGTACTGATCTGGTTCATTTTCAATCAGTACAAATCGTGTATAAAGCAATAAACCATTTACTTCCTGGAAATATTAAAAACATGTTCTTTAATAGAGTAGGGGATTATAATCTGAGGGGGGAGTTTAACTTAAAATATCAGTGGGCACATACAACATTAAAAGATTTTTGTATTTCTGTTTGTGGAGTGAGGATGTGGAACAGATTGAGGGTGGAGCTCAAGCAATGTCCAAGCATGAACCAGTTTAAGCAGCAGTATAGGCACATGTTTTTTTCTAGGTATAAGGAGGAGGAAGGGTGTTGAGGGTTAGGGTGTTTTGTTGATCATTGTTTCTTGTGTGCACTTTGTTTTCTATCTTGTAAATACGTAGTATGAAATCACACACATTGCATATGTGTGTATGTAGGTATGTGTATATATGTATGTATCTACACTAGAGATGTTTATGATGACAGGACTTGAGTTTGTGTTGTGTTAAATGTGTTTGTAGCATGGCCCAAGCAGAGGGTCACCCCTTAGAGTCTGGTCTGCTTGAGGTTTCTTCCTCAATACATCGGAGGGAGTTTTTCCTTACCACTGTCGCCTGTGTGCTTGCTCTGGGGGTTGGTAATGAGTATATATGTATGTATATAAGGGTTGGGTGTTTATAAGCTTTGCTTCTGCTCACCCCTTTTGGTCACACATGTCACAGTGGAATTGTCTTGTGTATCAGTTTTTTGTTATTGCTGAGTTTGTGTGTCAAATAAATTCATTCAATAAACACAATGAAATTTTTCATTGTGTTTATTAGGATTTTGTCTTTTCTTCCATACAACAAAAACCATTTCTAAATAAACAAAACAAACTAAAAAAAAAACAACAAAAAAAATACAAAACAACAACAACAAAAAAACACACACACAATTCCATTATATATATATATAAGTACAAATTCCATACTACAAAGAGTAGTATGCCATATTCCAGTTGTCCAGATGTCAATCTGATTCATAACTGTCCTTCAGGTGAACCACTGTTATGTATGGACGCGGGTTGAGGAGCGAACCAGCGTCTGACAAGGACCCAGCGCTAAATAAACAGAGAGCGGTTCCAGAAAACAGATTTATTTTACAAGTGCTATGTATAAACAAAAGGTGAATTAACGGCCTGGCGGGGTGGAGGACAACGCGCTCTTCTTTGCGCCCAAGGGATTGGAGCCCGACAGTTCTGGACCCAGAAATTCCCGCCAGCACCCCCCAGGTGGTTAATGAATCGGACAGCGCCTGTTAAGGACGAGAGGTGAGGTAAGTCACTGTTCACACAAATACTGTTTAGGATTCACACCATCAGCAACCACATTCAGGTTCTACTTCAGACTCAAATTAAAGAGACAGCTCTCACAGCCTGTGGAGGACCATCAATCTGCACGCCACGGCTGTGAAGAGTGAATTTACACAATTATCAGAGTAGCTCAAATATTGCTGTGTGCAAGACGCCAAATTACTACTGTTAATTACTCAAAGTCATTTAAGCTTTAGTTACCTCTGAGGTGTGCTGATGGAGCGTGTCCCTCACCCTTCTCCTTAACAGGCACGGTGCGTCAAACCTGGAGCGATCCTCAGTGTCACAGTGTTGGACAAACGGCCGTCACACAGAAGTAACAAGGTTGAGTCCCCAGCACCTTACACAGAGCAGTCATGGCTTAAATGTAGTACATCATTAGGATATCTACTTCAGCTGGAAGTCCTTTGGAACTGCACGTGAACTGCTGATCAGGATATCCACTTCAGCTGGTAGTCCTTTAGATCTGCACATGAACTGCTCATCAGGTGCATGGGGTTGGCGTGATGACAGTGGAGGGTGAGAGACGCTTCATCCATCATCACAGCTTCAGACACGCCCCCCACAAACCACCCGGAATATACACAAAACACACAAACAGTATCTTGGCCAGCCAAACCCCCCAACACATAACACACCACAGTCCTTTTAATAAAGCCAAAAAGGAGTCCAATCCAACATAGTCCAAACAGGGATGCCATGTTGTGTAAAAGTGGTCTTTATTATCATGTATAATATTGGTAAGGTATTCCAAAGGGAGAAGATCAAAAATTATTTTACGCCAGCCACAAACAGAAGGTGACTTGTCACTAACCCACTGCAAAAGAATATTTTTCCTCACTGCAAACATTAAAATATTAAACAGTCTTATCATTTACTGTTTTTATATATTTGCTTGGTCGCCCCAGAATTAGAGACCTAGGGTCCATTTCTATATTTATATGGCATATTTTCTCAATTTCACCAGCAATTTCCACCCAATGGGCCTCATGTATCAATGTTGCGCACTTGTGGTGTAAATTTACGGCGTAAACTTGAAATACACCAAAGTCACCGTGACATGTATCAAGCAGTGCGCACCTGCCCATTTCTGGCGTACGCCTGACGTGATCTTGATAAATGCGGCGGGTGGAAACGATCGTAATTATAATAAACACGCCCATAAATATTCAGACTCCGCTTCAGACACACCCTCATTTTACGACATGGAAGTTGGGAAGACGTCAATGAAAAAGAACTTCACCAATCACGACGCGTGCCAATAGAGCGTCAAAAGCGGCCGTCGTATCAATTGTTTTGTAGTATATAATCAATAAAGTGTTACAGTGGTCCCTCATTAATCGCTGGAGTTACGTTCTAAAAAATAGCCCGAAATACGCGAAACCGCGACGTAGTCAGCGTTATTTTTTACAATTATTATAGATGTTTTAAGGCTGTAAAACCCCTCACTACACAGTTTATACACTTTCTCAATCAGGCATGAACATTTTCTCACTTTTCTCTCGTGTGTAAACACTCTCAAACTTCAAACCTTAGTAGGAAAATAATACCAAACTGTTTTCAGGCCCAAACATTTGTTTGAGAAATAAAAACAGAAAGTTTTCCTATAAATAATTATGATGGCTTTTAGAACTAACGAATTAATTTTAACGATCAACGAACGAGGTCGGACACATAAGAAATTATTAATAGTGACTCACCAGTATTTCACAGATTGGGCCTCTGCGTCCTAGCGCTGCGGCTTTTTCCACTCACACCTGGCCGGTGTAAAACTTGTGCCAAATACCAGTGCAGATATAACTGTAACATCTGCTGTGGCGACCCAGAACACAAAATGGGAGCAGCCGAATGGACAACAAAACCTGGCTGCAGCAGGTGTGTGTTTCCGAGTGACAAACACAGTTTTCTGTTCTGGGCAACAAGATTCTTATAAACAGATACACAGAACACAGAACACTGTAAAAAAAAAAAAAAAAAAGGCATGCAAAATTGGACTAAATACTCCGCGAGACTCCGAGGCCACGACAGGTGAACGGCGTTATAGTGAGGGACCACTGTATTCTCTTTTCACATGTCAATAATTCTTGACGTGGATATTTGCTCGCTCAATTAATAAGACACGCCTAATCTGTCAGATTTCTTTATTTTTTAAATGTATTTCTGTATTTATTTTATTGTGACAACCGAATGGAGACGACAAAACCTGGCTGCAGCACGGGCGAATTAAGGGAATGACGAAACTACAGTTGTTATTATCAATTTCATTGTCTAAAACAATCACACCACATGAAGTTAAGATCAGCGCTGCTCTGGCTCCAGGCTCGAAGTCTGGAGAAAAAGGCGAGCAGCGCTTTCCGTCCTGTCAGCACTGTAGCCACGGATCGTGCTCCATAACACTCCCGCAAAGGTGGGATTTGTATTGATTATTATGTAGTATAATCAGGAAAGTGTTATTTATGTAACATATGCATTGATTTGTATAATGGCACTGTTTATCATGTTGATCATCTTCATTTTTATGTGGATTCCAGTGCTGGTTCATTTTGGTGTATAATTTACGCCACCTCTCGACCTGGTGTATATTTTCAGCGCAGCGTACGCCAACGACCACATTGATAAATGCCAAGTAGCGCAGCCGTTTTGGCGTACACCCCATATACGCTCAAATATCGCCGTACGCAACGTTGATACATGAGGCCCAGTATCTTTGAAGCTCTGACAAGACCATGAGTTAAGGTTCCCACTTCAGTTTTAAACTTCAGATGCAAAGGGGACAAAGAGTGGTTAAAGAGGTGCCTGCGATAAAGATCAAGATCAAAATAAACTTTATTGATCTCACAGAGGAGAAATACACATGTTACGTCAGCTCTTAAAAAACACACAAGGTGGGTGCAAGTAGAGGAAAATGTTCATCAAACAGCGTGTGCAACAATAAGCAATAACAATAATACTTGTAACAGTACAAGACATAAGAAATGAGGTAGAAATAGAATATGTATGTATATATGAGGTCTGTTAGAAAAGTAATGGACCTTTTTTTATTTTTTGCAAAAACTATATGGATTTGAATCATGTGTGATTGCATCAGCCAAGCTTGAACCTTCGTGCGCATGTGTGAGTTTTTTCACGCCTGTCGGTTGCGTCATTTGCCTGTGAGCACGCCTTGTGGGAGGAGTGATCCAGCCCCCTCGGCGGATGTTCATTGTCAGGAAATTGGCTGATCGACTGCCGCTTTGCTTCATCAAAAAATTTTTCAGAAAGTGTGAGAGACAGCCAGGTGGAAACCATTTGGAAAATTCAGATGGCTTTCGGTGAAGATCTTATGGGGATCACACAGATTAAGGACAATTACAACTGGATTAAAGATGGCCCACAGCGGCGGATGGCGCGCCGCGCACCAAGCGGCGATCGACAGGCTCAAACGACCAGATCATTTCCAAAGTGAACGCTTTGTTGATCCGGAACATCATCTGACTACCACAGAAATGGCAACACAGCTGGACATAGCACTTTTTGGCACATTCCACTGTTACAGGAGTTTTTGTAATGGAAAGAGGAGCGGAGAAATTCGCCATGGAGCCGGTCAGACGATGTCCCGGATCAACAAAGCGTTTACTTTGGAAATGAACGGCACATTCCACTGTTACTAGAGTTTTTTGACAGCCCTCAACCGCTGTGGGCCGTCTTTAATCCAGTTGTAATTGTCCTTAATCTGTGTGATCCCCATAAGATCTTCACCGAAAGCCATCTGAAGGCGTGAAAAAACTCACGCATGCGCACGAAGGTTCAAGCTTGGCTAATGCAATCACACATGATTCAAATCCATATTATTTTTAGCAAAAAATAAAAAGGTCCGTTACTTTTCTAACAGACCTTGTATATACACACATACATGCATATGTATATGTATGTATATATATATATATATATATATATATATATATATATATATATATATATATATATACACACATACATACATACATACACATATACATACACACCCATGTACATACTTATATATATGAATTATTTCTGTAATTTATGTTTGTAGCATATATATATATATATATATATATATATATATATATACACACACACACATACACGCATACACATATGCACACACATACCTATACACATACACATATGCATATATATATATATAAACATGAGGAGATATATGCAATCTGTGTAAAATTTTAAATTGTATAGCTCTTATTCGGGTACAAATTTAAATCTTATTTGCCAAAGACCAAATAGTATCCCATATTTCTTTATTTACAGTCACAGATAGCTCCTTCTCCCACACACCTCTAACCCCCTGTGTGTCAGTAATAGATAAACCATTAAGAACTCGATAAAATGTACTCAAAAATACTTTTGATTTTTGGTGAAACAGGATTTCCTCGACCGCAGATATTTCAGGGTGATCAATAAGAGTTGTACTATGAATAACATAATGTCTTATTTGTAAAAAATGAAAAAAATATGTTTCAGTAACCTATATCCATTAATTAATTGTTCAAATGACATAAATTCATCCTCTAAAAACAAATCATTGAGCAATTTAATTTTCTTAGTAAACCATGAATAAAAACCAGAATCTAAAGAGCCTGGGGGGAAAAACAGATTATTTATTATTGGAGTAAACCTAGAGGTGGTATTTGCTCTTTCCTCCAGAGGACGCACAAGACGCCAGGCTTTTAAGGTGTTACATGTTACAGAATTTGTACAACGGGCTTTAATTTCCTTAAACTTATCAAAAAACAGCAAGTCTCTAAGACTGCACTATGACAATGCCACCTCAATATCCATCCAGATTGAAGCTCTCCCCTTAACCCAGTCATTTATAAATGGTAAATGGGCAGACAGTTGGTATAGTTTAATATTAGGCAGATCCAAGCCCCCCTTTGAACTTGTCAAATTCAGTACTGTCATCTTTAACCTGGGTCTATGCTTATTCCAAATAAAAGAACTGAGCCAACCATTTATATCCTTCAACACTCTTTTGGAGAATAAACCAGGAATCATTTGAATAGGATAGAATAACCTGGGCAGCACATTCATTTTAACCAGGGCTATGAGACCTAGTCAAGAGACCAGCAAAGACATCCAACGTTCTGTGTCCTACTTAATTTTAAAAAACAAAAGGTACAAAGTTACCTCTATATAATTGGTCAAAAGATGGAGTCATAAAAATCCCCAAATACTCGAACCCGTTAGGAGACCATTTAAGAGGAAAGGGAGGATCTAAAGTTGGTATTACTGAAAGAGGACCAAGGAGCATAGCCTCTGATTTGTCCAAATTAATCTTATAACCATAAAAAACTACTAAATCTGTGAATGACATCAATAACACCTGGTATAGATGTTTCAGGGTTAGTCAGGAGGATTAGAACATCATCTGCATACGATGTTATTTTATGACACAGCTATCTGATCTCTAAACTGCATACTGCAGGTGTTGCTCTCATAGCCTCAGCAAGTGGCTCTATAGCTAAAGCTAATAAAAGGGGTGATAAAGGACAACCCTGCATCACACGTCTGTAAATGTTAATCAGACCGGACTCTGTTAGTCAAAACTGCTACTTGTAGTCTATAGTGTATATATAATTTTAACCCATTTATCAAAATTCTCCCCCCAACCCACATTTACCCAATGTGTACAATAAGAACAACCACTCAATTCAGTCAAATGCTTTCACTGCATCAAGGGAAAGTACCAGACCACAACTAGAATTTTGTTTAAAAACTTGAATGGCATTTAACAGTTGTCGGATGTTATCAACTGAGTTCTAGCTCTTAATAAAACCTGTCTGGTCTTCCTTCACCAGTGTTGGTAAAACATTCTCCAAACAAAAGGCTAAGATTTTAAACAGCAGCTTCCAATCTACATTTAAAAGGGCTACAGGCCTATAAGATGTGCAAAATTCAGGATGCTTCCCTTTTTCAAAATTAAAAATATACTAGCCTCCCTCAATCAATGTCTTTGGGAATTCACCTACACCAAAGGAGTGATTGAACATATCCCACAAAGGTCCTACCAGAATATTTTGAAAACTGTTTATATAATTCACAAGAGAAACCATTGGGCCCTGGCAATTTTCCATTTTGTAATATTTTAATTGATCAATTTTTGTTATAGGAGCATTAAGGGCAAACTTTGGCTCTTCTGACAAAGTTGGTAAGTCAAGTTGAGTGAAAAAGTTATCCATTAATTGGTCCCCATCTGACACTTGTTCTGAAGAATACAATTTTTTTTATAAAAATTCTTAAAATAGTCTTTTACCAGTCTATTTTCATAAACCTTATGGCCTTCTTTGTTAGATACAGCCTCAATAGTTTTGGTTTCTACATGCTTCTTAAAAAAATAGGACAAACATTTTCCCGCTTTGTCTCCATGTCCATAAAACCTCTGTCTAGTATACTTAATTTTCTTCTCTGCTTCCCTAGTAAGAAGGCAATTTAAAGTAGACCTAAGTGTAGTAATTTCCTGCCACAGTGATGGTGAAGAAGAAAGAATATATGCTTTTTCCTTATCTGTATCTCTAGCACACTCTCTAGAAGTTTTTGTTTCTCCCCTCTTTGACGCTTCTTTGTTGTGGATTAGGAAATAATTAACCCTGTTGCATAAGCCTTACATGTTTCCCATAGAGGCATTGCTGCCTTAGGGAGTATTGATTTTCAAAAATACTTTAATTTCAGTTGAGAAGTAAGATATAAATTTCTCATCTTTAAGAATAGTATTATTTAATCTCCAGTAACAAGGCTGATATATTACCAATTTACGATTTAAGTCCATGATTACTCTAGCATGATCAGAAATAATTATACTTTTTATATCACATGATGAAACTAAATGTAATTCTGTTCTTAATAAAAACAAGTAATCAATTCTGGTTTGACACTTATGCGGTGCAGAGAAAAAGGTGTATTGTTTATCCAAAGGGTGTATGCTCCTCCAGACATCAGTCAGCCCATCACTCTTCACATAAAGCAGAAAATGTATTAGCCTGAAGAGAGGGAGTCATAGTACTATGTGGAAATCTATCAATAATTGGATTTAGTACTAGATTCAAATCCCCACCAACAATAATGATGGAATTAGGAAGAAATGGAGCTAAATCTAGAAACAATTTAGAGAGGAAAGTGACTGAATAAGCGGGTGTAGCATACATATTCATCAGTACAAAATTTTGACCTTGCAGAGTTCCTTTAACTATCAAATAGCGAACCTGTGGGTACTTGACACTCTCAGACATTCTAAAAGGTAGGCTTTTCTTGATTAAAATTGCTACGCCTCTACTTCTGGATGTAAAATTTGAGAAAAATACTTGTCCAAATATACCTTGCTGCAACTTTGAATGCTCTTTATCATCAAAATTTGTCTCCTGTGTCATGATCCGGCCCTTTAGGGCCATCTGTTATTAGTATGGCCTTGTATCTATGTTTGTATTCTGTGCCTTCTGTGTTTTTATCCATGTCTTGTCATTTGATTGATCAGTTTTTCCCCTCCAGCTGTTGTTCTTTTGGTTTGTCCCCTTTTGACAGCATCCTCAGTTCTCCTCATAGACGTTTTTTATGTGTTCCAGCCCCTTATCACATGGTTCTACCGCCCTAGTGGTCATCTTGTCAAGTTATTGGATTTTCTTGTCCCTTATAGCCTCCCATTTTGTTGGTTTCTTTCCTGTTGCTGTTCATTAATGAAACTAGTTTTTTTCCTCGGCTCGTTTCACAATTTGTTTTTGTTTCTGTTCATTGGTTGGTTGCTTTATTGGTTATTTTTGGGGTTGTTCGTTATTTTGGGTTTTGTGCCTTGTATGTTCCGAAGTTAAGTTGCTTATGTTCATTACCTCATTACCATTCGTTACCTTATGGTTACACCAAGCCTTGCACTGCACATGTTCTGCTCTTGAGAAGATCTTTCGCTCCCTCTGCAATATTGCTAAGTTCCTCTATTCCTGGTTCTTGCTGCCATTCTGTAAATCCGTTTTCCATGGGAGCATTGGTCAAGCTGCCATTTTGTGCCCGGTGGTGGACCCTGGTTCTCAATATTGTCCTACCGCCTGTCCCAGCCAGTTTCCTGGCTGCCCTAAAAGAGCTTTGGCCCATGTTCCTCATCAGGTCTGACCCCCCGACTCACTGGTTGTTTTAAATGGGTCTTCTGGCCGTCCCAGCGGTCCTGCCATTTTTCCAGCTGAGGTCTGTGGCCGGCCTCCGGCCTTACCTTTTTCGTTTTGTCTGCGTCATGGTCGCCCCCCGGACTCTGCAGTTTCCTGTCTTCCAGGCTTCCCAGTTATTCCCCGCCTTGTGCTTGGTCACCCTCCTGTTAGCGGTTTCCTTGGGTGCTGGCCCGTGTTACCGGTTTTTGAGCCCTATGGCCATCCTCCCCCCCCCCCCCCCCCCCCCCGTAGTCGGCTTGGATCCGTGGTCTTTTGGGGCCTGCCGGTGTCGGTCGCTTGGGGAGGGGATACTGTCATGATCCTGCCCTTTAGGGCCATCTGTTATTAGTATGGCCTGGTATCTATGTTTGTATTCTGTGCCTTCTGTGTTTTTATCTATGTCTTGTCATGTTCATGTTATCATTAGTTTGGTTTCTGTATTTGTTCACTCTTGGTTTGTTAATTTGCTGTAGTTTAGTTCTGTTCATCACATTGTTTATATTATGCCTTGATCACAGGTTTTGGTTATAGTCCTTCAGTTATTTATTGCACTCTATCATTTATTTTGTGTTGCTTTATTATGCTTTAATCACTGGTATTGGTTATCTTCAGAGTTTTCATCCAGTTGTGTTCCTTTTATTATGTATTGCATTTTCTGTTTATGATTTATTTTGTGTTGTTTGGTCACTGGTTTTAGTTTGTTTATTTTTTGCTCATCAGTTGTTGCATTTATTCTTATACTTTGATTTAGGTCAGTCCGGTTCTAGTTTTGTTTAAGATCATTGATTTCTTTGTTTTCTGCCATCTACTTAGTTCTGTCAGGTCTGGTTAATATATGATTCTGTTTTAGCTTTGTTCATTGTTCTGTTTCCTTCACGCCTGCCCAAGTATGTTCCCATTCCTATCAGTCGCTCCGTGAGGCGTCATAAAATCCGATCGGTTCGCGGCTCCGTGCGGTGTCATAACATCCGATTGGTTTGTGGCTTCGTGAGGAATCATAATATGTGATTGGTTTGCGGCTCCGTGCAGTGTCACAATGGATCAATCAGTCGTTCTGTGAGGCAACAACAGATCTGTTAAGCCTGGTTCACATGGCAAGATAATTAGGCCGATATCAGACCCGATGTTCCCCTTCCCACAATCTTAATGATGCCCCGACAATTGTGATGAGGCTAAATATAATCTTTTCAGATATTTCTACCATGTGTGGTGTGTTAAGAGCACTCTGATCTGCTCAGAAGGATGTGAGGAGCTAAATGTGACATGGAGCCAATCAGAAAGCGAGGTGTTTGACCTGGGAATGTTCGTGTGTTGTTTTTACCATGTGGCTGCACACCACACACTGTACAACAAAACCTGTCAGATCTATGATATTTTTTTTTTATCTCCACATGTGTGGTCTCTCAGGTTTTGGAAACCTACAGATAATTTTAAAATCCTGCGCAGGATAACACTGATATAACCGGTCGCCAGTAGATGGAACTGTTCTATGGATTTTGACGCTGGTTATATCACACGGCCTGAATCACAATTTAATAGACTTTTTGGCTTTGCAAATGCTTTTTTGGTTTTTACACAAATGAAAAAAATACCATATTTTACAAAAGCACATTTATTTGTAAACATCAACACACGTTACATTGATTCACGTGTTAGTTTTTACATAGAATGAATTAGTGAACCAATCAGTATGAGCGGAGGCTAAGTTTACCCAAGAGTTTAAATTAATGTAGTTATTCTATCCGGAATAATTTTAATTTATAAATCAAAACCATAAGTCAGACCTGCTTCCTATTTCAAGACCCCTGCCTCATCACTGGACCACTGTATGGGGTTAAGGAATAATGTTTTTTTTTTTCTTTTTTGTGGCAGTTTGGCAGCCAGGCCCTTTCTGAGTTGAGCTCAGCTTCTCTTAGTTACCTCACTGCTGAAAATTACATAGCAGACAGGAGCAAAAGGGATTATAAATGTTTTTCAAGTTTCTAGCTATGCCAAAAAAAAAAAAAAATGTTAGCTATCGGAAGATAATTGGTCCAATGATGGTTTTAAAACTTATCTGAAAAGCTAATCCGCTAACAAAAACATTAACTTCAATAATTATTGGTTATCGGATTAGCTGAACAGTGCACACCACTGCATTTGAGTTCAGTTCCCGATTGGTTTGGTTCCGTCTGGACCCCTTACCTTAACATTTCTGTTGGTTACACGATCTTTAACATTGGGAGATCATGAAAGTTAAAACTCAAGGTTGGTACTGTTTAACATAAACCGTCTGGAGCTAATATGGGTTGAACATGGCGATAGTTTTTTGTGTTACTTAGGGACAAGGTAGTTAAATTTTTGACAGAAGTGTCCAAATATCAAGGCCATAGACAACCGTATAATATCGTATCACTGAAGCACAGTTAATTAGCATTACTTTGTCGAACAAGTACAGGTGTTTAGAGCTTTTTGTTTTATGTTTTTACTTTGGTCTCAGAAGGAAACTAATTTGCACTTATTAGTATTGGCTTATCCTCCCTGTTGAGCACACTCAGCACCCTACTCTGCACTAATTAGCTGCGTGGATAAAGGTCAGCATAGTGTGTGGTCAATGTGGAAAAAAGAGGCACTGAGGGAAGATGGTCATCCTTGCTCAGGAGGAGGATGTACCATGTTGCCCACCCGCCTGGGCCACTTCATGTTTGAACATTAACACTCCTGTGCTTTGAACACAAGCATGACTATTGGCAATGCTTCTTTGCAGCCTGTGTTTTCACAAAGCATTTGTTTCTGTTGAACAGGCTGCTTTCCGGAACATCTTAAGAATTAGAGGTTCCATGTGAAGGGCGCTTGGACATTGGCCAGCATTACTAACTGGACATCTTTGCAGTGGTGCATAGCCACTTGTGCATAGCCACAATATCGAGTAGGCATTTGAGATTAGGACACCCCAGGGTGCTTTCACTATCCTTACACATGTACGGTGCATCTGGAAAGTATTCACAGTGCTACAGTTTTTCCACATTTTGATGTTACAGTTGTATTCCAAAATGGATGAAATAATTTTTTTCCTCAAAATTCTACACACAATACCCCATAATGATAACTGATTTTGGAAAATTTATAAGAAATAAAAAACCCTAAGAAATAACATGTACATAAGTATCCACAGCCTTTGCCAAGGAGCTCAAAATTGAGCTCAGGTGCATCTTGTACTCACTGATCATCTTTGAAATGTTTGTACCACTTAATTCGAGTCCACCTGGGGTAAATTCAGTTGATTGTTGATGATTTGGAAAAGCAGACACCTGTTCCACAGTTGACAGTGCATGTCAGAGCACAAACTAGAAGGGTACAGAAACGGGCAGCCAGCTCTAGCTCTGCTGCTTTGAAGGTCCCAATGAGCAGAGTGGCCTCCATCATCCATAAATGGAAGACGTTTGAATCCACCAGCACTCTTTCTTGAGGTGGCCGCCTGTCTAAATTGAACGATCAGGGAGGAAGAGCCTTAGTCATGGAGGTGACCAAGAACCTGATGGTTACTCTGACAGAACATCAACATTCGTCTGTGGAGAGACGAGATCCTTCCAGAAGACAGCCATGTCTGCAGCAATCCACCAATCAGGACTGTATGCTAGAGTGGCCAGACAGAAGCCACTCCTTAGTAAAAGGCACATGACAGCCTGCCTGGAGTTTGCCAAAAGGTACATGAAAGACTCTTAGACCATGAGAAGCAACATTCTCTGGTCTGATGAGGCAAAGATTGAACTCTTTGGCATGAATGCATGGCCTCATGTTGGGCAGAAACCAATTACATTTTTTAAAATTTATTTAATTTATATAGTACCAAATAACAAAAAAGCTGCCTCAAGGTGTTTCACACAAGTAAGGTCTACCCTTACCAACACCTAGAGCAAGCACACAGGCAACAGTGGTAAGGAAAAACTCCCTCTGATGATTTGAAGAAAGAACCTCAAGCAGACCAGACTCAAAGGGGTGATCCTCTGTTTGGAGCATGATACCGACACACTTGACAATACAGGAAATAAAGGACGTTTTGGAAGTCCATGCTGGTGTACAGGGTGGGAGGCTTGTAGAAGAAGAAACCAGGCACCATACCTCCATTGAAGGTTGGTGGTGGCAGCATCATGCTGTGGGGATGTTTTTCAGTGGCACGAACTGGGAGACTAGTCAGGATTGAGGGAAAGACGAATGCAGAAATGTACAGAGACACCCTGGATGAAAACCTGCTCCAGAGCACTCGTGACCTCAGACTGCGTGACGGTTTATATTTCAGCGGGGCAGTGACCCTAAGCACACAGCCAAGATATTAAAGGAGTGGCTTCAGGACAACTCTGCTCATTGTGCGCACCAATCCTCAGTACTGAGGCTGGGTGTCAATCAACATGCCACACCCATCATTATAAAATTTCATAACTTTGCTGATAAACGAGTGATGGCCGCGGCCCGGCGTCTCATTGTGGAACCAAATCAACCAGCATATCGGATCAGAGTTTTCTTTTTCCATGATTACTCTGCGGCTGTGGTCAAGAAACGTAAGGCTTTCGATTAATTGAAGAGTTGCCTGAGAAGGAAGAATGTTAACTATGCACTTCTCTATCCTGCTATGCTGAAGCTTTTTGTCACTGGTATGGAGAGGAGGTTTAATTCACCAGAGGCAATAGTGACCTTTGTGGAATCACTGCCGTAATATTTTGATACAGTAGTGTGGGGTTGGATTTTTTGTTGTTTTGTTGTTTTGTTTTGTTTTTTGTTGTTGTTGTTTTTTTTGATAAGTATACATAGTTTGTTTTGAGTGCAGCTGATCTGCTCTGTGTAAACCTGATCCCGTCAGATCTCAGAAGCTAAGCAGAGCAGGATCTGGTTAGTACTTGGATGGGAGACCTCTTTGGAACACCAGCGGCTGTGTGTGTTTCTCCGGGTAAAACTGGAGTTGCGTCAGGAAGAGCATCCATCCATCCATCCATCCATTTTCTTCCGCTTTATCTGGAGTCGGGTCGCGGGGGCAGCAGCTCAAGCAAAGCCGCCCAGACCTCCCGATCCACACACACCTCCCCCAGCTCCTTCAAGGGAACCCCAAGGCATTCCCAAGCCAGCCGAGAGATGTAGTCCCTCCAGCATGTCCTGGGTCTTCCCCGGGGCCTCCTCCCAATGGGACGTGGCTGGAACACCTCTCCAGCGAGGCGTCCAGGCGGCATCTCAACTGACTCCTTTCAACGTGGAGGAGCAGCGGCTCGATTCCGAGCTCCTCCCGAGTGACCGAGCTCCTCACCCTATCTCTAAGGGAGCGCCCAGCCACCCTGCGGAGGAAACTCATCTCGGCCGCTTGTACTCGCGATCTCGTTCTTTCGGTCATGAGCCAAATCTCATGACCATAGGTGAGGATCGGAATGTAGATCGATCGGTAAATCGAGAGCTTTGCCCCCCTACTCAGCTCTCTCTTCACCACGACGGTCCGATACAGCAACCGCATCACTGTAGATGTGGCACCGACCCGTCTATCGATCTCACGCTCCATCCGTCCCTCACTCGTGAACAAGACCCCGAGATACTTAAACTCCTCCACTTGAGGCAAGGACACTCCACCAACCTGAAGAGGGCAAAGCACCTTTTTCCGGTCGAGAACCATGGCCTCGGATTTTGAGGTGCTGATTTTCATTCCGGACGCTTCACACTCGGTTGCAAACTGCCCCAGTGCATGCTGAAGGTCCTGATTTGACGAAGCCAACAGAACCACATCATCTGCAAACAGCAGAGATGAGATTCTGTGGTTCCCAAACCAGATCCCCTCTACACCCTGGCTGAGCCTAGAAATTCTGTCCATACAAATAATGAACAGAACCGGTGACAAAGGGCAGCCCTGGCGGAGGCCAATGTGCACTGGAAACAGGTTTGACTTACACTGGCAATGCGAACCAAGCTCCTGCTGCGGTCGTACAGGGACCGGATAGCCCTTAGCAAAGGACCCCGTACTCCCAGAGCACTCCCCACAGGGTGCCCCGAGGGACACGGTCGAACGCATTCTCCAGATCCACAAAACACATGTGGACTGGTTGGGCAAACTCCCATGAACCCTCGAGCACCCGATGGAGCGTGTAGAGCTGGTCCAGTGTGTCGCAACCAGGACGAAAACCACACTGCTCCTCCTGAATCCAAGGTTCGACCATCGGTCGAATTCTCCTCTCCAGTACTCTGGAATATACCTTACCAGGGAGGCTGAGGAGTGTGATCCCCCTATAGTTGGAAAAGACCCTCCGGTCCCCCTTCTTAAACAGAGGGACCGCCACCCCGGTCTGCCAATCCAGAGGCACTGTCCCCGATCACCACGCGATGTTGCAGAGGCGTGTCAGCCAAGACAGCCCCACAACATCCAGAGACTTAAGGTACTCAGGACGGATTTCATCCACCCCAGGAGCCTTGCCACCAAGGAGCTTTCTAACCACCTCGGTGTCTTCGGCCTGGGTAATGGATGAGTCCGCCTCCGAGTCCCCAGTCTCGGCTTCCTCTTCGGAAGACGTGACGATGGGATTGAGGAGATCCTCGAAGTACTCCTTCCACCGCCCGACAACATCCCCAGTCAGGGTCAACAGCTCCCCACCCGCACCGTAAACAGTGCTGGTGGAGAGCTGCTCCCGCCTCCTGAAGCGTCGAACAGTTTGCCAGAATCTCTTCGAGGCCGACCGATAGTCCTCCTCCATAGCCTCCCCGAACTCCTCCCAGACCCGAGTTTTTGCCTCTGCGACCGCACGGGCTGCGGCACGCTTGGCCTGCCGGTACCTGTCAGCTGCCTCTGGGGTCCCACCTACCAACAAAGATAAGTAGGACTCCTTCTTTGGCTTGACGGCATCCCTTACTTCCGGTGTCCACCACCGGGTTCGGGGATTGCCGCCGCGACAGGCACCAGAGACCTTGCGACCACAGCTACGAGCAGCCGCATCGACAATGGAGGTGGAGAACATGGTCCACTCGGACTCCATGTCTCCAACCTCCCCCGGGATCTGGGAGAAGATCCCCCGGGATCTATCTCGCTGTCAAAGGTTTCTGCCAGTCGTTCCCAGCAGACCCTCACGATACGTTTGGGCCTGCCAGGTCTGACCGGCTTCCTACCCTCCCAGCGGATCCAACCGACCACCAGGTTGTGATCAGTCGACAGCTCTGCCCCTCTCTTCACTCGAGTGTCCGAGACATGTGGCCGAAGGTCAGATGATACGACTACAAAGTCAATCATCGACCTCCGGCTCAGGGTGTCCTGGTGCCACGTGCACCTATGGACACCCTTGTGCTCGAACATGGTGTTCGTGATGGACAAACTGTGACTAGCACAGAAGTCCAACAACTGAACACCACTCGGGTTCAGATCGGGGAGGCCGTGCTTCCCGATCACCCCCTCCAGGTCTCACTGTCGCCGCCCACGTGGGCGTTGAAATCCCCCAGGAGAACAATGGAGTCCCCAGTCGGAGCGCTATCTAGTACCCCTCCCAGGGACTCCAGGAAGGTTGGGTACACTGCACTGCTGCTCGGCCCGTAGGCCGAGACAACGGTGAGAGACCTGTCCCCGATCCGAAGGCGTAGGGACACGACCCTCTCGTTCACCGGAGTGAACTCCAACACTTGGCGACTGAGCTGGGGAGCAATAAGCAATGCGACCCCAGCTCTCCGTCTCTCCCCGTGGGCTACGCCAGAAAAATGAAGCGTCCAGCCCCTCTCCAGGAGTTGGGTACCAGAGCCCAAGCTGTGCGTGGAGGTGAGCCCGACTATCTCTAGTCGGTATCTCTCAACCTCCCGCACAAGCTTAGGCTCCTTCCCCCCTAGCTAGGTGACATTCCACGTCCCAACAGCCAGGGGCTATGAGCATGGACCGGGCCGCCGGGCCACCCGCCCTCGACCGCCACACAATCCTCTCTGCACCCGACCCCCATGGCCCCCTCTGCAGGTGGTGAACCCACAGGAGGGCGGGCCCATGTCACTCTTTCGGGCTGAGCCCGGCCGGACCCCATGGGCTAAGGCCTGACCACCAGGCGCTAACATGCGAGCCCCAACCCCAGGCCTGGCTCCAGGTTGGGACCCCGGCTCCGCCATACCGGGCGACATCACGGTCCTTGATCTTTTACTGGTCATGGAGGTTCTGAACTGCCCTTAGTCTGACCCATCACCTAGGACCTGTTTGCCTTGGGAGACCCTACAGGGAGCACAAAGCCCCCGACAACATAGCTCCTAGGATCATCTGGGTACGCAAACTCCCCCACCACGATAAGGTGGCAGCTAGAGGGGGAGCATCCGGCATAAAACTTGTGCCAATTACTGATGCGGATCTGGATGTACCTGCTGTGGCGACTCAGAACAAAACCGGGAGCAGCCGAATGAATAACATACATAGTTTGTTTGGACTGTGCTTTAGGGAGTAATGTGAGTATCGGCTAATTTTGGACGTGAGATGAGATCTTTTTTTTTTTACGTTTATTTATAACTTTACAGTTTTACAGAACATGCAAAGACATTAAACGTATTAATTAAACGTATCACTCTACCCAAACAAAGATATTAAGATACACACAGACACTTAAAAGTAAAAGGAATACACTAAATTAAATTAAGAGATACAATATATTATAAAAATCTACAAATATTTTACATTCGTACCTCCTCCCTTTAAATGTGAGCAGCCTTGATCATGGTACACGTGGAAATAAAAAGACCTACAGAAAAAACAGAGAGAAAAAAAGAGAAAATAAATAAAGAATGTTGGTAAATTATATGGAGTACTGCTTTACATTACACAAGAGTCCACTGGTATATCAGATGACAACAAGAAAAACTTTGTTGTAGGGGTTAGCTATATCTTTAAATGCTCCAAGTATGGTTTCCATACATTATAAAACTTCTGAGGACAACCTGATACATCAGGTTGTCCTCAAAAGGAGTGTTGCACATTCCTTCTATGTGCAACACTCCTATTAGTTCTCTGAGCCAAGATTCAAACTGAGGCAATGTGTCAGATTTCCATAATTTTAAAATACATCTTTTAGCTATCACCATGCCACAGGTGACCACTGATGTCACATTGTGACCCAATGACTGGAGAGTGTCAGAGAAACCAAGAAGAGCGGTTTTGGGGTCAGGGACAATAGTTTTTTTGAGTGCGCAGGAGTACCAATTAAATATTGAGCACCAGAAACCTTGGATCTTTGGACAAAGGCAAAATTGGTGTGCCAATGTGCCATCAGTGGTCTTACATCTGTCACATTGAGGAGACGTTTTTGGGAAGATTTTATTCAACTTAACTTTTGAATAGTGTAACCTGTGAACTACTTTATACTGTATTACCTGAAGTCTAGAATTGATAGAGCAATGATGGATTTCCCTCAATGCTTTTTTCCAATTATCATCCTTGATTCCAATATTGAGATCTTCCCATTTTTGTTTAATTAACATGGTAGGACAAGCAAAATTACTCTGCAGAAATTTTATCAGTGATGAAATTAAACTCTTTGACTCAGGGGGCCCCAGTAGAATCTTGAATAGAGCATTTTCAGGAGGGAGGGAGTTGAATGTTGGAATATTTTGTTTGACATAATTCCTTAGCTGTAAGTACCTAAAGAAAATGACTTTTTGGTAAATTGTATTTGGCTTGTAATTGTTCAAATGAACAAAATTTTTTATTAATATACAAATCCTTAATTGATACTATGCCTCTACTACTCCATTCCTTGAAAACAGCATCTGCAAATGAGGGGGAGAATGCATGGTTATGCCATATTGGAGCATGTATAGACGTGTTAGGAAGTTTACAAAATTTTCGGATCTGTGAACAAATTTTCTGAGTGTGTGATATAATAAAATGTTCTTCCTTATGAGATGATTTTGGTCTAGGCGTTGAGAACAAAATTGCCCAAAGAAATGTTTTACGAACTAAATTATGTTCTATGGATAACCACGAGGGAACTTTATCCGATGGCTCTAAATCATGATTCATCTGCCAGTATACCATCACTCTCATATTTGCGGCCCAATAATAATGTAGGAAGCATGGTAGGCCTAACCCCCGCATTCCTTGGGTTGTTGGAGATGTTGTTTTGATATTCTATGTTGTTTGTATCCCCAAGTAAAAGGCATAATGACAGAGTTGATTAGTTTAAAATAGGATTTTGAAATATATACTGGAATATTGTGAAATAAATAAAGGAATCTTGGCAAGGAGACCATTTTGATCGTATTTATCCGACCAATCAGTGAAAAAGGTAATGTTCTCCATTTTTCTATGTTCTCTTTTAAGGAACTTAGTCTTTCATTAAAATTACGTTTGAAGAGAGAGTTTGAATTTTTTGTAACAATAATTCCTAAATATTTAACAGAGTCTGATATTTTAAATCGAGTGGAAGCCACAAATAAAGGATCCAAGTCTGCTGTAAGTATCATGAGTTCACTTTTCTGCCAATTTATGGCATACCCAGACACTGCTCCAAAACTATTTATTATGTCTAATAATTTGGGTATAGAATGCTCAGGATCTGATATGAAAAAAGCTATGTCATCAGCATAGAGCGATATTTTATGATCAATTCCACTGATTGTTATGGATCTGATGTCTAAGTTTTCTCTGATGCTGATGGCCAGGGGCTCAATGGCCAGAGCAAATAATAAGGGTGAAAGTGGGCACCCCTGACGTGTACCTCTTTCCAATAAAAACAGTTTTGATCTATCTTGATTAGTGACAACTGACGCAGCGGGGTGTAAGCTAAGCTAATTGAACCCAGGAAACAAAAGTTTCCCCCAGCCCGAACAGATATCCCCACTCCACCTGATCAAATGCCTTTTCCGCATCCAAATATAAAATTGCTTGTTTTGATTTGGGTGGGTACTTATAATATGTAATATTTAAAACCCTTCTAGTGTTAAAAAAATGAATATCTATTAGGGATGAACCCGGTTTGGTCCTTGTGTACAAGGGATACTATACATAAATTTAATCTACTAGCAAGTATTTTAGTGAAAATCTTACAGTCCAGGTTGAGCATTGATATCGGATGGTAAGAGGCTGGGTTAGTCTCATCTCTATCAGGCTTGAGTATAAGAGCTATGTTTGCATTATATAAAGTAGGAGGAAGTGCCCTTGTCTCCACAGAGTGAGAGAACATTCTAAGCAGGAGTGGTGATATCTGTCCAGTAAATGTTTTATAAAATTCTGCCCCAAACCTGTGGGGTCCGGGTGCCTTTGCTGTAGAGAATGATTTTATGGAGTCAAAAACCTCCCTTACGGTCAGTGGTTGGTTTAAAGCCTCATGTGAAGTGTCGTCCAATTTTGGAATGGGAACATTCTTAAGCCAGGATTCCACATTCCCCTGTGCTTTTGATCTATACAGCTCCTTGAAAAAAATCTGCAAAACATTTATTTATTGACTTTGGAAGTGTGATATTATCTCCCTTAGTCAATTTAATCCTATGTATTGCTCTACTATTTTGTTGACCTCGAAGTTGACGAGCTAATAGAGTGTGAGGCTTGTCACCAGGCTCAAAATAGCACACCCGTAAATGAGACATCTGGTCACTTACTTGTCTTGTTAAAATTGTGTTATATTCATATTTAAGATTAAGGATTTCTTGTAAGGTAAGAATGTTATTATTTTGTCTATAAAGTATTTACAATGCTGATATTTGTTCATCAGTTTCCCTCAGTCGTGAGTTTCTCATTTTCCTTTGCGAGCCCTCATATGAAATTATATATCCTCTCAAAACCACCTTAAAAGTCTCCCATAGAATAGAATCTGATGTGTCCAGAGTATCATTAGTGAGCAAAAATTCATCAATTTTACCTGACAGATATTTACAAAAATTTGCATCGAGTAAATATGGTTGTAACCTCCATGTTGAGCCTCGTTCCGGTAGGTGCGTGGTCTGAGATCAGAATTTGATATTTGCTGTCAATAACATTCGGTAAGAGTTTAGAATCAAGTAAAAACAGGTCGATGCGGGAGTAAGAATTATGTAATTTAGAAAAAAAGGAGTAGTCCCGGTCTGTGGGGTGTTGTAAGCGCCAGATATCCACTAAGTTAGTTGAAGAAATCAGACTATTTAAGGCTACTGAAGCGTTTGATGGTGTGGATTGTTTTCTGGAGGATCAGTCTAAGTGCCAGTCAAGAACCACATTGTAATCCCCTGCCATTATCAGATTAGTATTTGCAAAGTCAGGAATTTTGTTAAAGATTCTCGGAAAAAAAACCCCGCATCATCCATGTTTGGGCCGTAAATGTTCACTAAAGTAACATGCATGGAATAAAGTCTACCGATTACAATCAAAAATCTATCATTAACATCAATTGTACTAATATGTTCAAAAGGAATGTTTTTCTTTATTATAATGGCTACTCCTCGTGCCTTACTTGAAAAAGTTGACTGAAATATTTGTCCTGCCCAGCTGCATCTTAAACGTGCCTGATCACATGGTCTAATATGGGTTTCCTGTAGAAAGGAAACATCAGAACAAAGAGATTTTAAGTGTGCAAAAACCTTAGCCCTCTTAATATGATTACCCAGGCCTCTCACATTCCAGCTGACCATATTAACCCCTCTATCCTTCTTATTAACCGTTGTCATCAAAGACTGTTGTAATTATTCTCTGATAAGTGAACAAGTTTAGTGCTCCATACAAGAAGTAAACAGACAGAAAAACAGAAAATACATAGCCCCCTTCACTTCCCCCTGCCTCACTGCCCCAAACAAAGCAGGGCAAAAACCCCCAGCATAACATCTGTCTAAGGGGGTACTTCTAACAGTACTCAGTAATGGAACCTACTAAGCTGTTCTTTTTTTTTTACCCTCTCCTCTCTACTGTCTATATTCAGTCAGGTGTAAATGTCACAACCCACCATCTGCTGGGCAGTTTGTGTTTATGGCTATGAGCAGTTGCAAGTGTTGTACCTCTCTGCTTTTAGTAGCAGCCAGGAAATGATTGGTCGTTCTCTACATGATAAGTAGGGTAGTTGCTAATTTAGTATTTTGTATTTTCATTTTTTTTTCAACTGTTTGTGTTATTTTTGTTTGTTTATTTTTATTTGACAAAGTGACAAACAAAGTTTTTTAATTCGGCACACAAAATATTCAAATAGAAAAAAAATGAACAATTCCACAAACAAACAGACAAAACTAGTGAGTCTGAAAGGGTGTGGGCTGAAGCAAAGCTTATTAGCGCCCACCCCTGCTAGTACAAGTCCAACAATTCTAATCAGTCATATTTACATAAATATAAATTCACTACTACATGTCGACACACAGACATACACATCAATATACTATTCACTTATAATTATATTTATATAGTACCAGATCATAAGAAAGTCGAATCAAGGCACTTTACGCCAGTAAGGACTAACCTTACCAACCCCCAGAGCGAGCACTAGGCAACTATGGTGAGGAAAAACTCCCTATAAGGAAGAAACCTCAAGCAGACCAGGCTCTTGGGGGTGACCCTCTGCTTGGGCTGTGCCACATATACCTATATACATACGTATATACTTTACAAACATAAATATATACATACATATACACAGTCACTTATATACATATACACCTACCCATATCTATATATCTACATACGCATATACATACCCACACATTCAAATATACAATAAGTCCCACTTATAAATTGAACATTCCATATAAATCAAATTATATTTGCTTCTTTATGATACTTAGACATAATGTTCTTTTTGAGTAGTTTCTTAAATCTTACTAAGGTACTACTCATTCTAACCTCTGTTGAACATTTGTTCCATTTCCTCACCCCAACCACAGACACACAAAAACCCTTTACATTTGTTCTTACTGGTGGTTTCATAAAAATTGCACAACCTCTTAAACTATATCTGGATTCCCTCAATCGCAACAGACTCTGGACATGTCTCAGTAAGGCTTGGTTTTTCGCTCGAAATAAAGTTTGAATTGTAATGTAATCGACCAAATCAATGAATTTTAATAAATTTAAAGACACAAATAGAGAATGAGTTGGTTCACGATATTGTTTATTGCAGATGATTCGTATGGCTCGTTTTTGCAAAAGGAATATTGGATTGGTATTTGATTTGTAAGTGTTTCCCCATGACTCAACACAATATGTCATATATGGTACCATCAGAGAATGATATAAAGTAAGTAACCCTTCTTGCGGCAGTAGGTCTTTGGCTTTATACAAAATGGCTATAGTTTTTGACAATTTTGATTTCACATAATTTATATGTGGTTTCCAGCTAAGTTTATTATCAATTATAACACCTAAAAATTTATTCTCTGTTACTAACTCAATTTCCTTATTGTTTATAGTTAAATTTTTACATTTGGGTGCCTGTTTATTTCCAAATATAATACATTTAGTTTTCCCAAGGTTGAGTGACAACTTATTAGCGTCAAACCAAACCTTAAATTTTTCCAGTTCTTTCTCCACTATGTCCAGAAGCTGTTCAAGATTTTCACCGCTACAGAACACAGTTGTATCATCCGCAAAAAGGACACATCTCAGTGAACTCGACACCCAACTTATATCATTTATATAGATTATAAACAACAAAGGACCCAGCACTGAGCCCTGCGGCACCCCACATGTGACATCCCTAAGTTCAGAATTTGTTTTATTGAATTGAACATACTGAAATCTGCCTTGTAAATAACTAGCTATCCATTCATATGCCATACCTCCATATTTCTGCAGTTTAATTAATAGTATTCCATGGTTAATTGTGTCAAACGCTTTCTGTAAATAAAAAAAAAAAAACACCTATTGTGTATTGTTTATTATCAATTGCAGTTGCTATACTTTCCACAAAGTCCATCAAAGCATGTGATGTAGTTCGAGACCTTCTGAATCCATATTGTTCTTCACAAATGATGTTATGCTTCAGTAAATAATCATTTAATCTTTTAGCAAATATTTTTTCCAAAATTTTGGAAAATTGTGGCAGGAGTGATATAGGTCTATAATTAGAAAATGTGTGTTTGTCATCATTTGAGAAGGAAATTTACCAGTACTTAGTGACATATTGCAAATATAATTGAACGGTTTTACTATACAATCAATAACTTTTTTTAATAAAGCCATATCCAAATTATTAAAATCAGTCGATTTCTTACTTTTTGAACCATGAACCAGATCAAGTATTTCCCTTTCATGAGTACCACCAATGAACATTGAAACAGATTTGTTAAACGTTGAATTATTTACCCAGAAGTTATTAGTTGATGAGTCAATCTTACTGGCAAGATTTTTACCCACATTAACGAAGTATTCATTAAAGTGTTCAGCAATAGACTCGTCGTTATCAATCGTGATGTAGTTGTTACTCTGAAAAAATGAAGGATAATCTCTAGTTACTCTATTCTTTTTTACTATTTCATTTAATATGTTCCATGTGTTTTTGATGTTATTTCTATTTTTGACAAGTAACTCATTATAATATGTTTTTTTACTGAGTCTCATGATATTGATTAACTTATTCTTATATGTTTTATACTTACTTTCAGCTTCCTTAGTTCGTAGTTTTATGAATTGTTTATATAGTACGTTTTTCTTTTTACATGCCCTCTGAAGCCCCTTAGTTATCCATGGTTTGTTGCTATATTGATTTCTATATATTTTGTCAACAAATGGACAGTGTTTATTATACAAACTGGAAAAAATGGAAATGAAAGCATCATATGACCTGTCAACATCATCAACAAAAACATCTGACCAATTCTGACTTGATAAATCCTCCCTTAAATTTTCAATTGTTTCAGATGTTACTTTTCTACTCATGAATTTGATATTGCTTCGATACATACAACAACCCTCCAATGCAAAGACTGAGAAAACTGGCAAGTGATCACTGATATCACTGAGCAGTAGTCCCCCACTAAGATTACCGGATATAACGTTAGTTAAAATATTGTCAATGAGAGTTGTTGAGTCCATAGTTATTCTGCTAGGATGAATGATGGTTGGAAACAGCCCTAAACAGTACAAGGTGTTTATAAATGAGGTAATTTGTGGATGATTGTGAGGGTTTAAAAAATCTATATTGAAATCTCCACAGACAAATAAATACTTATTTCTGTTGATTTTGTTGTACATTCCTAAGATAATGTCTTCAAAGGTGTCAATATTTGTCCCAGGAGCTCTGTAAATGCAACTAACAACTATGTTTTTGGAGTTTATAGATGTCATTTCTATGATAACACATTCCATGATGTTGTCCACTGTAAATGACATGTTGTTAATGAGTTTACAGTTATAATCTGACCTTACAACGCCTCCGCCCCTTCTCGTCTGCCTATTAACCAGGAACAATTCATAACTATCAAGATATACCAGATCTTTATTATCCTCATTTAACCATGTTTCTGAAATTGCAATAACTGAAAAACGTTTTTTGGATGTTTTCAAACAATCATTAATAGTGGACAGATTACGAGAAAGACTTCTGCTGTTGAAATGTATAATTGAAAAATTTTCATAATTGATTTTATAATTTTTGAATTGTTCTTCTGTAAAATATTTGCACTGTCTCACAATATTCTCACTGAAAAAGGTATCAGGATCATTTTCAGATTCGAAGGGGTGGTTAGCAGAGTTATTATAATTAAATGTATCTAGACAGAGCTCCTGGGCAGAAATAAACAGATCATTATCCTTAGTCATTATGTCTCTCTTGTCTCCGGGTGTAGATGATGTGGATGAGTGGGTTGCTCCAGTCTGCATCATGGTGCTGTGATGTGTTTGAGTCCTCATACCTATTGTTCATATTTGTCCAGCTCCTCAATGTTCCTTATTGCCATGACTTTTGCTTGTTCTGGTGATCCGTTCAGTTTGATGAATATTTTACAGTTTGAAGTCCATGTGTGCTGGATTTTTCCCTGTTTCTTTAAGAAGCGTGCTTTCCTGGCGATGTCGGCATTCTGTTTGGTGAGATGTTCATTGATGAATACGTTTGTCCCTTTCAGTTTTCTTCCTTGTTTTAACAGTGCTGTTTTGTGTTTTCTGTTGATGAATCTCATGATGACGGTTCGTTTATCACCGTCATTTCTCCGGGGCAGAGGGTGGCACGCTTCAATGTTATTTAAATCCATTTCTATACCTTTAGATAGGAGGAAATCAGCAACCTGTTTTTCCACAGAGCTGACCTCCTGTTCACTTGGCTCCCCTCCGCTCTCATCTGTTACCACCCGTGCGTAGGACCGTGGTTTGATGTGAAGACCTGTGATGATGACGTCGTTAATTCTGGTGTACTGCTCCAATTCAGCCACTCTATTTTCCAGCTGCACCAGATGCCGGTCTTTCTCGGCGTTCTGGAGCCGTAATGCCTTCACCTCCTCCACCAGATCCATGATTGATTTCTCCCGGAGAGTCGTGGATTTACCAGCTTGTGGAATGTAAGGGGCATTCACAATACTTCAAAGCGGAGGAAACGGGCCCCATGTCACATCTGAAGGGCATCAGGGGTCAGCGGCGATGTCGGCAATCCACCTGACCTGTCTTGATACATGGACAGGATGTCAAGGTGAGGCACAAACCGGGTGGACACAAATGCAAACTTACAGCAGGTGCAGTTTGAATTTGGTTTAATCGTTGTACCAGGCAGGAATTCGGTTCACAGGTGGTCCAGCAATGAAGCAAAGGTACAGACAGATGTGAGGATGAGGCTTGGTTGAAAAAACAAGCTGAGGTCAAAATACACAGCATGGTGGCAATCAGAGGCAGAGACAAAAACGTGGTTGAGGACAAAACAAGGTCTAATAGCAGCAGGCTGAATACAAGGTAAGGATGTGAGAGCTGGAAAGTGAAAAAACATTCAACAATCGAGCGAGGGACTGTGAGACTGTGAGGGCTTAAATAACTGCTGATGTAACTATTGCAACAAGACACAGGTGTCAGTGAAGGTTCTGGAAGGGGGCGTGACCAGGGAAGACAAAGGTAAGTGCAAGAGAGTGAAGGTAGGAAAATACAGAGTGGAGTGATGAAAGAAACAAAGACATGAGCAAGTGCAAGAGTGGGAGTGAATGAGAATACAAAGAAGACAGAGACAAAGTGTGAGACAAAGACACTGGCTGCTGCAGTTTATTAGCTGTTGGGGGTCATAAATATAGTTAGTTTTAACATCTGATTCTCCGCTCTGCCCACGATTCTATGTATAGCCAAGGTCACAACAATAAAAATCAGCCATATTACTTTGTCACTGTATATAGGTGCCCTGGCCTATACTCTGAATTCTTAGATGAATTTGGTGAGTTTATCTCTAACTTGTGAACTAGTGCAGATAACACATTCATATAAATAAGCCTTCTGATCCCCTCTGTAAATTATTTATGGAAATTATGGATGTATTAGGATTCCAGCAATGCATTCGAGAATCAACACACATTTGTGGAAATACCCTGAATTTGGTTCATGCACGTGGTATTGCTGTCACGAATATTGACATCATGCCTCTTGCATCGGTGGTCTCTGATCACTCACTTATTAGGTTTACAGTTAACCCAGCCACTACACCCTGCTATCGAGGTGAGTGCCATCACTGTTATTACCTAGATTTACAGAATTTGATAGCATCTCACTAGGTGAGCTGACAAAACTTGTAATGTCTACTAAAAGTACAACCTGCTTATTTGATCCTATATCAACAAAACTGTATGAGGACCTGTGGCCCATTCTTGGGCTGACTGTACTGGAAATGATTAATCTGTGTATCACCATATTCTACTTGATAGGCTGGAGAATCATTTTGGGATTACTGGAAATGCTCTTGCATGGTTGACATCATACCTGACCAGTCCTCCTCATTGTGTTTTGTACAACAACACTGTCTCTAACCTTCGTGACATGAAATTTGGGTTTCCACAGGCGTCCATCTTAGGCCCCCTACTTTTCTCCCTTTATATACACCCCTTGGGCACATATTAGAGCATTTTGGGATTACCTTTCATTGCTATACTCAGTTATAAATCCCAATAACTGCTGGTAATCTCATCCACATAAAATCCTTAGAGGACTGCCTTGCATCTGTGAAAAGGTGGATGTCTTGCAATTTCCTTTTAAATTCTGACAAGACTGAAATGATGGTTCTTGGTCCAGTGAGACATCGGCATCAATTTGATCAGCAAATGATTAGCCCAGGCTCATGTGACATACATCACACTGACAAAGTGAGGAACCTTGGGGTAATTTTTGATCCAGCATTGTCCTATGACCTCCACATTAGAGACATTACGAGGACTGCTTTCTTCCACCCGCAAAATATAGCGAAGATTCATCCTATCCTGTCTACGGCTGATGCTGAGGCTCTGATTCATGCATTTGTTTCTTCTCGAGTGGACTACTACTAACCAACTACCAACCCTATCCCGGGGTGGATGAATCAGGGGAGGTGAGATGGTGAGGAGAAAACTCAAAGAACCATTGATAAAAGGAGTGTGCAAATACAAAACTGGATACTCACAACCGCACGACATAACAGGTAATTCAGGACACATGTAATATGAGACAATGGACTTGCAAAGCAATGACAAATGGAAGTGTCTTAAATTAACAGACAATGAGCAACAGGTGCAGTAATCAGGGCAGACAGAGACATGTGAATAACTAACAGATCACAAAGGGGCAGCAATCCAGGACATCCACGGGTTAATGAACATAAAGCATAACAATGACACAAAACAAAAATAGACCTTAAGTAATAAAATGTAAACACAACGCATGCCCGTATATAGAGGGGATTCAGGGGGTTCAACCGAACCCCCCCGAGAATTCTGCTGATTTTTTTTCTGCTGATTTTTTTCTGATCTGGATATCAATGTTATGTATTTTTTCATTGATAATAAGCAACAAGCACTAACTGTTACACAGCTATTATCACACACCCTCAAGTTTCAATTTACTCTGCCAGAGTAATCCCTTAAGTGATGAAAGGGGAAACTGCTAGATAAACTTTTCCCGTGGGGGTTGAGAATTTTTGCTCCCTGGTCCCTATCCTCCTCTGATATCAAACAGATTAGTAGGCTTGTAAATACCCATGTAGACACACAATTACACTTGTCTGGTTTATAAAAACATGTTTGCATGTATAAGCTGAGAAATAAAGGGAGCTTCTCCTTCCTGTTGCAAATACTGTAAAGGTGCAAATATTTGCGTGGGATTTATTATGCGAATTTCGCAAGTTAAACAAGGTCGCCAAATTAAATACTGCTATTTTAATATATAACGTACATATACATACATATTCATAATGTAAACATGAATATTAATACCACTAAATACGAGGTCTGTTAGAAAACTATCCGACCTTTTTATTTTTTGCAAAAACTATATGGATTTGAATCATGTGCGCTTGCATCAGCCAAGCTTGAACCTTCATGCGCATGCGTGAGTTTTTTCACACCTGTCAGTTGCGTCATTCGCAACCGACAGGAAGGTATAAAGTTTGCATTAATGTTATCTTGGTTCATCCTGGGTGGTTCTTATGTCAACTGATCCAATCCCAAGCAAGGACTATTTGTATATAAAAATGTATTTCCTAAAATTATACATTTTGGGTTTCAAATGAAATTTATGTAGCTTTTTACCCCTCGAAATCCTCAAAAAGCTTCTGCTTCGGGGGGCTTCGCCCCCCTGAGCCCCCCATGAGGGCGTTGCCCCTCGACCCCACCGGGGGCCCTGCGGCCCACTGGACCCCCAACTCAAGGATTTGAACCCCCTTTCACATTCCTATATACGGCCCTGCAGCGTGATAACTATTAAACTCTCAACAATGAATAATGAAAGAAACCACAGACAGGAGAAACTAACCAAAATGCATAAGTGTCAACCTGACTCCAGAAAGGGCAAAGAGGGTGCAGGTTTCTTTGTAACCACCAATTCCACCAGGTGATTTCATTGATGCTCATCCCATCTGCTGTTATTTAGTGAAATCACTTGGTGGAGTTGGTGGTTACAAAGAAACCTGCACCCTCTTTGCCCTTTCTGGAGTCAGGTTGACACCTATGAAAATACATAACCACTGGAAAGGAGCAGTGTAACATAACAAACACTGAAGAAGTAAAATCACAGAGACACGAAGAACCGAAACCATGGAGACAGAGACCTGACCGGACTACCATACACAGAGATGTAAGGACCAGAAACCGAGGAGGTAAAGGTCTTACAGACAGCAGACACAAAAAGAACAGACAGGTAAACCTGCATGACACACACACATGCATACAATGCGACTGACAGCAGGAGGGGACGTGCATAACAGACCACAAACCAACATAGAACTCAGGAGTTAATGAAGTGCAGCTGGTAGACACAACAAGACTGACAGGTGAGGACGCAGGAGTGGAACATGGGGGACAGACATGATCAACATACATGACAACTGACTCAGGAGCACACAAACACACAGGGCACGCCAACAACACAGGAGTCGCAGGCCAGACCCACAGAGGACAGGCATGACACAAAACCAATAAAATCCCATAAACAGATGACCCCCACAACAGGGCCAGATCTATTCTCTAGAGGGTTGCAGTATACATAATGAAACAGATGCATCTGGGATATTTCTGGCATATGTCCCACCTGCTGTCAGTCTGTAAGGTTTAATCTGTTAACACAGATGTCTAAATGAAAGTCAACACACAATGCAGTCATGATGCAAACACAATGCTTGCCATGTATTTCAGGCTTGAACGTCCAAACAACCAGCGATAGCTGAGATGGGACAGTCCTGTTGCATTCACACTTTAACCATCAAATCGCTGAAAGCTTTGTTGTTGTTGTTTTTTTTTGTTTTTTTATGAAATTCCTTTAAAATCTCTATGATGCACATAAGTTCCTCTTGTGGGGACTTAACTGACTGACATGATGTATTGAGGAGACAAAGGGGGCCAGTGTGCACAATTTATTGCACAACTGTGTTTTTGTTCACATTATGTTCAAATACAAGTACTTTAAACACAGGTGAGAAGAGAGCTGGAGTGAATAAGCCCAAAATGAAGTGGTGACGTGTGTGTGAGAAGCTGAAGTAGATATACAGCGGTGACAAGGAAATTAATGGCAGGTGTGATGATTCAACCAGCGACAGCTGGGATGGTGGGCAGATGACATGCAAGTGTGTCGATCAGAGTGAGTGAAGCGCGCCATGTCAGTCGCCAAGCACAAACGCACACAAACAGACAAAGGAGCACAGAGGACAGAGGAAATGAAAACAAAACAAAAAAACAATGAAAAGCTGACAGCAAAGCCAGAACCATGACAGCTGTAAAATCGATCACGTACTGAACAGCCAGTCAGAGAGCTGTATAATCGCTACCATCATCACGTCTCTTGCTTTCACTTATTCCGGTAGAGGTGTGGGAGCCGTGATTGAGATTTGAATCAGATGTCCATCTGGGAACGACTGAAAACAGCCACTGATTAGATCATTTTGCCAGCTGAGGAAGGTTGATCATAAATATGTTTCTTGAAGAGTCATAGCAGAACAGGATCTGCAGTCTGGAATTGTTCCTCATCAGTGAAAAATAAAATCTGATCTGAGAGCATGAAGTCATAAAGACCAAAGAACTAAATGTGCTGATCAAAGAGCAAGAAGTGATAATGAACAAAAAGACTAAATGTCCTGATCCCAGAGCAGAAGGTTTTATTCATCCAAGAACATAATGTCCTGGAAGTTATAATGAGTGATGAGCTTAATGAATCATAAAGCCGGCTGAGTCAAACTGCATCTCATTTCTTCAGGAAGCATTGGCAAACAAGCTCTGAAATGCCATGTAGAAGACTACACGTCACGTTAAAATATATACATATCCATATGAAGCCTGGTGCAACCAACTAAATACAGGACCAGTATCAGTGAGACTAACCCTAACATCTGTGATGGCTCCATCAATGCTGAAAGGTACATACAGGTTTTGGAGCAACATACGAGGTCTGAATGTTAAAGATTTTGTATATATGTTATCACTGTTAAACATTTGTACCTTTGTCTTCTTTCTCATGAGAACGGTGTTGTGCTGTTTGCACCTAACCCCGAGAATGTACGTGTTATTCAACCTTGTTTTAGCATGCTGGGGTCAATCTGAACTGGGAATGAAGAGCTGGATGTACTTATTATTATTATACAACTTGTTTTTGTAGCCGCTAACGACTGGGAGTGAAGCATGACGGGGTCAATCTGAACTGGGAGTAATAGACCTGAAGGTTGTTTTGACTGTTGTGATGTGATGCTTAGTGTGAAGACCAGGACACTCCAGGCAGATGCACAACAGCTGATAACTGCAACAGACGAACGAGATGTGCTGACCTTCGATGATAAGAGTAAAAGAAAGAAACTGTTTTTCCTTACAGCTGCGCTTATTGACGTATGTGTTTATGTTACGGGAAGAAACTTGTCTCGCGTTGTCCCCCCCCCCCCCTTAGGACAAGTTTTATGATGTAATGAGGGCATCTCTAATAAAAAGAGCGGGAGCACAGGCCAGACTTTAGTGTAGCCTTGGTGTACAGCCTGGCCGCACTCTGCGCGTGATTAATTTGACTTTCTGTCTCACTGGTGTTTCTTGACTCTGTCTTATCAAAGGTTTTAAGAATGTTTGGAGGAGAAAATACCCAACATTGACTGGGGGCTCGTCCGGGATCTCAACAACACCGGAGGTGTCCGGCGGAGGTCGCCAAGTCCAGACGTAAATCCTTGGCCAAGGTCCGATCGATTGATCGTGTCTGCAATTGTCGACCACCGTTGGCATCGTCTGGTTGACGAGATTTTCCCGAAGAAGACAGACAGGAGGTCGAGTCAGTGAGTAGAATTTCTTTGTAACAGTACTGAGTGAGTGGTGATCAGATCACATAAAACAGTTAAACTCCGTAAGCGATGGCGTGGAATCGTCTGTTAATGCAAAGCAGTTAAAATCCGCGAGGAGGGCGGACTCCTCTACGGTTGCGAGGGACGCCCGTAGTTAAATTCCGGAAGGAGGGTACGGACTCCTCTGTTTTAATACGTAAAGGAAATCCTGGGTAGAAATACGTGCACTGTAAAAAAGCAGTTAAATCTGGCAGGGACGGCGGAGTCCCCTAATGCAGGACATTAGTTAAATTTCACGGGAGGGCGAGCTCCCCTGGCATAAGAATACGCGTACGGTTATTAAAAAGTGTTTTTTTTGTGTAAATAGTGTTTTGTGTAAGTGTAAATAGAATAACGTGTGAAAGTGTAATACTTTGGACAACGTTAGTGGCAACCGTGTGCGGATGCAGAGGCAAGTGATTCCGCTTCCTACGGGGAGGTGAAAGGAATCAACCACACGACGGCAAATTAATTGTCACGTCCAAAGAAAGTGAAAACTTCAGATTTAGAACACCCTAGGTGTGCCCCCGTCTGAAGTCCAAATTATAACAAGGGATAATAAAAATGGGGGGTAAGACGTCTAAAAATAAGGAAAATTTATCAACTGACGACTGGAAATTTATGGAAGCAAAAAATCCAAAAGCAACAAAGAAATTGGAGACCTGGATAAATAAACATGACTTTGACGGATGACTGAACCTGATCAGTATACAGAAGCTAAAGAAGGAGTTAGAACAGGAACATAAAGGTGATGAGAAAAAGATGCAGAAAGTAGGGGCAGATTTAGTGGCATTTTGGGAGGAGGAAGCAGAGAACAGACAGAAGGGAGCAGAGAAGCGACGATTAGAGAAAGCAAGGAAAAAGAAAGCTGTAGGTAAGGCAGAAGAAGATGTGATAATTCAGCACAGAGAACCAGAACAGCCTCAACAACCACCGCCGGCTGGATCGTCGGTGACAACAACACCTTTATCTCCTCTACCAGAGGATGACGATGTACCGCCACCACAGTATGATTTAGCAGTAAAACCTAAGGTAAAAAGTGAAAAACCAGAAAAACCAGAAAAACCACAAACACGCAGTCAAGCGAAAGTGCCCACAGCCCCTCCCATGGTGGAACACAGTGACCAGGGAGGTGCCTATCCTATGATAGAAGTACCAAATCCTCGTGCAGGAACAGCAGGACATCGATCAACCATGCTCGTATATCGAACATGGAATGCTGATGATATCAAAGCAGCAGTCGACATGATACCATCGCCACATGTCGATATCGAGGGATTTATGCAGGATATAGAAAACATTAGAAGTTCTTACCACCTTAGTGGACCTGAAGTCCAACAGGTGTGGATGAAAGCATGTGGCCCTAAATGGAGTCAGATACGCGGAGACTGGAATCCTGCAGACCAGGATGGCGTACCGCTGCCACATGATGATCCAGTCTTGAAAACAAGAGTGGAAGCTATGATTACACGAGCAGAAGGTGTGTTAGGACCAAAAATAAATTACACTGAAATTACCAGGACAACACAGAAAGAAGGAGAACCATGGACAGAGTTTAGATGCAGATTTGAGAGTGTATTTAGGGTCCATAGTGGCATATTGCCAGGAACACCAGTGTATGAACAACAATTGAAAAACGCTCTGATCCAACATTCCAATAAGGATATAAAAGCTTGGATACAGAAACATTGGATTGGATTGCCTACAGGCACATTGGAAGAAACACATACACACTGCTGTCATGCAGAAGGAGTCTTAAAGCAGAAAAAGACAGGGAACAGCAACAAAGGAGTGTATGTAGCACACGGAGATGATGAAATATGTTACCAACAGGGTAACTTAAGACAGCAGAAGCAGTGCAAACGCCCCCAAAAGCCATGGCAAAACAGACAAGGTGGACAGCCACAACGTCAAGGACCATGGCAACCACAACAGCAGCACAGACAGGGAGGGCCACCACGTGGTCCCCTGATTTGTTGGAACTGTGGAAGAGAGGGACATATGTATAGAAATTGTCCGAATCCACCTACTGAGGGAGCAGCAGGAGGAATTCCACAACGGAATAATCCTCCGCAGCCACAGTATCCACAATGACTAGAATCCATAATCCATGATTCCACATCAGATAGGCAGTCTGATTGTGATATGGATCTGTGTGCCTTACTGGGAAATCCGGTACCAAAACCAGAAGTGACTTTGTTGGTAAATGGACGACCAGTGACATTCCTTTGTGATACAGGAGCATGTAGAACCACATGTAATGACAACATACCTGTCCATCAATTAAGCAACGAAATCTTTAGGGTTCGCTCTGCAAATGGACAAACATCAGACGTCCCTATCACTAAACCCATAACGTTGACAGATCCATTTGGCCTGACGTGTACTATGTCAGTGTTGAACATGCCACAATGTCCAGTTAACCTTTTAGGACAAGACGGATTGACTGCATTGGGCTTGTCCATAATTGTGGAACAAGGGAAATTAGTTGTTGAAAGCACAGGAGGCGTTAACATGGTAAGAGAAGAAAGCGATGACCCCACACTCCACTATTACTATACATTTGACATTTCAGAAGAAGATGCTGCAGGATGGGGTAAAGATGTCGTCTTGCAAGCGACAGCCCTACTAAAAAATCCTGAACAAAAGATGTCACCACCTGACCTGCATGTCACAATGTGGCATAAAGATCCTCCAGGTCCGGATGGTGACTATGAAAACAAATTGAAAAACGTTTCACCTGTGAAGCTGATAATGACCGATTTGATTCATGATGGCAACTCAACAGCTGTCATAACAGTAACAGGTGCCACTGAAGATGTTTTAAAATTGAGATTCACAGGTATGCCTTTGCATGTGTCACTTTGTAAGCCATATTTGACAGAATGGCAAGAATTGGGACTGACAGTCATAACAGCTTTGTCAGCCACTGATTGGAGCAGAGTTGGACCACGAACGGAGTTCAGTCCATCAACTAAATTGTATAAAGTGCCAGTTAATGTCTCATTGGTGCTGACAGCTGGAACACACATTGATGTGTCCACTTCACAATCCTGAGTGTTTCAGTTGAGTCCTGAAGAAGATGCTCTTCTCTCTTCAGTACCGTCAGGATTGTGGACAACAGGTCCTTCAGACGTAGGACTGATTAAAAATGCACAACCTGTAGTTATAAGGCCAAAAACAGAATACAGACCATGTGTAAGACAGTATCCATTGAAACCTGATGCAATTGAAGGAATCAGGCCAGTAATAGAGAATTTATTAACAGCAGGAGTAATAGTGCCATGTCCAGATTCACCATGTAACACACCCATATTTCCTGTAAAAAAGGCTCCGCCCTCAGTGGGGTGGAGAATGATTCAAGATCTGCAGGCAGTAAATGCTGCTGTGATTAAAAGAGCACCATGCGTCCCAGATCCACACACCTTGTTAAATTCGCTGAGACCAAATTCTAATAGTTTCTCAGTAATTGACATAAGTAATGCATTTTTCTCTGTGCCAGTACACCCAGATAGTCAATTCTGGTTTGCTTTTACCTTTAAAGGACAACGATATACATTCACCAGATTACCGCAGGGTTACGCAGAGAGTCCAACTATTTATTCTCAAGTCATGTCAGCATGTTTAGCCAATTTCGTTCCACCGGCAGATAGCCAACTATTAGTGTATGTTGATGACATTTTGATTGCCTCTGACACACGAGAAAACTGCATAACTGACACAGTAGCATTATTATGTTTCTTATTTGATAATGGCCACAAAGTGAGTAAAAACAAAGTTCAGTTGTGTAGGGATAAAGTAAAATATTTAGGACATGAATTATCAGCCACAGGGCGCACGATCCTGTCTGACAGGAAGGAAGCAATTTTGCACGCTCCAAAACCACAAACCAAAAAGCAGATGATGTCATTTCTTGGACTGACTAATTACTGCAGGGCATGGATTCCCTGCTATGCAGAATTGACTAGTCCACTTTCTGATTTGATGTACAAAGATGATATTTCAATGTCAACCGTGTTGGAATGGAACAAAGAAGCTGAGGAAGCTTTTGTAAAAGTAAAACAAACGTTAGTGTCATCCACAGTTTTGGCACTACCAGATTATAGTAAACCATTTATTCAAACAGTTGATTGTAAGAATAAGTTCATGACTAGTGTTTTGGTTCAAGTGTATGGCTCAAAATTGAGGCCAGTTGCCTACTACTCATCTAAATTGGATGCAGTGGCAAGTGCTCTACCACCATGCGTACAAGCTGTTATTGCAGCCTCTATGGCTGTTCAAAGTAGCAGTAATGTTGTTCTATTCCATCAGTTGACACTGAAAGTTCCACATGCAGTTTCTGCACTTCTGTTGCAGACAAACATGAGCCTTTTGTCCCCAGCAAGACATCTTTCGTGTATGTCCTTGCTATTATCACAACCACATCTTACGGTAGAGCGCTGTACAACATTGAATCCATCCACATTGATACCTTTACCTGAGGATGGTGAGCCGCACAATTGTCTTGATGTAGCTACGGTCTGTACGAAAGCACGCCCAGACCTCCAGGACACACCCATCCCAAACAGTACAATTGTGTATGTGGATGGTTCTTCCACTAAAAACGCTTATGGACAAACACAATCTGGATATGCTGTTGTCACAAATTCAGAAGTATTGGATTCTGCTTCATTGCCATCGTCATTTTCAGCACAAGCAGCTGAATTAGTTGCTTTAACTGCAGCTTGCTATCTGTTTAAAGGTACGGCTGTAACAATTTATACAGACAGCCAGTACGCTTTCAGCACAGTGCATGTGTTTGCAAAACTGTGGGAAGAGCGTGGAATGGTGACATCATCTGGAAAGCCAGTGACTCATGCCACACTCCTAACTGCACTACTGAAGGCTGTGAAATTGCCTAAACAAATTGCTATATGCAAATGTGCGGCTCACACCAAAGGCTCTGACAGTATTTCAAAAGGAAATGATTTTGCTGACAGAGCAGCAAAAGAGGCAGCAGCGGCTTCTTCTATTTTTGTTGTACAGGACACCACTCCAGATTTGCATTTAGGTCATACACTGCTTGCTGACATGCAACAGCAGGCAACTGAAAGAGAATAACAAATGTGGATAAATAAAGGAGCTACGTATGCAAATGATTTGTACGTATGACCACAAAAGAAACCCATATTGCCAAAAAATATGTTTAAATGGGCAGCTATTGTGAGCCATGGCGTGACGCATGTCTCATCAGGGGGTATGATATTGCAATTGCAATCTATTTTTTGTCTTTATGGGTTCGATGCATATGCAAAACAGCATTGTAGAGCATGCATGATATGTGCAAAACACAACTCACAAGGCAATTTGAGACCCCAAAGAGGCAAATTTCCAACACCACAATATCCCTTTCAAGTGATTCATATGGATTATATACAGCTGAGTAAACATGAAGGGAAGGAATTTTGTTTAGTCATAATTGATGCCTTCTCAAAATGGGTAGAATTGTTCCCTACAAAACATGCAGATGCACTTACAGTGGCTAAGGCATTATGCAAAGACATCATTCCACGATTTGGAATACCAGAAACAGTCTATTCAGATAATGGAGCGCATTTTGTTAATACAATAGTGCAATACGTAGGAGAAGCGCTACAGGTCAATCTCAAAAATCATTGTGCTTATCATCCACAAAGCGCCGGATTAGTGGAAAGGATGAATGGAACAGTAAAAAACAGACTTAGAAAGACAATGGAGGAAACAGGCAGACCATGGACACATTGTGTAGATTTGGTAAAAATGTATATAAACATAACTAGTACCATGGGGTTGACACCGTATGAAACATTGTTTGGCAGAAAATATCGATTGCCATATTATGGGCAAATTTGGGATGTACCTGAGGAAGCCAATTTGGCGGATTACATGAGAAAAATGTTAGAAGGACAACGAGGGAGAGTTCCAAACACTGATGATCCCATTTCTCCACAGGAGGACCCTAAAGTGGTACCTGGAGACTGGGTGTTGATAAGAAGCATCAAGAGAAAACACTGGCATTCACCTAAATGGGAAGGGCCCCATCAAGTACTACTCACAACACCCACAGCCTTGAAAATTGGGGAAAGAAGTACATGGATTCATTTAACTCACTGTAAGAAAGTCATTTCTGCAGACACAGACAAACAGTAAGAACAGTAGGACAAGACTAGTAATAGTGTGTGAGCTTGGTGTTAAGATCCAGGTTAGACACGAAAGCTAGCAGAAGACATTAAGAAGCCACTGTTCTGAACATAGGTGTGCTGTAGTGTGCAGAAATGGCGAAAGAAAAAAACAAAAGAACGAGGGTTTCTGGACCCCATGGACAGTCCTTGTTATGCTACTTTTCTTTTTTGGATTGGGCTTATTATTAAAAGCCATAAGCACGGGACATGATAATAAGGATCACCTCCGCAGATTGCAGAGACCAAAAAGAAGTAACGAAGACCCCAGTCCAATAATAAATGCCACAGTACATAGCTGTGATAGGAACAATGCGTACCGATTTGGTATACAAGCCTGCATTCCTAAAAAAGCTTCTGTGGTCATCTCTGTACCATATAGTGCTCTTACCCATGGAATATGGGATGGTGGGGATGGTGACAGAGGGACTAATTACGGAAATAGTTTCTCATGGTATATGACTAATGATCAACACGATAAGAGATGGGAAACGTTGGTAGCCGATGAATGGAGTAGATGGACACCAAGATGGGCACAAACCGAGTGGGCTAAGTACCAGAGTCAAATTCTCAAAATGCATCAAACAGATGATAAGCTGTCTATAGTGGTGAATACCACAGAAAAAGGAACCATATTCCCACCTGATATAGAGGGAGACTGTTGGTTGTTCCTCCTTTGGGTATACAAACCAGGAAAAGATCCGTATTTCCATTTTTTCCTCTGTGAAACAGATAGAGTACAGCAACCAATATTGACCGAATTAAGTACGTCAAAGGGGGTGCCCATACAAGCAAAGGGGATGTCCGTACAAGGCACAAAAGACATGAAGGCAGATGACTAGTTCCTAGTAACTACAGGAATTAGTGGACAAAATAACAATTGGCTTTTAATGGCAGAACAAGCAGGACTAGCAGCAAAGAAGGACTGTGTTGTATGTATGGGACCCAGACCTATATTACAGGTGATACCGGCAGCATTACCCAAAGACTGTCTGCTGACTGTTATGACACAGACATACATTGCAGCAAACAACAATTGTTCTAAGTGGGACAAGATCTATCCATTGACCAAATTGACTAAGATCAAACCTTTATTTTCAAGCAAAGTTGGGCATGCTAACCATACATGTGTACACTTGACAGGGACAAGTAAGACTTTGGGTAGCTTAAGCCACACTGCCTGGTGTAAGAATGTGGTCCATAGTACTCCCACATTCAAACCTGTCGGTAGGAGTGACGTATGGTGGTGGTGTGGTGATAACAGAATCTTTGACAGACTGCCACGAAATGTGTCAGGTTATTGTGCATTAATATCATTATTGTTACCAGTTAAAGCCATACCCATGACCCCTGAAGACGTCACGACATATGCAGCCTCTCTTATTCCTGAAGATAGGCAGAAAGGCATAGCCAGACATAGAGTAAAAAGAGAGTGGAAAGGAGTAGGAAATCCAACATATATTGACGCAATAGGAGTCCCCAGAGGAGTGCCCGACGAGTATAAACTGATTGATCAAATAGCAGCTGGATTCGAATCTTCCATCTGTTGGTGGTGTTCAATTAATAAAAACGTGGACAGAATAAACTACATCCACTACAATGTACAGAAATTAGGAAATTGGACTGAGGAAGGATTTAAGGCTGTCCATTCACAGTTAGAAGCCACGTCCCTTATGGCCTTCCAGAATCGTATTGCTCTGGATATGTTGTTGGCGGAGAAAGGAGGTGTTTGTGCCATGTTCGGAGAACAATGCTGCACATTCATTCCCAACAACACGGCTGCAGACGGCAGTCTCACTCAAGCCATTGACGGGCTGAGGACGTTGAACAGGAAGATGAAAGAGCACAGTGGAGTAAACACCGAAGGCTGGGATTGGTGGCTGGAAGGGATGGGAAGATGGAGGTCTTTGATTTCTTCACTATTAGTGTCTATAGCAGTATTTGCTGCAATTCTAACATTGTGTGGATGTTGTTGTATTCCATGTCTCCGAGGCCTTGTAAATAGAATGATAACCGCAGCAATAAGTCCAGGACCAGGAGGGGGACCAGCATCATATCCACTCCTGGGGCAAGACGACACCGAGGAGGACGATGACTCCCATGACCTGTACCCAGACCAATGGAAGTATGATGACCCAGACACCGATGATGGTGACAATGATGACATCACCTCTGGGGTGTAAGCCTATAGAACATACCATGATGAACCTCTTAGTGAAAATCTCAAAAAGAAGTGCTAAGCTAGGTGATAACTACTACTGTATGTTTAACAGGCGATAAACAGGAGGGGAATGTTAAAGATTTTGTATATATGTTATCACTGTTAAACATTTGTACCTTTGTCTTCTTTCTCATGAGAACGGTGTTGTGCTGTTTGCACCTAACCCCGAGAATGTACGTGTTATTCAACCTTGTTTTAGCATGCTGGGGTCAATCTGAACTGGGAATGAAGAGCTGGATGTACTTATTATTATTATAAAACTTGTTGATGTGATGCTTAGTGTGAAGACCAGGACACTCCAGGCAGATGCACAACAGCTGATAACTGCAACAGACGAACGAGATGTGCTGACCTTCGACGATAAGAGTAAAAGAAAGAAACTGTTTTTCCTTACAGCTGCGCTTATTGACGTATGTGTTTATGTTACGGGAAGAAACTTGTCTCGCGTTGTCCCCCCCCCCCCCCCCCCCCCTTAGGACAAGTTTTATGATGTAATGAGGGCATCTCTAATAAAAAGAGCGGGAGCACAGGCCAGACTTTAGTGTAGCCTTGGTGTACAGCCTGGCCGCACTCCGCGCGTGATTAATTTGACTTTGTCTCACTGGTGTTTCTTGACTCTGTCTTATCAAAGGTTTTAAGAATGTTTGGAGGAGAAAATACCCAACACTGTCCGTAAAGTATAGGTCCTTTTTATTTTTTCAAAAACTATATGGATTTCATTCATATGTTTTTACGTCAGACATGCTTGAACCCTCGTGCGCATGCGTGAGTTTTTCCACGCCTGTCGGTGACGTCATTCGCCTGTGAGCACTCCTTGTGGGAGGAGTCGTCCAGCCCATCGTCGGAATTCCTTTGTCTGAGAAGTTGCTGAGAGACTGGCGCTTTTTTTGATCAAAATTTTTTCTAAACCTGTGAGACACATCGAAGTGGACACGGTTCGAAAAATTAAGCTGGTTTTCAGTGAAAATTTTAACAGCTGATGAGAGATTTTGAGGTGATTCTGTCGCTTTAAGGACTTTTCACGGTGCGAGACGTCGCGCAGCGCTCTCAGGCAGCGTCATCAGCCTGTTTCAAGCTTAAAACCTCCACATTTCAGGCTCTGTTGATCCAGGACGTCGTGAGAGAACAGAGAAGTTTCAGAAGAAGTCGGTTTCAGCATTTTATCCGGATATTCCACCGTTAAAGGAGATTTTTTTAATGAAAGATGTGCGGGCGGATTGCAGCGTCGGCTCGCACCCGCCGCGACGCTCCGTCACAGGAAAAACACCTCTGCTGGAAGCCTTAAGGACAAGTTGGAACATCTTCAGCTGATAAACAATTTCTCATATACTCACTCCACTGAAAGCCATCAAAAGCCGCCTGGATTTTACAAATGGTTATCAACACGGAGGTGTTTTTCCTGTGCCGCCGCTCCGCGCCGGCTGCGTCCCGACGCGCGGACCCATCCGCACGTCTTTCATTAAAAAAATCTCCTTTAACAGTGGAATATCCGGATAAAATGCTGAAACCAACTTCTTCTGAAACTTCTCTGTTCTCCCACGACGTCCTGGATCAATAGAGCCTGAAATGTGGAGGTTTTCAGCTTGAAACAGGCTGATGACGCCGCCTGAGAGCGCAGCGCGACGTCTCGCACCGTGGGAAGTCCTTAAAGCGACAGTGTCACCTCAAAATCTCTCATCAGCCGTTAAAATTTTCACTGAAAACCAGCTTAATTTTTCGAACCATGTCCATTTCGATGTGTCTCACAGGTTTAGAAAAAATTTTGATCAAACAAAGCGTCAGTCTCTCAGCAACTTCTCAGACAAAGGAATTCCGACAAGGGGCTGGACGACTCCTCCCACAAGGAGTGCTCACAGGCGAATGACGTCTCACGCATGCGCACGAGGGTTCATGCATGTCTGACGTAAAAACATATGAATGAAATCCATATAGTTTTTGAAAAAAATAAAAAGGACCTATACTTTAAGACAGCCCTCGTATGTTGTATCCGAGCAACGTCTTTTTCAGGGAAATCCCTGCTTATTTCAACAAGACAATGCCAAGCCACATTCTGCACGTGTTACAACAGTGTGGCTTCGTATTAAAAGAGTACGGGTATTAGACTGGCCTGCCTGTAGTCCAGACCTGTCGCACACTGAAAATCTGTGGCGCATTATGAAGTTAAAATACAACAACGGAGACCCCGGACTGTTGAACAACTGAAGTAGTACATCAAGCAAGAATGGGAAAGAATTCCACCTTCAAAGCTTCAACAGTTAGTGTCCTCAGTTCCCAAACGCTTATTGAGTGTTGTTAGAAGGAAAGGTGATGTAACACAGTGGTAAACATACCACTGTACCAGCTTTTTTGAAATGTGTTGCAGGCATCCATTTAAAAATGAGTAAATATCTGCACAAAAACAATAAATTTTATCAGTTTGAACATTAAATATCTTGTCTTTGTGGTGTATTAAATTGAATACAGGTTGAAGAGGATTTTCAAATCATTGTATTCCATTTTTATTTACATTTTGCACAACATCCCAACTTCATTGGAATTGGGATTGTACAATACAAAAATTTAATTAAGTTTTATCCCTTCATTGGACTTCTTTGGACTTTTTTTTCTAAAATAAAAAAAGCGTAAAAATGATCATTCTATAACAAATGCTATAAAACAAGTAGAATATGTGTTAAGGAAATACAATATTACAAACTTTCTCCCCTTCAGTGCACTTTTTTCTCAATGCAGCAGTGCACACAAGACAGAAATTGAAACTGGGGCACAGGTGTTGGCACTGGGGGGTTGGAGGCTGCTGGGGGGATGGGGGCCGTGGTCTCCGCGGGATGGGCCCCGCTCTGACTCGGGCGGTCTCCTGGTCATAGGCTTTGGTGTTTGGGGTTAGATCTGGGGGGGTGGGGGGGTGGGGAGCCCTGCTGGCTGCGCTGGGGGGCCTGGCTGTCGTGGGGCGTTGTACTCTTCCTAGCCCCGGGGTTGGGCCTCGCCTCTTGTCTGGGGGCTGGGCCCCGCCCTTGTCTGGGGGCTGGGCCCCGCCCTCGTATAGCTCGGTGGTCCCTACCTTATGCGCTGGATTCAGTTGCGGTGGCTCCTTTGCCCCCCGTCCTTGCTGCCGCTCGCTCCCGCCCTCTGGGGCCATGGCCCTGGTGGTGTGGTTCTGGGGCCCTCCCTATTGGTGGGTATATGCCGGCGCCCAATGCGCTTCCCTTGGGTATGGGGCTGCTCCCCATGCCTCCTTGGGGAGGGGTGGTGTCGGGGGTGCGTTCCAGCACCGTCTGGCCACTCCCTGTTGGTTTGCTGTGCTGCCCGGTGGCTCTGGGGGCTGCCTTTCCTGGTCCCTGTGTCCTTCCGCTGCCCCTTTTCTCCTGGTTCCCCCGGGGCCCTGCGTCTTGGACCCACGTCCATGCTCACAGCTGGCCGTGTAGCTTCTGACATGCCGGAGTGGTCCATGTCATATGGTAAGGTTCTATACTCTTGTCTTGGCCCAACACACCAGCCACAATAGTAATCGGATATTTAGCTGTGATCTGGGTCTCTGTGTGTGGATGGTTGCGTGTTTGTGGCCGTCACCACAATTCGGTTTTTGGGTGCTCTTAAGGGGATTAACACTATGGTGTTCTAGATTAGGGTATGGATGCTCACTAATTAGACAACAGACTGTTGCCGTCACTGTTTGTTCATGTGTGGTTGTTTGTCATGGTATGTTGTATGGTTGGGGCCCCGTCTTCTCAGTGTCTCACGTCAGTTATTGTCTTCACCACTTGTCTGTAGTTCTTGTCTGTCTTTGTGTTGTTTTAGTGGTCTGCCCTTCCTGATAGAAGTTGTTGGTGTTATGTGTCGACGCGGGTTGAGGAGCGGACCTGCGTCAGATGGAACCCAGCGATAAAAATAACCAGAAAGCGGTTCCAATAACAAAAACAATTTATTGGTTTCACCCGCTGGTGCATAATAAAGTGTTAAAACTAAAATAGCGTCCTTCTCTCCAGCGCCCAAAAGGATCGAAGCCCGGTGCTCCTGGACTCACCTCTACCGCCAAACACCCCCCAGGTGGACACGACAAACCGACTCTCTGCGAAGGATTAGAAGAGGTGAGGTAAGTCAGCAGTTACAACTAATATCCTTCAAAAGACACACACTATCAGCAACACATTCAGGTCTGTATTTTAAGCTTTATGCAAATGAGCAGCTTCTCACAACAGGTGGAGGATTACCACTCCGCACGCCACAGCAGTGAGAAGCCAGCTGCACAATTCCCATCACAATTCAAATATACTGCGTAACAAAATACCAAGTTACTATCAACAATTAGTCAAACACTTAATCACCTCTGATGTGTGCTGACAGCATGTGTCCCTCACCCTTCCTCCTTCACGGGCTCGATGTGTCAAACCCAGGCGCGGTCCTCAGCGTCTCACAAATGAACATCACAAGGTCGAGTTCCCGGCAATTCTGCTTGAATCACACATGACTTAAATGCAGAACGCCATCCAATTATCTGCTTCAGCTGAAAGTCTTTAAGGCTGCACGTGAGCACCATTCACAGGTGCTGCACATGATGTTGATGAGGGTGAAGGACTCTTCAGCCAGCACCTTCTCCACAGACAAATCAGTCTTCATGCCACCTGGAGAGCAAAGAAAAGAAAAGAACACCAAAATGTCCAGCCACACCCCCCAACACACAACAGTTGGTAGGCTTTGAGTAGGATGTTGTAAGCTGATCGGGAAGGGCGGATGGGGGTCACACACACACCACATTCACTCATGCACTACATACCTTCTGTCTTTCAAGAATAAATTGCATATATTGGTAATAATGTTCAGAAATGGTTCTGCCAGTGTGGCACTTACCATTACTATATATGCAGACAGGGGGGAAAAAAAGAAACTGAAGTCTTGATCTCATTACACTGGTATCAATCAATATCAATACCAATGCTGGTATTGGTATTATTGATATTTGGATCTATTTATGAATTATGAATCAGCATACATCCAAAAAGTGTCAGATTTCAGTTCCAAAACATTCTGACAGCCATCTGTGGAAATCCACACAGTTGGGCAAAATCGGCCAGCGGCCCCGCATGTGATGCACATGTACAAAACCCTCCTGGCGCCATCAAGATGGGACACCTATCGGATGATGATCCATGTGTCTGAGGACCATCTGACCGCAATTTACATATTCCAATGCGGCAAAATGGGATCTGAAACAATTTCAGCGCATACGAGGAAACCTTGGGATGGATCTGGCACAGCAAAGCCTGCCAGTATGACCTTTAAATGCCACATATAATAACGTCCACCCCCCGCACCACAAAGGAACTGTTGAAATGTATGTGGCACACTTCTTCATGATAATAATTTATAATTATTATTAATAATTAATTATTAATAATTGTAAATTATTATCATGTACAGTGAATGTGAACAGTGGCTATCAACCCGAAAGCTCCATGCGCTACTGTGCACATGGTGACGCAAATCTGAACAGGCTGTTATGTCCACAATAGACCTTATAGTACAGATATTTGTCCATTCCTTCCCATGGTCAACTTAAATAATGTGAACTAATGTCTCCATCATATCTGTATAAAACACAAACAGCTGTGCCTCTCCGTGGTGTGCAGTAATGCGTCAGGTTCATAGCTGAACAGATCTCACGCTATAATAAATTATTACCTTCTAATTCTGCAGGAGAGCATTAATAAACATGAATCTCACCTCCAACAGCGGTCCAAGGAGTGTTTCACAGTGCGGATGTGGAGCCAAAACTGGCTGCCTGTGGTTAAAATCCTCTCACCCAAAATAAAAATGAATTCCCATGAGATAATCCAACCATCGCAGTGTCCAGAGTTGCACTGTGCTCCTGAAGTAAGCAAAAAAGAAAAATTTAACCCTGGACCCACGTTAAGTAGTTTAGTATAAGCCGGAAACATGGACCAGTGGCTAGGCTCGGCAGGATTACAACAGGGAACTAAGGTGAGAGTGGAATGAAATGACTGGAGGCAAGAAATGAACAGGAACAATGCTTATTATTTTATAGAACAAAAGTAAATAGTATACAGTAATTCAATTAACAGCATTTAACAGCAGTAACAACAATAATAATAATAATAATAGAAATATCCCCAGTCCTATTGAGCTCAAGAGTCAACGAGTCAGTCTAGTCAGCAGTCAAGTCAGAAAAATCTCTTCAGTTCCTTTTTCTTTCGTGGCAGGTTTGAGTGGTTACCACGGTGGTGCTTGTCACTGAAGAGGATGAGGTTCTTCAGAGGCAGGTTCAGTTCAGTTCTGGGCACAGGCTCGCCATCTCCATCCAGAGAGAATCCAGTAAACCAATCCAGATTTAAATCTTTAGAAGAAAAAACCTAGCCTGCACAACAATAATGATATTATTGTACACAGTTAAATCAAATCTGTTTCTAATTCTTCTCACAGCTATAGCTTAATTGGTATCTTTGTTCCTCCTATTAGTTTACCAATAGGCAGTGATATTTTACATGCATGTTTTTAACTCAAAATATTCTTTGAGGTACATGAAATTATTGTTAACCCATGTAAAACAATAAATTAATCTTTGTATCTCTTTAAAGTATTTAACCATGGAATTATGCTTAATGAAATACTTTCAATCACATGAGAAAGGAGTATTTGTATATGGAGTATATGTTTGTTTACTATCTCCAATAGTCTCCTTTAAAATCATCCATGTATTAGTAAAACCCTATTTGTGAAACTGCATTTAGCATTGTATAGGAATTACTACAAGCTCATGGTAATTCAAATTGGACAACACTGAAACAATTTACAGTTGACCAACAGTAGTGCAAAAATAAAAAATAAAAACAAAAAAACTTTATTGTTGTGAACTCAAGTCTCATTTGGCAAAAATCATATCTTAACAAAAATAACATTTTCATTGCTTGAAACGGAAAAGAAAATCCACTTGCGATTAGCAAAATGCTAATTTTAGCATGGCGCTAGTATGTTTCCTCAGCAAGCACATGGTCTCAACTCACCAAGAAGTAGCAACAGCTGGCACACGGCAAGGTACAGAATCACATGAAATGATCCAAATCTCGCAGCACGGACTGTCTTCAGCCTTTTTCGTTCCTTCTCAGAGCGCAAAATGACAGCTAATTTAAGGCGCGATTTTGTCCGCTGCTTGGAAGGCAGGACTATCACCCTTGACCAATGAGGAGGCCATTATCACATCATGAGACCGTGACAACAGGAATGAAAGTTAAGAGAAAGAGGATTACACTTCTCTTTTCAAATAAACGTTTTTTCTAAATAAAATTGTACAAATGCATTGGCAACAGAAAGGGGGAAATGGGTCATTTTCTCTACTGGGTTACACCCTCCCCAACTAAATATCATGCACGTTATAGTCATTTAGAGACTCTGAGAAAGCTGCACTCAAACCCTGAAACAGCAACTTCACAACAGTCACTAAGGGGTGTCCCAAGGCAGGATACTTGGGACACCCCACAGATAGGTTGTCGGTTCTTTCTGATCGCCTCACTCATTGAGTTGTGATGGGATCATTATTGTTAATTTCATCAGGTAAATCAGTTGATTTGTTCCCTTGTTCTTCAACGGAATCCTCAGGAGGTCCTTCTGGTGTTGTTGCGATTTCATTTTCCTCAGAAGATCCTTCTGGTGTGGTTGCGATTTCATTTTCCACAGAAAAGTAATCTCCAAGTTCATTTTTCTCCATATCCAGTTCTGCATTGGCATTGGTTTCAGACAAGTGACACTCCGATGGGTTTGTCATGTCGGGTTTTCGTGAAAGTTTTGGATAGTCATGTACAGTGATAAACCTGGTTATCTCATTACATGGGGAATACTCAACCCATGGAATTGAAAGTTCATTGTCAAGATTGATCAACTCTTCATGATCATTGCCTCCTGTGGCAACAGTTTGACGTGTCTTTGGGTGATGAATCGGCTCTGGCTCAGGTATGTCTGCTGTGGCAATAGGGAGGAAACTGCAGGGAAGCAAAAGGTCTCAGTGTAGAGTTCGCGAGGGACCTTGCTTTTACTCGGATTTGACAGTATAGACCTGTAAGTCATGTGCACGTTTGACGACCACATGGATGTCTGCCTCCCATTTATCAGCAAGTTTATTCTTTCTGTGCAACCGCACATTCCTGACCAAAACCCTGTCCCCAGGTTCAAGTTCAGAGACAGTGATTTTGCGGTCAAACCTGGCCTTGTTCTTGTCTGCCACTTTTTGTGCGTTTTCTGAAGTTAGCTTATAGCTTTCCTCTAGCCGCTTTTTCAGGCTTTCAACATACTGCGAATGTGTCACTTTCTGGTCTTTGTTAAGAGGTAGTCCAAATGCAAGATCAACTGCCAAGCTGGGTTTTCTGCCGAACATTAATTCGTAGGGAGTGAACCCTGTTACGTCGCTACGTGTGCAGTTGTACGCATGTACTAACGGCATGACATAATCCTTCCAGTGGGACTTTTGTTTGGACTCGAATGTCCCTAACATACTAAGTAATGTTCAGTTGAATCTTTCAGTGGGATTACCCCGTGGGTGGTATGAAGTGGTTCTTATTTTTTTAATGCCTGAAATCTCACGTAGGTCTTTTATTAGTTTTGCCTCAAAATCAGGACCCTGAGTGCTGTGTAAGCGCTCTGGTATGCCATAGTGGACAATGAATTGGTCTCACAGGCACCTGGCAACTACTTTTGACTTTTGATTAGGAGTGGGCAACACAAAAGCAAATTTAGTAAAATGATCGGTCATCACGAAGATGTTACTAGTATTGCTACTGTCTGGATCCAAACTGAATAAGTCCATGCACACTAGCTCTAAAGGTCATGTGGTGGTTATGTTAACCAGGCTAGCTGCTTTTTCTGGAGGGCTCTTTCTACGTATACAGCGGTCACATGTTTTTATTTTTTTTTTCGACATCTGCTGCCATACATGGCCAGTAGAATCGGGCTCTGACCAAATCAAGGGTTCTGTCAATACCTAAGTGGCCCATATCGTTGTGCAAACTTTGGAGCACAGGAGCTCTGAGCTCCTCAGGAAGAACGAGCCGGTGGGTCACTTGGTCTCCCTCCTGTCTTTTTAGGTATAGTACCTCATTGTGCATCTCCAACCGGTTGAGTTCCCTAAGCAAAAGAGGAAGATCTGGGAGTTCCTTTCTAGCAGTGGGTGGAGGTGTTTGTAGTTAGACAGAGCTGCAAGCCACCTGTAGCTTGTGGCATCTAACTTGGCAGAGGTCAATATGTATGTGAGTGGGTTACTATCTGTAACTACCGTGAACTGACCACCATACAAATAATCGTGAAACTGTTCAGTTATTGACCATTTGAGTGCTAAAAACTCCAACTTGTGAGCTGGATAATGCGCTTCACTTCTTGATAACCCATGGCTGGCAAAAGATATAGCCCTAAGCTGACCTTCCTGCGCCTGATAGAGTGCTGCACCTAAACCGGTGGTACTGGTATCAGTATGGAGTATGTAAGGCAGCTTCGGATTTGCAAAGCCCAAGACAACGGCTGATGTTAGTTTTGCCAATGATGGAATCAAAAGCTTTTTGACAGTCTGTAGTCCATCGGCTCTCAAACGGCAGTTTGGGATCAAACTATGTCTGGTTGGTTTCTTTGGACTTTGACTTCTTGCGTAGTGGCGAGTAACTGCATGTGAGGTCATTAAGTGGGGGTACTATAGTCGAGTACCCTTTTATGAAGCGTCTGTAGTACCCTGAGAACCCTAAAAAGGATCTCAGTTCCTTGAGATTCTTGGGTTGCAGCCAAGTCTTAAGAGCCTGAATCTTTTCAGGATCTGTCTCAACACCGCTTTCGATTACATGAACGAGGTACTGGACTGTTGTTTGGAAAAATTTGCATTTTTCTGGTGACAACTTTAGCCCGTACTCTTTAAGAAGGTTAAGTACTCGCATGAGTCTTCTTTCGTGTTCTTCCAAACTATCTGAAAAAATTATGAGGTCATCTAAAAAGACTAGCACATCATGCAGGTTCATATTACTAACACAGCACTCCATGAGCTGCTGAAAAGTGCTTGGTGCGTTCGTTATGCCCTGCGGCATGCGGTTGAACTCCCAGAATCCAAGTGGCGTTACAAACGCAGTTTTTTCTTTGTCTGCTTCCTCAACCTCAATCTGGTAATACCCAGACTTAAGATCGAGGACAGTGAACCACTTGGATCCTGACAAGGCTGAGAATGCCTCTTCTAGATTTAGAAGAGTGTACGAGTCTTGTTTGCAAATTAAGTTTGCGAAAGTCTATACACAGACGAACATCATTTTTTCGCTTCCTCACCACAACAATGGGAGAAGAGTAGGGTGATTGGGACTCTCTTATCACGTCTGCAGTGAGCAGCTCTTGTAGGTGCTTACGTACTGCCTCGAGGTCTTGCGGGTGTATGGGGCATGCATGATGCTTAAAGGGAGTCGGATTGTGAAGTTGGATGGAATGTTTCACTTTGCTCGTACATCCAAAGTCAAGATCATGGTAGGCGAATACTTCTGGGATGTCGTTTAGTTGTTTGGTTATTCTCTCCATTCCTGCAGAACCGGTGAAACACCAAAGTTGAAACTTAAGTGTGTCTTATCTGTGGTTGAGTCATTGGCACGGATGACATTGTGCTGGGACAGGATACAACAGAAAGCTCCAAGCTCTGCGATGACACAGGTGGATGGGATTGTGACATCTTGCTCTGTTTCATTTGTGATCATGACAGGCACTTTGTGTCGAGCTCGGGAAGGAAGTGTTATCAAGCAAGTTTTAACACAAAGGCCACCAGGCAGGGAAGATTGAGAGGGGTTTTCCACTATAGCACAGGTGTCAATGGAAGTACAGTGTACATTAGCAGATCCCTCCAAAACTAGTGTTTGGCCCGCTGGAAATACAGCTGCGTCCTTGCCCAACAGGGTAACTAAACCAATGTTCCCCTCTTTGTTCTGGGTGTGTCTCTGTTCAAGAGTTTTCAACAGCACCCTAAACCCATAAGGGTTAGGCGAGTAATCAGGAATCTGAATGTCTGAAAACTTTTCATAAAGAACATCAAGCGTGTTTGTCCCCACTAACACTGGTGTCTGACTTTCAGGATGAGTGTCTGGAACAGCGAGAGCTCAGGTAGGTATGTCAATCTCAGCACCCAGGAAGTCTCTTGGAAAGGTTATGCATGTCTCTATATAACCAAAATAGGGGACGGGCTGACCTGCAGCACCCTCTACTTCTAGAAGGTCATAGAGTGGTTCACGGTATAGATGTAGGAAATTCTGTTTGTAGAACGACTCTGTGACAGTAGTCACTTGTGACCCTGAGTCAAGAAGACAATTCACATGAACAACAGAGATGCTAATTACAGCTGTGCATTTGGAGCCGACTAAACCCTTTGGTATGCAACACTTCCATGGCTTGATGACAGACTGTTTAAGATTAATAATGATTAACGATGGTCCCTGGACAAAGTGCAGAAGTCCCAGAGAACAAAGAGACCAGATAGACAGGAGACGGAGATAAGAAGGAGAGGAGTGTCTCTCCCTTATTTAGCAGGAGTAGGGGAAAAACTACAGAGGATCTTCAGACAGCACAAAATCCCAGTTTACGTTAAACCGGTTAACACCTTGAGACAAAAATTAGTTCACCCTAAGGACATGATCCCTAGTTACAAACAGAGCAATGTAGTGTATTCTATCAGATGTCAGGAAAACTGTAACAAACACTACATAGTTGAAACGAAGCAACCTTTACACAAAAGGCTATACCAGCACCGCAGAGAGGGTGCCAGTGGACCTCAGTCTGCGGTTCATCTCCACCTTAAAGACAGTAACCACACGTTTGAGGACAAGGAAGTTAAAATATTAGCCAGAGAGAAGAAATGGTTTGAGAGAGGGGTCAAGGAAGCATTCTTTGTAAAACGTTTGAAACCCAGCCTTAACCGGGGAGGGGGTCTGAGACACGCTTTATCCCCTGTTTACAATGGGATACTCAGGTCAAAGGAGTTTCAGTCTTTTGTTCATGGTAATGAGTCATTCACATCATCAAGGGAGCCATCAGAAAGGCATCCATCCCATCATTAGAGGAACAGCTGTTCTGTCATTAGGTGTGCTAACTAGAGCACAATAGTTGCTAATTAGAGCTATTGTTTAGTCACTAGCCTATAGCAGTCGGCCTCAGTAGGAGGGGTCTGGTTAGGTTTAAAACTCCAGCTTTTGTTGGCTTCTGTTTTATTCTTCTCTACAAGAGTCAGACAGAAGTCAGACTTCCAGAGCAAGAATTTTAGCTGAGGAAGCTTCTGTGGTTTGAAGCGGAACGTCCTCGCGTCAAGCAACCCAGTCCAGTCGAAGATTCAAGCTTCTCTACTATCATGTGAATGTGTGCATGTTTGCATTCAAATGGCTGCAATCCAAAATTTCATGGGGAGTTGTCACTCAGCTCCCATGTGTTTGAAGGTAAAACTAAATATATTACATTGCTGTTGCTATTAAATCCAATATTTTAATCCTTTCAATCACAACACCACGATAACTGTTGATTAGAAAGAGCAGAAATCCAGAGTGTAATTTGTGCATTGTTGTGGAGCCTGAAATCAGCATGACTACCACATTTATTATAGTGTTTTACACCACAGTGTTATTAGAAATAAACAGGATTAATTAAAGACACGGTTCAATTTAATTCTCAGTGCAGGCACCATAGGGTGAAAGGAGCAAAGCCAGTGACATTTCGCAACCAATTTTTTGTTTTTAATGCAGTGTTCTCAGAGTCAATGTGGGAAGCCTGAGACTCCAAACAACCCCCTTAGGAGACATGGTGGCAGGGTTCCCTGAACAAATAATCCACCCTGCTGGTATTAAAAGAAAAGAGAGAATAAAAAGCCCAAAACAAGCAACATCCTAAATTTGTTCAATATAATTTGTACTGCAAAGTGCCCCCATTTATTCTTTCATCAGTTGAAAGCAACGCATCATCATCATCAACAGCATCCCCAAGAAAAAGAAGTAGAAGGGTACTTACAGAACCTCTACCTCTGCCAAGTTAAAGGTTTGTACGATTTTTTGACATTAGATGTTGAACCAGGACAGCATCTCAGCACCAAAATACCAGCTTCCTTCTTTGCCTACTCCGTCCCCTCGCTCCCCCACATCCAAGCAGTGAGCATCAATGGTTTCAAATGAAGGCCACCTGGAAGAAGATGAAGCTGTAGTTCTTTGAATGGCCTCCTGAGGCTTGCTCCAAAAGGTTCTCATTCAAGTCCATGTTAAAATGTATACTTTAGAGCAGAAATAAACATGTTTACAGCCTGATACAAAAAAAAAAAAAAAACATTTTGGTGTCTATATGTAGTTTTGCCCTCTGTGTCAACTGCACAAGGGTGAGATTTTTTTTCTAACTTCTTTGTTGGAGATATTTTAAGCCATGAAGGTATGCATAATTAGGAGCTTGGTCACTTTGAGTGATAGCTGCTGAGCCAAGCCCCAACTCTCACAGCGTCAAGTCTATCAGAGGCCTCAATGTGGCCGTTATCTCTTGCGGAGGGCTGTGTATGAGCATTTTTTATTTTAAATACCAGGAATTATATGGCTTGTTGTTTGGTGAAATGTCTTAATGGATCATCTAAGATGTCCCTGCTGCAATATTTACACTGAGTGAAATTGTGGTGATGGTTATTTAATGTTGTATGCTAACTGCGTTTGCACTTTTAGCGGGGAGGGTCCACTAGTCCCAGGGTCCACTAGTCCCAGGGTCCACTGGTCCCAGGGTCCACTGGTCTTGACCTCTTTATGTTATTTGATGGTGTATATTACAACCCCAAACTGACTTTAAAGTTTACAAATAAATGGAATACTTTCAAATAGCTAAGAAACCACATCCAGTTTTGTTCAATTTCCAAAAATAAGACATATGATTATGTTGACATACAAAATTAATCACCTTTAGTTGTACTGTTGTGCCATAATTAACCCCTTAACGCCCATCGTTGCATATATGCTACAATCTCTGACTCAAATATGCAACTTACCAAATTGACCTGTATGCCTGCTGTCGCAAATTTGCAACATACCATCATTATTATTATAACATTATAACATAAAGTCATTACCAGAATACCCAATATTACTATCTAGTTTTTGTGCAAAAGTGAAATTAATAATCTCAACATTATTTACCATCTACTTAAAGGCAAAAACACATTTTTTTATATACAGCTATATAAATTCAGGTGTTAAGGGGTTAAATGTTTTTTTTTTTGTCACACTTTGGTAACATTACTTAATCTACTTTAGTGTAATATATAGCCTACCATAAATGTAAAACCAACTTCAACATGCTCTCCTTAAAGTGTATGTGATGTGATATTTTTTATTTTTTTATTCATTTATTTATTTTTTGAGTATTTAAGGATAAAAATTAAACAACAGTTTAAAATGAATGCTTTCCCGGTGTGTGGTTACTTAAGAGATGGATTTGGAACTGCGCGCCACTAAAAACCAGGAACATCCGGGTGAGTCACAACATTGGAGAAGAAGGAGGAAGTGACATCAGCACGAGAACCATTATCTTAACAGCCCCATTTGTTTGGTTAGCGATCGGACATATTTCTGTGTGCAAGTGCTTCATTTCTGGAGTTATGCTGGCTCCATGTGTTTGCTGCAGGCTTTTATTAAAACACTGTTGCAAGCAGAGTTAACTGGTTCAAGTTTCCTAAGGATCACATGCGTCAGAATGAGGATTAAACCAATAAATGGGTCATCGAGCGACTTGTCCGTCTTGTCCTGTTGGTCCTGACAGCCCCGTTTCCACCAAGTGGTTCGGGTCGGTGCTGCACGGTATTATACGTGTGGGAACGGTTAAGTCTGGTACCCAAAACCCTTTGGATTGGCAGGTGGAACACTTATACTGATGACCCAAACTGACTCCAAATATGAGTAAATTAACTATTTTTATTCATGTTTTGGTCATTTATGCACACTGTTGTCAACATGGTACATGGAAAGCAAATGGCAATCACCTTTCCAAATGCAGAGCGGGACACATTGCTGCCTCGTCAGGGCTCTTAACCCCTTAACGCCTATTGTCGCATATATGCTACAATATTTGACTCAAATGTACAACATACCAAATTGACCAGTATGCCTGTTGTTGCAAATTTGCAACATACCATTAGTATTATTATAACATTATGACATAAAGTCATTACCAAAATACCAAAATTACGATTTATTTTTTGTGCAAAAGTGAAATTAATAATCTCAACATTATTTACCATCTACTTAAAGGCAAAAACACACACAAAACATTTTTTTATATACAGCTATATAAATTCAGGCGTTAAGGGGTTAACATCAGAGATCAGATTCTTACAATTATCTGATTAGTAAATAGAAGATACGAGGGCTGTCAATAAAGTATAGGTCCTTTTTATTTTTTTCAAAAACTATATGGATTTCATTCATATGTTTTTACGTCAGACATGCTTGAACCCTCGTGCGCATGCGTGAGTTTTTCCACGCCTGTCGGTGACGTCATTCGCCTGTGAGCACTCCTTGTGGGAGGAGTCGTCCAGCCCCTCGTCAGAATTCCTTTGTCTGAGAAGATGCTGAGAGACTGGCGCTTTGTTTGATCAAAAGTTTTTCTAAACCTGTGAGACACATCGAAGTGGACACGGTTCGAAAAATTAAGCTGGTTTTTTAACAGTGGAATATCCGGATAAAATGCTGAAACCGACTTCTTCTGAAACTTCTCTGTTTTCTCACGACATCCTGGATCAATAGAGCCTGAAATGTGGAGGTTTACAGCTTGAAACAGGCTGACGACGGCGCCTGAGAGCGCTGCGCGAAGTCTCGCACCGTGGGAAGTCCTTAAAGCGACAGTATCACCTCAAAATCTCTCGTCAGCCGTTAAAATTTTCATCGAAAACCAGCTTAATTTTTCGAACTGTGTCCACTTCGATGTGTCTCACAGGTTTAGAAAAAATTTTGATCAAACAAAGCGCCAGTCTCTCGCAACTTCTCAGACAAAGGAATTCCGACGAGGGGCTGGACGACTCCTCCCACAAGGAGTGCTCACAGGCGACTGATGTCACCGACAGGCGTGGAAAAACTCACGCATGCGCACGAGGGTTCAAGCATGTCTGACGTAAAAACATATGAATGAAATCCATATAGTTTTTGAAAAAAATAAAAAGGACCTATACTTTATTGACAGACCTTGTATATATTATTGTTCAGCAGGATGATAAGGAGAAAAACTCTTGCACCAGTTTCACGGTGATCATGGACTTTGGGGGTGTGAATGGAATGAGTGATGAGTGTGTGTTTTTACTATGTAAAGTTTTTTAAGTTGGTACCCAGTAACTATCAGTTGTGGAAATTACAGTTCAGTCATGGCTCAGTTAATAAATTGGATTATAATATATCTACAATATTAACTGAAAATGGATCCTCTTGCAAAGCTGCCTAAAAAGGGATTGAAATTGGCGCATTTGAATATTCATAGTCTTAGAAATAGGGTAGCTGATATCTCAAAGATATTACTAGAAGGTAATGTTCATATTATGGGGAAAAAGAGACTTATTTAGATTCCACGTTTTAAGACTCCTTTTTATATATCCAAGGCTACAGCATATATAGGAAAGATAGAAAAGGAAGCGGTGGTGGGGTTGCCATTTATATACAGGAACATATACCAGTAAAAGTAAGAATGGATTTAATGCTAACTGAGATGGAAGTATTATGGCTTGAAGTCCAAATACCACATTTAAAGTCCTTACTGGTTTCCTGTTGTTACCGTCCACCCAATGCAAATTTTAATTATTTAGATAGTTTATGTGCCATGATAGACAATGTGTGCGATAGTCAAAATGAAGTTTATATTATGGGAGACCTTAATGTAGACTGGAATTCACTACAGTGTCCTTTAAGGAATAAACTTAAATCTGTTACTAAGGCAGTGGCCTAATATAACTGGTCACTAAACCAACTCGTATATGCTGTAGGAGTGATGGATCCAAAACATCAACTTTGATTGACCATATTTATACTAATTCTGGTGATTTGTGTACTAAAGCAATATCAATCCCAGTAGGCTGCAGTGATCATATTCTAATAGCAGTGGCGAGCAAACAAAAGTTCCAAAAGGAGGGCACAAAATAATATTCAAAAGGTCATACAAACAATTTTCGGAAGATGATTTTAGAGAGGACATTCAGAATATTTGTTGGGATGAGGTATTAATGTATAATAATCCAGATGATGCAGTTGAAATTTTTAATAAGATGTTTTACAAGTAAGTGACAGACATGCTCCTTTAAAAAAATAACAACACGTAAATTGAGATCTGGATGGATTGATGCAGAGCTTAAGGACTGTATGGTACAAAGAGATGAGGCTAAAAAAAGTGGCAGTTACATCTAATTATGAATCTGACTGGCAGATATATCGCAAATTGAGAAATTATGCAACTAAATTAACCAAAAAGAAAAAGAAGGTATACTATACAAATTTGATTATGAATGATAAGGACAGGACAACAAGAAATTATGGAGTATCCTAAATAATGTTAGGAAGAAATGTTAAATTTACTCCATTTCTTGAAACAGGGGGTCATTTTATTACAAAGCCTCTAGATATAGCCAATCATTTAAATAATCATTTTTATGATTAAATTAACAAGCTTCGGGCTGATATGGCACACACTAATAACACCAAAGCAGAAGGTTCAATAAGGGACAATATTATGGCAGAGAAGAGTTGCAAATTTGAGTTTATCAATGTTACTGTGGGCCAGGTGGAAAAATTGCTTTTAGAATGTAAAGAAAAACCATCAGGTATTGATAATATTGATTCAAAATTATTGAAACTTGCTGCAAGGTCAATTGCTGTCCCAGTGGCTCACATTGTAAATTTAAGTTTTGAGGACAGTATTTATCCACAAGCATGGAAAATAGCTAACATTGTGCCATTATCAAAAAGTGCTGCTGCACTATTCTGCGGCCCTAACAGTAGACCGATTAGTGTGTTACCTGCTCTGAGCAAAATTATGGAGAGAATTGTCTTTGAACAAATTCAAAAATATTTTTCATATAATTATTTAAATACTGATTTTCAACATGCATACAAGGCAGGTCATTCAACATCTACAGTTATGGCCCAGATGACAAACGATTGGCTGATTGCATTAGATAATAAAAGGTTAGCAGGAGCTGTACTGTTGGATTTCAGCTGTGCTTTTGTAAAAATTCTTGCTCTGTCACAGTTGGATTATTGCTCTGAGATTTGGTCTTATGCTGCGACAACACACATAAATGCCCTACAATTAGTCCAAAATCGAGCCGCACAATGTGTACTTCAGTGTCCACTCAGAACTGATGCATAATACACTGTCCTGGTTTAAAGTAAAAGAGAGATGTATAGCCTCATTATTGAACTTGATGAGGAGTATTCTTACAACTAGTAAGTCCCTTCGGCTGCTCCCTTGTTTGCACTCGGGGTCACCACAGCAAATCCAAGGTGGATCTGCTAAATCTCCAAATCTACTTTATAAAGAATTATTGTTCAGTCAGAATGAACGTGATTATGATATTAGACATGCTGTGGAGGGCAGATTTATAATACCTAAAGTGAAAACAAATAAAGGAACAAGTGCGGTAATGTATAAAGCAATGTTTGGCTGGAACACTTTGCCAAGGGACGTTATTAATGCAACCAGTAAACATCAGTTTAAAGTCCTTTTGAAAAGGCATCTTCTTAGAATTTAACATTTGGATTTATTGACCATTCTAGGAAATTATTTGTAGTCAATCATTTGACAAGAATGAATTAACTGTGAGTAACAATATTGAGCCAAAAGTTTCTCTATAAACTGGGTCCTGTCAGTGCGTGTGCAGATGAGTGTGTGTGTGTGTGTGAGGGGGGGGGGGCCTGTTGGAAAGAGTAGCTGTACTTGTAACAGCTAATGGAGATCAAATAAATAAATAAATGTTATCTGATTCCTGGCTATCTGATTCTCGGCTGTCCTCCCAGACGGGGGGACAGCTGGGAACCGGAACGGGGCAACCTGGGGTACTAGAATCAGAGTAAGACCTAGAACACCACAAGGTTTTACATGAATGATCCAAAACAGAGGAGCTAAGCAACTTAGCGGGGTCGTGAGCACAGGTCGTGAGCTTCAAACCAGGACGCCAAAAATGAGGAAACTGGCAAAACAAAAAATTCAAAAAGAGTATAAAACAAGTAAACCAGTGAAACAGAGAGGAGCTAATGAATGACACAGAGAACACAAACCAAATCATTCCAAAACAAAAGAGCCACAAAATCCCAAAAGCTAAAAAAAAAAAAAAATCAAGAAATAAACCAGGACACATGCAAATATTATTCCAGTGGGTGGAACCATACCACTTAATCATGGAGCGAACCAAATGAGGACACAAAAAGAAATGCTATGAGGTCCAGTCATGCTAAGGGCCCTGTCCCACTGGGGAGAGGATCAATTGCACATGAATTGAGTACACAAACTGCGGGCGTTCGTTGTCGTCCGCAACAAAAATGGCCAAAAATGACAAATGTCCCACTATGAATTACGGATATATTAATAATATATAGCGAATATATGATGAACAATCACGGTTATATAACGCATGTAGTGAGGAAACTGATCCGACACATTGAGATTATCACAGCAGTATTACGGGTGTATTATGAATGCATCGCGCACATGTTGCGGGTGCACAGCATCTGCATTGCAGTCATAAAATAAGCGCACTCGCTCCTTTCGGCATCACTATTCACACCAACAATACAGCCTCTGGAGCATTTGCTGGACTTGGACAAGTTGATCACAGAGTTAATGTTCATTTTGTCATGCGAGGGTTAACTGTTCATGACTTTGGGGAGCGGAAGGGGGGGTGTGAGACTGTGTTTTGTTTTTGTTTTTTTTTTGGAGCGTGTCACAGAAAACAGACTTCAGTGTGAGTTGTGGCTAAACAGAAACTCTTCCTTTTGTTTGGTGTTAAATAAAAGTCCTGGATTGCAGCAGCTATTACATCTTTGTGGATCTACACAGCTGGACTGGCACTGACTGGCGGGTATGCCGCTTTCTGCCACATATAGTACTTTGGGTTTATGTGACGTGTTTGTTATGCATTCGGATTGTCCGCAAATCAGCTGCAAAGCAGATGTAATAAAAATGCTTTATTTGTGGTCAATTTGTATGCATTCACTACAACATAGTTTAGTTTATGATGTGGACATGATGGGCATGATATATATCTGTTTTACACACTGTCCCGGTCTGCTGCCAAGCCGCAAATCCCCGTCAGTTGCGGATATCAGCGGTTAACGGCAGATATACAGCGCATGGAGTGAGTATGTATTGTGTATGAATTGAGTATATATGGAGTATGTAAGGCGGATGTCATCCGGATCCACATTTTTGAACAGCTCAAAAATCCTGGCTGTGGACATGCGTGCCTCTGTGGATGATCACGGACGTGTTCGGATGACGGCCGACTCATACAGGCATGTTATACGGATATTGCGGATGTTTGGCGAATATGGGCCAATTTTGTGCGCAATCCATATGCAAATCCTCGTAAACGCCAGTGGGACAGGGCGCTAAGTAACTAAACAAAGGAACTATGGGGGGGTTACTAACACAGCTTTATTCAAGAATACAAAAACCTGAAAAAAACAAGGTATCTGTAGGGGAGAAAAAAGGACTTTGACATGAAACTGTTGCAGCTGTATGGAACAAACATGCTTAATTGAAGAATAGAACCAACAAATAAACCATCCATCCATTTTCTTCCACTTTATACGGAGTCGGGTCACCCAGACCTCCCGATCCACACACACCTCCCCCAGCTCCTCCAGGGGAACCCCAAGGCGCTCCCAAGCCAGCCGAGAGATGTAGTCCCTCCAGCATGTCCTGGGTCTTCCCCGGGGCCTCCTCCCAATGGGACGTGCCCAGAACACCTCTCCAGCGAGGCGTCCAGGGGGCATCCGGAAAAGATGCCCGAGCCACCTCAACTGACTCCTTTCAACGTGGAGGAGCAGCGGCTCGACTCCGAGCTCCTCCCGAGTGACCGAGCTCCTCACCCTATCTCTAAGGCAGCGCCCAGCCACCCTGTGGAGGAAACTCATCTCGGCCGCTTGTACTCGCGATCTCGTTCTTTTGGTCATGAGACAAATCTCATGACCATAGGTGAGGATCGGAACGTAGATCGATCGGTAAATTGAGAGCTTTGCCCGCCTACTCAGCTCTCTCTTCACCATGACGGTCCGATACAGCGACCGCATCACTGCAGATGCGGCACCAATCCGTCTATTGATCTCACGCTCCATCCATCCCTCACTCGTGAACAAGACCCCGAGATACTTAAACTCCTCCACTTGAGGCAAGGACACTCCACCGACCTGAAGAGGGCAAAGCACCTTTTTCCGGTCGAGAACCATGGCCTCGGATTTGGAGGTACTGATTTTCATCCCGGACGCTTCACACTCGGCTGCAAACCACCCCAGTGCACGCTGAAGGTCCTGATTTGATGAAGCCAACAGAACCACATCATCCGCAAACAGCAGAGACGAGATTCTGTGGTTCCCAAACCAGACGCCCTCTACACCCTGGCTGCGCCTAGAAATTCTGTCCATACAAATAATGAACAGAACCGGTGACAAAGGGCAGCCCTGGCTGAGGACAACGTGCACTGGAAACAGGTTTGACTTACTACCGGCAATGCGAACCAAGCTCCTGCTGCGGACATACAGGGACCGGATAGCCCTTAGCAAAGGACCCCGGACCCCGTACTCCCGGAGCACTCCCCACAGGGTGCCCCGAGGGACACGGTCGAACGCCTTCTCCAGATCCACAAAACACATGTGGACTGGTTGGGTGAACTCCCATGAACCCTCGAGCACCCGATGGAGCGTGTAGAGCTGGTCCAGTGTGCCGCGACCAGGACGAAAACCACACTGCTCCTCCTGAATCCGAGGTTCGACCATCGGTTGAATTCTCCTCTCCAGTAGTCTGGAATAGACCTTACTGGGGAGGCTGAGGAGTGTGATCCCCCTATAGTTGGAACACACCCTCCGGTCGCCCTTCTTAAACAGAGGGACCACCACCCCAGTCTGCCAATCCAGAGGCACTGTCCCCGATCGCCACGTGATGTTGCAGAGGCGTGTCAGCCAAGACAGTCCCACAACATCCAGAGACTTAAGGTACTCAGGACGGATTTCATCCACCCCAGGAGCCTTGCCACCGAGGAGCTTTCTAACCACCTCGGTGACTTCGGCCTGGGTAATGGATGAGTCCGCCTCTGAGTCCCCAGTCTGTGCTTGCTCTTCGGAAGACGTGATGATGGGATTGAGGAGATCCTCGAAGTCCTCCTTCCACCGCACGACAACATCCCCAGTCAGGGTCAGCAGCTCCCCAGCTCGTCCTGACGCATCGGATGGTTTGCCAGAATCTCTTCAAGGCCGACCAATAGTCCTCCTCCATAGCCTCCCCGAACTCCTCCCAGACCCGAGTTTTTGCCTTTGCGACTGCAAGGGCTGTGGAACGCTTGGCCTGCCAGCACCTGTCAGCTGCCTCTGGGGTCCCACCTACCAACAAAGATAAGTAGGACTCCGTCTTCAGCTTGACGGCATCCCTTACTTCCGGTTTCCACCACCGGGATCGGGGATTGCCGCCGTGACAGGCACCAGAGACATTGCAACCACAGCTACGAGCGGCCACATCGACAGTGGAGGTGGAGAACATGGTCCACTCGGACTCCATGTCTCCAACTTCCCCCGGGATCTGGGAGAAGCTCTCCCAGAGGTGGGAGTTGAAGACCTCGCTGACAGAGGTTTCCGCCAGTCGTTCCCAGCAGACCCTCATGATACGTTTGGGCCTGCCAGGTCAGATCGGCTTTCGCCCCTCCCAGCGGATCCAACTCACCACCAGGTGGTGATCGGTCGACAGCTCTGCCCCTCTCTTCACTTGAGTGTCCGAGACACGTGGCTGAAGGTCAGATGATATGACTACAAATTCGATCATCGACCTCCGGCTCAGGGTGTCCTGGTGCCACGTGCACTTATGGACACCCTTGTGCTCGAACATGGTGTTCATGATGGACAAACTGTGACTAGCACAGAAGTCCTACAACTGAACACCACTCGGGTTCAGATCGGGGAGGCCATGCTTCCTGATCAGCCCCCTCCAGGTCTCACTGTCGCCGCCCACGTGGGTGTTGAAATCCCCCAGGAGAACAATGGAGTCCCCAGTCGGAGCGTTATCTAGTACCCCTCCCAGGGACTCCAGGAAGGTCGGGTACACTGCACTGCTGCTCGGCCCGTAGGCCGAGACAACGGTGAGAGACCTGTCCCCGACCCGAAGGCATAGGGACGCGACCCTCTTGTTCACCGGAGTGAACTCCAACACTTGGCGACTGAGCTGGGGAGCAATAAGCAATGCGACCCCAGCTCTCCGCCTCTCCCCGTGGGCTATGCCAGAAAAATGAAGCGTCCAGCCCCTCTCCAGGAGTTGGGTACCAGAGCCCAAGCTGTGCGTGGAGGTGAGCCTGACTATCTCTAGTCAGTATCTCTCAACCTCCCGCACAAGCTCAGGCTCCTTCCCCCCTAGCGAGGTGACATTCCACGTCCCAACAGCCAGGGGCTGTGAGCATGGACCGGCCGCCGGGCCACCCGCCCTGGACCGCCACCCAATCCTCTCTGCACCCGACCCCCATGGCCCCCTCTGCAGGTGGTGAACCCACAGGAGGGCGGGCCCACGTCGCTCTTTTGGGCTGAGCCTGGCCGGGCCCCATGGGCTAAGGCCCGACCACCAGGCACTCGCGCATGAGCCCCAACCCCAGGCCTGGCTCCAGGGTGGGGTCCCGGCTCCGCCATACCGGGCGACGTCTCGGTCCTTGATTTTTTACTGGTCATGGAGGTTTTGAACTGCTCTTAGTCTGACCCATCACCTAGGACCTGTTTGCCTTGGGAGACCCTACAGGGAGCACAAAGCCCCCGACAACATAGCTCCTAGGATCATCCGGGTACGCAAACTCCCCCACCACGATAAGGTGGCAGCTAGAGGGGGAGCAACGAATAAATCAACAAAATGAAATGCTAATAGAACCAAAGAATGTAATTATTCCAACAATAGGGCTACAATGAAATAACTGACATTCATTTATTTTTTATTCATTTGGTTTGCCATGATGTAGGCAGAGTCACCACTGCCAATTCTGCCAACATGGTAGCGCAGAAATATGTGCTTCATATCAAATCTTGTGGATTACTATAGAAAACCTATGGGTGACGTCAAGCAAGGTTTGCTCTTTATACAGTCTGTCTACATCCTGCAGTAGAAATGTTATTTGGTGGTTTTTGTTTTGTTTATTTGTTTTTTTAGTGCTCTCCACTGTGGAAAAGCCGGACCTTTGTTAATTCTGGTCTGATTCACCTGCATCTGATGTATATATATGGAACACACGCAAGACTAAACATGCATGTATGAAGGATACGTAACAATTACATCATACAGAGGAAGTTGTTGGATGCTTTGTTCATGTTTAAAAATAGCAACATTAAAATTGTTCTGTTTACATCTGTCAACATTTTCCTTTCATTCTTTTACATTGCAACGGGGTTTAAGGATCCAGCAGGTCATCAGACCCCGATCGTTTTGGATTTCCCAGCCACTGGACCAGGCTAAAGATCTGTCAAGGACCGTGTGTTTGTCAGAGTGCAATGACATTCCCACATTCAACAAACCCACACACAGGTTCTCTGGATCATTCCTGGATGTAGAATTCCACAATCCCATCCGGCAATTGACCAAAAGATATTCTCTGCCAACACTGAGGGATTGCATGTATGAAAGTGTGTGTTTGTCTACAGTATATGTGGCCCTGCAACAGACTAACAGACTGGTGCCCCGTACAGGGGTGTACTCCACCTCTCACTCTATGATGCTGGGATAAGCTCCAGCCCACTGTGACCCTTGATTGGAGTAAGCGGGTAAAGAAAATGGATGGATGGAGTAAGTGCAGAGGTAAAGTAGCCAGTGAAATAAGAGAGTTCAGTATGCCAGGGTGTTAGTTAGGAAAGGAGGTGCTCTTGAAAAAGACATGGGTCTTCAAGACGTTCTTCAAGAAAGAGAAAGATGCTGCCACTCTATTAGTGACATCGAGCTCATTCCACCATTGTGGAGTTACAAATAGTAATACTATACTGTTACTTTAAATGCCTTAGTTTACTTCATCCAGTTTGACAGAAGTTACAGTTACTCTCATTTCCTGGATACAACCAACCAACCAACCAGTTATTTTAAAAAATTGTTACTTTACAACAGTGGTGGGAACAGTACCACTAATCCGCTAACCACTAATTATCAAAGATAATGTTTTCATTATTGGATTTTCAGTTTTTCATTTCAGGCTCCTCTCCTGTGGAACCAGCTCCCAATTCAGATCAGGGAGACAGATACCCTCTCTACTTTTAAGATTAGGCTTAAAACTTTGCTTTTCGCTAAGGCTTATAGTTAGGGCTGGATCGGGTGACCCTGGACCATCCCTTGGTTATGTTGCGTTAGACGTAGACTGTGTTTCATAATTATTGTATGGCCTTGCCTTGCAATGTGGAGCGCCTTGGGGCAACTGTTTGTTGTGATTTGGCGCTATACAAGAAAAAAGTTGATTGAGTTGATTGATTACCTTTTCAGATAACTTTGAAAATTTGAACCAAACTAATTTCGGACAAATTATTTAAATTAACGTCATGTCTGAAGTTTTAAAGTGAAAATATCAGAAATGTGTTTTAGTTTTAAAATAATGCACTAATTTTGAAGGTTTTAGTGTGGACACGCAGCTGTACCCAGTGCATTGTGGGTATTCATGATAGAAGAAATGCTTTTGAGATGCTCTGATCAGGCTCTATATGGACAACAGTATTTTAACAACATTAAACTCTTTGTATATTGTGCCTAAAACTCTCCTGAATATATTCTCTGGGTTTACAGACGTTGTTATTGTGTTTGTTTTATGTAAAAATGCCAGAAGAAGCCCAGGTTGCTTTTCCAAAAGCCAAAAAGTCTGTTAAATTGTGATTCAGGCCGTGTGATATAACCAGCGTCAAAATGCATAGAACACTGCCATCTACTGGCGGTCGGTTATATCACAGTGTTGTCAACCGCAGGTTTCCAAAACCTGAGAGACCCCACACGTGGAGATAAAAAAAAAAGTCATAGATCTGACGGGTTTAATTGTACAGTGTGTGGTGTCAGCCACATGGTAAAAACAACACACACAAACAGATTTCACACACGAACATTCCCAGGTCAGACACCTCACTTTTTGATTGGCTGCATGTCACATTTAGCTCCTCACATCCTTCTGAGCAGATCAGAGTGCTCTTACAAACCACACACGGCAGGAATATCTCATAAGATTAAGATAAGATTGATAAGATAACATTGTTGGAAGGGGAAGATCGGGTCCGATATCAGCCTAATAATCTTGTGATGTGAACCAGGCTTAATGTTATGACGCCTCACAGAGCGACTGATTGATGCGCTATAACACCGCACCGTACATGTTTTCACTATTATTTGATTTCTTTGTGTGACTGCGATGTCTTTGTGCGTTATTCAAGCATTCAAACAGCGATTCTTATTGCCACACAACTCCAGCAACCACACACGAGAAAGTTTTTTGACAGTTCTTGTTATTGAAAGAAACCTTGTCTCCCTAACCAGATAGAGTTGTGATGTCATCGCGTGTGCGTTTAGGCGTTGTCTAGCGGGATCTTGAAAATTTCTTTTTTTATACAAATAAAAAAAATGACATATTTTACAAAAGCACATTTATTTGTAAACACCAACACATTACATTGGTTCACCTGTGTTGGTTTTTACATAGAATGAATGACTCAACCAATCAGTATGAGCGGAGGCTTAGTTACCCATAATCCCCTTTGGGGATCTGTGTGTTAATGTTCAAATCTTCAGAATTAGTGCATTATTTTAAAATTAACAGATATGTGTTATATATCACATAAGAGTTTACATTAATGTAGTTATTCTATCCAGAATAATTTTGTTTTTAAAGCAAAACCATAATTCAAACCTGCTTTCCATTTCAAGACCTCTGCCTCATCGCTGGACCACTGTATCCTGTGATACTTTCCTACAGCAGGGGACAGAGTGCACAAAGTGGCTCATTGGCTGTTCGGGTTTGTGATCGCATTGGTTCTATTAGAAGCTTTGGCGGTGTTAAAACTCAAAATCAGCTTCTTAGTAGCTGAGAGCGTATGGGAGGCAAAATTTAATGTTATCGGTTATCTGTAGCTTCCGATAGGTTTTTAGGCAGTTTATCGGTTTAGCGTTAAAAACGATAACTTTTCAGTTAGCTGATTACCAGTTATCAAAGCTAACTTTTTGGTTAGCTATGCCCACCACTGCTTTACAACTTCTATATAGTTACCTTTAACAAAGCATTCCTGTTACTTTCAAGGTAGATGTTTTTGATATGTGATCAATGGAACACAGCTGGTTAATGTCTTTTCATAACTGGTTTATGCCTTTTTGAATTATCCTACTGACAAACAAACATCAAGACAACAAAAAGAGCAACAAAAACATCACCTTCTCAGTGGAATTATGGAGGACTAAGAAAAATCTTAGAATTCCTCGAATTCTGAAACATTTCTTAAATTTTCCCTTGGTAAAATGAAAGTTGTCCACAAAGCACCTTAGGCCTTAAGAGAGCTCCTAAGGTGCCAAACTGGTAAGAGTAGTGAGGAGGAGTTTTAAGGAGTGTCTTAAGCAGAGAAGATGACAGAAGAGACAGGGGAAGGAGAGATATTCTCCATATGTAGAATGACAGTGAGTCAGTAACACGCTACCGGCTTGATCGATATAATTATTTTATGTTAATTTACTGTCTTAATGTATCTATAAATTGTTTAGGTTTTTGTTATATTCACACTGTTATTATTATTATCTGTATTATTAAAATTGTTATTTTCTGTTGTTATAGCATCTATTTTGTCATTTGATTTTAAATTGACCACAATGGAAATAAGTGTTTTCACTTTCTTGTGTCATTCGCCCTATTACGCCCTATATACGTTTCAAATCCCGTAAAACCTCGGAGAGGTCGTCGCGCTGCGAAATCTCAGTAACATTGGTAACTGCATTGAGATGCACTGATCGGGCTGCACATGAACAACACCATTAACATCGCAACATCAAACTATTTTTATATTGTGCCTAAAACTCTCGTGAATATATTCTCTGGGTTTATAGATGTTGTTATTGCATTTATTTTATGTAAACATGCGAGAATCATAGGCTGTCTCGCCGTTATTTTCAATGGGAGCTGCTGTGAGCTACAATCACTTCCTGATCATGTCGTTTTGGGGGAAAGTGAAGTTTGCTCTTTAACGGCTTCAGAAATTTGTCCAGGTTTTCATCCTAACAGCTCTTCATGCCTCCAGATGGCTTACAGCGTAGTGGTTTTGTTTTTTTGTTTGTGTGTGTTAGAAAAATTTGCACCGTCAATAAGCTCGTTCAAATTGTCGTCCATCAACAAAATGAACTCCACCATGTTTAGCTAAATGTAGCCCCCACTAGTGAGTCCGTGGGCGGAGTTTGCAGCATGCAATGGTACAAAACGTATGGAACCAAATTTGCACAGTAAATGGAGCCAACCCGCACGCTAAATGCAACGCAATGCAAATGGGACGAATAATCCATGTCACATGACATACAAAGTACCAATCACATGACAAGGATCCACTCAGCTGTTGGATAATTGTGAATGAAACATTCTAGGCCTGAATACACTAGTCTGAAAATTCCATAGTCATACAATGAGTCACATCAATAAGTACAAAAAACATCTTAATTTCCCATGTTAGACTAGGCCACAATCAGTGGGAAAGACTTTTATAAACGTGCAAATTACTCACCTAGGTTTTGGACTTGTAAGAGGTGACACCTTCAGATGGGGACACTGCAGAGGCTTTTTGTCTGTGCTGCTGCTGTGATTAAGCTCGAGCAGGGTTTGGACTTTCACTTCACCTGCTCTGTTCCTCCTGTTCCTCAGCTTCATTCGTCGGATTCATGCTCAGTTAATTAGACTCACCTGCTCCTCATCTGCTTGTTTGGTCTGGTACACAGCAGCCTCCCTGCTGGTTCGCTGTGTGATGTTCTGTGTTGCATCATGTCAAGACTCCCCATGCTCTGCCGGGATGCTCATTTTATCTCAGCGTTATTTCTGTGTTCACATAAAAGCGTATTCCCCTGGTTCTTGGTTTAGTTATCTTATCCACTTGTTAAAGTCAACTATTTTGTGGCACACGCTTCATTTACTGTTTTGTCTGCTTGTGTTTTGTCATGAAATAAATCATCATTTTAATAATTCTAATCCTGTGTGAGTTGAACTGTGATATTTACAAGTAAATGATTCATTATTACAGCCCTGAATTAGCACAGCACAGTTTCTTTGAAGAACTTTTCTCCACTAACTCCATTCCAGTTTTTTAAGAAAGAGGATTTTTACAAAATAGACGTAGATTAATTTTAAAGATATCCCACGGTGCACATATATACAGTAAGTTTCACTGTCAAAGAATCTCTTAGAAAATATTTTGTGTAAGTATGACAAGCTTAATCAAGATTACTGTTTGAAAAATTTAAACATCAAATGTGCACCTTGTTATAGTACATTACAATATATCCACATTACCGTTTAAAATTATAATAAAACTTGCTACATATCTCATGTCTAATAATATACGCGTAATGCATGACTGTAGTTTATACATAAAAATGTAGGTTATACTCTGTTATTTCTTTCACCTGTGCGTATGATTGAAATGGGAAGTAATGAACAACAATTTAGAGTTCTCTCCCTTTTTCCAGCATACAGGCAAAGATAATAATAATAATAATAATAAATGGCTTATTAACTCAACATGTGTATTTTGTGTTGGACAAACTATTTTAAGACATTTATTAGGTCTACTTGTGCATTGTTTTGGAGCTTTAGGCGTTGTTGCTTCGAGTTTTTTCCTTATATTAGGCTGAAGCTCATAGAGCTGTGTGTAATAAATGTTGTCACTGCAAGGAAAACTAACTCTCCTGTAGCTAGTTAAGTGGTGTTTTATTCTTTTAGTGCAACTATTTTTTAAAATCACTATTTCTCTATTATCCATCATGACTTTTGTTATCCATCCACTTTTGTTCATGATATCGTACAATAGACACACACACACACACACACACACACACACACACATACATATATATATATACATACAGTAGTGTTCAGAATAATAGTAGTGCTATGTGACTAAAAAAATTAATCCAGGTTTTGAGTATATTTCTTATTGTTACATGGGAAACAAGGTACCAGTAGATTCAGTAGATTCTCACAAATCCAACAAGACCAAGCATTCATGATATGCACACTCTTAAGGCTATGAAATTGGGCTATTAGTAAAACAAAAGTAGAAAAGAGGGTGTTCACAATAATAGTAGCATCTGCTGTTGATGCTACAAACTCAAAACTATGATGTTCGAACTGCTTTTTTAGCAATCCTGTGAATCACTAAACTAGTATTTAGTTGTATAACCACAGTTTTTCATGATTTCTTCACCTCTGCGAGGCATTAATTTTGTTGGTTTGGAACTAAGATTTTGCTGGTTTACTAGTGTGCTTGGGGTCATTGTCTTGTTGAAACACCCATTTCAAGGGCATGTCCTCTTCAGCATAAGGCAACATGACCTCTTCAAGTATTTTGACATATCCAAACTGATCCATGATACCTGGTATGCGATATATAGGCCCAACACCATAGTAGGAGAAACATGCCCATATCATGATGCTTGCACCACCATGCTTCACTGTCTTCACCGTGAACTGTGGCTTGAATTCAGAGTTTGGGGGTCATCTCACAAACTGTCTGTGGCCCTTGGACCCAAAAAGATCAATTTTACTGTCATCAGTCCACAAAATATTCCTCCATTTCTCTTTAGGCCAGTTGATGTGTTCTTTGGCAAATTGTAACCTTTTCTGCACATCTTTTATTTAACAGAGGGACTTTGCGGGGGATTCTTGCAAATAAATTAGCTTCACACAGGTGTCTTCTAACTGTCACAGCACTTACAGGTAACTCCAGACTGTCTTTGATCATCCTGGAGCTAATCAATGGGTGAGCCTTTGCCATTCTGGTTATTCTTCTATCCATTTTGATGGTTGTTTTCCGTTTTCTTCCACGCATCTCTGGTGTTTTTGTCCATTTTAAAGCATTGAAGATCACTGTAGATGAACAGCCTATAATTTTTTGCACCTGCGTATAAGTTGTTCTTCTGAACAATGTCTTGAACATCCCATTTTCCTCAGGCTTTCAAAGAGAAAAGCATGTTCAACATGTGCTGGCTTCATCCTTAAATAGGGGACACCTGATTCACACCTGTTTGTTCCACAAAATTGACGAACTCACTGACTGAATGCCACACTACTATTATTGTGAACAACCCCTTTTCTACTTTTTTACTAATAGCCCAATTTCATAGCCTTAAGAGTGTGCATATCATGAATGCTTGGTCTTGTTGGATTTGTGAGAATCTACTGAATCTACTGGTACCTTGTTTCCCATGTAACAATAAGAAATATACTCCAAACCTGTATTAAACTTTTTAGTCACATAGCACTACTATTATTCTGAACACTACTGTGTGTATATATATATATATATATATATATATATATATATATATATTCCCCAAACTTGTGCCTTGAGACAATCATGTCTCAGAGGTCTACAGACGATTCCTTTGACTTTATGCTTGGTTTGTGCTTTGATGTGCACTGTCAACTGTGGGAACTTATACAGTTGTATGTAAAGGTTTGGGCAACCCTGATGATTTCCATGATTTTCCTTTATAAATCATTGGATGTTTGGACCTGCACTGGCCACACAGCCACACAGCCACACAGCATGATTGAACCACCTCCAAATTTTACTGTATGTAGCAAGTATTTTTCTCAGAATGCATACCTCCCCTTGTTATGTCCAAATAGCTCAATTTTAGTTTCATCAGTCCACAGCACCTTATTCCAAAATGAAGCTGGCTTGTCCAAATGTGCTTTAGCATACCTCAAGCGACTTTCTTTGTGGCGTGTATGCAGAAAAGCCTTCCTCTGCATTACAGCATCATATAGCATCTCTTTGTGCAAAGTGCGCTGTATAGTTGAATGATGCACAGAGACACTATCTGCAGCAAGATCATAAGCAGGTCTGTGGGTTGACTATGTCTGTTCTTACCATCCTTCACTTCAGCTTATCTGAGTTTTTTCTTGGCCTGCCACTTCGGGCGTTAACTAGTACTGTGCCTGTGGTCCTCCATTTCCTCACGATGTTCCTCACAGTGGAATCTGACAGCTGAAATCTCTGAGATAACTTTTTGTATCCTTCCCCTAAACCATGATGTTGAACAATCTTTGTTTTCAGGTCATTTGAGAGTTGTTTAGAGGCTCCCATGTTGCCACTCATTAGAAGAGATGCAAAGAGAGGAAACATTTGAAAATGGCCACCTTAAATATTACCGATCACTGAAATTTTGATCGGCCGATACCGATCAAGGCCGATACCGACCAAGTACATATTTGGATCATGCCCAAAATAATAATAAATTAATATATAAACAAAAATAAATTTAAGAAATATTACAATTTGAAAACAAATGCACCCAAACGTGATGACAGCTGCAAATACGTAATGCTAACTTTTAACATTGAAAATGCCATAGACATGCTAACGCGTTGGCATGGCTCCTGTTTTTAAGTTATAAAATACATCTAGCAACTGTTTCAGAAGACCATAACAGGTCGGTTTAACATAGAAAAGGTAAATAATACTCACAGACGTATGCTCTTTAGGGTGTTAGCGGGGGAAAATTAAGTGAAAGAAAGAAAGTATAAACGAAGCAACAGGCTCGAAGCATTGCTTCAATCTGCGAACCACTGGTTCGATTGGTTCAAGGTTCAGAGCAAAGCCGCGCTGCAGAAAAGTTGATCACGGACCCGCTGCATGGTCTGTAATCAATGTAGAGAAATGATCATTTTCCTGACAAACACACCAAGCGCTCCCTGCGCTACTGCCTGCACTGTTGTGATCGGTCCTTTTGATCGGCGCATTTTGCCGATCACTGATCAAACCGATCAAGGCGTGATCGGCCGATAATGATCGGTGGCCGATCGATCGGTGCACCTCTATTAAATACCCTTTCTCATGATTGGATTCACCTTTGTAAGGAGGTCAAGGGTCAATGAGCTTACCAAAACAATTTTGTAGTCCAATAATTAGTGTTACATGTATTCAAATAAATAAAATGACAAGGGTGCCCAAATTTATGCACCTGCCTAATTTGGTTTAAATAATTATTGCACACTTTCTGTAAATACGAGAAACTTCATTTCAGTGTGTTCGTCTGCTATACGATATATTTAACTGAAATTTCTTATCCAGACAACCAATGATTTATAAAGGAAAATCATGAAAATTATCAGGGGTGCCAAACATTTGCATACAACTCTGTATATACATGGGTGTGTGCCTTTCAGAATCATGTCCAATCAACTGAATTTACCCCAGGTACACTCCAATTAAGCTGTAGAAACATCTCAATGATGATCAGTGGAAACAGGATGCACCTGAGCTCAATTTTGAGCTTCATTGCAAAGGGGGTGAATACATATATGTGATTTCTTAGTTTAATATTTAGTAAATTTGCAAAACATACAAAATGTGGACAAAGTGAAGCTCTGTGAATATTTTATGGATGCACTGCAAAATGTAAACTAACACAGTAGCCTTAATCTTAACCTCAGACATCTGATCAGACATTTTAACACCGTGAGACAGTGTAAATGTCACACAGTGCCTTTAATCTGAGCCTAAGAGCGCTAATCAGACACTTTAACACTGTGACACAGAATGTAAATGTAAACTATTTATTTATTAAATGAATTTACACTGCAGCATGTTTATTATTTATTTATTTTTGTAATGTAATTGGGGCCATTGTCTTCTTAAGCATGCAGGTATTAAAACACAAACGTTTTGGCTTTTAGGTTCCTAGTTTGTAAGAACAATGTTAGTTAACTTTCTTGACACCGGTGTCTACGCTGGTGGACACCAGCCAAACAAACAAAAGCAAGCAATAATGTGCAATTTATAGTCTGGAAATATGGTAGATGGTTACTTTCAAGAGAGGGGATGGACCGGTTGTCTGCATAGGTGATAGCAATCCAAGACCTGGGGTGTGGTGGATGAAGCAACCAATGTATGTTCCCAAACCTCATGGGGCCAACACTGGAGTGATATGGTGATATATATATATATATTGGCCTCTACTGGTGGTTGGCTCTCACTGCGGTATTGTATCACTTCCTGTTCCGGAGCACAGTGGTGTTTTTCTGTATCTGTTAGCTGTTTAATCTGCGCAGTTAGATTGATCTAGTTACCTAGATAACGATTTGTTTCACAGTGTAATCTTCACGTGCCTTAACTAAAGCACTCACTCTGCTGAATCACCTCTAAATTATTTACACATTATTCACTTTGTGTGTTTTTAGGAATCCGCTAGCTTAGCGCAGCTACTAGCTCTTAGCCGGTTTAGCATGGCAGCTTCTCCTGTCTCTCCTGCACTTTTCTGCTCTGGGTGTGAAATGTTTAGTTATTCCTCGGCGTCCTTTAGCAGTAATGGTACTTGTAATAAGTGTAGCTTATTCGTAGCTTTGGAGGCCAGGCTGGGCGGATTGGAGACTTGGCTCCACACTGTGGAAAATTCTACAGCTAGCCAGGGCCCTGTAGTCGGTGCGGACCAAGGTAGCTTAGCCGCCGTTAGTTTCCCTCTGGCAGATCCCGAGCCGGGAAAGCAGGCCGACTGGGTGACTGTGAGGAGGAAGCGTAGTTCTAAACAGAAGCCCCGTGTACACCGCCAACCCGTTCACATCTCTAACCGTTTTTCCCCACTCGACGACACACCCGCCGAGGATCAAACTCTGGTTATTGGCGACTCTGTTTTGAGAAATGTGAAGTTAGCGACACCAGCAACCATAGTCAATTGTCTTCCGGGGGCCAGAGCAGGCGACATTGAAGGAAATTTGAAACTGCTGGGTAAGGCTAAGCGTAAATTTGGTAAGACTGTAATTCACGTTGGCAGTAATGATACTCGGTTACGGCAATCGGAGGTCACTAAAATTAACATTGAATCGGTGTGTAACTTTGCAAAAACAATGTCGGACTCTGTAGTTTTCTCTGGGCCCCTCCCCAATCGGACCAGGAGTGACATGTTTAGCCGCATGTTCTCCTTGAATTGCTGGCTGTCTGAGTGGTGTACAAAAAATGAGGTGGGCTTCATAGATAATTGGCAAAGCTTCTGGGGAAAACCTGGTCTTGTTAGGAGAGACAGCATCCATCCCACTTTGGATGGAGCAGCTCTCATTTCTAGAAATCTGGCCAATTTTCTTAAATCCTCCAAACCGTGACTATCCAGGGTTGGGACCAGGAAGCAGAGTTGTAGTCTTACACACCTCTCTGAAGCTTCTCTCCCCCTGCCATCCCCTCATTACCCCATCCCTGTAGAGACGGTGCCTGCTCCCAGACTACCAATAACCAGTAAAAATCTATTTAAGCATAAAAATTCAAAAAGAAAAAATAATATAGCACCTTCAACTGCACCACAGACTAAAACAGTTAAATGTGGTCTATTAAACATTAGGTCTCTCTCTTCTAAGTCCCTGTTGGTAAATGATATAATAATTGATCAACATATTGATTTATTCTGCCTTACAGAAACCTGGTTACAGCAGGATGAATATGTTAGTTTAAATGAGTCAACACCCCCAAGTCACACTAACTGCCAGAATGCTCGTAGCACGGGCCGAGGGGGAGGATTAGCAGCAATCTTCCATTCCAGCTTATTAATTAATCAAACACCCAGACAGAGCTTTAATTCATTTGAAAGCTTGACTCTTAGTCTTGTCCATCCAAATTGGAAGTCCCAAAAACAGTTTTATGTGTTATTATCTATCGTCCACCTGGTCGTTACTGTGAGTTTCTCTGTGAATTTTCAGACCTTTTGTCTGACTTAGTGCTTAGCTCAGATAATTATAGTGGGCGATTTTAACATCCACACAAATGCTGAGAATGACAGCCTCAACACTGCATTTAATCTATTATTAGACTCTATTGGCTTTGCTCAAAATGTAAATGTGTCCACCCACCACTTTAATCATATCTTAGATCTTGTTCTGACTTATGGTATGGAAATTGAAGACTTAACAGTATTCCCTGAAAACTCCCTTCTGTCTGATCATTTCTTAATAACATGTACATTTACTCTGATGGACTACCCAGCAGTGGGGAATAAGTTTCCTTACACTAGAAGTCTTTCAGAAAGCGCTGTAACTAGGTTTAAGGATATGATTCCTTCTTTATGTTCTCTAATGCCATATACCAACACAGTGCAGAGTAGCTACCTAAACTCTGTAAGTGAGATAGAGTATCTTGTCAGTAGTTTTACATCCTCATTGAAGACAACTTTGGATGCTGTAGCTCCTCTGAAAAAGAGAGCTTTAAATCAGAAGTGCCTGACTCCGTGGTATAACTCACAAACTCGCAGCTTAAAGCAGATAACCCGTAAGTTGGAGAGGAAATGGCATCTCACTAATTTAGAAGATCTTCACTTAGCCTGGAAAAAGAGTCTGTTGCTCTATAAAAAAAGCCCTCCATAAAGCTAGGCCATCTTACTACTCATCACTAATTGAAGAAAATAAGAACAACCCCAGCTTTCTTTTCAGCACTGTAGCCAGGCTGACAAAGAGTCAGAGCTCTATTGAGCCGAGTATTCCTTTAACTTTAACTAGTAATGACTTCATGACTTTCTTTGCTAATAAAATTTTAACTATTAGAGAAAAAAATTACTCATAACCATCCCAAAGACGTATCGTTATCTTTGGCTGCTTTCAGTGATGCCGGTATTTGGTTAGACTCTTTCTCTCCGATTGTTCTGTCTGAGTTTATTTTCATTAGTTACTTCATCCAAACCATCAACATGTCTATTAGACCCCATTCCTACCAGGCTGCTCAAGGAAGCCCTACCATTATTTAATGCTTCGATCTTAAATATGATCAATGTATCTTTATTAGTTGGCTATGTACCACAGGCTTTTAAGGTGGCAGTAATTAAACCATTACTTAAAAAGCCATCACTTGACCCAGCTATCTTAGCTAATTATAGGCCAATCTCCAGCCTTCCTTTTCTCTCAAAAATTCTTGAAAGGGTAGTTGTAAAACAGCTAACTGATCATCTGCAGAGGAATGGTCTATTTGAAGAGTTTCAGTCAGGTTTTAGAATTCATCATAGTACAGAAACAGCATTAGTGAAGGTTACAAATGGTCTTCTTATGGCCTCAGACAGTGGACTCATCTCTGTGCTTGTTCTGTTAGACCTCAGTGCTGCTTTTGATACTGTTGACCATAACATTTTATTACAGAGATTAGAGCATGCCATAGGCGGTGGTTTGAATCATATTTATCTAATAGATTACAATTTGTTCATGTAAATGGGGAATCTTCTTCACAGACTAAGGTTAATTATGGAGTTCCACAAGGTTCTGTGCTAGGACCAATTTTATTCACTTTATACATGCTTCCCTTAGGCAGTATTATTAGACGGCATTGCTTAAATTTTCATTGTTACACAGATGATACCCAGCTTTATCTATCCATGAAGCCAGAGGACACACACCAATTAGCTAAACTGCAGGATTGTCTTACAGACATAAAGACATGGATGACCTCTAATTTCCTGCTTTTAAACTCAGATAAAACTGAAGTTATTGTACTTGGCCCCACAAATCTTAGTAACATGGTGTCTAACCAGATCCTTACTCTGGATGGCATTACCCTGACCTCTAGTAATACTGTGAGAAATATATATATATTTCAGTTTGGATTAAAACTCTTGCAGATGCTTGTTCAACCTTTTGAAGATGTTCAGGATGGGTATTTGGCAGTATAGAAAACTAAACATGACAAAAATCAATCCTGAAGGAAACAAACGTGCTAACTGAGATCTCTATTCTTGGCAATACCCCACAAACGAAAAAAAGCATTGTCATTTTTCTGATATGCAGCTCTAAGGACAAGCTTTGTTATTCATGATTGGTTGCCATGTCAACAGTAAAACTGTGCAAGACTTGTTTTATTATATAAGACTAAGAATTTGTTGATGTTCAAAATTTAGGATTAGACTGTTTCCCTTTTAAGTAGGATGACTCATGGATTCTTCAGCAAAGGAATAAAGAAAAATCAATGTTTAAACAAATTAAGGATAAGAAGGCTGACTGCTCTCATAAAAACTCTGATGGAAAGTTTGCAACGTACCTGCAGCCTGCATCTTTATTCTGACAGTAAAACCAAAGTGAGTACAATGCTGACGGGGCAGAGTGAGAATTTAGATTGTTCATTAAACTACCTTTAAATACTTATTCATCTGGGAAAAACATTTGACCCAATGGTTAATGCTGCTCCATAAATATCTCTCTCACACACACACAAATACATTTAAAAACTAAGCTTCACACAGACACAATTAATGTACAACAGTGTAGATTCAAATAATGTCTAATTACATACGACATGCATTTGTTTCTCATTCATGACTCCGATCACAAATTTTCAATTTCATTAATAAACGTGACAAAAACAGAGACTCCAAATGCAAAAATCACATCATCTGCTAAACCATTTTTGCAGTTTTTTTCAGCCAGCTAATTATGACCTGTGCATGAAAATATTAAACTGCATCCAGGACTGCAGGAGGTCCTCCAGGCTGAAGATAATTACTTTGTGGGAGGACTAGTGGTGGCATTGGCAGTCCATTCACAGTAAAACACCTCACAAAGCTCAGCACCAGATAGATCCCTTGTGTCTGCACTCCATTTGAGTACTTCAAACCAACCCCTCTGTGAACCTTGACAGGAGAACACGTGTTCAGAATATGAATGAATGAATGAATTCCATCGTAGAATGACACACACATGGGATGGGCACAAGAGGATGAGTTCAAACTATATGGATCCTCCTCTGTGGGGAAAAAGAACTGTATAGAGTATGGCACAGACGGTCCTGGAGGGTGGAAGCAGGTGTGGGGTTGGAGGTCATCCATCCAGTATGCTGATGTGGCTCATGGGGTAGGTACCTGGAACATCATTTCTCCCAGCAATGATGACCATCTTCGACTGTTATTGAAGGAAATTAGAACGCTCCACATTGGTGATGTGCGGCCTGATCTCAAATTGCGGTCACCCATGGCTACAAGTTAAACAATAATATTTTAATGATATTTTGGTCATTTTGGGGTGAGACAGTGAAACTAAAAGCGCATTACTGAAATATTACCTAAAAATTAATATCAATCTTTAACCCTAGAACACTATTGCTCAAATTAGTAACACCATCACTAACGCCAGGTGATTTTTTACCCGATATAATATACCCAATAAAAAGTACTTGTCATTAAAATATATCAAAATATGACAATACATGACAAATAAGAGTAGTGTTCTTTTATTTTAAACTGTGCCATGCCTAAGAATGAAAAAAGGGTACAATGACCATATAAAAATGCTCCAAAATTACTGCAAAATTAGAAATTTGAGAACAAAAAATTCTTAAACGAAAAAATAATGAAGCTGGAAACTTGTTACTTGGTCCACCCATTCCTGGGGTGTTTGAGACTTCCCTGGTTCAGGCACAATCTCCTTGGCACACAAACTAGCTGTAGGAGAGACAAACAAAATATGGCATATTTTGAATGGTAAAAATGACCAGCTGACTAAAATATTTTTAACATTATGTGAATTCCCTTGGAAATCACCACTTTGTGATAGTTATTCATAACCACTGGACTAAATAAAGATAGCATGCAAATTCCAGGATCACTTTTACTTACCTTATTCCTTACATGCAGTCAGTACACTCAGAGAAGTAATGGCATGGACACACTGGTCGACGGCAGATGTGGCACCTGTGTCGTGCCTTCCTGTCTGACCCTGAGGGGCACACATCACAAAGGGACTACTGCTTTCTGCTGCCACTGGTCCTGCCTCACTTGCAAGAGTGCCAGGGGAAGGGATGTCGAGCACAATACAGATCAGGATTCTGAGTTGACGTGACAGATTTGAAGAGAGGAGCCTCTGCTCTGCCCATGGTTTGATCAGTGCCAGTGCCAAAGCCTGCATATAAGGCCTCCTCTGCAGGTTGTTGTCATCTCTCTTCATCGCATTATCCTTCTGTATGATCCATGAGTTTATCACACTAGCGTTTATCATGCCATAGCAAATGCACAGGGGCCATCTCTTGGTCTTTCTTCCACAGCCATAGTAAGCACACATCTGATCAAAAGTATCGACACCTCTGTTTGTTTTGTTGTAAAACTCAATAACTTTTATACACTAACACTATCCCCAGGTGGAATCCACCCAAAACCTACTTTACCCTCGATCACTATTGCTGGGTGAAAATCACCCAAACATTTGCCTGTAGGAAAAAGTGGGTTTGGGACTAGGAAAACACCCATGCCATCAAAGATGTCAAAGACAATGCTGAAGCTACCCAGAGACCCATGACACTCAGAAAAACATAACATAATGAAAATCACATAATTACATTTGCTCTGGTGAAAATCACCCAGCAGTAGTGTTCTAGGATTAAAGGGTCCCTGCCATGCCATGACATTTTTACATATTCTTGAAGACTAAAAAAAACCTTTTTCCACATGTTGTCTTTGTTTTTTACCATAAAATTACACTGAACAAGGATTTAGACGTTTCGTTACCCATCTGAGAATTTGAATTTACTGTCTCCGAGTTGACCTACTTTTTCACTGCGACGGATGTGACGTCATTGACAGTGAAGGCATAGTGAGCGATTATAGCGAAGATTTAAGTGACATATCGATTGTTTTTGAAGACGATGAGGAAGTTTCTAATGAAGAGATTAACAGTGTAAATAATGAGCAGCTCCAAACCATGTATGTTCCAGCCGAACGCGACAGAAAGAGGATGTGAAGCGCAGCTGTCAGCTGTCAGCAGCAGCGTTGAGGACGATATAAGCTGCTGAATGGTTTGTTCACTCACCACCTTTTCTTATAAATGATCATTTATTCCTGGCTCGGTGTGTTTATGTATGAAAAGATTATTTGAGGAGCACACTGTGCTTAAATTCAGGAGTTTGTTCTAAAATCACTGAAAATAAAGTTTCTGTACATTCTGTATATATTTAATCATTTATAAGTCAGTTTCTTGTGATTGCTAATTCTTCACATTATATTCAAAGCAAATGATTGCAAATCTTTATCTGAAATGCTGTAGACCCACATGGGATGGGGGAAAAGATTTCTAAATAAAAGAAAATTTTACTTCTATATCTGTTGTCAAATTTTATCAGGCATAATATTGAAGAAAAATGTTTATGCTAAATGGAGACTTACCTGTTTAAAATACACATACAGAACATCTGTAATCATAAATTGTATCACATCTAATCTACTTTGAATGAACAGACATCTGAACAAAAAACAGGCTGTTCAGTTTACATTCATATGTATATTTGGAGAACACAAAAATATCAATGTTCTGCTTTTTTCAGGTGCTTATGAGAACACAGTCAGCCGATGTCACTCGTGATCGAGTCTCCTTCTCATATCAGGGTCAGCTTTGCAGGTAAGTTGTCTATTATCTCAATAACACCCTAACTTTCAAACAGCATTTTGTTATGTATATAAGCTATTTTATTATTATTATTATTATTATTATTATTATTATTATTATTATTATTATTAATTTTGTTTTAACTTCTGTTTTAGGACTTTGGTGGCAACCCTTCATTTTACTGAAAATGCAGGGAGATAACAAAAGCAGACAAATCAAGAGAGACCACGGTTCAGAATATACTTTCCTTAGTGGAAAAGAGGATGATTCACAATGAGAAAGTTAGCCACATATCCAACATGTGATATGTGGAAAATGAAAAAAAAAAAACTGATTGTTATTTGTATATTTTTGTATATTTTTATATAGCATGGTGACCTGGTGCAGCAGCAACAACTTGGAGCTCAACGCCCAGAAAACAGTGGAGATGATCGTGGACTTCAGGAAAGCCACAGCCCCCACGCCCTCCCTCGCCCTCACCAACAGCCCCATCACCACTGTGGACTGTCACCGCTTCCTCGGCACCACCATCACCCAGGACCTCAAGTGGGAGACAACCATCAGCTCCCTCATCAAGAAGGCCCAGCAGAGGATGTACTTCCTGCGGCAGCTGAAGAAGGCCAAGCTGCCTGTACAGCTGATGGTGCAGTTCTACACGGCCATCATCGAGTCCATCTTTTATCTTAGCATTTTACCTCTTCTTAATGTTGCACCATTGTACCGAAGCAAATTCCTAGTCTGTGAATCCTGTTCACTGGCAATGGCAATAAACTTCTTCTGATTCTGATTCTTAAAAAATGAATAAAAATACAATTTCACATAAGTTTAACATTGGCTACGTTTACATGCAGCCAATAACCCTTTCATAACCAGAATATTAGGAATAACCCGGTTGTGCACGGCCATGTAAACACCTGCAAAAACCCGAATATGCTCATATTCCGGTTTTTAAAAACCCGAATATGACCCCTGGGTTACTCCTTTTCTAACCCGAATATCAGGTCATATAAACATGCATCGGGATATCCCCATAGAAAGGTACATCATTTTGTGTTCTGTGCATGTTCTATCCGCAAGGAATCTTGGTCTTTTGAGTACGGCAACTACTTGTATGCGGCGCGCGCAACCCACCAACACCACAGAAGCAGAGATAAACAGCGCATTGTGTTCTGCGTCCTTATCAGGCGGGCCGGTCGTGGCACCGGTCACCGCGATTGCTCTGCCTCCGATGTGCTTACTGAGTCTGCAGGCTCGGTAAACGCCACAGCGGGCCACTCACACTGCCCCCCTGTCTGCTGTGTGGAGCTGTGCCAACTGTTGCAACAGGTCCAGAGACTACGCTCACTGTTTTGATGTGGAGGCAGCCCGCAAGGATAGATTTCTTGCAGAAAAAATCCACACGGCCGCAGGGTCTCGGATACAGCAGCCGCAGAGCTCCGTGACCATGACTTGGATTCTTTGCGGGTCCCGCATCCGTACCCCCGGAGGCAGTGAGCGAAGGGACAGCATGCGCATTGTGTTCTGCGTGTGTCTGTTTATAATCTTCCCACTCAGAAGAAAAAAGAGAGTGTTTACAGAGGAGAGAAAAGTGAGAACATGTTAATGCCTGTTTGAGAAAAGTGTATAAATTGTGTAGTGAGGAGTTTTACACGAAGCAGGATTACATGAAGCAGGATCACGCGAAGCAGGATTTGCATGAACGCCAGACCAAATCAAGCACTGGTGGAAGACGTGTGTTGCTGTTTAGATGGGGATATTCCAAATGATACCAGTGACCATGTATACAGGAATAACTCTATCTGCTTAAGCATGTAAACGGGTTATTCCTAATGATTCAGAAACTGGAATATTGACCTTAACCCGAATATTAATGGCATGTAAACATAGTCATAGTTTCATTCAAATGAGAAGTGTGTTACAATTTGTTAAAAAACATTTTATTCAGTCTATATGAGCGACACAGCAAAAGAGGTTCTTCAGATCTGCAAAACACCAAACCGACCAGAAATCCCCACCAATGATCCTCCTCTACTGAGCAGCCAACGTGAATGGACAAAGCTGAGGCTGATGCTGCCAAGCGGACCAGGTACCACCGATGAGCCCACCCCCTCACTCCAGAGGAGGAAACTGGAAGCCAGTGTAGTGGGATGATGGTGATGGAAAAGTACTCCTTATTTTGAATACAACACAAGCTGGTAGTGGTAACCTTCTGTGCCTTCCCAAGTGTCCCCAGCACAACCTCACAAATTGCCGATATGCGATATGACGATACTTTCTGCAACAAAAAATAGCATGGATTTATGTTCTAAACAACAGTTCATTCTTTTTGTATTTGAATATTTTTTACTTTTTTCTATAAACCATGTAAATGAAACTTTCTAACTATTTCATGTGCTGACTCGTACTGTGGAGCATCACGTAGGCATAGTGTACCACTCTGAGGACATCTGCATTCAAACACACAATTGAGAAACTAGCCAGCTGTGTGACACATTGAGCATTTTCACTACCACGTTGCATCTCCAGCAAGACTGCAGAAATTTCCCTGCAACAGTGAGACTCGATCACGAGTGGCATCGGCTGACTGTGTTCACATAAGCACCTGAAAAAAAAAAACAGAACATTGACATTTTTGTGTTTTCCAAATATACATATGAATGTAAACTGAACAGCCTGTTTTTTGTTCAGACGTCTGTTCATTCAAAGTAGATTAGATGTGATACAACTTATGATTACAGATGTTCTGTATGTGTATTTTAAACAGGTAAGTCTCCATTTAGCATAAACATTTTTCTACAATATTATTCCTGATAAAATTTGACAACAGATATAGAAGTAAAATTTTCTTTTATTTAGAAATCTTTTTTCCCCATCCCATGTGGGTCTACAGCTTTTCAGATAAAGATTTGCAATCATTTGCTTTGAATAAAATGTGAAGAATTAGCAATCACAGGAAACTGAGTTAAAAATGATTAAATATATACAGAATGTACAGAAACTTTATTTTCAGTGATTTTAGAACAAACTCCTGAATTTAAGCACGCTGTGCTGCTGAAATAAGGAATAAGTGATCATTTATAAGAAAAGGTGGTGAGTGAACAAACCATTCTGTGTTTTGTAAGCAGCTTATATCCGACAGTGTTGTTGTTGTTGATGTCAGCTGACAGCTGCACTTCACATCCTCTTTCTGTCACGTTCAGCTGGAACAAACATGGTTTGGAGCCGCTCATTATTTACACTCTTAATCTCTTCATCAGAAACTTCCTCATCTTTCTCAAAAACAATCAATATGTCACTTAAATCTTTGCTATAATCGCTCACTATGCCTTTGCTGTCCCTGTCTGCTGTATTGGTAAACAGAGCCACGCTGCGACACATTTACTCAAATGACGTCACATCCATTGCAGAGAAAAAGTAGGTCAACTCAGAGGCGGTAAATTCAAATTCTCAGATGGGTAACGAAACGTCTAAATCCTTGTTCAGTGTAATTTTATGGTAAAAAAAAACAAAGACAACATGTGGAAAAAGCTTTTTTATTCTTCAAGAATATGTAAAAACATCATGGCATGGCAGGGACCCTTTAAAGAAACTTTCTCAAACATTATTGGTTGAATAAGTCCAATTCTCCCTACTGCATATTTTCACATACAGGAAACCGTACTGGGTGCATTATTATTATTTGCCTTATTTTTAAGAGATTTACAGTTATCCCTTCTTCCTGGTGCACTTTAACTGGCATAGCCAGTGTTAAAAATACATCCAATCTCCCTGATCTACTTGTGTCAATAAAACAGTGAGATTCTGTAGAGATTCTTTCAAGTTCAGACTTAAGACGCACTTATTTTCCCTTTCGTATGGCTAGCATACTGACATAGTATGTTACTATGCTTCCTACCCTTTTAAATTGATTTTATTAGTAAACAGCAGGTCGCAGCCTCAACTTTATTTAAAGTCTGGGTCTTTTAGTGAAGCTTAGGGCTAGTGGCCGGCGATCACCTTAGTATTTCTTGTTTTTCTTGTTGCTTAATATTGACAAATTATACCGTAAGTGTTGTCTTTTTGCTGCCTGATTGTGTTTTTTTTTTCCTCTCTATTTGAGGTGTGGCTGCAACCAGAAGTGGGAGTGGGTGTCTTCCACGGTCATTAAACATCTATTTGTCACTGTCACCTTTGTGTCTTTTGATTCTTTCATATGTCGTGTGGGAGAAGCTGAAAATGGGACAATTCAAAGTACGAATACACCTCAAAGAAAAGTATTTTTGTATTTGGAAAGGTTGTTCATGAAGATGGCATTGCAATTCTTGTGCAGAACATAAGCAGCGCTATTATTTGTGGGTTGGGCATCATTCTGTCTTCATTAATATTCATATTTTAAGCCATGGTGGGGTTGAATTTAAGCCTTGACTGAGTTGGGGATCACTCTACAGTGCACACTAAGACCTGAGAACTGCCAGATCTCAGTGGGTGAATACTCATACGAGGTCTGTCCATAAAGTATAGGTCCTTTTTATTTTTTTCAAAAACTAAATGGATTTCATTCATATGTTTTTACGTCAGACATGCTTGAACCCTCGTGCGCATGCGTGAGTTTTTCCACGCCTGTCGGTGACGTCATTCGCCTGTGAGCACTCCTTGTGGGAGGAGTCGTCCAGCCCCTCGTCGGAATTCCTTTGTCTGAGAAGTTGCTGAGAGACTGGCGCTTTGTTTGATCAAAATTTTTTCTAAACCTGTGAGACACATCGAAGTGGACACGGTTCGAAAAATTAAGCTGGTTTTTGGTGAAAAGTTTAACGGATGATGAGAGATTTTGAGGTGATACTGTCACTTTAAGGACTTCCCATGGTGCAAGACTTCGCGCAGCGCTCCCAGGCGCCGTCATCAGCCTGTTTCAAGCTGAAAACCTCCACATTTCAGGCTCTATTGATCCAGGACGTCGTGAGAGAACAGAGACGTTTCAGAAGAAGTCGATTTCAGCATTTTATCCGGATATTCCACTGTTAAAGGAGATTTTTTTAATGAAAGACGTGCGGACGGGTCCATGCGTTGGGACGCAGCCAGCGCGGTGCGGCGGCACAGGAAAACCACCTCCGTGTTGATAACCATTTGTAAAATCCAGGCAGCTTTTGATGGCTTTCAGTGGAGTGAGTATATGAGAAATTGTTTAACAGCTGGACATGTTCCAACTTGTCCTTAAGGCTTCCAACGGAGGTGTTTTTCCTATGGCAGAGTGTCGCAGCGGCTGCGAGCCGACGCTGCAATCCGCCCTCACGTCTTTCATTAAAAAAATCTCCTTTAACAGTGGAATATCCGGATAAAATGCTGAAACCGACTTCTTCTGAAACTTCTCTGTTCTCTCACGACGTCATGGATCAATAGAGCCTGAAATGTGGAGGTTTTCAGCTTGAAACAGGCTGACGACGGCGCCTGAGAGCGCTGCACAACGTCTCGCACCGTGGAGAGTCCTTAAAGCGACAGTATCACCTCAAAATCTCTCATCAGCCGTTAAAATTTTCACCGAAAACCAGCTTAATTTTTTGAACCGTGTCCACTTCGATGTGTCTCACAGGTTTAGAAAAAATTTTGATGAAACAAAGCGCCAGTCTCTCAGCAACTTCTCAGACAAAGGAACTCCGACGAGGGGCTGGATGACTCCTCCCACAAGGAGTGCTCACAGGCGAATGACGTCACCGACAGGCGTGGAAAAACTCATGCATGCGCACGAGTGTTCAAGCATGTCTGACGTAAAAACATATGAATGAAATCCATATAGTTTTTGAAAAAAATAAAAAGGACCTATACTTTATGGACAGACCTCGTATTTTGGTCTAGTCAATCCAGTGGTCAAGCGTACCAAGGAAGTGGCAGTAGTTGCAATGGCAGAACAGTTTCTTCCACCAGTGTCTTGTCTGCTTCACCTGCAGTGGGATTATATATTTCAACGGAGACTTCTTATTTGCATCTTCAGTGATTGAAGATTGTTCCAGGTGTGACCCTTCTACTGGTCACGAGTGATTTGTGTGCGACCACATATAATGAAGGGGATGGTCATCAGGACTCTATGTATCCCCTTGGGGGAATTCAGAATTAAATGAGTTATAATACATGACAATCTGGGTAGTTCTGAATATCAGAATGTGTTATGAATGTGCCTGTCGATCGCGGCTCGGAGCGCGGCACACCGTGCGCCATTGTGGGCCATCCTTAAAGTGGTAGTAACACTCCTTAATCTCTGTGAAGCCCATAACATTTTCACTGAAAGCCATGTGAGTTTTCCAAATGGTTTCCAGCTGCCTGTCTCTAACAGTTTCTGAAAAAATTCTGATGGAACAAAGCCCAAATCATTCCGCCATTTCCTCGCAATGAAAAAACGACGAGAGGGGTGGACCAGTGCTCACTCAAAGCCTGCCCACAGGTGAATGACGCAACCGACAGGCGTGAAAAAACTCACGCATGTGCACGAAGGTTCAAGCTTGGCTGACGTAAAAACATATGAATCAAATCCATATTTTTTTTTTATAAAATAAAAAGGTCGGATACTTTTCTCACAGACCTCGTATATATATATATATATATATATATATATATATATATATATATATATATATATATATATATATATATATATAAGTACATATGCATATATAAACATTGGAATTGAAAAAAATAGGAGCATCTTATTAACAATATGTGAAGTGGAATTTAGATGTGACAAGGTGACATTTTTGCACATGACATATTAATATTGCACGTGGTTTGTGGACATATTATTGCATGTGGTTATTTCACAGTGTTATTGTACAGTCTGACAGCGGCAGGGAGGAACGAAAAGGAAATAATATTTATTAATATAAAATAAGGATGCTGCACTGGGGGTTTCCTGCAGTATGGAGAGTGGCTGTTGTATGGCTGGGGGGCCTGGCTGCCTTTTTGTTTCTGTCTTTTGGTTTTCCTTCCAGGTGGCTTGCATTTGGGACTGAGTGGCTGTGTTGCTGAGGTTATCAGGACCTCACCCTGATCACCTGCGGCTCGTCAGGACTCACAGCTGAGGTGCATCTATATGGATTGGAACATGGTGGCATTTAAGACTGGAGTATACAGTGTGTATTTGCCAGAGACTCAACCTTGTGACCAGACGGGTGAGATCGTCGTCTCGGGAGCCATCTCATCATCAGTGGATGCAGAGAACGTCCAGGGTTTGATGCACGGTCTGTGAAAGAGGAGGGGGTGAGGTCTCACGCTCGTCAGCACACTTCCTGAGGTACGTTAGATTTTGTGACTAACATTTATACAGTCAGTAAATGTGGTGTCCCTCACACCTTTATTATATTGAGCTGTATGTTAGTCATGTATCGGCTTCCACTGCAGTGGAGTTTTGTGAACTGGATGTTCCATGCCTGCAGGTTGGGAAGCTGATTAGTAATCAAGCCAGGAAGTGTTTGCTGTTTGTACACCTTTAAGTGTTCTCTCTGTGTGTAGAGTGTGGACTCACATAATGGTTCCTTCTTTCACAGACTCGGTTTGTTGCGGCCACCTGGGGGGTGTCGGCGGGGTCCTTGGGTCCGAACAGCTTCTGGCTCCGGACCGTTAGAGCTGCTGGGAGCGCACCAGGATCCAGAGCCAGTCTTGAGAAATGAAGGCACACACAAGGAAAGAGACCAGGGGCCAGAAGGGACATGGCTTCAGTAACCAGCAGTGATGCCGGTAACGCATTACTCTAATCTAACCACTTTTTTTAGTAACGAGTAATCTAACGCGTTAATCTTTCCAAATCAGTAATCAGATTAAAGTTACTTCTCCAAGTCACTGTGCTTTACTATTATTTTTACATTGTGGGTCGATAGCAGCATTAAACTTGGTCCGTGGGCAGGAGGTCGGGGTTCGACTGAACTGCCCACTTTAAGCGAGCTGTGAGCTTTTCATCCGCGTTTTTTTGCAGCAGCTACAACTCGTCCTCACCTCTTAAAGCATGGTGACAACAGCACACCTGCACTGAGCTTTACAAAGACATTTTTATGCTTTTTTTTTCTCCTTTATTTAGAATTCTGAGCTGAGCCGCTCCGTATCTGCTGCTAAAAACAGCTGATCCTCCGCGACGCGTCAACAACTAACACTATTTTCCACTCAAATGCACCTAAACTCTCTTTCTGAGGACCACATGATGTGAAAACACAATAAAACTTAAACTGTAAATCTGGTCAGGTTTTCTGCATAAATAAATGTTATTCATTCTTTGTGCTCAAACGCCAAAGCAGGGGCGAATCTAGATAGAATGGGGGCGTGGGGCAGGGATGTGCTCCCCCCACAACACCCCTAGATTAAAGGTCCAGTTTTGAAGTCGTTTTTTTACTACAACTACTAATACTACTTAAAATAATAATAATTTCGACAAGTAAAATGTTTAGAGAGAATTCAAATGTTAGAATGAATTTAATAGTTACATTTATAAACAATGTAGGTTAGAAATTGCAAGTTTTACTGTTACAGTGCTGTCAACAGTTAAATATGAGGTCAAGAAAAAGGTCTTTATTTTACTTTTTATAAAACAAGTATTTATTTTCATTGAAGTCAAGAAAGGGTGACTATAAAGTGAGTTTTGGCAAAACAGGTATCACTGTCATGTTGAGGTGGCAGAGGGTTGTTGTCGGCAGCTGGGAAAAGTAACTAAAAAAGTAACTAGTAATCTAACTTAGTTACTTTTCCAATTGAGTAATCAGTAAAGTAACTAAGTTACTTTTTCAAGGAGTAATCAGTAATCAGTAATTGGATTACTTTTTCAAAGTAACTGTGGCGACACTGGTAACCAGGAACTATGGAGGAAGACACAATGGGTAAGTGGAGTGCACTTAGTAACGCTTCCACAAACAGTTTCAGTTCAGAATAGGCGCAAACACAGAATGTCTCAGAATGAATAAAATAATGTCTGTAACTGTTCAGCAATTGTTCAGAGTTTTCCAAGGTAAAGGGTCAAGCGCTGCAGTAGAAGCACAGCTGCAGTTAAGCTGAACAGGATATAGCTGGGCAGTGTTCCTTAATTGTTTGGTGTCAAAGTTTATGCAGTTCTTTAGCAGAGTTCTTGAACAGTTCTTTATGAAAGCACAGTCAATGTCTTAAGGAACATGAGAGCGGGATCCCACCGAGAGAGAGCAGAACTTAACTGGCGATTAGGTCCAGGAGTGCTATAGCCAGGAGCTGACGAGTTTCCACAGAAACGTGTGGAACTGGTAGCCAGTACCAGGGTCCAGGTCCGCACGGGGCAGTACCGGATAGTTCTGGAACATGAGGAGAAGAACAGTTTGTGCTCATGCAGAGACAGGAGCCAGGCCAGCATTACCTTCGTATAACTGCGGGGTGCTTCGGCATCTGAGACACATTCAAGGTCACAGTGCAGGAGTCGGATACATTCTCTGATCTCCCTCTGGAGCATTTAGTGAGATTCGGTGGCTGGAAAGGCAAAAGCTTAATACGACACAGAAAAACAGACTGGGAGTCTTCAGTAGTATCAGACAAAGAATAAACTATATCTCAGCTCTTAAATAGTCTCTACCTAATCAAACGTAACTGATAAATGGTGTGCAGATCAACTAAAGGTCGCCAACAAGTGGAGGACAGAACATACTACAGGAACAAAACAGAAGGGTGCCATCTTGTGGAGAAGATAAGTCATTACACCTGACATGGCAGGGCAAAAACAACAGATTAGTTCTTAAACTGTACAGCCTTTAAAATTTCACAGAAATGACTAAAATTAGTATCTGCTGAAATCGAAACATTATAATGTAGGTTTATTTTTGTAATATAGGTTCACAATTTTGCAAAATTTCAGCTCATTTTCATGAAGAGAGCATATATCCTGGGGCAGAGAGTCATAGCAAATTATTTATTGAGGTCGATATGTTCAGTAAAATGGGCATTTGCTTCGAGTTATTGTGCAATAGTTAACCGTACTTTACTAAACAAGAATTATTTCTTTATTTATTTTACATTTGGTCGTGGAGATGTTTGGGGTAAGAAAACAACCACTTGTCGCTCCACATGTCAGGGCTGTCATTTTCTTGCTCAGCTCCAGTTTCTTTTTCAGGAGGAAGCTCCATCATGCATTTTTTTCCACTGCTGATGTTACACAGCTCATCCTGGAGCTGTGGGTTTGTTGTTCAGGGCTCACGACCAGCTTTCTGACCCAAAAAGACGGTGATGCCTGCCCCTTTTCCCTGTGAGCTGGAGAGATATCCTACAGCTGAAACCCGTAACAACTGTGTCCCATCACGGGTTTTCACACAACATACAGCCCCGACATTTCCATCGGCTGTACGATTCTCTGTCATGTTAATTAGTGCAATAATCCCTCCAGCTGAAACAAAAACTACAGGGAAGTTCATCTGATTAGATTCACAGCAGAGTGTAATTAAATTCTCTTGCTTTTTCCCTCCAAGTTTAGTAGGGTTGTTGCTAAATTATTATTTTGCATTTTGAGTTTGAATGTTTGAATTAATACATTTTACACTATACGGGGTCTGTTAGAAAAGTATCCGACCTTATTATTTTTTTAAAAAACCATATGGATTTGAATCACGTGTGATTGCATCAGATAAGCTTGAACCCTCGTGCGCATGCGTGAGTTTTTTTCATGCCTGTCAGTTGCGTCATTCGCCTGTGAGCAGGCTTTGAGTGAGGTGTGGTCCACCCCTCTCGTCTATTTTTTATTGTGAATAAATGTCTGAACGATTTGGAGCTTTGCTGCATCAATTTTTTTCCAGAAACTGTGAGAGACCTCCAGGTGGACACCGTTCCAAAAATTAATATGGCTTTCAGGGACGATTTTATGGGGATTAAACAGATTACGGGGTGTTACTGCCACTTTAAGGACGGCCCACAACTGCTGAGAGTGCGGCGCGCTCCCAGCCCCCATCGACAGCCGCTCGGCGCAAAGCAACGCCGTGATGAAGCCTCACGGGACATGATCTGGCATGTCCAGCTCATGCACAATCACAATCGGATATTCACACGACTGGAAAGCAACCGGAATCCGTCTGAAATCCACCTGAAAGCTGTCCTGAGAGACCAACACCGAGGTGGTTTTGTCCCGCGTAATGAACGGAGCCGTGGCATGTCCCTCCGCTTTTCGTTCCATGAAAAATACTCCTGTAACGGTGGAATGTGCCGGAAAAAGTGCTGATGTCCACATCTTCTGCCTTTTTGTGAAAGTCAGACGAGGTCCCGGATCAACAAAGCTTTCACGTTGGAAATGATCTGGTTGTTCCAGCGGGGTGTCAGCCTGTCGATGGGGGCTGGGAGCGCGCCACGCTCTCAGCAGTTGTGGGCCGTCCTTAAAGCGGCAGTAACACCCCGTAATCTGTTTAATCCCCATAAAATCGTCCCTGAAAGCCATATTAATTTTCCGAACGGTGTCCACCTGGAGGTCTCTCACAGTTTCTGGAAAAAAATTGATGCACCAAAGCTCCAAATCGTTCAGACATTTATTCGCAATAAAAAATAGACGAGAGGGGTGGACAACACCTCACTCAAAGCCTGCTCACAGGCGAATGACGCAACCAACAGGCATGAAAAAACTCACACATGCGCACAAGGGATCAAGCTTGTCTGACGCAATCACACGTGATTCAAATCCATATGGTTTTTTAAAAAAATAATAAGGTCGGATACTTTTCTAACAGACCTCGTATATATATATATATATATATATATATATATATATATACACTCAACAAAAATATAAACGCAACACTTTTGGTTTTGCTCCCGTTTTGTATGAGATGAACTCAAAGATCTAAAACTTTTTCCACATACACAATATCATCAGTTCCCTCAAATATTGTTCACAAACCAGTCTAAATCTGTGATAGTGAGCACTTCTCCTTTGCTGAGATAATCCATCCCACCTCACAGGTGTGCCATATCAAGATGCTGATTAGACACCATGATTAGTGCACAGGTGTGCCTTAGACTGCCCACAATAAAAGGCCACTCTGAAAGGTGCAGTTTTATCACACAGCACAATGCCACAGATGTCGCAAGATTTGAGGGAGCGTGCAATTGGCATGCTGACATCAGGAATGTCAACCTGAGCTGTTGCTCGTGTATTGAATGTTCATTTCTCTACCATAAGCCGTCTCCAAAGGCATTTCAGAGAATTTGGCAGTACATCCAACCAGCCTCACAACCGCAGACCACGTGTAACCACACCAGCCCAGGACCTCCACATCCAGCATGTTCACCTCCAAGATCGTCTGAGACCAGCCACTTGGACAGCTGCTGAAACAATCGGTTTGCATAACCAAAGAATTTCTGCACAAACTGTCAGAAACCGTCTCAGCAAGCTCATCTGCATGCTCGTCGTCCTCATCGGGGTCTCGACCTGACTCCAGTTCGTCGTCGTAACTGACTTGAGTGGGCAAATGCTCACATTCGCTGGCGTTTGGCACATTGGAGAGGTGTTCTCTTCACGGACGAATCCCAGTTCACACTGTTCAGGGCAGATGGCAGACAGCGTGTGTGGCATCGTGTGGGTGAGCAGTTTTCTGATGTCAGTGTTGTGGATTGAGTGGCCCATGGTGGCTGTGGGGTTATGGTATGGGCAGGCGTCTGTTATGGATGAAGAACACAGGTGTATTTTATTGATGGCATTTTGAATGCACAGAGATACCGTTACGAGATCCTGAGGCCCATTGTTGTGCCATACATCCAAGAACATCACCTCATGTTGCAGCAGGATAATGCACGGCCCCATGTTGCAAGGATCTGTACACAATTCTTGGAAGCTGAAAATGTCCCAGTTCTTGCATGGCCGGCATACTCACCGGACATGTCACCCATTGAGCATGTTTGGGATGCTCTGGACCGGCATATACGACAGCGTGTACCAGTTCCTGCCAATATCCAGCAACTTCGCACAGCCATTGAAGAGGAGTGGACCAACATTCCACAGGCCACAATTGACAACCTGATCAACTCTATGCGAAGGAGATGTGTTGCACTGCATGAGGCAAATGGTGGTCACACCAGATACTGACTGGTATCCCCCCCCCAATAAAACAAAACTGCACCTTTCAGAGTGGCCTTTTATTGTGGGCAGTCTAAGGCACACCTGTGCACTAATCATGGTGTCTAATCAGCATCTTGATATGGCACACCTGTGAGGTGGGATGGATTATCTCAGCAAAGGAGAAGTGCTCACTATCACATATTTAGACTGGTTTGTGAACAATATTTGAGGGAAATGGTGATATTGTGTATGTGGAAAAAGTTTTAGATCTTTGAGTTCATCTCATACAAAATGGGAGCAAAACCAAAAGTGTTGCGTTTATATTTTTGTTGAGTGTATATATATATATATATATATATATATATATATATATATATATATATATATATATAAACTCATGCCATTATGTGCAGTGATAACCCTCCCTTCAAATATTTTTTTTTAAATAGGTTTAGTCATGCTTGCTGCCATATTTAAAAGCTAGATTCACTCCCATATTTACATAGTTACTTTTATTTTATTTTTCCAGCAAAATTGTTTGAAAAGTAGTTTTAAAAAAAGACACAGCTGCTATTGTTGCTAAACTATCCCTCAACAAAGGCTAAATTGATCAAAATACAGTTTAATTTTCATGTTCTTCACTAGCACGCTACAATAAGCATTATACAAGCAATAATAACATATTATACCAAGCCATTGTTCCACAGCAACCTACTAAATATGATTTTCAGCAACTGAGAAAAGTGACACCCATCCATTGTTGGCAGTTATGCCATAAATAATGCTTTGGCTCAGTCTCCTATTCATGAATCACAATTAGCATATGGTTAATTACAGTGCTTGAGTAACACACAACACAAACAGCAAAATTGCCAAAAGCGTTCGGCCCGTGTTTCACTGTGCTCCAGCATCACAGGTGCTCATCTCTCCTTCTTAAACATCCATTATTCCCCACTTTGATTTATTTTGTGCCAATTCACAAATAGCAGGTTCGTTGAGCGATAGAGTGTAGCATCATTGTAGTGTATTACTATCAACATTTCGGGGGGGTTCCATTTAAAAATACAATTCAGCACTGATGTTTTGGGGAAAATGTGTCCAAATGAAATAGATATAAATGCAAAACATGAGGCAGTGGGGGGAAACTTCCTATTGTACCAAGAAACTTTCTTGGTACAATAGGAAGGTCAGAACTTCATGAATATTAACACAATAACATGCTTTTGGAGGGCGGTATGCATTTTCAGAGGCCCGACGTCAATGCCCAGTCGCCCAGAAAGACCGATATTCGCCCGAGTTAGACAAGGGCGAATATCTGTCATTGCGGGTGACAGAATGGACGGAGGGACTCAGAAAATGCATACTGCATGACAACTGCATGTTATTTGCATTGTCATATATTTTATCACTTACTGAGATACACAACACGTGGAATCACATTTACAATATTTAATGTAATTTCAAAACACCCAGCAAATGTGTACATAAAAAGTTGGCTCACTTTAACTTTTGTTGTGTTGACTGGTATGGCGCTGCTCTCCAAATTCACCAGTGCATCCTCATCAAGCTGGTTGCTTTGGCTGCTGTTCATATTAGTACTATCCATGAGAAAATCATCTGTAATATCCATATTGGGACCAACACACACTTCTCGCTCTTTCATCTTTTCCTCTGCGGACAGTTCTTGGGCTGCGTGCGCTATGACGTCATCAGTTTATACTGCTGGCAGGTATAGCCAGGTAGCGTAAATATAAATCTATGCTACCGGTGATGGTCTAGTGGTTAAGGCATTGGGCTTGAGACCAGAAGATCCTGGGTTCAAAGCCAAGCCTGACTGGAAAATCACTAAGGACCCTTGGGCAAGGTCTTTAATCCCCTATTGCTCCCGGTGTGTAGCGAGCGCCTTGTATGGCAGCACCCTGACATCGGGGTGAATGTGAGGCATTATTTGTAAAGCGCATTGAGCGTCTGATTCAGATGGAAAAGCGTTATATAAATGCAGTCCATTTACCATTCCATTTACCCATGGGATTCGAACCCACGCTTTCCAAAAGCTCTGACTGCCAGTCAGAAATTTTACCACCCAGCTATCATCACTGGCCTGTGAAAGGTGCAGGAAACTGCCTGATATCAGGAAGGACATGGAGGTATTTTAAAACTGATAAAACCACACACCATATAAAATCACTGCATGTTATTGAATCCCTCTTATCAAGCGGTCAATACAAATATGATCTGTCTGCTCCTTTGTAGATGACCCATGGTCACAGACATACAGTCATGCAATGACATGAATGAGAAGCAGTGTGCTTATCTCATCATGTCCACATCTGCTGGTGTGTGTCCAGCCGGCTCGCGCGTGTCTTGTGGACAGCATGCTGCAGGACTTACACCATGTCATGTGGAACAGAGCTCATGTGGGTGACGTGACAGTCAGCTTGCCCACTGCGTGTTATGATCCGACGGTTGGTTTCAACCTGGGGGCTGCAGTGTGCGCACGCACGTGCTGCAGCCTCTTGCCACAGCAATATATTTTATAATGTATGTCCACATGAAGACAGCAAGCAGATACATGCGCATCACAGAGGGCAGTTGTTAGTTCATGTCCATCCAACACAGTACATGTTGTCCAGCTGGGATGTCCAGATTGACAGATTTCCACAGCCGCTTCTGTCGGCGGCCACACCTCCTGTCAGTTCAGTGCACAGACCAAGGCCACACTCGTGGGGCGCTTAGACAAATTTCACTGCCAGCTCAACAGTGATTGTCTGCTGACTGTTGTGCTAGTAGTGCGAATGGCCACACATTTTCACACAAGTGCCATGTGAGCGGTGTTAGATGTTCATGTGTGTCACCTGGAATTTGGCTGACACCTGCCACAAGAGAGTTCAATGGGCTCGCACAGTGCACACTCTGTGTTTCGGCCACTGGTGTGTGCAAATAGTTGTAGCAACAGGTGTACAAAGCAGCTGTGATTTTATACATTTTGCACATGATTCCTGCTTCATGCACACTTTATGTGCAAAACAACCAAATTCGCACTATGTGTGAAGGGGCCCTTATGTTCTTATCAAAAGTCTAACTGATGAAGAGCTATGTATCGTATCAGTCAATCATTGTATTCTTTCAGGTGCATTCTGTGTAAACTGTTTCACAGAATTGTTTACACACACTGTGGTTTCGGAATTATATGACTGGACTGTACCACACAGAACAAACAGGAGAACAGTGGCAAAGAGAATGTAGCACCAAAAGGCCAGTGGTGGGCACACTTCTGATAATCCGATAACAGATAATTATCGAAGATAATTTTTTCATTATCGGATTACCTTTTTAGATAACTTTAAAAACCATTATCGGACTAATTATCTTCCAATAAATTGTCGTCCGATAACTTTTAGACCGATAACGTAGTAAACCAAGCTGAACAGAGCAAACATTTTTGAAATTTAAAATCAGTTGAGACCTACCTGTTAAAAGTTTCCTAAGAGATGTATAGTTCCACCCTCTACAAACAAAAGAGAGCTGCTTTCAGAAGAAACCACTCTATCTTCTGCAGACAAAGGAGAACTGTTCACAAAAAAAATTTTCTTTAACACCATACTGATACACTGGCAATATCACCCAAGTCATCCAGAGGCATACATTTTTAACTTATGGTTCAAATTTTAACCAAACTAAGATCATTTCATCTCATCTCAGCTACTTGGGCCGTTGCCTCAACACGGGAAACCTCACCGGGCCCGGACACGGAAAAGATTGGCAGATTGATAGCTTTATACAGCAAGAATGTTGTGGGTTTGCTTCCCAGCCTTTCTGTGTGGAGTTTGCATGTTCTCTCCATGTCTGAGTGGGTTTCCTCTGGGCCCTCCGGTTTCCTCCCACAATCAAAAACATGCTTATTTAGGGTCTGCTCCTTTCTCTGCCCCTGACCATGACATCGACTCTACATCTGGAATTTATCACCCGGCGGCGGACTGTGGCTGCCCACTGCTTTTAGTGGTTGGATTGTGTCTAACTGTTGCTAGGATGGGTTAAATTCAGAGGACAAATCTTAGTGTATGTATGTGTATATGTACAATGACAATAAAGATAATAAGGGCTCTTCTTCTTCCTGAACAATGACCACAAAATGATTACATATCCCATAACATCTGTTAAGTAGTTGTTATGTTCAGGAAGTAGCCAAGGTGCATGTATCCTTGTATTTTCCTAGAAATTAGACTTGCATAGAAACATTTTGCAACTACATTTATAATCAATCTATTGTGCATGTTTCACCTGTTAACAGCTCTGCCATATAAAAATAACATTTAATAAAAGCCACTTCTTTCAGTTTAATAATGTTAATGGTTAACAAAAACGCCTTAACATTGGATGGATATAACCCCCCCGGAGTTGGTTGATAGCCACACCTCCAACATTGTGCGGATAATCTGTGGAAAAAAACCTCAGTTAATTTTTGAATGTAATAGCACTTATGGACACTGGAGGATTTATTATTTTAATCGCTGCTCTGCTTTTCAGAGTTTTTTCTCTTTGTTCAACTCTGTACTGAAATTTGACATCGAGTGCAGCTTCGCTCACTCACAGAGAGAGAGAACAAGAGAGGACTTTGTAAACACACACACACACACACACAAATGGAGAGCCCTGCCCATGGACAATAGTCGTTGACTGGCGTTTTAAAAAAGTTACATGTCCACATTTAACTCAAGGCATGACCAGAAGTTGTCTTTGTCTTTAGTTGAATGCCAACTTTTCAACTTGTCTGTACAAAAAAAACAAATGACACTTAATGACAGCAGTAAACGTTTATGACACTGACATGTTTGACACGTTCATGGCTGTGTCATGTAACAGTTATGCCAGTGTCATGTTACTATTATGATGATACCTTCAAGTAAAGTGTTTAATTGATGAGCCATAAAAAAATATGCTTACTTACTTTAGCTTTTCTGCATAACTAAAGTAGAATGTGAAGCAATATCTTTTTTATAGAAAAGAATGTTTTAATGTAATGTAATGTCTAATCTAGGGCATTACTGGGTCTGCTTGGGCTTCTAACTTTAAAATCAGGTCAGTTATGGTGAGGGAAGCCAAAAGTATGAAAATGATCACAGCTCTTGGGGTTTGTAATCTTATCAAACAAGAGTGATATCAATTTGGGATAAAGGCAAAGAAAAGTTGAAAGTGTGCAGAAGACATCTGCTTGAGGCTGACTACCAGCAGCTGCGCAACAATGGCTGATTCCATTCAGTGCAAGTCATCAGATTAAAGTCCAACAATGTACAGAGCTATATTGTGCCAAAAATGTAAGGTAAACCAATATATACACTCAACAAAAATATAAACGCAACACTTTTGGTTTTGCTCCCATTTTGTATGAGATGAACTCAAATATCTAAAACTTTTTCCATCCATCCATCCATTTTCTTCCGCTTTATCCGGAGTGGGGTCGCGGGGGCAGCAGCTCAAACAAAGCCGCCCAGACCTCCGGATCCACACACACCTCCCCCAGCTCCTCCGGGGGAACCCCAAGGCGTTCCCAAGCCAGCCGAGAGATGTAATCCTTCCAGCGTGTCCTGGGTCTTCCCCGGGGCCTCCTCCCAGTGAGACGTGCCCGGAACACCTCCAGGGGGCATCCGGAAAAGATGCCCGAGCCACCTCAACTGACTCCTTTCGACATGGAGGAGCAGCGGCTTGACTCCGAGCTCCTCCCGAGTGACCGAGCTCCTCACCCTATCTCTAAGGGAGCGCCCAGCCACCCTGCGGAGGAAACTCATCTCGGCCGCTTGTACCCACGATCTCATTCTTTCGGTCATGAGCCAAATCTCATGACCATAGGTGAGGATCGGAACGTAGATCGATCGGTAAATCGATCGGTAAATCGAGAGCTTTGCCCCCCTACTCAGCTCTCTCTTCACCACGACGGTCCGATACAGGGACCGCATCACTGCAGACGCTGCACCGATCCGTCTATCGATCTCACGCTCCATCCGTCCCTCACTCGTGAACAAGACCCCGAGATACTTAAACTCCTCCACTTGAGGCAAGGACACTCTACCGACCTGAAGAGGGCAAAGCACCTTTTTCCAGTCGAGAACCATGGTGTTGTGAAAGTGTAGGAACACGGACCCACAACAGGGGGCGCAAATGAACGGACAATGGAGAAGGTAAATAACAAGTTTTGTGAAACGAGCACAACCAATACAACAATCAACAATTTGGGATTAAGCCGAATTCTGCTGGTGTCGTGTGGGCAGGCTCGAAGGTAGGAGACGTCCATCCGAGTCAAACCGGAACCACCCAGATCTCCTCTGCCACCGAACCCTGGAAATACTGGAACCGCCAAGTCCCGAAGTCCCAGGTGGCCACTGCCTCCGCTCGTCGGATCCGGTACTGCTGGCAAGAGAGAGCAACAAACACACAGGTGTGGATGCGGCTGCACCCAGTAACACGGAGAGGGAAGAAGCCGCCTCCACCTCTCGTCACGTTAAAACAGGAAGGTGAGTACTTATCCAAGCAATTGGCTTTCGGTAGTCAGCTGTCCTGAAAGGTTTAACACGTATTATCAAATATACAGAATATGCTGCAGAGTAGTTTACCTCTATCTCAAGGCGAGATCTCGGCACTGAGGTGGAGACGCCGTCCTGCTGATATACCTCCGTGCTGAGTGGAACAGCTGTGTCCAGTGATGGGTGACAGCTGTCACCCTGGCTGCTCTCGTGAGGCGGCAGCGCCCTCTGGTGCCTGGAGCCCACACTCCAGGCAGGGCGCCCTCTGGTGGTGGTGGGCCAGCAGTACCTCCTCTTCAGCGGCCCACACAACAGGACCCCCCCCCTCAACGGGCGCCTCCTGGCGCACGACCGGGCTTGTCCGGATGGCGACGGTAGAAGTCGGCCAGGAGGGCCGGGTCCAGGATGAAGCCCTTCTTCACCCAGGAGCGTTCTTCGGGACCGTACCCCTCCCAGTCCACCAGGTACTGAAAACCCCGGCCCATTCGACGGACGTCGAGGAGCCGGCGCACAGTCCAAGCCGGTTCCCCGTCGATGATCCGGGCAGGAGGTGGTGCCGGACCCGGAGTGCAGAGGGGTGAGGTGTGATGGGGTTTTATCCGGGAAACATGAAATACTGGATGGATCCGCAGTGAGGCCGGGAGCTGGAGCCTCACTGCGGCGGGATTGATGACTTTAAGGATCTTGAAGGGTCCGATGTAGCGTTCCTGGAGTTTTGGGGAGTCCACTTGCAAAGGGATGTCCTTGGTGGACAACCACACTTCCTGCCCAGGACGATACGTAGGGGCCGGGGCCCGCCGCCGGTCTGCATGGTTCTTCGCCCTCATCCGGGCCTTCAACAAAGCAGAACGGGCGGCACGCCACACCCGACGGCACTTCCGTAGGTGGGCCTGGACCGAGGGCACACCGACCTCCCCCTCAACCACCGGAAACAACGGGGGTTGATACCCCAAACACACCTCAAAGGGGGAGAGGCCGGTGGCGGACGACACTTGACTGTTGTGCGCGTACTCGATCCAGGCCAGGTGGGTACTCCAGGCCGTCGGGTGCGCGGCTGTTACACAGCGCAAGGTTTGCTCCATCTCCTGGTTTGCCTGCTCTGCTTGTCCGTTGGTCTGGGGGTGGTACCCGGACGAGAGACTGACCGTGGCCCCCAGTTCCCGGCAAAAGCTCCTCCAAACATGCGAGGAGAACTGGGGACCGCGATCGGAGACGATGTCTGATGGTATCCCATGCAGACGGACGACGTGGTGGACTAGGAGGTCCGCTGTCTCCTGGGCCGTTGGGAGCTTCGGGAGGGCCACGAAGTGGGCCGCCTTGGAGAAACGGTCCACTATCGTGAGGACGACGGTGTTTCCCTGGGACGGCGGGAGACCCGTGACAAAATCCAGGCCGATGTGGGACCAGGGGCGATGAGGCACGGGCAGCGGCTGTAGCAATCCCGGTGTCTTACGGTGATCCGCCTTGCCCCTGGCACAGGTGGTACAGGCCTGGATGTAACCCCGGACGTCGGCCTCCAGGGACGCCCACCAGAAGCGCTGCCGGACGACTGCCACGGTTCTTCGCACCCCAGGGTGACAGGAGAGCTTAGAACCGTGACAGAAGTCCAGAACTGCAGCCCTGGCTTCTGGTGGGACGTAGAGTTTGTTCTTCGGTCCGGTTCCGGGGTCCGGGTCTCGTGTCAGGGCCTCCCGGACGGTCTTCTCCACGTCCCAGGTGAGGGCGGCCACGATAGCGGACTCCGGGATGATGGGTTCCGGGGGATCCGACGGCTCCATTTTGACCTCATCTTCGTGTACCCGGGACAAGGCATCCGATCTTTGGTTTTTGGTCCCGGGACGGTAGGTGATCCGGAAGTCAAAACGGCCGAAGAACAGTGACCAGCGGGCTTGCCTGGGGTTCAGTCGCTTGGCGGTCCTGATATACTCCAGGTTCCGGTGGTCAGTGAAAACCGTGAATGGCACGGACGTTCCCTCCAACAGATGTCTCCACTCCTCAAGAGCCTCTTTCACCACGAGGAGCTCTCGATTGCCGACGTCATAGTTCCGTTCGGCTGGGGTCAACCTGCGGGAAAAATAGGCACACGGGACACACTGGGACAGCACGGCTCCTATCCCTGAGTCCGAGGCGTCCACTTCAACCACTAACTGGCGACTAGGATCGGGCTGCACCAGAACGGGTGCAGACGAGAAGCGCCGTTTCAACTCCTTAAACGCGGCATCGCACCGATCCGACCAGGTGAAGGGAACTTTTGGTGAGGTCAGGGCTGTCAGGGGGCTAACTACCTGACTGTAGCCCTTAATGAACCTCCTGTAGAAATTAGCAAAGCCTAGGAACTGTTGCAACTTCCTACGGCTTGTTGGTTGGGGCCAGTCTCTCACCGCCGCAACCTTGGCCGGCTCAGGAGCGACGGAGTTGGAGGAGATGAACCCCAGGAAGGACAAAGAAGTGCGGTGGAACTCACACTTCTCGCCCTTCACAAACAGCCGGTTCTCTAACAACCACTGCAGGACCTGACGTACATGCCGGACATGAGTCTCAGGATCCGGAGAAAAGATGAGTATATCGTCTAGGTATACGAAGACGAACCGGTGCAGGAAGTCCCGCAATACGTCGTTAACCAAGGCTTGGAACGTCGCGGGGGCGTTTGTGAGGCCGAACGGCATGACCAGGTACTCAAAGTGACCTAAGGGGGTGTTGAATGCCGTCTTCCACTCGTCTCCCTTCCGGATCCGAACCAGATGATACGCGTTTCTAAGATCAAGCTTGGTAAAAATCTTGGCTCCATACAAGGGCGTGAACACCGAATCCAACAGGGGTAACGGGTATCGGTTGCGAACCGTGATTTCGTTCAGCCCCCTATAATCGATGCATGGACGAAGTCCGCCAACTTTTTTACCCACGAAAAAGAAACCTGCGCCCATCGGGGAGGTGGAATTTCGGATCAACCCGGCAGCTAACGAGTCCCGGATGTAGGTCTCCATTGATTCGCGCTCAGGCCGTGAGAGGTTGTACAGTCTACTGGACGGGAACCCACTGCCTGGAACCAAATCGATGGCACAATCGTACGGACGGTGGGGGGGGAGTGTGAGCGCCAGATCCTTGCTGAACACGTCGACAAGGTCGTGGTACTCTACCGGCACCGTCCCCAGATTGGGCGGGACTCTGACCTCCTCCTTAGCTTGGGAGCCGGGAGGAACCGAGGAACCTAGACACACCCGATGGCAGGTCTCGCTCCACTGAACCACTACCCCGGACGGCCAATCAATCCGGGGGTTGTGCTTCAACATCCAGGGAAAGCCTAAAACCACACGGGAAGTGGCCTGAGTCACAAAAAACTCGATCACCTCCCGGTGGTTTCCTGACACCACCAGCGTTACAGGTGGTGTCTTATGTGTGATCGGAGGGAGCAGGGAGCCATCTAGTGCTCGAACCTGCACAGGCGAGGTAAGTGCCACCAGAGGGAGCCCTATCTCCCTGGCCCATCTGCAGTCCAACAGATTCCCCTCAGAGCCCGTGTCCACCAGTGCTGGGGCCTTCAGGGTTAAATCCTCATACAGGATCGTGACTGGGAGTCGTGTAGCAATGTGGGTGTGTCCCACGTGAATGTCTCGACCCACCCCTAGCCCAGTCTCTAGGGGCGGGCGTTGGTGTTGTAACCGCTCGGGGCAGTCTCTCACATGGTGCTCTAGTGCACCACAAACAAAACAAGCTCCATGGGCCCGTCTCCTCTGTGCAGCTGGTGCCCTAAATGTTGCCCTACTCGTGTCCATAGCTTCGTCAGTAGGGGGAGCTGTGGCCCCACGGAGCGCAGGGGCCGTGGAGCGTGGGGAAGGCGGAGCGCGGTCGGAACCGGAAGGGAGAGGGACGGCGCGTGCCCGGCCACGCCCTTCGTCTCGTTCCCGCCGACGTTCTTCTAACCGGTTGTCCAACCGTATGACAAGATCGATAAGCCCGTCTAAATCCCGCGGTTCGTCCTTAGCCAAAAGGTGCTCCTTGAGAACCAAAGACAGTCCGTTTACAAAGGCGGCGCTGAGGGCAGCGTTATTCCAGCCGGATCTCGCAGCCGCGATGCGGAAGTCGACTGCATAAACAGCTGCGCTCCGGCGCCCCTGTCTCATTGACAGTAGCACGGTTGAAGCGGTTTCTCCTCTATTAGGGTGATCAAACACGGTTCTGAGCCCCCTCACAAACCCATCAGATGTCAGAAGGAGCCGTGAATTCTGCTCCCAGAGCGCTGTAGCCCAAGCGCGTGCCTCACTGCGAAGCAGGTTTATGACATAAGCTACTTTACTAGCATCGGTCGCGTACATAACAGGACGCTGTGCGAAGACGAGCGAACACTGCATCAGAAAATCCGCGCACGTCTCCACACAGCCTCCGTACGGCTCTGGAGGGCTTATGTATGCTTCCGGGGAAGGAGGGAGAGGTCGTTGAACAACCAGTGGAACGTCAACGTTACGCACAGGATCTACGGGAGGGAGAGCCGCAGCGGCGCCCGGGGGGCACGCTTCCACCTGCGCGGCGAGAGCCTCCACCCTGCGGTTCAGGAGGACGTTCTGCTCGGTCATGCAATCCAACCGAGTCGTGAAAGCGGTGAGGATCCGCTGCAACTCACCGATTACCCCTCCCGCGGACGCCTGCGCGTCCTGTTCTTCCATTGGCCGTTCAACAGCCGGTTGACGCCCCTCGGGATCCATGACGCTGGCCGAGATATCCTGTTGTGAAAGTGTAGGAACACGGACCCACAACAGGGGGCGCAAATGAACGGACAATGGAGAAGGTAAATAACAAGTTTTACTGTTGTGAAACGAGCACAACCAATACAACAATCAACAATTTGGGATTAAGCCGAATTCTGCTGGTGTCGTGTGGGCAGGCTCGAAGGTAGGAGACGTCCGTCCGAGTCGAACCGGAACCACCCAGATCTCCTCTGCCACCGAACCCTGGAAATACTGGAACCGCCAAGTCCCGAAGTCCCAGGTGGCCACTGCCTCCGCTCGTCGGATCCGGTACTGCTGGCAAGAGAGAGCAACAAACACACAGGTGTGGATGCGGCTGCACCCAGTAACACGGAGAGGGAAGAAGCCGCCTCCACCTCTCGTCACGTTAAAACAGGAAGGTGAGTACTTATCCAAGCAATTGGCTTTCGGCAGTACCTCCTCTTCAGCGGCCCACACAACACATGGTCTCGGATTTGGAGGTGCTGATTTTCATCCCGGACCCCCCACACTCGGCTGCAAACCACCCCAGTGCACGCTGAAGGTCCTGATTTGACGAAGCCAACAGATCACATCATCCGCAAACAGCAGAGATGAGATTCTGTGGTTCCCAAACCAGACCCCCTCTACACCCTGGCTGCACCTAGAAATTCTGTCCATAAAAATAATGAACAGAACCAGTGACAAAGGGCAGCCCTGGCAGAGGCCAACGTGCACTGGAAACAGGTTTGACTTACTACCGGCAATGTGAACCAAGCTCCTGCTGCGGTCGTACAGGGACCGGCTAGCCCTTAGCAAAGGACCCCGGACCAGAAAACATTTTCCACATACACAATATCACCATTTCCCTCAAATATTGTTCACAAACCAGTCTAAATCTGTGATAGTGAGCACTTCTCCTTTGCTGAGACAATCCATCCCACCTCACAGGTGTGCCATATCAAGATGCTGATTAGACACCGTGATTAGTGCACAGGTGTGCCTTAGACTGCCCACAATAAAAAGCCACTCCGAAAGGTGCAGTTTTATCACACAGCACAATGCCACAGATGTCACAAGATTTGAGGGAGCGTGCAATTGGCATGCTGACAGCAGGAATGTCAACCAGAGCTGTTGCTCATGTATTGAATGTTCATTTCTCTACCATAAGCCGTCTCCAAAGGCGTTTCAGAGAATTTGGCAGTACATCCAACCAGCCTCACAACCGCAGACCACGTGTAACCACACCAGCCCAGGACCTCCACATCCAGCATGTTCACCTCCAAGATCGTCTGAGACCAGCCACTCGGACAGCTGCTGAAACAATCGGTTTGCATAACCAAAGAATTTCTGCACAAACTGTCAGAAACCGTCTCAGGGAAGCTCATCTGCATGCTTGTCGTCCTCATCGGGGTCTCGACCTGACTCCAGTTCGTCGTCGTAACCGACTTGAGTAGGTAAATGCTCACATTCGCTGGTGTTTGGCATGTTGGAGAGGTGTTCTCTTCACGGATGAATCCCGGTTCACACTGTTCAGGGCAGAAGGCAGACAGCGTGTGGCGTCGTGTGGGTGAGTGGTTTTCTGATGTCAATGTTGTGGATCGAGTGGCCCATGGTGGCAGTGGGGTTATGGTATGGGCAAGCGTCTGTTATGGACGAAGAACACAAGTGCATTTTATTGATGGCATTTTGAATTCACAGAGATACCGTGACGAGATCCTGAGGCCCATTGTTGTGCCATCCAAGAACATCACCTCATGTTGCAGCAGGATAATGCACGGCCCCATGTTGCAAGGATCTGTACACAATTCTTGGAAGCTGAAAATGTCCCAGTTCTTGCATGGCCGGCATACTCACCGGACATGTCACCCATTGAGCATGTTTGGGATGCTCTGGACCGGCATATACGACAGCGTGTACCAGTTCCTGCCAATATCCAGCAACTTCGCACAGCCATTGAAGAGGAGTGGACCAACATTCCACAGGCCACAATTGACAACCTGATCAACTCTATGCGAAGGAGATGTGTTGCACTGCATGAGGCAAATGGTGGTCACACCAGTTACTGACTGGTATCCCCCCCAATAAAACAAAACTGCACCTTTCAGAGTGGCCTTTTATTGTGGGCAGTCTAAGGCACACCTGTTCACTAATCATGGTGTCTAATCAGCATCTTGATATGGCACACCTGTGAGGTGGGATGGATTATCTCAGCAAAGGAGAAGTGCTCACTATCACAGATTTAGACTGGTTTGTGAACAATATTTGAGGGAAATGGTGATATTGTGTATGTGGAAAAAGTTTTAGATCTTTGAGTTCATCTCATACAAAATGGGAGCAAAACCAAAAGTGTTGCGTTTATATTTTTGTTGAGTGTACATCGGTGTATATATAAATACATTGCTCGTATATATTGGAGTGTATTTTATATAATGTATACATAAAGTATACTCAGTGTATGCTGTGTATATATATATATATATATATATATATATATATATATATATATATATATATATATATATATATATATATATATATATATATATATAAAAACATATGTTTAGTGTTTCTAATGTAGGTAGATCATTTTGACTTTGTCATTTTAAAAGGAACTCGCAAGCCAAGAAAGTGTGGGCATCCCTGGAGTAAATGAAGTTTTTTTTTTGTTTGTTTTTTTGTTTGTAATCTGACCTGTTGGCATTTTTTCTTTCTCCTGGAGTCATCATCACAGCCTGAAGAAAACATTTTTGGAAGAAGATGACTAGAAACACTACTTTCTTTCAAGGAAATTGCTTCTGATTAACAGCAGTGTTTTTTAAAAAACTCCCTTGGTGTTTGCTCCGGTGTTATGCACTGAGACACCAGTGAAGAAAAATTCACTTATTTTGAAAGCTGGAAGTTGATTCTGCAATTATTTTACTCATCACAATGGCCCCAATATTCACCACCGCCATCTGTCATCTTTTCAGCATTCCACTTGTGACAAAGATAAATTGCATTGTATTTTTGTGCTCCCGTGACGAAATGAGTCAAATTTTCGTGACAGGGTTTTTTTTAACTCACTATTACTAATCCTACTCCTACCCCCAATCTTAACCATAACCACCCCCGACTTCACGTTTAATTTCGTGCAGCCATCACAGAATGATGAATTCGTGCTGCGGTGACAAAAATGAGGCGCTTTTCGTCACAATATCACAAACCAATAGATTAATGTATATTTCATGCTACTGAATCACTATTTGCCGTGAGACTGGGTTGTGATGACAATAACAACAGTTCAAGATAGCAGCAGCGCCTCCACAGCGCCACCAGTGGCTGCTGTCTAACATGTCTCAGAGCATCTCCTTTTGGTACTACATTATCGGGGTAGAAGGTAAGAACATGACATGAAAGCAGGTGATGCTGTTCATGTGGCCATAACCAGTAAGAAATAGTCTGTTTTGCACCTGTAGCTGTTATTCACTGAGTGTGACTGAAGGTTTTTTGAATTTGTTTCACTTAGCAGAATTTTTAGAATTCGTTTCACTTAATTCAGTAAGAAAGTAGGATTACAGCCTCACTCACATCACCACCAGGATAGGTCTTGTGTTTGACAGACCTGAGCTGTTATAAAAAAAAATCATCAGGAAAATAATGAAAATAACTAGTTTATACAGTGAATAACTTAAAAGCCTATTCTAATTATTGTATAAAAAATGATATTTCTCAAGTACATTTGAAGGACAGTGTAGTCCTCCATGGTGTCAAAATTGCAGATTGCATACTGAAGATGTGGAGATTCTTACGTGAAGAGCACAGTCTTCCCGTGTTTTCTTCCAAAGTCAGTGTGCCTTTTTCAAGGAATGGATAACTCAGCAGAGTTCAGTCCAGAGGCTCCTCAGTTGACCTTCACAGTCTGCTTGGATTTCAAAATGCACCTTGTCTGTATTTGCTCCTCACACTCAAATCAATAACGGTTCTATAAGTGTGTGTGTCCGTGAGACACAGACTCCTGTCTGCAGTGCCCGTGAGTGATTTGATTCAAAGGGACTTTGAGGATTAACTAATCCACAGGTTGGCACTTTGCTTGAGTGCTACAAAGTGGTTTTGAAAATGTGTGTGGCAGTGGGAGAGACCAGATGTGTGTTCACTGCTGCCCACAGTTCACTGACAATTTGTGAATACAGGCAAGATGTAGAACAATCCTCAGTAGAGTGCATATGGCTGTCTTTTCACTAGATTAGTGATTGCTGCTCTTGATACTGAACTTTAACCCTCATCATAACTTTGATGCTGACTGTAGAACTTTGATTCTGATTGATAACTTTTAATCTTCTTATCCTGACCTTTGATCCTGGTCTTTTATAGTGAGTGCAGAATCTTGAGCCTGGTCTTTAACCTGCCTGATTATTTAAACATTGACATGTTTAAATAACCAAAATGTAATGGTATCTTGCTTGGCCCATGCCGCATACTCATATCCAGATGATATGGGCGCTTGGTGTAAAAATGACACCTGTGTTAGGTGTTAGCGTCACTTGTGGCAGCGTCACTCCAACAGCGATAGACAGCTCAGAGGCGGTTCATCCAGGCCAGCGGTATCGGCGGAGGTGGTTCATCCAGGCCCGCGGCGTCGGCAGAGGTGGTTCATCCGGACCCGCGGCGTCGGTAGAGGTGGTTTATCTGGGCCCACGGCGTTGGTGGAGGCGGTTCATCCAGGCCCGCAGTGTTGGTGGGGGTGGTACATCCAGGCCCGCGGTGTTGGCTACATCTGAGGCTAATGGCGGCTACATCCGCGGCTAGCAGCGGTTACATTCAGGCCCGCGGTATCGGCGGAGGTGGTTCATCCAGGCCCGCGGCATCGGCAGAGGCGGTTCATCCAGGCCCGTGGCATTGGCGGAGGTGGTTTATCCAGGCCCGCGGCATCAGTGGAGGCGGTTCATCCAGGCCCGCGGCGTCGATGGAGGCGGTTCATCCAGGCCCGCGGCGTCGGTGGGGGCGATATATCCAGGCCCGCGGCATCGGCTACATCTGAGGCTAGCAGTGGCTATATCCACGGCTAGCGTCGGCTACATCCGGGGCTGGCGGCGGTGGCGACATCTGAGGCTGGAGGCGATTACATCTGAGGTTGCCTACGGCTACATCCGTGGCTAGCGGTAGCTACGACCATGGCTGGGGGCGGCTGTGAATGAGGTTAGCAACGGGGAGGGTTGGTGTGCGGCGACCTGACCTGTGGTGGTGGAGGCTACGGGTGAGAATTGTTTTTGTAATCAATAGTGGCCATACTGAGCCACGATAGTCGGCATGGCACCACCCAGGAAAACAGATAAACTCAAGGAAGATATAGAGGAGATAAAGACCTCATTAAACCGTATATCAAAAGACGTGTCTAATTTAGACAAGCTGATGGTGGAGATTAAAGAACTCCAAAATCTGGTTAAAGAGAAGGACAAGATCATTAAGAAACTTGAGCAACAAGTAGATGAACTTGAACAATTCACTAGAAAAGATGATGTTATAATATCTGGACTAGAAACAAAACATCGGACATATGCAAGGGTGGTGGATTCTGGTGGAGCTAGTGGGGAGGATGCACCACCTGAAGAACGACAATCATTGGAACAACAAGTTACAAACTTTTTATATCAAAAAGGTGTTGTCATCCATCAAGACACAATATCAGACTGTTATACTATTCCAACTAAAGATAGAAAAAATAAACTATCCAACATTGTTATACGATTTACAAGCAGAAAATATAAAAATGAGTTATTAAGACAGGCAAAGAATTTGAAAGGAACGAGTGTCTATATAAATGAGCATCTAACGAAAAAAATGCAGATATTGCTAGGGAAGCAAGACTATTAAGAAAACAGAAACACATTGTTGCTACATGAGTCTGGAATTGTAGGGTGTGGATTAGAGTAAAAGAAGGAACAAACGGTATACAAATCAAAAACATGGAGGACCTTATGAAATACAGACCTGAATAGACAATCAAATATGATGTCTGTTGGTAATTGGACCAACAAAAAATCAGATCAAACATGGAAACAGATGATAAAATATATGACATAGACACTAATATTGATGAAAGTATATTTGACTTAAAAACTATTGGTTGTGAGTATTATACGGTAGAACAGCTGAATAGTGAAAAAATTGCAGAAGATACCCTGTCACTCATACATATAAACAGCCGAAGCTTGTATTGTAAAATGTCACAAATAAAAGATTATTTAAATCAGTTTAAAAATAGATTTAGTATTGTTGCAATCACTGAATCTTGGCTTAAAGATGATCTCATGGATGAAGTTCAAATGGAGAGATATGAGCTGTATTTTGTAAACAGAAGATATCAAAAAGGTGGTGGTATTGCTCTGTATATAAAAACAGATCTGATGTGTACAATTGTTGAAGAAATGACAATTATGAATGATGTCATAAAAACTGTAACAGTGGAACTTGTACATGAAACATCTAAGAATATTCTAATCAGTTGTGTATACAGAGCAGCAGATTCTTGTGTTGTGAAATTTACAGATAAAATAGTAGAATTATTCCATCAAATTAAAAACAAAATGCTTTTTATGTGTGGGGACTTTAACATTAACATAGAAAGCTCCAGTTGCCAAAGATTAAGTGATTTTGTGAACTCAGTGTATAGTTTGGGGTTATTCCCCTTGATAACAAAACCAACCAGAATTACATCGCAAAGTGCAATGGTAATCGACAATATATTTACAAACAGAACAGATGAAATTATCAAGAATGGGATCTTCATGACAGATATTAGAGATCATTTACCAATTTTTTCAATATTTAAATATAAAAATAGGTACAACAAAAAATCAGTTATAAACTTTAAAAGAGATAAGTCAGTAAAAGCCTTAGAGGCATTAAAATATGACCTTAAAAATCAAAATTGGGAAGAAGATTATGTCAGTGTTGTTAATGTAGCATATAACTCATTTATGAAAATACTGATGAAATCATACAGTAAAAATTGTAAATGAATAGAAATTAGTAAGAAAAGAGTAAATAAACCATGGCTGACAAAGGGAATAAAAAAATGCTTGTGCAAAGAAAAACTATTTATACAGGTGCTTTTTAAAATTGCAAACAAAGGAATCAGAACATAAGTATTTTTATCGACCTGAAAAAGGCTTTTGATGTTATAGACCACTCAAGATTGCTTCACAAGTTAAAACAATATGGAATAAGAGGTGTTGCAGATCAGTGGGTAAAAAGCTACTTAGAAAATAGAAAACAGTTTGTTCAGATAAATAATACCAAATCAGAATTGTATAACATTATTTATGGAGTACCACAGGGATCGGCACTTGGACCCAAACTGTTTATTTTGTATATCAATGATTTTGTGAATGTATCCAGTGTGCTTGGCAGCATTTTATTTGCTGATGATACATCGCTGTTTTACTCTGGATCAGATATACAGGAAGTAGCACAAGTGATAAATACAGAGTTGGAAAAAGTTAAACATTGGTTTGATATAAACAGATTGTCACTAAGTATTAATAAGACAAATTTTATATTGTTTAATGATAGAGCAAAAAAAATAATGTGTCATTACAAATAGATGGAATGGATATACAAAGGGTAAAAGAAACGAAATTTTTAGGAGTCATGATTGATGAAGATCTTACATGGAAGTCACATAAATGACATAAAAGGAAAAATAGCGAAAGCCATTGCTGTTTTGCATAAAGTAAAATATTAATTAAATAGTTATGGTTTATTAACATTGTACAATTCATTGATTGTCCCATATTTAACTTACTGTGTAGAAATCTGGGGATCAACATATACAACCTATATACAACCTTTATTTATTTTGCAGAAAATAGCTTTAAAAGTGATTAGTAACAGTGGTTTTAGAGATCCATCTAATCCATTGTTTATTAAGTATAAGGTACTTAAATTTCATGATTTAGTCGATTTGAAAATATTACAAACAATGTACCAAGTTAATAAAAATACTTTACCAACAAACATTCAAAATATGTTTGAAAAAAGAGTAAGTAGTTATAAATTGAAAGGAATAGAAGTCTTTAAAAAAACAAGATTTAGAACCAAAGTAAAGGAAAGGAGTATTGCAGTAAATGGTGTCAAATTATGGAACAATCTTAATAAAGAAATTAAAGAATTAAGGTCGCTTAAATTATTTTAAAAAACATATTAAATTAGATGTATTAAGTAAGTATGAAACTATGAAATAAGTCAGTGGGCTGCAAGAAAGTAAAAAAAAAAAGGTAATCTGTTAATAATGTTTGGAGTGTCTTAAGTTTAAAATGTAACCTGTCAGAGATGTAATCAATTAATGGTCATAATTATGAAATGGGTCAGTGGTATGTGACAAGTTAAAGAAATACAATCTGTTAAATAATGTTGACTATGATGCTGGATATTGAAAGATTGTATTGTTAAAAGGGGCAGAAATCATAAGACTTGTTCTTCTTTCTGCTCCTTTTCATTCTGGTGTTGTGGTGCTTTGTTTCTGCTTTTCTGTTTTTCTTTTAAATGAATGAAATAAATATTAAAGAGAGAAATTACAAATGATTTCAGCACTGTGCTGAACTCTGCTTTGTGCTAGGTGAAAGATAAAGCCCAAGGTCATTCCACTGATACCCAAGGATCCTCCAGACACCACAGAGAATGGTAGCACCAGGACCCTTAACACTTGGAACTTTGCTCTCCTACAAAGGTACTAGTATCACCAAACACCTCTGTCCATTGACCTCATGACTATAAGCTCATCCCAGGTGTTTTTTGAATTCAAACGATGGGGATCTGGAGATGTAAATTTCGCTGTTGAGATAAGTGAATCTCAACACAAGCTGAATATTTTCTCCACAAAGAGATACATTTATGATGGCTGAGTCCAGGAAGTCTTTGAAAGCCTGAATCTTCGGCTTGATTGTGGACAATCGTACCCTTGTTGAGGATGCAGCCTATCTACGCCCACAACCTACAGTAACTAAGGAAGAAGCTTGACCAATGACCACAAGTACATTCATGCAATCTTGGAAGATTTTAGAAAATAACTAGTAACAAAATGCAATCATGCTTTTTTTTTTCTTTTTTTTTTTTGTTCTTGTTTTGCATGTTTGAAAATTCTTTGTTGTACCTTTATATTTGATCGCTATTATTGTTAGAGACCTGAGGGCGTTTGTCCTTACCAATGTTGCCTATGTGCTTGCTTAGGGGTGTTGGTAAGGTTACACCAGACCCTTGTGAAGTACCTTGGGGCAACTTATTTGTGATTTGGCACAATACAAATAAATTAAATTGAATAGAAAAGCAAACACAGAGACTCTGACTCCTCACTCAGCTTTGCAATTGCTGCAATCAGGGCATCCACCAATTTCACAAAGCTCACAGATTCATCCACAAAGCTGAGGTCAAGGAACCTTTCCTCACCAACAAAAGCACCTAAGTTGCTCTCATCCATAGCTTTACCCAATAGCTTAGCTAATCATTGTGTGCGTGATTTACATGTTATAATCAAACAGATGACAGCAGGCGGTAATGGAAAAGACAGTAATACTACTATCTTTTTGCACGTTAAAGACCAAAAACACAAAATAAAATTCAATCAGCCACTTACAACTATGTCCAACATAATGCAAATGCATGCTTTTTAACACAAGATTTTTTGAATGTTTACCAAATCAAAAATGGTTGTGCCCTAAAAATGGTTTCTCACAGAATGTGTGCAATGTTTGGCACAAGTCCAAATTCAGGACCATTCACCTTAAACTGTCAGTTTAAGCTGACGATCTTCAAATGCATGTTCACTATGATGGGGTGTACAGTTGTGCTCAACAATTTACATACACTGGCAGAATTTTAGATTTTTTGGGGGGGGCATTTTTCAAAGAATATGAATGATAACACAAAAACTTTTTTTTGCTCATGGTTAGTGGTTGTGTGAAGCCATTTATTGCCAAACAACTGTGTTTACTGTTTTTAAATCATAATGACAACAAAAACTACCCAAGTGACCCTGGTCAAATGTTTACATACCCCAGATCTTAATACCGTGTATTGCCCCCTTTAACATGAATGACAGCTTGGAATCTTTTGTGGTAGTTGTGGATGAGGCTCTTTAATTTCTCTGATGGTAAAGCTGCCGATTCTTCTTGGAAAACAGCCTCCAGTTCCTGTAATTTCCTGGGCTGTCTTGCATTTACTGCACATTTGAGATCTCCCCTGTGTGACTCAGTGAAACTGAGGTCAGGAGACTGAGATGGCCACTCCAGAATCTTCACTTTATTCTGCTGTAGTCAATGACAGGTCAACTTGGACTTGTGTTTTGGATCATTGTCAAGTTGGAACATCCAAGAATGTCTCATACACAGCTTCCGGGCTGATGAGTGCAGATTTTCCTCCAGTATTGTCTGATAACATGCTGTATTCATCCTGCCATCCATTTTGACCAAGTTTCCTGTGCTTTTGTAGCTCACACATCTCCAAAACATCAGCAATCCACCTCTGTGTTTCACAGTAGGCATGGTGTACCTTACATCATAGGCCTTGCTGACTCCTCTTAAAATGTAAGATTTATGGGTGTGGCCAAAAAGTTCAATTTTGGTCTCATCATTCCAAATGATTGTTGTTCTTTGTGCTGTGTGGCATATTTTAAGTGGGATATTTTGTGGCATTTGTGTCGTAATAGCTTTCTTTTGGTGACTCGACCATGCAGCCCATTTTTCAAGTGTCTCCTTATTGTGCATCTTGAAACAGCCACACAACTTCTTTTTTTTTTTTTGAGAGAGAGAGAGAGAGAGAGAGAGAGAGAGAGAGAGAGAGAGAGAGAGAGAGAGAGAGAGAGAGAGAGAGAGAGAGAGAGAGTCCTGTATTTCACCTGAAGTTATTTGTGGGTATTTCTTTGCATCCCGAACAATTTTCCTGGCAGTTGTTGCTGAAATTTGTATTGGTCTACCTGACCGTGGTTTGGTTCCAACAGCATCCCTCATTTTCCACTTAATTAGAGTTTGAACACTGCTGATTGGCATCCCAGCTAACAGGGAATGACTTTGAATTAGATTCATGCATGTCTGCATTGATTGCTCAACACTGTGTAAGTCCACACCAACGTTTCAAATGTGCTAAAATACAGATGCAGTCTCAGCCCGGAAATTAGTACTTGTAGCCTTCAAAAGTTACATACAAAGTTCACTTATTTACATGTTCAACACCCACAATTTTGCAAATTTTGGTGAACATACTCAAATTGCATATTTATTAAGTCAAATGTGTTAAATGGACAATAAGTGTTATTTTGTACATTTGAAAGACAATCCTCAGTCCATATGTAAGTAATTCAGCATGCACATTTTTTATGGAACCTATGGCATTTGCACACATTATTTTACATTTACAAACCTTTAGTAAATGAGGCAGCAAGTGTTAATCAAACATGTCTGTATTGATACAACTCTTTGATAAGTACTTACAAGACATGAACGATACAAAAACATCACTGTCTTCATGTAAGCTTGTGGACAAAATGGGACATTCTACACCGATACATGTCCTGATTTATTATGTATTGACATTTTCTTAGTGTCTGTCCTTGGGTGGACAGGGGGTGGAACAAACACTGTTTCTTTTGCAATGGTGTGCAATTTATGTGTTCTCCTTCCAGCAGCTGTTTATCTTGTTAAATATGGGCACCATAAAGTGTCAATTTCCAGCAAGAAAGTGGAAAAAACAGTTTAGGTTATGAGATTATTGCTGTTGTTACAGGAATGCCCTTGTAGGTCATATTATTATCCCTTAAATTTGGCTTCATCCTCAACAAAATGTGGCATGTCCCCTGACAGTATTCTACAGTCTGTGGTCCTCACTAAATCAGGAAAAAAATAATAAAAATAAACAATAAACAAAAAATAAAAAAATAAGCAACTCTCAAATGACCTGAAAACAAAGATTGTTCAACATCATGGTTTAGGGGAAGGATACAAAAAGCTATCTCAGAGATTTCAGCTGTCAGTTTCCACTGTGTGATACATAGTGAGGAAATGGAAGACTGCAGGAACAGTACTAGTTAAAGCCTGAAGTGACAGGCCAAGAAATATCTCAGATAAGCTGAAGCGAAGGTTGGTGAGAACAGTCATAGTCAACCCACAGACCTGCTTGAAAGACCTACAACATGATCTTGCTAAAGATTGTGTCTCTGTGCATCGTTCAACTATACAGCGCACTTTGCACAGAGATGCTCCATGATGCTGTAATGCAGAGGAAGCCTTTTCTGCATACACGCCACAAACAGAGTCGCTTGAGGTATGCTAAAGCACATTTAGACAAGCCAGCTTCATTTTGGAATAAGGTGCTGTGGACTGATGAAACTAAAATTGAGTTATTTGGACATAACAAGGGGCGGTATGCATGGCTGAAAAAGAACTGTTAGGTTCTTTGATCACGGTGAGACCTCCAAAAACAATTGGACAGGAAACAGACTTCAAAGTTTAGATGTTGTATTGAAAAGAGTTGTTGCACTGGTACAGAGTTATCTCAGCACTGGGATCTTGAACCGGTCACATGCAAACACCAGGACCAGAACCCCAACTTCCTTTGTTCTCTAACTTTTAGAACCAGCCTAAGCCACCCCCATATGGGCAGTCCTTAACCTGGCTTGAGTCAGTGTCTATGTGAGCTGGCTGCAGTGGTGAAAAATGGGCAGTGTCTGTTCATGCTGTGTTCATGGTTGTTATGTAAAAATCTTATAGTGTGTGTGTTTATGTATGTAGTGTAGTTTCACGCAATAAAAACAGTGCTCCATCATGCTGCTTCGTTTTTCCAAACAGACATGAATACTTTGGTTTTATAAATTAAACATATATAAAAAGATTAGATGGTTTTATAAATTAGGCAGCTGTTAAAGGTTCTGATAGTTTTACCAACTACAAAGACATTTTTGTACGTCAGCCATTTTGAAAGGCAGTTAGGTTAAGATCAGATAGTTACAAGGACATTTTGGATGTGCATCAGCCATTTTGTGTTATGCATCATGGAGCACTCTTACAGAACACAGCATTCCAAGAAAAATGCTTGCTACCTACAGTAAAATTTGGAGGTGGTTCCATCATGCCGTGGGGCTGTGTGGCCAGTGCAGGTACTGGGAATCTTGTTAAAGTTGAGGGTCACATGGATTCTAGTCAGCATCAGCAGATTCTTGAGAACAATGCTCAAGAATCAATGACAAAATTGAAGGTGCGCTGGGGTTGGATCTTTCAACAAGAGAACGACCCTAAACACTGCAGAGCAACAAGTACAATGTTCTGGAATGGCCATCTCAGTCCCCAGACCTGAATATTATTGAAAATCTGTGGTGTGCTTTTAAGCAGGCTGTCCATGCTCGGAAACCAACAAACATGACTGAATTGGAGATGTTTTGTAAATAAGAATGGTCCAAAATACCTTCAACCAGAATCCAGACTCTCATTGGAAGCTATAGGAAGTGTTGAGTGGCTGTTATTTCTGCAAAAGGAGGATCTACTAATTAATGATGTATTTTTCCTGTTGGGGTGCCCACCTGTCTAATTTTATTTAAAGAATTATTGCACACTTTCTGTAAATCCTATAAACTTCATTTCACTTCTCAAATATCATTGTTTGTCTGCTATATGATATATTTAACTGAAATTGCTGATCCAAACAACCAATGATTTATAAAGGAAAAGCATGAAAATTATATATATATAGGTGCAGCATCTGCAGTGATGCGGTCACTGTATCGGACCGTTGTGGTGAAGAGAGAGCTGAGTAGGGGGGCAAAGCTCTCGATTTACCGATCGATCTACGTTCCGATCCTCACCTATGGTCATGAGATTTGGCTCATGACCGAAAGAACGAGATCGCGAGTACAAGCGGCCGAGATGTGTTTCCTCCACAGGGTGGCTGGGCGCTCCCTTAGAGATAGGGTGAGGAGCTCGGTCACTCGGGAGGAGCTCGGAGTCGAGCCGCTGCTCCTCCACGTCGAAAGGAGTCAGTTGAGGTGGCTCGGGCATCTTTTCCTGATGCCCCCTGGATGCCTCGCTGGGGAGGTGTTCCGGGCACGTCCCATTAGGAGGAGGCCCCGCAGAAGACCCAGGACACACTGGATGGACTACATCTCTTGGCTGGCTTGGGAACGCCTTGGGGTTCAACCGGAGGAGCTGGGGGAGGTGTGTGTGGATCGGGCGGTCTGGGCGACTTTGCTTGAGCTGCTGCCCCCGCGACCCGACTCCGGATAAAGCGGAAGAAAATGGATGGATGGATGGATATATTACTTACACTCAACAAAAATATAAATGCAACACTTTTGGTTTTGCTCCCATTTTGTATGAGATGAACTCAAAGATCTAAAACTTTTTCCACATACACAATATCACCATTTCCCTCAAATATTGTTCACAAACCAGTCTAAATCTGTGATAGTGAGCACTTCTCCTTTGCTGAGATAATCCATCCCACCTCACAGGTGTGCCATACCAAGATGCTGATTAGACACCATGATTAGTGCACAGGTGTGCCTTAGACTGTCCACAATAAAAGGCCACTCTGAAAGGTGCAGTTTTGTTTTATTGGGGGGGGGGGATACCAGTCAGTATCTGGTGTGACCACCATTTGCCTCATGCAGTGCAACACATCTCCTTCGCATAGAGTTGATCAGGTTGTCAATTGTGGCCTGTGGAATGTTGGTCCACTCCTCTTCAATGGCTGTGCGAAGTTGCTGGATATTGGCAGGAACTGGTACACGCTGTCGTATACGCCGGTCCAGAGCATCCCAAACATGCTCAATGGGTAACATGTCCGGTGAGTATGCCGGCCATGCAAGAACTGGGACATTTTCAGCTTCCAAGAATTGTGTACAGATCCTTGCAACATGGGGCCGTGCATCATCCTGCTGCAACATGAGGTGATGTTCTTGGATGTATGGCACAACAATGGGCCTCAGGATCTTGTCACGGTATCTCTGTGCATTCAAAATGCCATCAATAAAATGCACCTGTGTTCTTTGTCCCTAACAGACGCCTGCCCATACCATAACCCCACCACCACCATGGGCCACTCGATCCACAACATTGACATCAGAAAACCGCTCACCCACACGACGCCACACACGCTGTCTGCCATCTGTCCTGAACAGTGTGAACCGGGATTCATCCGTGAAGAGAACACCTCTCCAACGTGCCAAACGCCAGCGAATGTGAGCATTTGTCCACTCAAGTCGGTTACGAAGACGAACTGGAGTCAGGTCGAGACCCCGATGAGGACGACGAGCATGCAGATGAGCTTCCCTGAGACGGTTTCTGAGTGTTTGTGCAGAAATTCTTTGGTTATGCAAACCGATTGTTTCAGCAGCTGTCCGAGTGGCTGGTCTCAAACGATTTTGGAGGTGAACATGCTGGATGTGGAGGTCCTGGGCTGGTGTGGTTACACGTGGTCTGCGGTTGTGAGGCTGGTTGGATGTACCGCCAAATTCTCTGAAATGCCTTTGGAGACGGCTTATGGTAGAGAAATGAACATTCAATACACGAGCAACAGCTCTGGTTGACATTCCTGCTGTCAGCATGCCAATTGCACGCTCCCTCAAAACTTGCGACATCTGTGGCATTGTGCTGTGTGATAAAACTGCACCTTTCAGAGTGGCCTTTTATTGTGGGCAGTCTAAGGCACACCTGTGCACTAATCATGGTGTCTAATCAGCATCTTGATATGGCACACCTGTGAGGTGGGATGGATTATCTCAGCAAAGGAAAAGTGCTCACTATCACAGATTTAGACTCTGGTTTGTGAACAATATTTGAGGGAAATGGTGATATTGTGTATGTGGAAAAAGTTTTAGATCTTTGAGTTCATCTCATACAAAATGGGAGCGAAACCAAAAGTGTTGCGTTTATATTTTTGTTGAGTGTATATAGCACTTTTAGAAAACACAAAGTGCTTCACAAACTAAATCACATTATAACAAATTTTAAAAAGGTAAAATCATTTTAAATAAATTAAAGTAAACTCTGAGAGCAAGCCCTGAAACTGAGCTTTGACGCAACAAAACACCACTTAACCACATTGTGTCCTGGATGGTGTGAGACTCAATCAATAAATAAATCTGGACACTGAAACATTTCCCACTATCAAGAGTTGCAGGCAGTCAAGAAAAGGTGTGTTTTTAATCTTGATTTAAAAGTGACAATGGAGCTCGATTTCCCAATCTCAGCTAGCAGTTTGTTCTACAGTCACGGTGCACGAAACGCAAATGATCTACCACCCTTTGATTTCTTCCTGCCCTTCGGGACACATAGCAAGCCAGCCTCCTGTGATCTCAGGACACATACCAACACATGGCTGAATCAAATTGGCCAAGCAGGATGGCATGCAGCCATGTAAAATCTTAAGAGTGAGGCAACAACACAGCTTTCAAACCTGTCCTCATATGAACACCAAGTGAAGAGATACCAGCACTGGGGTTATATGATCAAATTCCCAGGTTTGAGTCTAAACTCAAGCAGCTGCATTTTGGATCATCTGCAGACCTCTTATGCTTTTAAGTGGCAAACCTGAAACAGAGTATTACAAAAATCAATTCTGGATGATACAAAAGCATGGATCAATACCTCTGCATCAGCCAAGGACAAAACTGGTCTATCTGTGCAATATTTCACAAATGATAACGTGCCACTTTTGTCACCTCTTTTATACAACCCCTGGCAAAAATTATGGAATCACCAGCCTCGGAGGATGTTCATTCAGTTGTTTAATTTTGTAGAAAAAAAGCAGATCACAGACATGACACAAAACTAAAGTCATTTCAAATTGCAACTTTCTGGCTTTAAGAAACACTATACGAAATCAAGAAAAAATAATTGTGGCAGTCAGTAACGGTTACGTTTTTAGACCAAGCAGAGGAAAAAAATATGGACTCACTCAATTCTGAGGAATAAATTATGGAATCACCCTGTAAATTTTCATCTCCAAAACTAACACCTGCATCATATCAGATCTGCTCATTAGTCTGCATCTAAAAAGGAGCGATCACACCTTGGAGAGCTGTTGCACCAAGTGGACTGACATGAATCATGGCTCCAACATGAGAGATGTCAATTGAAACAACGGAGAGGATTATCAAACTCTTAAAAGAGGGTAAATCATCACGCAGTGTTGCAAAAGATGTTGGTTGTTCACAGTCAGCTGTGTCTAAACTCTGGACCAAATACAAACAACATGGGAAGGTTGTTAAAGGCAAACATACTGGTAGACCAAGGAAGACATCAAAGCATCAAGACAGAAAACTTAAAGCAATATGTCTCAAAAATCGAAAAATGCACAACAAAACAATTGAGGAACGAATGGGAGGAAACTGGAGTCAACGTCTGTGACCGAACTGTAAGAAACCGCCTAAAGGAAATGGGATTTACATACAGAAAAGCTAAACGAAAGCCATCATTAACACCTAAACAGAAAAAAACAAGGTTACAATGGGCTAAAGAAAAGCAATCGTGGACTGTGGATGACTGGATGAAAGTCATATTCAGTGATGAATCTCGAATCTGCATTGGGCAAGGTGATGATGCTGGAACTTTTTTTTGGTGCCATGCCAATGAGATTTATAAAGATGACTGCCTGAAGAGAACATTTCCACAGTCATTGATGATATGGGGCTGCATGTCAGGTGAAGGCACTGGGGAGATGGCTGTCACTACATCATCAATAAATGCACAAGTTTACGTTGATATTTTGGACAGTTGAAAGGATGTTTGGGGATGATGGAATCATTTTTCAAGATGATAATGCATCTTGCCATAGAGCAAAAACTGTGAAAACATTCCTTGCAAAAAGACACATAGGGTCAATGTCATGGCATAGGGTCAATGTCAACGAGCAGATCTGATTTGATGCAGGTGTTAGTTTTGGGGATGAAAATTTACAGGGTGATTCCATTATTTATTCCTCAGAATTGAGTGATTCCATATTTTTTTCCTCTGCTTGGTCTAAAAAAGTAACCGTTACTGACTGCCACAATCTTTTTTTCTTGATTTCTTATAGTGTTTCTTAAAGCCAGAAAGTTGACATTTGAAATGACTTTAGTTTTGTGTCATGTCTGTGATCTGCTTTTTTTCTACCTAATTAAACAACTGAATGAACATCCTCCGAGGCCGGTGATTCCATAATTTTTGCCAGGGGTTGTATGTGCATCAAATGAAAGAGTCATTTAAAATGACATCAAGATTCCTGACAGTCTCACTACAATGAATCACGCCATCACCCAGTGAGACAGTGAAAGACTCAAACGCATTTCTAGATTTTGGTGAACAAATGACCATCATCTCAGTTTTGTTTGAATTGCAAAGAAGGAAGTTAGCTGACAACCAACTCCTCAAAGCAATTAAACAAGCCTTAATTCTGCTCATGGAAACACTATCCACCTCATCACCAGCAAATACAACTACAAATCCTCAACATGACAGTCAAAGTTCAGTCCAAGTATTATTATTATTACATTCATTGGAATAAAAGACCCATTTCAATAAAATGCCCTGTACTCATCCTTTTCTCGGGCAGCACAGCACTGTTGCCTCACAGCAAGAAGGTTATGGGATTAGTTCCCGCCTGGACCTGTCTGTGTGGGTTCTCTCCATGGTGCTCTGGCTTCCTCCCACTTCCAAAGACATGCAGGTTAGGTGAATTGCTGACTTTGAATTGAAGATCATCAAAGAGAATGTAAAACAAATGGGGTTGAAGTTCTGATGCATTTTAGACAACAGCCAATGTGAGCGCTGTTGAAGCACTGCCGCCATCTTGGACTGTTGATGTTATGAGCAGCAGTCTGGACAGTGTAATTTAATACTTTTTTGTCTTAGGGGATCATTGATGGGATTTATTTTTGTTGTGAGCAGAATGCTGCAGAAATGACGGATGGCTGTGGTGAATGCTAGGACCTTTGTGATGAATAAAAATTGCAGAAGAGACTCGCAGCTTTTAAAATAAGCAATTTTTTCTTGTTGTTGGCAAGTGAGAAACACTCCTGGAGCAAACACAGAGGGACCTCTTTAACAACTCTGAGGTTATTCACAAGCAATTTCCATGATAAGGAATTAAAGTATTTCCAGTTGTCTTCTTGCAAAATCTCTTATGTGGATAATAGTTTTTGCCAGGCTGTGATGATGACTCCGGGATAAAGAACGCCATCAGGTGAGATTAAAAAGCCTTATTTACTCTGTGCACCACCAACAGTTCTAGTTCAAATGATGCAAGCTTCATTTTTGTTAATGAAAAAAATAAATAAAAATACAGGATCTAAAAGCAATTCTTCCTGTTCACTGTCCAGTGATTTGTTTTGAATGGAAATACAGACATTTACAGCATTGGGATCAGATTGGGTTCAGACAGAAATATGGAAGTCTGAACCGCATTCTAATTTACCGCACATTTGAAATGTCGAGCAAACGTGAAGCAACACAAATGCAAAGGAAAATGTCATATTCCAATGTACGCTTTGATTTCTTGACTATGGCACTGGGGGGCTCACTATCTGCTATGAATGTGTTAAGGCTACACATGTATTAATGTACTTATTTTACTTATTCAAACTATGAGGAAAAGACATCTGTAGCAGCTGCAGTGATCTTGGCTTTTTTCAACAGACGTCATGTGGTCTGAACATAGACTGTTTAAAACAGTCCAACATGGCGGTGGCAGAATGGCACCATGGGGGAATCTGTTGCTATGGGGCGATGTATTGAACGTCATCTCTTGGCACTATATTCTCTTTGACGCAGGTGTGCATGCGCGTCTATGCATGGTCCTGTAACAGACTGGCGTTCTGTCCAGGTTGTACCCTACCTCTCACCTTATGAGATAGGCTCCAGCCCCCATGTGACCCTTGACTAGAATAAACAGGTAGAGAAAATGAATGAATGAATGAATGAATGAATAACCCTTTTCTCATTCATTCAATGTATTCCTTGTCAGCAAATGTTTGGCGAGTTCATTTGAAAGTTTTGTGTATCCAGTTTGTCCTTGTCGCTGCAGTAAGCAGCAATATTTGAGAACTTTACTATTCCATTTCTTGTTGTTTTTTCCTCCTCATTATAAAAAGCATCTAGTTGTCACAATGCTGATGAAAGTGAATGATAATCCCGCTGTTATTACGGACCACCCGGCACATTTAAGGAACTTGGCAAAGAGTGGTGTATACTGATGATGTCATCACATGAAAGACAAGGAAGCAACAAGAAAAACAGTGTGAAAACTCATTATTGTTCACTGTTTTACAATGTGTTGGGGTCACGAAATTAATTTATTTTAGGTGGGTGTTTCATAAACTTTAACAAGAATTTTGAAGTGAGTTATCATCAGGATTTTACAAAATAAAAAGCACTAATTACAGACGATGCTTTTAAATTATTAAGTTCCTTTTCCCATTTGATTTACTTCAGAAAAGATTCTTTTAAGGATCGATTCAAATGTTCTGAGAACGTTCTCACAACGTTCTCACAACGTTAAAACACCAGTGACATTCATGACCTTGTGAGAACCATAAGGTAACGTGATGATACTGATAGCTATACTGTTCCACAGCAAAGGGAAAAATCTGTGATCGTGCCAGTGCCTAAGGTCTCATGCCCACCTACAAATAATGATTTCAGACCTGTGGCGCTAACTTTAATGATAATGAAATGTTTTGAAAGAATTGTGGTAAATATGCTCAAATCAGATGTCGTTGGCAGCCTCGATCCCCTGCAGTTCGGCTATAGGCAGGGCCGTGGGATAGAGCATGCTGCCATCACTGTCACACATATGATTAACAAACACCTGGAGCACCCCCAAAGCCTATGCCAGAGTGTTATTTGCAGACTTTAGTTCTGCTTTTAACACAATGCAGCCTGATTTGATTATACAAAAACATGCTGGCATGGTGAAATGGTTTTATTCCTTTTTGACTAGTCGCTCACAGCAGGTCATGGTCAATGGTTCACTTTCCACTGTTACACAGAGTAGCACAGGTGTGCCCCAGGGTTGCGTGAGCCCTCTAATTCTTTTTACATTATATACAAAAGAATGTAGGAGCGCTCACCCTTCTAATTACATAATCAAATTTTCTGATGACACCATAATTCTCACACAAAATCTGATCCCAGTGTTGTATGGCTGGGGGGCCTGGCTGCCTTTTTGTTTCTGTCTTTTGTTTTTCCTTCCAGGTGGCTTGCATTTGGGACTGAGTGGCTGTGTAGCTGAGTTTATCAGGACCTCACCCTGATCACCTGCGGCTCGTCAGGACTCACAGCTGTGGTGCATCTACATGGATTGGAACATGGTGGCATTTAAGACTGGAGTACACAGTGTGTATTTGCCAGAGACTTGACCTTGTGACCAGACGGGGTGAGATCGTCGTCTCGAGAGCCATCTCATCATCAGTGGATGCAGAGAACGTCCAGGTTTGATGCATGGTCTGTGAAAGAGGAGGGGGTGAGGTCTCACGCTCGTCAGCACACTTCCTGAGGTACGTTAGATTTTGTGACTAACATTTATACAGTCAGTAAATATGGTGTCCCTCACACCTTATTATATTGAGCTGTATGTAGTCGTTTAATCAGCTTCCACTGCTGTGGAGTTTTGTGAACTGGATGTTCCATGCCTGCAGGGTGGGAAGCTGATTAGTAATTAAGCCAGGAAGTGTTTGCTGTTTGTGCACCTTTGAGCGGTCTCTCTGTGTGTTGAGTGTGGACTCACATAATGATTCCTTCTTTCACAGACTCGGTTTGTCACGGCCACCTGGGGGGGTGTCGGCGGGGGTCCTTGGGTCCGAACCAGTTCTGCTCCGGACCGTTAGCGCTGCTGGGAGCGCACCGCAATCCACCACGCCAGACCGCGCACTTTTATATTTTTCACAGCACTGTTATGTTCATTAAACTCTGTTATCCTTTGTACCGTGCTCTGCTTATTTTATACTGGGTCCTTCAAACGCTGGTCGGTTCTCCGGGCTGCGTCCGACACATAACAGTAGTCTCTGGCCAAACATCACGGACCCAGCGGTAGCAGAGACGGTAACGCGCCGGGAAGGCGGCAGCAGACGTTCAGAAGTTATCCGGATCAGTTGCGGGTGCTCTCCGCCCGGATGGTGCGCGTTGGAGAACCCATTACTGAATACTGATTTGAGCGCTCATGCAGCCGTGTTCCTGTATGTGCCTTATCCGAGGGTTGTGGTGGAGTGTGACTGGCGACGGCTTCGCGTCACGCTCCGACTGGATAAGAGGTTTAAACGGGAGCTGCAAGAGTGTGTCTGTAATGGGTGCACGCACACGGCGGAGTTCTGTGGCACGGGTCGCTGTGCTTCCTGTGTGACAGTTGTAGCCCCGTTTACCCGGATGAAGATAACTACTGCGTCTGTTGTGTCAGCTCCGGTGTTATTTAGTTGAATCACATTTTTGGTTGTGTGCTGCTCACAGGAAAAGCAGCATGAATTATTTTCTGTCACCAAAGGGGGTTTTCATTTTTAGCACTTTGGCTCCCTCTTTTGGTGACTGAGTCACATTACCGTCAAGCTCTTAAGTTGGAACAGGTGTGTTCCATTTGTTTGAGCTTGACGGTATAAATCACTTATTAGTTTTTGTGTGTGTTCATTTTGTGTGGGTGTTTTTTGAGTTGGTTTTTGTGTGGGGTTTTTATTTGTACACTATTTAGTGTCTGGGGTCGTGACCCTGCAGTTCTGTCAAAAAAAAAAAAAAAAAGGACCCAAGCAACCTTATGTTAGTCTGTTAGTCTTTCTTTTATTTCTTTCAGTTTCACCTCCCAGGGTTTGATGGGACGGTCCCCTGGGGGGGTCATGGGGGGTAATTGGGTTGTTTTTTCTTTTTTTTGTTTTGTTTTTTGTTATGCCCTCTCTTCTCCTCTGACTCCAGCCGGGTGAGTCGTAGAGTCGGCGTTGCTGGAGTGGTGCAGTTTGGTTATGCTGGGCGTTTCCCGGGTAACCTCTGCACCTGGTGGGAGGGGGATGTTTTTGTTTGTTGTTTCCCTGTTCCACCTCCGGCCTTCAGCACGCCTTTGAGCCGTCTGCCATCGGCGTGGCTGAGGTTTGGGGCAGTGGGATATACCCGCAGCTGGTGGCTGGTTTAGAAGTCGGAGGAGTGGCGCCATTTTGTGCCATCTGCCATAACCGCTGTTCCACTCCTCCCGGTTGGCTTCTGGGGTATAGTCACGGTTGGTGACCACTGGACGTGCTTCCAGTTTCCACTGCCGCCAAGGGGGTGGGGTTGGGGTTGTTTTGTTTGTATGTTTTTTTTTCTCCTTTTGTTTTTCCCCCAGTTTCCGCCCTCAGGGTTTGACTGTGGTGTCCTCTGGGGGGGAAAGGGCTGTGGGTCCATCTAGCCATAGACGGCCGGGGCTGGGTCCATTGGTCATGAGGGGAGGCGTCTCCTGGGGTTGATGGAATGGTCCTCTGGGAGGCGCTGGGAGTCCCCGTGGGTGACGTTGGATCCCAGAGGGACCTCGGCTGTGGTTATTACTCCTGGAGCTGGCGGGATGTCCTCTGGGGGTGTTGGCCCTACATGTTGTTGGGGGGGGGTGTTAGCAGTTTTATTGCAAGCTTAAGTTTGGGTTGTTTTTCTTTTCTCCCCTTCCGGGGTTTTGATGGAACGGTCCTCTGGGGGGGGGGGGTGTTAGTGTTTTATTTGTTAGCTTAAGTTTGGGTTGTTTTTCTTTTCTCCCCTTCCCGGGGTTTGATGGAACGGGCCTCTGGGGAGGGGGGGTGTTTTGGTTGTTTGTGTTTGTCTTTTTTGTTTTATGACTAATCAGACTGTGAACATGGTTGGACAAAGGCTGACCGCAACAGGTTTCAAGAACTCCTGGCACACCTGTGCTAATTGACTGATAGAAACAAGGGCAAAGATGCAGCCAGAGGAGAAGACATCTACCATTCTGTAGATGAAGATTCTGTTGGAAGATGAATGCGGATACGGTTTCCAGCCATGGTCCCTGGAGGGGGTGTTTCTCCTGTGCAGGTTTGTGTGGTCGCCGGGAGGCTTCCCGTGAGGGTGGGGTACTGTTGTATGGCTGGGGGGCCTGGCTGCCTTTTTGTTTCTGTCTTTTGTTTTTCCTTCCAGGTGGCTTGCATTTGGGACTGAGTGGCTGTGTAGCCTGAGTTTATCAGGACGTCACCCTGATCACCTGCGGCTCGTCAGGACTCACAGCTGTGGTTGCATCTACATGGATTGGAACATGGTGGCATTTAAGACTGGAGTACACAGTGTGTATTTGCCAGAGACTCGACCTTGTGACCAGACGGGTGAGATCGTCCGTCTCGGAGCCATCTCATCATCAGTGGATGCAGAGAACGTCCAGGTTTGATGCACGGTCTGTGAAAGAGGAGGGGGTGAGGTCTCACGCTCGTCAGCACACTTCCTGAGGTACGTTAGATTTTGTGACTAACGTTTATACAGTCAGTAAATGTGGTGTCCCTCACACCTTATTATATTGAGCTGTATGTTAGTCATGTATCGGCTTCCATTGCAGTGGAGTTTTGTGAACTGGATGTTCCATGCCTGCAGGTTGGGAAGCTGATTAGTAATTAAGCCAGGAAGTGTTTGCTGTTTGTACACCTTTGAGCGTTCTCTCTGTGTGTTGAGTGTGGACTCACATAATGATTCCTTCTTTCACAGACTCGGTTTGTCGCGGCCACCTGGGGGGTGTCGGCGGGGTCCTTGGGTCCGAACCAGTTCTGGCTCCGGACCGTTAGCGCTGCTGGGAGCGCACCGCAATCCACCACGCCAGACCGCGCACTTTTATATTTTTCACAGCACTGTTATGTTGATTAAACTCTGTTATCCTTTGTACCGTGCTCTGCTTATTTTATACTGGGTCCTTCAAACGCTGGTCGGTTCTCCGGGCTGCGTCCGACACATAACACCCAGTGTGTACTTCAGGGAGACTGACACCTTTAAATCCTCATGTGAAGATCACCATTTGGTACTTAACAAAACAAAAACCAAAGAGATGGTCTTTGACCCTCAGGGGATCACACTACATGACCCTGTGACCATTAGCAAAAGTGTCATAGAAAAAGTGCCTTCATATAAATATCTTGGCCTGATGATGTCTAACAACCTGAGCTGGAGTGAACATGTGGACTTTCTGTGTAGTTGATTAGCACAGACACTACATTTTCTCAGAAGGCTGAGCCCACAGATCAGGACCATATTTTACAATGCAGTTTTTGCAAGTATTGTGAAACATGACATGGCCGTGTGGTACAGCTCCCTCACTGTCCAGAATAAGACCAAACCCCACAGAATGGTATCAACAGCATTGACACTAGTGGGAAAGACAGACCAGCAGCCTCTTCAGGCTCTGTATGAGGAGGTGTTTGTTAGACAGTCTTTTAAAATTACATCTGATCCATCTCATGTTCTATTCTTAGAATACAACCTGCTGCCCTCAAAAAGGCATGACAGAGTTTGCAAATGCAAGAGTAACTAGTATAAATTTTCTGTCATTTCCATTTCTTTCCTCAACAAACAGTGAAATACAGTAGTGTTCAGAATAATAGTAGTGCTATGTGACTAAAATGATTAATCCAGGTTTTGAGTATATTTCTTATTGTTACATGGGAAACAAGGTACCAGCAGAGTCAGTAGATTCTCACAAATCCAACAAGGCCAAGCATTCATGATATGCACACTCTTAAGCAGTGTTGCCACAGTTACTTTGAAAAAGTAATCCAATTACTGATTACTGATTACTCCTTGAAAAAGTAACTTAGTTACTTAAAGTAGACCTGCATTGAAATAAATGTGGTCAGATCTCAGAAAGAAATAGCTGATATGTATTTATAAGACCCGTATGAATGCAGTAAAGTAAATCTGTAAGCCCAAATTTGTAATTCAGTGGAGAAATCTTCGTTTAAAAATGACAGATTTGCAGCTAAAATTTTGCCCTCCGTGAAAACAGTTTGTACATCCGGGTCATTTCCATGGCGTCAGGGAGAAGACGACGTGCTTGTGCCTTCAGTCAGATCAAAAAAAAAAAAAAAAAAGCCTTCAGTCTGATCCCGCATTGAAATTGATTTTATCTGTTAGTAATGTTACTGTTATACACATCCTGATTTCAGCATCCAAAAGTAAGCTGCAATGAATGCGAGATACAGCTCTGCATGCTCAGATCAGCGGCGACATCAACAGCAGGCGACGTTCTTCTCCGTTCTTCTCTGTTTTGATGCGGAGCGGCCAGTAACACCTGTTGCCCACAAGGACACACTTCTTGTGGCAAAATCCGCAGCACTGCACGGTCTCAGTAATCGGAGCCGCAGAGCTCCGTGGCTGCTGAGAGAGGTTTATATCTTTTTAATAACTTGATTTCTTTGCAGGTCCCGCATCCGTACCCCGCGACGGTAACGCCGGAGGCTAAAGACAGTACATTTTCAATGCGACATTACTCAATCAAATGGGCATATGAAAAAGTCCCCAAAAATAATTTTCAAGCAACAATAAAAGAAATGTATACTCACCAAACGTGCCGCAAGACAGCGGAGGTCAGCAGCTCGGCGCTCGAGGACCACAATGTAAATAAGCATCCTTATTGGAAGCGTTCTTGTGTTATCCTCTGCGGTATTTTTATGTATTGTTATATAATTTTATTGCCGAATAAAATAAAATAAAATTCTGGGAGCAGTAGATTTCTGTTAGCCGCGGATCTCTCACAGTGCCACGGTTGCCATGAGGCTTCTTCACGCCTGCAGTTGTTCGCCAAATGCACGAAGTGTAATCACAGCGGCCACCACGTTGTAATCCAGAATGGCCACGGGACACAAAATGACGTGACCGATACGTCACATGAAAACCCTCTATAAGACAATAAAAAGGTGCTTTTGTAAGAGATGCAAACTAACGTAAATCCACAAATTACAGTTGGCGTGCGCAATGCATGCTGGGATAGGGTCTTCTCTCTGACGTCTCAGCAGCGTCCCGGATGTGCTGACAGTTTTGCGGAGGGCTAAATTTTAGCTGTAAATTTGTCATTTTTAAACTAAGATTTCTCCGTTGAATGACAGATCTGGGCTTGCAGATTTACTTTACTACATTCAGAAGGATCTTATGTGTAAATATAAGTCATTTTTTGGTCCAAAGATCTGACTGCATTTATTTCAATGCAGGTCTACTTTAACTGATTACTCAATTGTAAAAGTAACTAAGTTAGATTACTAGTTACTTTTTTAGTTACTTTCCTGAGCTGCCGACAACAACCCTCTGCCACTTCAACATTACAATGATACTTGTTTTGCCAAAACTCACTTTATAGTCACCCTTTCTTGACTTCAATGAAAATAAATACTTGTTTTATAAAAAGTAAAAGAAAGACCTCTTTCTTGACCTCATATTTAACTGTTGACAGCACTGTAACAGTAAAACTTGCAATTTCTAACCCACATTGTTTATAAACAGGCATGCACATAACTGGTACTCATGGTGCTTGTGCATTCTAAAAATAAATGAAGCGCAGCAGAAAATACAAAGGAAGCGCTTCATAAGAGGAAAGTAATGACTGATTGGAGGAAAAATGGTGGTTCTTGACTGCTTCGTTTTGTACAGTTGTGCTCCAAAGTTTACATACCCTCACAGAATTGTGGATTTTTTGGGGCATTTTTCAGAGAATATGATTGATTCCACAAAAACTGTTTTTTTTCACTCATGGTTCATGGTTGTGTGAAGCCATTTATTGTCAAACAACTGTGTTTACTCTTTTTAAATCATAATGACAACAGAAACTAACCAAATGACCCTGATCAAAAGTTTACATACCCTGGGGATTTTGGCCTGATAACATGCACACAAGTTGACACAAACAGGTTTGAGTGGCTACAAAAGGGAACCATCATCACCTGGGATATGTTTTCCTTGTAATCAGTGTATGTGTATAAAAGTGAGTCTCTGGGCTCCTCACAGACCCTTGCATCTTTCATCCACTGCTGCACTGATGTTTCTGGTTTCTGAGTCATGGGGAAAGCAAAAGAATTGTCAAAGTCTAGAAGCACTCGGAGAGCGCAAACCTCAAGTTTATTCAAAGAGGAGAAACAAATGCTAAATTATTGTTGTGTCATAACTTAATTTTTTGTTCAGCGTTTCTGACCCGTCTTCATGAAGTTAGATGCAAAACTGTTGAAATTGGCCCTATCCTGCAATGATAAAGAATCCTTAAAAAAATTTCTGGATCCAGATCATGTTCCAGATCATTACCAAACTTTAATGACTTCAAGGTTAGGCCAAGATACACCCCTGGTAAAAATTTCATTGAAATCCGTTGAGGATTTTTTGAGTAATCCTGCTAACAATCCAACCAACAAACAAACGGACGCGACCGAAAACATAACCTCCTTGGCGGAGGTAATAAAGAATAAGAATTGTTTAATTTTGTGTCAGAATCTGCATTTTAGTTGGTATGTGTTGTTTTATTTATTTTTTATTGTATTTTGTTTGCTGTGTGATCTGTCTATTTGCTTGTTTTATTCTTCTGCTTGGGTTTTCTCTGTCCTGCTCTTTCTTGTCTCTCTCTTGGCACTTGGTGGTGGGCGTTTCTCTCTGTCTGGCCACACCCTGGTTCTGAGAGCTTCTCCACACACCTATTCTTGATTTGCAGTTAATCACCTGGGTGCTTTATAAGCCTCACAGTTTGCCTTTGTCCCTTGCCAGATCAGTGTGCCTTGTGCCTTCCTTCCAGCTCTGTTCTTGTGTTTTTGCCTTGCTACCTTTGCTTCATCGTGTTTTTTGACCACCTGCCTGTGTACCTCAACCATGGCTAAGCTGTTGTATGGCTGGGGGGCCTGGCTGCCTTTTTGTTTCTGTCTTTTGTTTTTCCTTCCAGGTGGCTTGCATTTGGGACTGAGTGGCTGTGTTGCTGAGGTTATCAGGACCTCACCCTGATCACCTGCGGCTCGTCAGGACTCACAGCTGTGGTGCATCTATATGGATTGGAACATGGTGGCATTTAAGACTGGAGTATACAGTGTGTATTTGCCAGAGACTCGACCTTGTGACCAGACGGGTGAGATCGTCGTCTCGGGAGCCATCTCATCATCAGTGGATGCAGAGAACGTCCAGGGTTTGATGCACGGTCTGTGAAAGAGGAGGGGGTGAGGTCTCACGCTCGTCAGCACACTTCCTGAGGTACGTTAGATTTTGTGACTAACGTTTATACAGTCAGTAAATGTGGTGTCCCTCACACCTTATTATATTGAGCTGTATGTTAGTCATGTATCGGCTTCCACTGCAGTGGAGTTTTGTGAACTGGATGTTCCATGCCTGCAGGTTGGGAAGCTGATTAGTAATTAAGCCAGGAAGTGTTTGCTGTTTATGTACACCTTTGAGTGGTCTCTCTGTGTGTAGAGTGTGGACTCACATAATGGTTCCTTCTTTCACAGACTCGGTTTGTTGCGGCCACCTGGGGGGTGTCGGCGGGGTCCTTGGGTCCGAACAGCTTCTGGCTCCGGACCGTTAGCGCTGCTGGGAGCGCACCACGCCAGACCGCACTTTCTTTTGTTATTTTTGTATCACTGTTATGTATTAAATTCAGTTAGCCTTTGTACCGTGCTCTGCTTATTTCATACTGGGTCCTTCAAATGCTGGTCGGTTCTCCGAGCTGCGTCCGACACATAACAGTAGTCTCTGGCCAAACATCACGGACCCAGCGGTAGCAGAGACAGTAACGCGCCGGGAAGGCGGCAGCAGACGTTCAGTAGTTATCCGGATCAGTTGCGGGTGCTCTCCGCCCGCATGGTGCGTGTTTGAGACCCATTGCTGAATACTGATTTGTGCTCTCTTGCAGCCGTGTTCCTGTGTTGTGCCTTATCCGGGGTCGTGTGGAGTGTGACTGGCGACGGCTTCGCGTCACCTCCGACCGGATAAGAGGTTAAACGGGAGCTGCAAGAGTTTGTCTGTATGGGTGCAACGCGCACGGCGGAGCTCTGTGCACGGGTCGCTGAGCTTCCTGTGTTACAGTTGTAGCCACCGTTTCCCCGATAAAGATAACTACTGCGTCTGTTGTATCAGCTCCGGCGTTATTTAGTTGAGCACATTTTGGTTGTGTGTTGCACACAGCTGCGCACGGAGATGCAGCTTGTTTGTTTTTCTGTCACCAAAGGGTTTTTTTTTCATTTTTAGCACTTTGGCTCCCTCTTTTGGTGACTTAGTCCACATTACCGTAAGCTCTTAAGTTAGAACAGGTGTGTTCGATTTGTTTGAGCTTAACGGTATACGTCACTGATTTGTTTTGTGTTAGTTCATTTCGTGTGGGTGTTTTTTGAGTTGGTTTTTGTGTGGGATTTATTTTTTTCTTTTCCACTGTTTGTGTCTGGGGTCGTGACCCTGCAGTTCTGTCTAAGAAAAAAAAAAAAAAAAGGACCCAAACAACTGTATGTTGGTCTGTTAGTCTTTTTTTAGTTCTTTTTGTTTCACCTCCCCAGGGTTTGATGGGACGGTCCCCTGGGGGTCATGGGGTGGTACTGGGTTTTTTTTTTGTTTTTTGTTTTTTGTTATGCCCTCTCTTCTCCTCTGACTCCAGCCGGGTGAGCCGTAGTGTCGGCGTTGCTGGAGGGGTGCAGTTTGGTTGTGCTGGGCATTTCCCAGGTAGCCTCTGCACCCGGGAGGGGGGGGGGGGGTTGGGGTATTTTCTTTTTCTTCCCTCTCTTCTCCTCTGGCTCCAGCCGGGTGAGCCGTAGTGTCGGCGTTGCTGGAGCAGTGCAGTTTGGTTATACTGGGCGTTTCCCGGGTAACCTCTGCACCTGGGGGGAGGGGGGGGGTGTTTTTGATTCCCTGTTCCACCTCCGGCTTCAGCACGCCTTTGGCCGTCTGCCATCGGCGTGGCTGAGGTTTGGGGCAGTGGGATATACCCGCAGCTAGTGGCTGGTGTAGAAGTCGGAGGAGTGGCGCCGTTTTGTGCCGTTTGCCATAACCGCTGTTCCACTCCTCCCGGTTGGCTTCTGGGTATAGTCACGGTTGGTGACACTGGACGTGCTTCCAGTTTCCACTGCGCCAAGGGGGTGGGGTTGGGGTTGTTTTTTTGTATGTTTTTTTTTTCTCTCTTCTTGTTTTTCCCCCAGTTTCCGCCCTCAGGGTTTGACTGTGGTGTCCTCTGGGGGGGAAAGGGCTGTGGGTCCATCTAGCCATAGACGGCCGGGGCTGGGTCCGTTGGTCATGAGGGGAGGCGTCTCCTGGGGTTGACGAGTGGTCCTCTGGGAGGCGCTGGGAGTCCCCGTGGGTGACGTTGGATCCCAGAGGACCTCGGCTGTGGTTATTACTCCTGGAGCTGGCGGGAAAGTCCTCTGGGGGGTGTTGGTCCCTACATGTCGTTTGGGGGGGGGGGGTGTTTTAGCACTTTTATTTGTAAGCTTAAGTTTGGGGTTTTTCTTTTCTCCTCTTCCCGGGGTTTGATGGGACGGTCCCCTGGGGAGGGGGGGTGTTTTGGTTGTTTGTGTTTGTCTTTTTTGTTTTATGACTAAAGACCGAACATGGTTGGATAAAGGCTGACCGCACAGGTTTAAGAACTCCTGGCCACACCTGTGCTAAATGACTGACTGAAACAAAGGCAAGGATGCAGCCAGAGGAGAGGACATCAACCATTCTATTGGAAGACGAATGCAGATGCGGTTTCCAGCCATGGTCCCTGGATGGGGGTGTTTCTCCTGGGCCAGGTTTGTGTGGTCGCCGGGAGGCTTCCCGTGAGGGTGGGGTACTGTTGTATGGCTGGGGGGCCTGGCTGCCTTTTTGTTTCTGGTCTTTTGTTTTTCCTTCCAGGTGGCTTGCATTTGGGACTGAGTGGCTGTGTTGCTGAGGTTATCAGGACATCCACCCTGATCACCTGCGGCTCGTCAGGACTCACAGCTGTGGTGCATCTATATGGATTGGAAACATGGTGGCATTTAAGACTGGAGTATACAGTGTGTATTTGCCAGAGACTCGACCTTGTGACCAGACGGGTGAGATCGTCGTCTCGGGAGCCATCTCATCATCAGTGGATGCAGAGAACGTCCAGGGTTTGATGCACGGTCTGTGAAAGGAGGAGGGGGTGAGGTCTCACGCCTCGTCAGCACACTTCCTGAGGTACGTTAGATTTGTGACTAACGTTTATACAGTCAGTAAATGTGGTGTCCCTCACACCTTATTATATTGAGCTGTATGTTAGTCATGTATCGGCTTCCACTGCAGTGAGTTTTGTGAAACTGGATGTTCCATGCCTGCAGGTTGGGAAGCTGATTAGTAATTAAGCCAGGAAGTGTTTGCTGTTTATGTACACCTTTGAGTGGTCTCTCTGTGTGTAGAGTGTGGACTCACATAATGGTTCCTTCTTTCACAGACTCGGTTTGTTGCGGGCCACCTGGGGGGTGTCGGCGGGGTCCTTGGGTCCCGAACAGCTCTGGCTCCGGACCGTTAGCGCTGCTGGGAGCGCACCACGCCAGACCGCACTTTCTTTTGTTATTTTTGTATCACTGTTATGTATTAATCAGTTAGACCTTTGTAACCGTGCTCTGCTTATTTCATACTGGGTCCTTCAAACGCTGGTCGGTTCTCCGAGCTGCGTCCGACACATAACATAAGCCTGATGTTTTTTGTACTGTTGCTCATTTTGGACTGCCTGCCTGTGTACCAACCCCTGCTAATGTCTCAAGAAAACACCTTAAAACTACAGAGCTGTGTTTCTGCGTAATGCATTTGTGTCCAGCCTGCTTTGCCAATCAAACCTGATATTTTGGGGTGTGTGTTTAACCAACTTTCTTCCCAATCTATAGTCAATATCAATAGATGTATCTAAATATATCTCTCTATTAGGGGTGTCACAATGTATGTATGTACCAAACCATATGGTACTACATACTGCACGCAAAGTACACGGTACGACAGTATGATTATAGACAAATGCTTATTTGTTTCCGTAAGACCCTTAGTCTGCTGTCTGTGTCTGATGCGAAAAACAGGAAACAGTGAGCCGGGCAGTTAAAGCGACTGAAACAGATTATTCCAATCAGAAACTTTGGGAGCAATAAATGGAATTGGTTCATTTATTTCTTTCTTCCTAAACATGAGCCTAAAAGTGAAATTGCACTGATTCGCATCTGTGTTGAATCACTGGATGAGATCAGTGCGCATTTGAGTTTACGCAGAAACACCACCAACGTATGAATTTACATTTTATATGAAATAGTGTAAAATTTCATGGATGAGATGCCCACTGAATAGCGACACTGATTTCAAATCTGTACAGAATGAGGATTTACAACCCCTGGCAAAAATTATGGAATCAACTGGCCTCGGAGGATGTTCATTCGTTGTTTAATTTTGTAGAAAAAAGCAGATCACAGACATGACACAAAACTAAAGTCATTTCAAATGGCAACTTTCTGGCTTTAAGAAACACTATAAGAAATCACGAAAAAAAAATTGTGGCAGTCAGTAACGGTTACTTTTTTAGACCAAGCAGAGGGAAACAAATATGGAATCACTCAATTCTAAGGAAAAAATTATGGAATCATGATAAACAAAAGAATGCTCCAACACATCACTAGTATTTTTTTTGCACCACCTCTGGCTTTTATAACAGCTTGCAGTCCTCTGAGGCATGGACTTAATGAGTGACAAACAGTACTCTTCATCAATCTGGCTCTAACTTTCTCTGATTGCTGTTGCGAGATCAGCTTTGCAGGTTGGAGCCTTGTCATGGACCATTTTCTTCAACTTCCACCAAAGATTTTCAATTGGATTAAGATCCGGACTATTTGCAGGCCATGACATTGACCCTATGGGTCTTTTTGCAAGGAATGTTTTCACAGTTTTTGCTCTATGGCAAGATGCATTATCATCTTGAAAAATGATTCATCATCCCCAAAACATCCTTTCAATTGATGGGATAAGAAAAAGTGTCCAAAATATACAACGTAACTGTGCATTTAGGATGCCATCTCCCCAGTGCCTTTACCTGACATGAGCCCCATATCATCATGACTGTGGAAATTTACATGTTCTCTTCAGGCAGTCATCTTTATATATCTCACTTGGAACGGCACCAAACAACAAGTTCCAGCATCCATCACCTTGCCCAATGCAGCTTCGAGATTCATCACTGAATACGACGTTCATCCAGTCATCCACAGTCCACGATTGCTTTTCCTTAGCCCATTGTAACCTTGTTTTTTCTGTTTAGGTGGTAATGATGACTTTCGTTTAGCTTTTCTGTATGTAAATCCCATTTCCTTTAGGCGGTTTCTTACAGTTCGTCACAGACGTTGACTCCCAGTTTCCTCCCATTCGTTCCTCATTTGTTTTGTTGTGCATTTTCGATTTTTGAGACATATTGCTTTAGTTCTCTGGCTTGACGCTTTGACGTCTTCCTTGGTCTACCAGTATGTTTGCCTTAACAACCTTCCCATGTTGTTTGTATCTGGTCCAGAGTTTAGACACAGCTGACTGTGAACAACCACATCTTTGCAACATTGCGTGATGATTTACCCTCTTTTAAGAGTTTGATAATCCTCTCCTTTGTTTCAATTGACATCTCTCGTGTTGGAGTCATGATTCATGTCAGTCCACTTGGTGCAACATCTCTCCAAGGTGTGATCACTCCTTTTTAGATGCAGACTCACGAGCAGATCTGATTTGATGCAGGTGTTAGATTTGGGGATGAAAATTTACAGGGTGTGGGCAGCATGGTGGCTTAGTGGTTAGCACTGTTGGCTCACAGCGAGAAGGTTGTGGGTTCAATTCCCGTGGCCTTTCTGTGTGGAGTTTGCATGTTCTCCCCGTGTTTGCATGGGTTTCCTCCGGGTGCTCCGGTTTCCTCCCACATCCAAAGACATGTGGGTTAGGTGGATTGGCATCTTTAAAATTGTCCATAGGTGTGTGTGTGGGTGTGTCTGTGTTTGTTTGTCTATTTGTGGCCCTGCGACAGACTGGCGTCCTGTCCTGGGTGTACCCCGCCTCGCGCCCTATGACTGCTGGGATAGGCTCCAGCCCCCCACGACCCTTAATTGGACTGAGCGGTAGAAGATGAATGAATGAATTTACAGGGTGATTCCATCATTTATTCCTCAGAATTGAGTGAGTCCACATTTTTTTCCCTCTGCTTGGTCTAAAAAAGTAACCGTTACTGACTGCCACAATTTTTTTTTCCCTGATTTCTTATAGTGTTTCTTAAAGCCAGAAAGTTGCCATTTGAAATGACTTTAGTTTTGTGTCATGTCTGTGATCTGCTTTTTTTCTACAAAATTAAACAACTGAATGAACATCCTCCGAGGCCGGTGATTCCATAATTATTGCCAGGGGTTGTATGAGATGCTGCCATTTGCGCAAAACACAAACAAGCTTAAAATGGACAAAGTATGGAAGGGAGTCACGCTACACAACATCACAACATAAACAAAAACAAAACACTTAACACGTTGCAGTGTATTAAATACACTCACCTCAACGCTAATGACAAGAGATATAAGCAGTTTATAAACATTTAACGAAAAACAAGGTTTACATTTACACTTTGTCTGATAGTGCTCAAGTGGCTGAAGGCAGCTCTCTGCTTTTCAAATTAAAGCTGCTGTACCGATCACATATCGAACCATGACATCTAAACACAAATATGAACCGAACCATCTTTTTATGTGCTGTGACACCCCTAATACATACACGCACACACATATGTATACATAATGATTAAACAAGAAGCCGAGCATTATAAGTGAAGTGCATTCAAACCATATAATGCACGACTTCAAGTTGTTTAATCCACTTATACCATGGTCCCATACAGTGAGCTAACACAAATATTTATTTAAGTTAACAGAACTTGATAAAAATGTGTGAGTATTTGGGACTATTTTATGTTTTGTCTCCGATGCGCTTACCGAGTCTGCGGGCTCGCGCCGCAGTGGGCCGCTCACACCGCCCCCTCTCTGCTGTATGGAGCTGTGGCAAACTCTGGCAAACAGGTCCAGAAACTATGTTCGCTGTTTTGATGCGGAGCGCTCGGCAGCCCGCAAGGATAGAACTGTTCTCTTCTTTCCCGTCTTCATTCTTCTCCAGTTTGTCCGATGTTAAATCTTTATGCCGTTGCTTTTGCCATTCTTCTTGTTTGCTCTCCTCCTCTTTCCATTCCTCAAACATTTTATTTTGGCCAAAAATATTCAAATTCACTTGGAAATCCATGTTTTATCGCGTTTCTGTCATTCACCTGTCAAAACACAGCTGATCTGCGCCAATTGATTTGAGCGTTGCTATGGTGACAACCAGAGCGGAGTGATTATAACAGTGACTTAACTCGCCGAACTACGTGTGCGTATACACGAAATTAATGCACGCCAGTTAGACATGGAATTCTCACTGACCATGGTATAAATATGTGTATATGTATGTATATATTGAAGTCAACCGTGTGGGATGGAAGCTGACATCGTCGCCAAAGTTTCAAGAGGTATATTTATTGTTCAGTCCCATGTACAGTAAAACTCACCTAAACCGTCATCGTATAAATCGGATATTCGCAGTCACTGGGGAAAAAAGTCCCAAAGTTTTTGTATTGTTTTCCATATAATAAACACCGTATATAACTGATTTTTTGCTCACATCGGATAAAATGTCCCATCCAATCGCAATGTATTTCCATTAATAACCCCTCGCATGTGGGACTGGAGTCATTTCCCTGATTAAAAGGCCGACCGCTTATTTTTTTCACACCGTGCTGAGACTCGGAGCCTCAGCCTGGACGTGCACCTGTTAAATCAGACACAGCAAAAGGCTGTGATTTGTCACTTTTCTGCTTTCACTCCATCTCCCATCATATTTTAATAGTTTTTGCAGTCCGCACGCTGATTACATTTCGGAATCACATACATTTGTCAGAAAAGTCCCCACCTTTACAACACGAAGTTGGAAAAAAAGGAAACTGAAGCCCTTACCTTTGAATTGTAGGTGATGATTGTAGAAAGAAAAGCTGAGGGTTGAAAGAAAGGAAGTTGAGGGTCAAATTAATCCATAATAAAGCATAATCCAGTGACAGAAAACTTTAAAATTGCATGGCACAGTTACAGCTACAGAAGCTTGAATCAGGCTTTAAAATAATTAAATAAATCATCATAAATTGTCAATTTATGTAAATTTGATAGCTTAGCTATTTTTATATTTATTTTGAGTACCTGTACCTGGATGTATTGCTGTATCTGGTTTAAATCATTTAAAAAAAATGTTGAAAACATAAAAGGTTCATTCAGTAGTTCTGCACAGTTGGCTCTAAAATGGCGCCATGTTCTAAGTTGACACTCCTGTCTCAATTAAGGGACTCTAAAGTAGGCACCCTCCATACGTGGTGCCCAACTGTGGGTGACTGTCAAAGTTGCCTTTGTACAGACAGCCTTGCTCACCATTTTTTGAAAGTTATATGCTTCTGATTTTTGAAATTTTGTCAGCATTGATGAGTTAAACAAGCTTTGTTGAAGCACTGAGCTTTATCACCAAATTCTGTTGCAAACTGGTTCATTGCAAGAAGCTTCAGATAAACATTAGTGACAGCTTGTTTGGAAAAATGTGTGACGTGGAAGGAAAAATAACAAACATACACATGGCATACACGGCCTCAAAAGCACACACATACACACAACTGTTTGTGAGATTACCCAGTGGGTTGTGGTGCACCGAATGTTCCTGCGAGGGAGTTTGAAGCCCACTTTCAGCATCTGAGATGTCAGTGATTCCACTGTAATGCTGCAGTATGTATTTATTTTCTTGACATTAAATGACTGCTGTTATCATCTGCAGACCATCTGCTGATAATGGAACAGCTGTGTGCCTGTACTGGTGGTGTACTGTGCTGAAAAAAGTGATACATAAACCCTGACTATGTGGCATGGTAATGTTATGTTTATGGCACTTAAACTGTGTGTGGCAGAGAGAAAGAAAATGTAAATAGGCCTGGATATTGAATGTGCTCATCTGAACTGGAAGGATCATTGTTTGTGTACACTGAGGGGGCGGTGGGGATATACCATGAATCCTCTCAATTTTTGTTAAGAAACATCATCTTTGTGCTTCATCGGTTCCTCACTTGCATGGTACAGATCCAACCTTTTGTTGATTTCCTTTTAAATTTGTTGCGAGGAATGGACAATGCTGGACCACACACACACACACACACACACACACACACACACACACACACACACACATTGATAGTTAATTCACCCTGGTTTGGGTACACATTTTTCTGTGTTGCCCAGTAATGTAGGGGATCATCTGGTCTTGGCAGAGACAAAAGGCTTTTTTTTTAGTCAGTAGCAGAAGCAAGTCCTATACTGGACCTGAGGTCCCATAAGGATTGTCCCTGGACACTGTAGTGGAAAAGGACCAAGAGTCTGCAATTCCACCTGGAAAGACACCAGTCCATTGCAGGTTATTTCCCAAGTCAAAGCTGTCACCCAATTACAATTGGGTGGTCTGAGACAATGTAGATTAACTATCTTGTCTAAGGGCCCATTACATATCTGGGTACTTTGACAAGCCATTCATTTGCATTGTCCCCCACCTAATTGTAAATGTGTTGTGGAAAAGTAACCTGTATCGGTATTCTGTCCAGGAGGACTTGTAGACTCTCATTCACTTCATGCTACAGAATCCGGGGATAAAACACTGGCATCGATGGGCCTCAGGGCCAGTATAGGACTTCTTTTTATAAAGGACACAGACAAGTAGCCTGGAGCTGTCTCATCTGGAACTGAGCCCCACTTTATAGGCTTGTTTGTTGTGTTCCTGAAATAACAATTTTGAGAGACCTATAACTTGAAATCTAAACTTTAAATCAGTTTTCCTGTAATCTTTCAAAAGATTTCTGTATGTAGTTACAATGTAAATAATTCCTTTGTTGTATGTTCAGTAATAATAAAGCTTTTCTTTTGGCCATGTCACTGAGGCATAAAATCTCCCACAGGTTATAAAGGGTTGAATTCCATCCTGCACTATTTTAAATGACTTCATGACTATACTCACAGGGCCTTATTGAGCTGTACATTTCAGGATGCAGTAAAACAAACAGTACACATCTATTTGGCCATTATACACCTCAAGAGGAAACCACTTCACAATTGCTCTGCTTGAATTTATATACCTCACCTAGATTTAAACTGCCTTGGCTGCTCTCTGTTCTCCATGTAATGCTTTGTAGTGCCGCAGTACAGATGAGGTGGTGGTGTTACATACTAACTCCTCGGCACAAATACTAAGACTTACCTTTGGAAAACGATTATACATTGTACACAGATAATACTTTAAATGTCTCCAAATCAGACTAAAATATTGTCAAACTGAGGAATACATCTTGCAATTACTCATCTCCAGCATAACCACTATAAAAAGTAATGCACAAACCCTCTGTGACATCATGTTTTGTGCAGAGAGAGTCTGAAGGTCAAGTGGGTTGGTTTTGGCTGTTGCCATTTTGGAACGGCCTTACTCAACCTAACTCCTGACCAACCCATAAATGGGTAAAGGGGTGGAGAATGGGCCAAACCAGCATTGCAGGTCACATGCCTACCGTCATTGCCCGGTCTGTAGCGGAAACCAATATTATCTGTGCATTCTATTAATTCTGAACATGTGCAAAGTGCTATGCCAAAACAATCTTTGGCATCTCTGGGCATTACATAAAATCATATTTTTTTGTTTAGTAGTTATAGAATACACAAGATTTACTTTAGCTTATTAAATAAATATGTTTTGCTTATTTTTGTGAATGATATCTAAAATATGACAGTAATAAAACAGAGAATTTTCTATTTTAAAACCTATATTTTTCCTGTTTTGGTTAAAAAAAATGGAAATTGGAATGGGAAAAAAATGGAATTAATTTCATCCTCCATGAAAAACATCAAAGCTGATAAAATGCTTGCATTGTTTGAGTAGAGTCATAAGTCATAGTTGAAAGAATACATTACTTTTAATATTCTAAATTACATACCATATCCTCCCTTGTAAATGGGGTGGGCATGAGTGTGCATGAGTGTGTTACATTCATCAAAATGCCCACCCATCCATATATTTCTATAAAATGTCTGATTTCTACACAGCACCTTTGCTTAGTGCCAGACTGTGTCAGATCCATTCTGCCTTGTATGCAACATTCGTATTGTTGTGCTGGTGCACAAAATTTACATTACTTTTAGAGTAATATAAATAATATAAACTTTTAGAGTTATATCGGCCGGCCGATATCATCGGCCGATATAAGACCTTTTCAAACTACTCACTATCAGTCGAAATTTTGCCGATAGAACACCGATAATTTCTCATAAACAGAACAGTTACTGAAATAATGTTTGTGTCAGCAATGTAAAATGTCCTTGCACCGTTTGTCCAGTAGATGGAGCTCCATTCAACTGAGAGCTGCTTACATCCCTGCTTAAATGTGTTCATCACCGGCCCCCGTAGTTCACGTCACACTGCACTGATCGGCTGACAAAAGCATACAAGTAAATTTATAAGGATCTATATCCTTATCTTGAACCTATATCTAAGTTGCAGCAACAAGAGGTACAAGATCAGATGTATTTCACAACTCTTTTTAAGGATATGTATTTGCTAATTTCAAGGTTTAATTCTTGATTGCATTTTTTGAACTTGAAAATTCTTCTCTGTTATAAAGTTAATCAATATGAGGACAACTCTTCAGCTTTTAGCTCATACCTTTTTTGTTAAGGGTCCAAAAAAGAACATTTTATTCATTTAAAAAAATAACAGCATCAGCTGATTTATCGGCTATCGGTAAATCAGCCGATTTATTGATTATCTGCATTTTTTTCATTCAAATATCGTTATCTGCATCGGCCTCAAAAAATCCATATCGGTCGGGCTCTAATTCCTTTCATGCAACTACTACTGATGGGGAAAAAAATTGTGTGCATGTGTAAAATTAATGAATCAAAAATAATTTGAATTTTGGGAAGAACAGCATATACTCAGGACATCGAAAGCAGAAGTGACGAGAAAAAACAAGTGAAAACTAATTTTTTTTACTTTTTATGTGTTGGGGTCATGAAATTGATTTAATTTAGGGTGGGCATTTGATCATCTTTAATTTCAAATTTATTTCATTTAGAATGGGCATTTGATCATTTTTAATTAATAAAAGAGCGGCTGGGCAGATGTGCAAAGGGCGGTGTTCCAACATATGGATACTAGGCATGTGAATCTCATCACTGACAATTCGATACGCACCTCGATACACTACCAGCAATACAATACATATGATTCACCTCTGTTCCCGATCAGATGCGATTTGATATGGTGATTCAATTCCTCACAATGTGATATGACGGGATTTGGTGGAATACAATTAGGGATAGGTATTGATAAGATTTTATCAATATCGATCGATAAGTGGAATCGACAATGGTATCAATTCTGCTTATCAATCAGATTTGTTATTGATACCATTATCAATACCTCTTGTGAATTTTCTGTGTACTAAAAGTAGGCTTTCCAGGTTTTCCATGTCAACAGCATTTTATTGACTCTTAAGGTAAATAAATATAAAATAGGTCACTGGATCCTTGATTTCTGGATATAAATAAAAATCAATAAAATCTGTACATGGTCACTGGATCCTTGATGTACATGGTGTATCCTAGATCTCTGGACATAAATAGAAAAACAAAATCTGTACTTTTTGTCAAAAGCATTTCCTTTCAGATATAAAAGTCACAAATGTAACTCCATAGCCTCTGAGTTCAGCTCTTCAACCGGGTGTGCTGCACGTCAGGATGTAATTCATAAAAAACACAGCACGTGTCATTTTGGGAAAAACCCAGTTCTGGTTATTGTAGTTTATTGTTTGTATTATAACGTTTGGAGAGAGGTGTCATTTGATTTAAAACTGCGATTCACTTTGAAGTTATTAATTCCGACTGAAATCTGCGTGGCTCTTTGGAGCTGCGCACTTAGTCCCACAAAACAGAGGATGTTATTATTATCATTGTTTCCTTTATCTATGGACACCTTCAGTTTACACATTGGTTGGTGCTCATGCCAGTGGACTTGCCACTTCTGAAAACCAGCAAAGCAGAGAACCAGTGAAAACTGGGTCAATGCACTGCTTCGTTGCTTCAAGCAGACCCACTGCAGTCTGCAGTCACCATAGAGAAATAATAATTTTCTCGATAAACACCTTCAAAACAACAGCCGTCCAGTGTTCCGAACTGTCCGTGGTGCATTCAATGTTCCTCGGAAAAAAATCAATGCAAGCAGGCAGCGAGCGATGCAACACGATTCAACCCGTCAGTTGAATTGATGCACACCAAATGAAGCGATACACTTGCATAACGCACATTTGTAGCTAGATACTGATTCATAGATTAATCTCCACGCGCCTAATGGATACATTATATGTATGTACTTGATAAACTAATAAAGAAGGTCTAATATATGACATTAATAAAATTGATTACTTTCATTTTTTACTTGTTTTGGTCAAGAATATCTAGACAGGTGGCTTGTCCAGGGTGTACTCCGCCTCTTGCCCTTTGTCCACTGGGACAGACTCCAGCTGTCCTGTGACCCTTAACTGGAATAAGCAGGTATTAAAAATGGCTTAATCAATATCTAGCAAGCAGACCAGATTCAAAGGGGTGATCCTCTGCTTGGGCCATGCTACCGCCACAATAAACAGTACAGGAAATTATACAGGAATTTTTGGGAGATTAATTATTCAGTTATGAAAATTAAACAAAAAAATATTAATGCATATTTTGAGGAGGTTTATTAACTCAAGTTATTTATGAATTCCACAAAGTTGGAATGTACCACTAAATTTTGATGGTACTGTAAGACACAAAAAACAATTTTGAAGATATGATGCATCAGAATAAAGTGGGACTTCCATTGAAGCTTTCAAATTTTGCATTTAAAGAAAAGACTAGTGCATAAACACAAAACTTGTGAGGACCCTGGACCCAAAAAGGCTGGGCAAAAATGTGAGACTCACACAGAGGCGTCGAGTGTAAAAACTGATTTACTGAAAAATCAAGCAAAGATCAGTACACAGGAAGGCAAGCCAAAATCAGCAACAGTACCCAAAACATGAGACTAAGTAAAGATAAAAAAAAACAGACAAAAAGGTTCAGTACACACCAAGCCAAAAACAAGACCAAGAACTGTGAGGAAAAAGACTGGATCAAAAACGCAAGGAACAACTAACTGGCAAACATAGGAGGGAAAACAGAGGGTTTAAATAACAGGTGTGATTAGGGAAAATGAGACACAGGTGTGGGAGAACAACCAGGAAGAGGGCGTGGCAAAGAAAAAGGACAAGACACAACCAAACCCAACCCCAAACACATTACAAGAGCATGCAGTTAGCAAACACAAACACAATGCAGACAAAACCTGAACATAAAGCAAAACCCAAACATGAATCCAAAGAAAATACAAAAACGCACATATGAAATAACCACCCACATGACAGCGATAGGAAGAAAAAACTGATCATGAAAGAAACTATTTTTTGCAACGAACATATTGTGGAAAGTTGTGAATGTTCAAAGAAAATGAATAAAGGATTTTAGAGTCATCACAAACATAATGTCTTCACAAAAATAAACATAATTTAAGTTGCATTATGAATATATACAATGAGGAAAGAAAAAAAAACAAAAAACTAAGCATAAGAAAGTTTCAGATAAGTAGAATTAGTGCAGCATAGGTGAAGAAAGGTTTCTTTTAATTATCTGTGGTACATGTGCAGATGTTTATTTTTGTCCTTCTGAACAGAAATTAAACATAGCACTAACTTGAAGGTCATGTTCATCAGTCCTTCAAGGAAAGAATGTCTCCATGTCCTCCCAGAATTTAAACATCATAGTGTCAGTTGAGTCTACCTGCAGGTATTTTTTGATTGCATTCTTCTGTTCCATACTGGATCTGTTGCAGTGACTCCAAGTAAGAAGGGAGACTCTGAAAGAACTTCAATATTCTCCTGTTCATCACTGTCCATCTGAACAACAGCAGGCTCTGTCACGCACCACGGATTATCTCTCTGACTGCTTAGCCAGCACAACGCTATGTGAAGGTCCCTCATAATGTTCTACTGGTGGAGCTGCTTCCAAGTAAAAACCCCAGGCAGAGTAATAAAAGAAAAAAGGGGGTGGGGGAAATGATCCCACATGTAGTCACAGTTAGTTTGTAAAATCACAGAAAAACTCCATCCCAAAAAATAAGGGGAGAAATTAATCACATTTTCCCCTACTTCGAATTATTTTAATTCTATGGGGTCCAGAGGTCTTTTCTAGATTTTATCATACTTTCAGTAATTCCCATTTTAAGGTACTTTTACTACTTTTATTGTATATGCTTTGAAGGATTACGTAAAAAAAAAAAACTACTTCACGGATTCTCAACGAATTTGCACCACAGATAGATATTAGCACCCAGAATATATATACATATGCACACACACACACACACATATATATATATATATATATATATATATATATATATATATATATATATATATATGATTTTGAAGGTCTGATTTTGAAGGTCTCAAACCTGGGGAAAAAAGATTCATCTTGCAGGATGACCCACTGAATTTTTTTTGTTCAAGATTTGCAAGCAGTAAATGCTGCAATCATACCACCAGCTCCTGTGGTACCAAATCCACACACAATTTTGTCTCAAGTCCAGGCTGATTCTCAATTCTTCTCTGTGGTCGTCCTCTCTAATGCTTTGTTTTCTGTTCCTGTGCATCCAGATTCTCAATTCTGCTTCACTTTTACTTTCAAAGGTTCACGAGTAGCCCTCACATGTTCTGCCAGGATTTGGCTGACAGCTTGACCTCTTTGACCTTATCACAGGGAACCGCCCTCTTGCAGTATGTGGATGATTTGCTGATTGCATGTCCTTCTAGGGAGCAGCGTGAGCGCGACACTTTGTTGCTTCTTTTGCACCTGGCAAAGAGAGGACATAAGGTGTCACTGAAAAAAAGTCAGCAGTTACTTTCATTGGCCAAAATGAGAAACAGGGAAACTTTGTGTCCAAAAGCTTTTTTCAGACTGTGAGCAGAGAACTGATCTTGAAGGTGTCAGGAGAGAGAAGCGTACACGTGCACACGCACAAATGCTGAGGGAAGCTTCAAATTTTCACTCAACAACTTAAAGAGACGTCAACCAACCCCACTCCATCCTTTATGGCTCGTTGACATCAAAAGCTTCCCAATGTACAGGTCATATGTCTCCTTCTGGGTTTTCTGTTCTTTGCAATCCTATATTGAGATGCCACAGTCCAGTAGGTCTACAAGAGAGAGGGCCCCCTAAGAGACCAAACAAGTATCTAGGTAAACCACCCACAACCCTAAATGAATCAGTTCACCAGCGGCAGTGGCGAAGCAAACTAAGTATAGGTTTGGCCATCCCACTCAAACAATGCGGTTGGCGTGAGTATCAATGGCAACCAATATGCCTAACCATTCCTGGTAATACTAAGGTAACCTTTCAAGTAGATGCTTGCAAGTACTTTGATTGTAATTATCACCCTCAGGAAGATTTCTACCTGAACCCCATGCACTTCAAAACCTGGGATTACACGTTCTCTTATTCAGGAACTGACTGGAAGGCAACTCCCCACGCCGCCATAGAGCAATATTTCCACCTATTTGTCTTTGTCTCTCAAGGGGTCATACAGCCGGAAGGATAGAATGGGTATTGATTACAGTTAACCTAACCACACGCAGTAAAACCGAAATGCAGTTACCACAAGACAGGAACCGGGTAGTGCAAAAAAGACCTCCCAACGGTACTCTATACCTAGAAATGTGGACATATTTGTCAGGAACTGAACCAGCCATCGCAGTTGTGATAGAGCAAGTATTCGTGCCCACAGCTTAGCCTACCAGGATGCAGGGGGTGTCCGGGGTGTTTGATACCCTTCCCCAAGAGAAAGGTGTGGTGGTATATGACGCCGACTCATTCGATATGGAAGAAACTGTGGCTGCGAAAACAGGTTATCATTTTTTCAATAGATGGTCATTATTAGCACACCAAACTGCTTTACATGTTATGTGTCGACGCGGTTTGAGGAGCGGACCTGCGTCTGACAGAACCCAGCGGTAAAGATAACCAGAAGGCGGTTCCCAACAGAAACAATTTATTTTTCACCTGTGCTTACAAATGTAAAGCATAAAAAGCGTCCCTCTGGTGGAGTGATAAGTGGCACGTTCTCCAGCGCCCGCAAGGATTAAGCCCGGCGCTCCTGGACTCACTACCACCACCAAACACCCCCAAGGTGGACATGACGAACCGATTCTCTGTGGGGCAAAGAGAAGGTGAGGTGAGTCAGCAGATACAACTCTATCTTTCGCATAACACACGCTATCAGCAACACACTCAGGTCAATGTTTCTTTTTAACTTTATACAAATGAGCAGCCTCTCACAACAAGTGGAGGATCACTTATCCTGCACGCCACCGCAGTGAGAAGCAAGCTGCACAATTCTCTTCACAATCTCAGTTTACTGTGTAACAAAACACCAAGATACTACCAACAGTTACTTAATCACTTAATTACCTTTAGCGTGTGCTGACAGCATGTGTCCTCACCCTTCCCTGCTTCACGGGCTCGATATGTCAAACCCAGGCGCGGTCCTCAGCGTCTCACAAACGAACGTCACAAGGTCGAGTTCCCGGCAGTTCTGCTCAAATCACACATGACTTATATGCAGAACGCCATCCAATTATCTGCTTCAGCTGCAAGTCTTCAAGGCCGCACGTGAGCCCTTGCCACAGGTGTTCCACATGACGCTAATAAGGGTGAGGACTCTTCAGCCAGCACTTTCTCCACAGACAAATCAGCCCTCATGCCACCTGGAGAGCAAAGAAAAGAAAAGAACACCAACACAGCCAGCCACACCCCCCCAACACACAACAGTACCCCCCCATCAACGGGAAGCCTCCCGGCGACCGAACCAACCAGGCCCGAGAACAGCACCCCCCTCCAGGGTCCACGGCAGAAAGCAGGACAGGCACCGCAGCAGGAAGGCCGGCTGGAATCAACAAAAGCCCCCAAAACATTCCCCAAAAACAAGGTCACTCACACAGAACAAAAAATATAAAAACCCACCCAACAACCTCCCCAGGGGACCGTCCCATCAACCCCGGGAAGAAAAGAAAAACTCCCAAACGCAAAACCCCCAACACAGTCCCTCAAACACAATACAAACGAAAATGCATAAAAGAAGAATAACAAACAACCCCCCCAGAATGACCTGCAGAGCCCAACCCCCCCCAGAAGGCCTTCATTGCCAGTTCCAGGAGGAACAGCCAAAACCATAAGCCCAACAAAGGTCCCCAGGTGCACATGGAGCAACACGGTGCCCCCCCCAGGGGACCGTACCATCAACCCCAGGAGGTACCCACCCCACAACCCCGGAACCCCAGACTTTGTCATACATGGCTGGGCGGTCCCAAGCCAACTCCCCCCCAGGGGACCGTCCCATCAACCCCGGAGGTGGAACCCGGAAGGAAAACAAAACGAAATCAAAAACCAACCCCCGGAGGACAACCAAAAACAACCCCGGGGGGATATAAACGACCATAAATCCCGTTACCCTCCCCAGCACCCCGAAAGACCCCAGGTCCCTCCCAGAGCCCCCCGGCGGCTCAATTTTGGCAAACGACCCAAAAATAGTAAGCCGGAGAAGGGAACAAGGAAAAAACTAACCCAGCTCAACCCCAAGGCGCAGCAGAGAACTGGAAATGCGTCCAGTGCCACAACTCGACCATACCCCAGCCTCTCGGGAGGGGTGGAACTGCCGAAATGGCAAACGGCAACAGATCGGCCCACCCCTCCGACTGCGGTACGTCTCCGCTGCACCACACCCCGGCAACACCAATGACGAACGGTACAAAGGCTCACCGAGGCTGGAGTGGAACCGGGCCCTAACCAAACCAAAGAAACGCCTCTAACACCCCCCCCCCCCCCCACAGGTGCAGAGGTCTTCTGAGAATGCTCAGCGTGACCAACCTGCACCACCCCACAACCCACAAGACGAACGGTCTTGGGGCAAGTGAGGTCGGGGTTAGGGATGTAGAGAAATAAAAAACAACAAAATAAAACGACCCAACAACCCAAACGAAAAATACCTAAACCACATACAAACTTGACAATTAAGTGAGCCCATCAATCACTCCACCAGATACGCCCCTAACTCCCCAAACACTCATAACCCCTAATTAAAGAAAACAAAACGTTTACTTGTGCTGGAATTTTTTTTTTTTCTTTTTTTTTGATTGTGTTATTTTGCCTGTCCCAGAACACTTGGAGTTACGTCGCCGTTATTTCTCTTGACGCTTACGTGTCGGGGCAATACAGACATCTCTACTCGTCCGAGCTGCATGGGCTCGTCAACAGGAGGAGCTGGAGGTCCCGTCGGAGGAGCCTCAGTGGGGCGAAGAAGAGGCGGCCCAGACCTGTGTCGGGGAAAGCCCCGAGACAAAAAAAAACGCTCTGATGGGCGTCCTCTCTCGCGTCCACGCTCCCTCATCCGATCATCCAGATGAATCACCAATGATATTAGCTCATCTAAATCGTTTGGCTCATCACGGACCGCCAGCTCGTCTTTTAGTGCCTCATTTAACCCGTCTACAAACACGCCCCGTAAAGCTACGGCATTCCAACCGGATTGAGCAGAAAAAATCAGAAAATCCATGGAATACTCCGCCGCACTCCGCCTCCCCTGCCTGAGATTCAGCAACCGTTGGGCACTGGTATTCGTTTTCATCGGATGGTCAAAAACCAATCGGAACTCCCGGGAGAAATCCTTAAAGGACCCTAACAATGGCGAGTTGTTACTCCACAACGCAGTGACCCAAGCCAAGGCGTCGCCCTGGAGCAGATTTGTTACATAGGAAACACGACTTCCATCGGAAGAGAAGGAAGCCGGTCGCTGAGTAAAGACCAAAGAACATTGCATCAGAAACGAAGCGCAAGCTTCGGCGTCTCCCGCATAAGGCTCCGGATGACAAATAACCGGTTCGAACACCGAATCCCTGGGTGACGGAGTTATCTGCCCCGGTATCGATGATGCCACAGCTGGAGCTGCAGGAAGCGGAACGGCTTGCGCTGCAAGCTCCGTAACACGGGCGTCTGTTTGTTCAAGTCGATTTGCGAGATGCTGTAATTGCTCCCATATTTTCTCCAAGTGTTCTTGCACCTTTTCGGCAAAAGGAACCGCCTCTGCCGCTGGGTCCATTATGGAATGGCCGGGAACTACTGTTATGTGTCGACGCGGTTTGAGGAGCGGACCTGCGTCTGACAGAACCCAGCGGTAAAGATAACCAGAAGGCGGTTCCCAACAGAAACAATTTATTTTTCACCTGTGCTTACAAATGTAAAACATAAAAAGCGTCCCTCTGGTGGAGTGATAAGTGGCACGTTCTCCAGCGCCCGCAAGGATTAAGCCCGGCGCTCCTGGACTCACTACCACCGCCAAACACCCCGCAGGTGGACACGACGAACCGATTCTCTGTGGGGCAAAGAGAAGGTGAGGTGAGTCAGCAGATACAACTCTATCTTTCACATAACACACGCTATCAGCAACACACTCAGGTCAATGTTTCTTTTTAACTTTATACAAATGAGCAGCCTCTCACAACAAGTGGAGGATCACTTATCCTGCACGCCACCGCAGTGAGAAGCAAGCTGCACAATTCTCTTCACAATCTCAGTTTACTGTGTAACAAAACACCAAGATACTATCAACAGTTACTTAATCACTTAATTACCTTTAGCGTGTGCTGACAGCATGTGTCCTCACCCTTCCCTGCTTCACGGGCTCGATATGTCAAACCCAGGCGCGGTCCTCAGCGTCTCACAAACGAACGTCACAAGGTCGAGTTCCCGGCAGTTCTGCTCAAATCACACATGACTTATATGCAGAACGCCATCCAATTATCTGCTTCAGCTGCAAGTCTTCAAGGCCGCACGTGAGCCCTTGCCACAGGTGTTCCACATGACGCTAATAAGGGTGAGGACTCTTCAGCCAGCACTTTCTCCACAGACAAATCAGCCCTCATGCCACCTGGAGAGCAAAGAAAAGAAAAGAACACCAACACAGCCAGCCACGCCCCCCCAACACACAACATTACAATCTAATAAAAGTAACTGTATAGTTTGTGCAAGCCCACAGCCTAATCTGAAAATTATCCCATCATCACTAGAGTATACAGGACAGGGTGAGACAGTCTCAAATATGCCTGATATTGTTTGCATGTTAGTCCTAATGTCTGCAGAGAATCCAAATGCTCCCTGCAAACATTATGATACAAGTTATCCTCTGATGCCACCCCACCTTACTTCTCACTTATACTAATGGGAAATTACACCTGCTTTACCCGGAATTCTGTGAGCAAGCCAAGTAGACTCATGGGACAATTTCCCTATGGCCATTGTTCCAGCTATGTTGACCTGACAAGACATGTCATTGCAGGTAAGCTAGTTATCACTAGAGCTGATATATGGTGGTATTGCGGTGGCAGAACTCTTAAAGGATGGTTAGTTTCAAACTGGTATGGCACATGTGCTTTGATTTCCTTAATAACCCTGGTAGTGATTGTAGAAACGTCGGATAAATTAATCACAGATTTGGCAACTTCTGTCTCTTACCACCGCGGTAAACGCTCTGTGGATCCGCTGGGGGGTTCCCCAGTATACATCGATGCTATAGGAGTCCCATGTCGAGTTCCGAATGAGTACAAACTTGTAGATAATGTTGCAGCAGGATTTGAGTCCTTCCCACTTCTGCATGCACTGTTTCCCTTAACAATCAACAAAAATGTAGACAGGATAAATTACATACACTTTAATGTACAAAGATTATCAAATTTTACCAGGGACGCTGCAGCTGCCATGCACGAACAATTAGCAGCCACTTCCCTTATGGGTTTCCAAAACAGATTAGCTCTGGACATGCTCTTGGCAGAAAGGGGATGTGTTTGTGCTATGTTTGGACGAGATTGCTATACCTTTATCCCAAACAATAACAGCCCCAGATGGAAGTCTAACAAAAGCCCTCAGTGGACTGCGCACCTTGTCCATTGAGATGGAAGAACATTCTGGTATAATGAACCCTTTAGAAGGCCTGTTTGCCAACTACTTCGGTAGATGGAATAAGTTGGCTATGGCAGTCCTTACGTCCCTAGCAGTGTTTTTGGCCCTGTTTACAGTCTGTGGTTGTTATTGTGTTCCCTGCATTCAAGCTTTGAACTTGCAATGCATTGATAAAGCCGTAGGTGAACCTCGGTCCCCTGCAGATATGCTTTTATCTAAAACCAGGAGTATAACTGCACAGAATGAAGGAGAACCATGGAATACTATTAATTAAACTGCAGAAATATGGAATCAGAGGTCTGGCATATGAATGGATAGCTAGTTATTTACAAGGCAGATTTCAGTATGTTCAATTCAATAATACAAATTCTGAACTCAGGGATGTCACATGTGGGGTGCCGCAGGGCTCAGTGCTGGGTCCTTTGTTGTTTATAATCTATATAAATGATATAAGTTGGGTGTCGAGTTCACTGAGATGTGTCCTTTTTGCGGATGATACAACTGTGTTCTGTAGCGATGAAAATCTTGAACAGCTTCTGGACATAGTGGAGAAAGAACTGGAAAAATTTAAGGTTTGGTTTGACGCTAATAAGTTGTCACTCAACCTTGGGAAAACTAAATGTATTATATTTGGAAATAAACAGGCACCCAAATGTAACATTTTAACTATAAACAATAAGGAAATTGAGTTAGTAACAGAGAATACATTTTTAGGTGTTATAATTGATAATAAACTTAGCTGGAAACCACATATAAATTATGTGAAATCAAAATTGTCAAAAACTATAGCCATTTTGTATAAAGCCAAAGACCTACTGTCGCAAGAAGGGTTACTTACTTTATATCATTCTCTGATGGTACCATATATGACATATTGTGTTGAGTCATGGGGAAACACTTACAAATCAAATACCAATCCAATATTCCTTTTGCAAAAACGAGCCATACGAATCATCTGCAATAAACAATATCGTGAACCAACTCATTGTCTATTTGTGTCTTTAAATTTATTAAAATTCATAGATTTGGTCGATTACATTACAATTCAAACTTTATTTCGAGCGAAAAACCAAACCTTACCAAGACATGTCCAGAGTCTGTTCCGATTGAGGGAATCCAGATATAGTTTAAGAGGTTGTGCAATTTTTATGAAACCACCAGTAAGAACAAATGTAAAGGGTTTTTGTGTGTCTGTGGTTGGGGTGAGGAAATGGAACAAATGTTCAACAGAGGTTAAAATGAGTAGTACCTTAGTAAGATTTAAGAAACTACTCAAAAAGAACATCATGTCTAAGTATCATAAAGAAGCAAATATAATTTGATTGATATGGAATGTTCAATTTATAAGTGGGACTTATTGTATATTTGAATGTGTGGGTATGTATATGCGTATGTAGATATATAGATATGGGTAGGTGTATATGTATATGTATATAAGTGACTATGTATATGTATGTATATATTTATGTTTGTAAAGTATATACGTATGTATATAGGTATATATGGCACAGCCCAAGCAGAGGGTCACCCCCAAGAGCCTGGTCTGCTTGAGGTTTCTTCCTTATAGGGAGGTTTTTCCTCACCACAGTTGCCTAGTGCTCGCTCTGGGGGTTGGTAAGGTTAGTCCTTACTGACGTAAAGTGCCTTGATTCGACTTTCTTGTGATCTGGTACTATATAAATATAATTATAAGTGAATAGTATATTGATGTGTATGTCTGTGTGTCGACATGTAGTAGTGAATTTGTATTTATGTAAATATGACTGATTAGAATTGTTGGACTTGTACTAGCAGGGGTGGGCGCTAATAAGCTTTGCTTCAGCCCACACCCTTTCGGACTCACTAGTTTTGTCTGTGTTTGTTTGTGGAATTGTTCATTTTTTTCTATTTGAATATTTTGTGTGCCGAATAAAAAACTTTGTCACTTGTCACTTTGTCACAGCCAGAGATCACTTGGTCCAAAGTTTGAAATTTTGCCTCCATAGCAGATATCAGAAATCTCAGCTTGCTCTTATTTAATATATTTTCCAGGCTGTCTGATCATAAGAGTGGAACCACAGGCATCCATGAACCTGTTTCACAGTGCGAAGTAAGACCATTTCAGAGCCATGACCAAAGAATCCACCACGTTTCTTTCACAGTGCTAATGTTTCATCGGAGAAAGCTGAAAATCACAGCGTATACTGGGTTTGGGGAATAAGAGGGAATTGGGTGACACCCATCATACATTGCACTGTTGATCAGTTTAGTTTAACTGGAAAACAGCTTCTCAGGTCCTGTGAAATTGTGATTGGCAATTGTCAGCACTGTCATTTTATAGACTAAACAATAAAAATAGCCTCACAGATCAACAGCAGAAATATTTGTAGTTGCAGCCCAGTTGCATCCGGCACATGGATTCAAGAGGCCTCTGGCTGCCTACTTACGAAGGCCAGCTTGATGTCATGAAGTGTCAAATGATGTACAATCCCTTTTGCAAGAGCTCTCATTGATTACCGCAACTTGCCCTTCACGGCATACGGTCGTCAGACCTGACCTGGACACAAACAACACTTTGTTTCTTCATGAGCTTCTCCATCGTCACAATCAATGTGACCTTACCTGCAGCAAATAACATAAAACATTAGCTCTAGCGAACATTTTCAGCTCTGTAAGAGTTCTTTGACCTGGCAGGAGAAACTTTTCAGATTTCACACTCAAACATTACTGCAGTGCAGCTGCAAGCCAGTGCTGCAGCAAAAGATAGGAGGTGCACAGCTGAGTGGTACTTTACCAGCTTTTTTCATTGATTCACACTGATGGTACAGCTGAAAAATATAGAACACACTTGTTTAATAAAGCATAAGGATGATGCGAAATCTATTGGGGGGCCTCTTCCCTCATGGATTTCTTGTACTGAATACATGCACAGAAATGAGAAGCTGTAGCATGAAGTGAATCATGATCAAGATGACGATATTGTGTGCAGCTGTACCAGAGGTGGAAAATGAGGATATCAGTATTATGATATGGAAGGATATTATATAAATTTGATAAAGTGCAAATAATGCCTGTGTCATACTGGTTGTAGCAAGAATCATGCAAAGGTTGGCATGAATCTTTATTTGAGCAGAAATCAGTTCTATAGACATACTGGGGGAGAAATCAGTTCCATAGACATACTGGGGGTGGGGTAATCATTATTTTTAACCAGGCAATGGGGAGCTACACTCCACCCCAGGTTTTATTTTATTTTTTATTTGAATACTGCAGATTATGTTTGTCTAATGAAAAATGTTTACCATCCTTGTTTTTTTTTAAATAATAATAACAATAATAAGTGCTCCAAAACATCATCCAGGTTTCGTCAAGAATGTAGGAGGATAGGAAATAAGAAATGGAATGGTAAATGCGCTGCATTTACTTACGATGAACGTATTACATCTGATGCAGATTCTCAGTGCTTTACAATGATGCCTCAGATTCATCCATTAACATTCACACAATGATGAGAGGGTGCTGCCATCCAACTGAAATTGTGAAAGACAGAAGTTGCGCTCTTTATAGCCCTGCTTTGCACACTGATAAATACAGTGCATCCAGAAAAGTATTCACAGTGCTTTTTTCCTCAAAATTTTGCACACACTACCCCATAATGACAATGTGAAGAAAGTTGTTTTTTTTTAGATTTTTGCAAATTTATTAAAAATAAAAAAGGAAGAAATCACATGTACATAAGTATTCACAGTCTTTGCCATGAAGCTAAAAATTTAGCTCAGTTGCATCCTGTTTCCACTGATCATCTTTGTGATGTTTCTACAGCTTAATTGGAGTCCACCTAGGGTACATTCAGTTGATTGGACATGATTTGGAAAGGCACACACCTGTCTACATATAAGGTCCCACAGTTGACAGTGCATATCACAGCACAAACCAAGCATGAAGTCAAAGGAATTGTATGTAGACCTCCGAAACAGGATTGTCTCTTGACACAAATGTGGTGAAGGCTACAGAAACATTTCTTCTGCAGTGAAGGTTCCAATAAGCACAGTGACCTCCATGATCCATAAATGGTATAAGTTTGGATCCACCAGGACTCTTCTTAGAGCTGGCCGCCCATCTGAACTGAGTGATGGGGGGGGGGACCTTAGACAGGAAGGTGACTAGTACCCCGATGGTCACTCGATCAGAGCTCCAGCACTCCTCTGTGGAGAGAGGAGAACCTTCCAGAAGGACAACCATCTCTGCAGCAATGCACCAATCAGGCCTGTATGGTAGAGTGGCCAGACAGAAGCCACTCCTTAGTAAAAGGCAGATGACTGCCCACTTGAAGTTTGCTAAAAGGTACCTGAAGGACTCTCAGACCACGAGAAACAAAAATCTCTGGTCTGATGACAAAGATTAAACTCTTGGTGTGAATGTCAGGTGTCATATTTGGAGGAAACCAGACACCATCCCTACAGTGAAGCATGTTGGTGGCAGCGTCATGCTGCGGGGATGTTTTTCAGCAGCAGGAACTGGAAGACTAGTCAGGTTTGAGGAAAAGATGAATGCAGCAATGTACAGAGACATCCTGGATGAAAACCTGCTATAGAGAGCTCTTGACCTCAGACTGGGGCGATGGTTCATGTTTCAGTAGGACAATGATCCTAAGCACACAGCCAAGATATCAAAGGAGTGGCTTCAGGACAACTTTCTGAATGTCCTTGAGTGGCCCAGCCAGAGCCCAGACCTGAATCTGATTTATCCAATGCTCCACATCAAACTTGATGGAGCTTGAGAAGTGCTGCAACAAGGAATGGACAAAACTGCCCAACGATAGATTTGGGCAGTTTTAGAAGAATTGAGGCTGTAATTGCTGCCAAAGGTGCATCAACAAAGTATTGAGCAAGGGGTGTTGATAAATGTACATGGAATTTCATAGTTTGTTATATATATATATAAAGTTGCATTAATTAAAAAAAAAAAAAATTTTCATGTTTGAAAGCTAGCTGCATCAGTTTGCAGCTAGGTAGACCAGCCACTGACGTCCGCAAAATGTCTTGTAAATCACTTCAGAGGTGTTATTAGTTTCCAAAAACAGTGTTTGCAGCTTTAGAAGTGTTTATTTCTCACGAACTTTTACATAATATACACAGTAAATTTTGCTGAGTAAAATTTACTCTGCTGGGATAAACATTTGATCCCAGTCTAAATAGATATAAAAACACTCTATTGTAGAGTGGAAGTCCACCAGTGTCGCCGACCAAACGGTCCCTCCGCCCCACCCTGCCTCCACTGCTCCACTGCACATGCGTCATTTGGAACTCAGCCGCTCTCTGGACGGACTGTCTTCACCCAAAGTGATCAAATGGATTAATGGGATTATTAACCATCAGAAGACAAGGTTGAACCTCTTAAATCATTCTAAAGGCTGTTTTAAGCAGGAACGAGGCGTTAATCCGTGATGCCTTGAAATGACAGACGGTCAGGGAACTCAACAGCTAGCAGCCGTGTAGCTGTGGCGCTGTGATCACTTCGTCCTTCTTTTCTGATGAAATAATGCTGAATTTATGTGGAAATGATTGTTGTACAAAAGCTTCAGATATCTCTCGCTGAGACAGATGATGATAGGAGTGCAGTTTTAAGCAAAAACAAGGTGATAATTGGTGAACCGCAGCTGATGATGCATGCACAGTGAAGGCAGGGCGGATCAAATTTTTGGGGGGACCGTACGGTCGGCAATACCGTCTAGTGAATGCAAGTGGTTTTACTCCAATAAGAGTTGATTTTACACTATGCTGAGTTGATTTAGCCTTGTGGTAGAGTATATTTAACTCTCTTTAGATTGGGATCAAATGTTAAATTTTACTAAGCAAAATTTCCTGAGCAAAATTTCCTGTGTATGACAAAGAGGTTATATTTACACACAAAGTTTGCAGCTACCAAGACCAGCCACTGACGTCGTAGTGCCGCTCTACTCTGATTGGTTGTCACCCCTACCACAAAAAAAAAAAAAAAAACGCAACAGAATGGAACAGAATCTGACTTCTTAACCTCTTCAAAAACCTCTTAAAATAGGTCAAGGTCAGCCATCTCTGAGGTCGTCCAAGGTCTGTGTCCCACGAATGTTCCCTGTAAATTTGAAGACTCTGGGAGTAATATCCTATTACTCCCAGAGTCTTCAAAAATAATTTATGCTGAACAGAGACAGGCGGGCAGATGGACGGACAGATGGATGGACACAAAGTCTTCGTAATACCCGATGGCCATATTTGATGGTCTTGGGTAAATATATATAAATAAATAAACAAACAATAAATAAATAAAATAAACTTACATGCAAGTATTGATCTTGGTTATTTATTGTTGTATTTGTATGATGTGTACCATTTCATACTTTTGTTTTTGTTTTGTTGTTGTTTACACACTAATTAAAGAATTTTAAGCTGTTTTCTCGACAAAAACATCTATTCACAGTGACCTTTTCTTCCATCTGCTTGGCATTCCCCCTCTGTGGTTGTTGACCACAGCACTCTGAAGGTTCTGACGGTTCTGTTTCACGGATGGTGGGTATCGCCAGAGATGGAAAAAAAAAAACAACAAAATAGTCCTCTGAGGTTTTGTGTAACACTTGCCATTCTTCATGATTCACACAAGCAGAGAGTCAGCTGAAGGTGTTTGTGAACTTTCCCCCATGAAAATGGTGCTCTGAAGCCTTTGTGTGATGTCAGTTATTCCACCAATAACAGCACTTGTTTTGTGTGTGACAGTGAACCAGACCAATGACACGGGAGTCTTGCATGTTGAATCATCGCGAGATGCCTGGTTTATGAGATTCCACCAATAATTTGCATTTTATTTTTTGAGTAACAGTTAACTTGTGACGTATTTTATGATGGCTGGAGTGCCAATCACAGAATTCAAGATTGTATGCAGAGCTGTCCAGCTTCTGTGACTTAAATAACAGATGTCTATGTCTGTACTTGTGCTTTATTTCTGAGACACATCTACAAGGTCTGTAGCGTGGAGACAGACAGAGATAGTGTACCCCCAAAATAATTCATTTCCACTGGAAAATTTAAAAACCTGTGACACTCTCTTTTATGAGTAGCATCCCATTTGGTCTACTCCCATTCCATCTACTCCTAATTCATCTATTCTCATTTTGTCTGCTTTTAAAAGGGCCAGCAGTGCAATTTTGTCTGCATTGTCATTTGCTAAGTTATTACCATAATGCACAAAAAAGAGATTAGTTTTATTGCTTTAGAATTTATTATCTGTTATTTGACACTTAAAGTATTATTATGTTGTTTTCCAAGTCTTATTTCATGCTTATTAATGTGTTCTTATTAAGAGAGAGAGAGCGAGAGAGAGAGAGAGAGAGAGAGAGAGAATACAGATAAAACGGGAAGAGTGAAATGTGAGAGTCGACAAATGGGGAACATACCACATTATGGCAGTAGACAATTGGGAATTTTCCTTGTTACAAAATGGGTAGTAGAGGGCAGGGGTGGTGGCCAAGTGGTTAATGTGCTTGGTTTCACTTCAGAAGGTTCCGGGTTCAAATCCCACCCCTGTCACATTTCTCCATGTAATGTGGAGTTGCATCAGGAAGGGCATCCGGCGTAAAACCTGTGCCAATTCAACATGCAGATCCACCTTGGATTTGCTGTGGCAACCCCGAGTACAAACAAGGGAGCAGCCAAAGGGACTTACTTACAAAATGGGTAGTAGAAGTAGAGCAAGTGGACATAAACCCAGGTACTAGATTAGTACTCTATTCCAAAATCCAATGAAAAATCATGCACTTTTTTTTTTGCACCTCAGCTCCTGTTCACTAACTGCAATAAAAGTTGATTCAAAAACTCAACACACAGATGAGAGCAGCCACACGTTGACATTTGTGAAAAAGAGATAACCAGTGCATTCAGATCTTTATGGCCCACAGCTGTGTTACTCTTGATGCGGAGAATGCAGCACTGTGAATGCAGTAACATTTATTTCTAATTCAATCACCTCAAGTGGACAGCCATTGATGTAAAATGCCGTAACTATGAAATGCATAGCTCTTTAACTTTTGTAGAACAGATATAAAAGAGATAAAGGCTGCTAAGAAGAGCATCCTGGTGCAGATTAAGTATTAACGATGGTATATATCAACATGCCAGACCAGCAATTGGTACTGATCAAAGTTTTCACATTGCGGTTTCCTATTTTAAGAGACACACAGCCGACAATTACTATTTTACACAGAATTATCCCTCCCCATTATGGGATGATGGATATTGCAGATGCAAGTTAAGGTTGAATGCTGGAAAGCAACACAGTGGCCACAAGGAAAGAGGAAGAAAGAAGAACAAAAATGTTTTCACCTTCTTTTTTAAATGGGATTTTATTTAAATGGTAAATAGATACAGCATTTTCTCTATTTGATACAGATACTCAAAGTGCTTTGCAATGCCTTGTCTCATTCACCCAGTCTCTCTCTCTTTCACACACACACACACACACACACACACACACACACACACACACACACACACACACACACACACACACACACACACACACACACACACACACACACACACACACACAGAGAGAGAGATGCTGTCAAGCAAGGAGCTCAACTGCACACCAGGAGCAAACTGGAGATGAAGGACCTTCCTCAAGGGCTCCTACGCTGTTTCAACCGAGTGGTCTGGGTCAGTACGGCATGGTACCACACGCTATTTTCTGCATTTCCACTTCCACATTTAGGAACCAAAATAACTGCCCCGTACTGTACCATTTTTTCAGCGCCTTTTGGCCAGCTGGAGTACCAAAATAATGGACCAGTGAAAAAGGGAGGTGCTAACCTGCTGCTGTGCATTGATTGGCTCAACAGAAAAAAGTGAAATCTGCCGTCCTCATGCAAACAGCTCAGATTTTTTCAAATATTAAAACCATTCACAATGGAGTAAACATAAAGTCTTAATCTTACCTGTTACATCGTTTCAGTCAGATTCATCATCACAGCCTAATGAAAATTTATCCACGTAAAGCATCCTGATTTTGGAAAATGACATCTGAAAATACTTTAGTTCCTTGTTGTAGCTGAAGAAATGTAGCGTTTTAAAAGATGTCCATCTGTGTTTGTCTGCTCCGGGTGCATTTCTCAGCCTGAACCAAAGGAGGCGGGCACTTTGTTCCACAAGAAAATGTACTTATTCTAACAGTTGAAAGAGTCATAGCACCTCATTCATTCATGTCAGCGTTTACCACAGACATCAGTTGACTCCTCAGCATTCTGCACAGGATGAAAATAAATCCCATGATCCACCAAGACAAAAATTAAATAAAATGAAATTTTAAAAATGTCAGAATACACTGTATGGACTCCATGTGGCAGAGTGAGGCTGCGCACCAGCATACGTGCTCTCGATGATGTGCATGTCGAGATCTACATGCTCCGCCTTCCTAACAAAAGGGTACTGCTAGAGGTAGAAGCGCAAGCCAAACCAGACCTAACTGTTCTGACCTGTGCCATACCGTGCCGTACCGCTCGGTGGAAACGAGGCTTTAGTAATCCCTGCTAGACGCTGGGAATTCTCTGCTCACAAGCTCACCTCTCTAACCTACAAGACACCCCCCCCCCCCCCCCCGTGTAAAACTTGAATTTTGTTACAATGTTGTTGTTGTACTCATTGTGTTAGTGCAATCTCTTACCCTCAGGGTAAGAGAGGGTATCTCAATCTCTTACCCTGAGGGTAAGAGATTGCTTGCGTCATTGGCTACGTTTACATGCCATTAATATTCGGGATAAGGTCAATATTCCGGTTTCTGAATCATTAGGAATAACCCGTTTACATGCTTAAGCAGACAGAGTTACTCCTGTATACATGGTCATTGGTATCATTTGGAATATCCCCATCTAAACAGAGACGCATGTCTTCCACTGGTGCTTGATTTGGTCTGGCGTTCGTGCAAATCCTTCTTCGCGTAACTTTTCGGCCACCTTCTTGTAAATGTCGCTATCTCGGTACTTTCTACCATCAATAAAAGAGATTATATTCATGTCTTTCATGATACTAATGAAGTACTCGATTTCTTCCTCGCTCCAAAAGTGTGGTGCAGTGCTGCCGCGTCTGGATTTCCCCATGCTTGTTTACCTCTGCTTCTGTGGTGTCTGGTGGGTTGCGCGCGCCGCATACAAGTAGTTGCCATACTCAAAAGACCAAGATTCCTTGCGGATAGGACATGTGCAGAACACAAAATAATGTTCCTTTCTATGGGGATATCCCGATGCGCGTTTATATGACCTGATATTCGGGTTAGAAAAGGAGTAACCCAGGAGTCATATTCAGGTTTTTAAAAACTGGAATATGAGCATATTCGGGTTTTTGCAGGTGTTTACACGGCCGTGCACAACCGAGTTATTGCTAATATTCCGTTTATGAAAGGGTTATGAAATGGTTATTGGCTGCATGTAAACGTAGTCAGTTTCTTCAAGTCCATTCAAGATGGTGACACCCTTTTTTGGGGAAAAGTAATCTGTGCATTACCTCTTGAGAATTTTTTTATATATGCCCTCTCTCATAATGTTAAAGAAAGTGAAAAAAATCCCCAAAAATAATTATTCAACTCATTTCACTACAGTTTTAAAAGGTATTCTGTCAGATGGTACAAAGTAAACTTATTTTAATATTATACATTCAGGAGAAATCATCCTTGGCTTATGGGTATGCCATTTGAGCAGACATTGCTCAAAAACACCCATGAGTCACAAAAGGTTAATCCAAGATTAATTGTTCTTTGAAATGTGCAGCCAGTGTTGCTGTGCTGAATAATACAGACTGTGTGCAGTGTAGAATGCAGCCAAACCATCTTGCCACCAAAACTTTGTGAAAAACAAAGAATAAGAAAAACAGTGAGAGAGAAAAAAAGAGGCTCCTGTTAGTGTCGAGTTCTGTGTATTTTCTCAAGGACGTTCCCAGAGTCTAAAGATTATTTTCAACATAAATGTGTACATTCACTTGTTATAACCTCAGACAATGAGAGAATTTGCATGTTCTTTAAACACCTGGTTAGGAGTTTACAAAAACTGTCTTTAAACCTAGAAAGGCATGCTACAGTACCTCCACCGAAGTCCAATAGTCCTCTGTAGGCATTTTCCTTTTGTCATGTTGTTTTTCATTCTCATCTCTTCTCTAACATTCTTTCATCCTGATCACTGAGATTTAATCCTGATCAACTTTATCCAGATCAGTGATCCTGTCATGTGATACAGTTATGTTCTACTGCACTGGAGAAAGTCAGAATAAATTTAATGATATAGAACGGCATCAAATAAAATGACTATTATGTTATTGTGCCCCTCCCAAAAATAGGTGGAGACTTGGATAACATGTTGCTTAAATGGGACTCTTATTGGATCCACAGATTTAAATCCCTCAAGATTTCATCATAGATTGATACACTGTATTTGTATGGAGCTCCAAGGTCGCCAAACAGACTATAATCAATACCACGTTTTACCTACATTGTGTGCACAATTTGTTATTTCAGGGGCACAAGATAGTACAAGTCTTTGCCGTAGTTTGATTAATTTGTTCTCATGCATTGATCAGTTCATTCACATAAGACAAATGTATACACAGAGACCAAAAATGATGAAGTTCCCATTATGAGAGCCCCCATTTCAAGCAGGAAAACACATTCTTAGCAGCGATTGCAATTTATCTATTATTTCAATATGTTTAAAATTATATTTCCCTGGTACTGTTTATCTTGGCCAATTCCACCACCATCCCATAAGTGCACAAGGGAGGTGTGCAAGAAATTTCAAAAGGTTGCTGGTTGCTGCCATACTGGATGGGTCTCTTCACAATAGGCTCGCACCAGAGTCAACCAGAGTCAATGGAGAATGAACAAAATTGCAGGTATTTTGTGCTGCTTATGGTTGCAATAACCTGCACAGTATAGAAACCAGAACGTGTGGGATTACCTTTCATAAATGAGATTGAACAACAATTTTGTTTTTTTTTACCATTTGTAATATTATGTCATGGTAACAAACTGTACTTACATGTAACGTTATTACAGCAGGAACTGGTACTCTCATTAGCTGTGTTTCCGTCCAACTCAAGCGAATGTTCGTTAATGCGGCAAAATGAAGAGTGCATTTGTGTGCATTTCTATCCATTTGTTATGCGCTTTTGTTTCACAATTCTTTGGAACTGAGTGGTGTCTGTATTTCACAAAGTAAGGCTGCAGCACATTGCAAAAATAACTCCACTGGCGTTACAGAGTGCCAGCACACACAAGAAGCTGTGCAACACAATTCTTTTTCAAGGCTTTTAGCTCTCCAGCTCCAGTCAAAAGCCTAACAAGGTAGTTAAACACCCTGGAATGACCTGGAACGTTCTTTTCCTGGCCTTGGAAAAAAATGTTAATCTTTGTAACAAATATTAATCTAATAAAAGTTTTATTTATTTATTTTTTGCTTTAATATTTGCCTCACCTTGATCCAGCACGCCATTTTACACATCTTGTATGTGCGTGTCTTTTTGATTCATCTTTGTAACAAAGCCAGGTGAGTGAAGCAAAGGAAATTAAAGTGATGTCCCGTGTGTGTGTGTGTGTGTGTGTGTGTGTGTGTGTGTGTGTGTGTGTGTGTGTGTGTGTGTGTGTGTGTGTGTGTGAGAGAGAGAGAGAGAGAGAGAGAGAGAGAGAGAGAGAGAGAGAGAGAGAGAGAGAGAGAGAGAGAGAGAGAGAGAGAGAGAGAGAGAGAGAAATAAATTCAAATGAACAATCCAAACTTGTGTTTTTACTAAATTCTGAAATTAATTTGTACATTTATCAATATGCCATACCATATGTCTTTGTTAAAGGGCATAAGACAAAGTCTTTCAGCAGGAAAGTATGTATTTTTAATGTGTGACAGCATCCTGTATCATAACTGAATCTCTGCTGTTTCTAACAAACCAAACCAGGGGAAAATCGGGTAAAAATTCAGGGAGTTACAGATGATTGTAGTTGGGGATTCCAGGTACATCCAACTGGGAGAAGACCCAAAGGAAGACCCAGGATACACTGGAGGGATTGTATTTTATTGATGCACCTTGGCAGCAATTACAGCCGCAAGTCCATAAGGGTAAGTGGTGCCAAATACCCAAAGAAATGAGTGTGCTCCACAGGACTGAAGTGACCCGCCTCTCTAAATTTCTATGGGAGCAGTTTGATGCATTTTAAATGCTGTTGGTGACTGCTGTTTTAGTTCATTTTTAATCTCCATATGTACTGAAATTGTGTTGTTAGCTGTTTATTGTTGTCAATGAAACAAAACCCATGCACAATGTTTTTGTATGAAAATACTAGGATGAAGTGCTCGTGAGCATCATGACAGTTCAGTTACGCTACAGGGGAATAGCACTAGAACCCTCAAGTACGTATTCATGAAATAGTTGTGTGACTAGGACAAACAGACTCAGGGACAGCTTTCTGCCCAGAGCAATTACTGCACCACATTAATCTGCACTTTTCATTTCCCATGCAGTATCATTTCACAGATGTACATAATTCTTGTTTTACATTTGACTTTTGTCCACATTTTATTTAGGATGTACATATATTTAAATCATTTATTTTGTTAAAGTTCATTATCTTTTATTTGGCTACCAATTACTCGCACCTCGGAAAAACACCTTTTGGAGTTGCATTCAAATCTCGTTGCAATGTAAATTACAATGACAATAAAGGCGATTCTGATTCTGACAGAGTGTAATGTTGGAGGATGGTGACCACAAAAAACATAGTCTTTAAAATGTTTAGTTAGAAAAGCTCACTGTGGTCCTAAAACCTATTTATCCAGGTGGTAATCTCAGCACAAAGAAATGTGGAAGGTGCAAATATGTTGTATTTATTCCATTAACTTTAGTATGTCATAAAATAAGGCAATTAGATTGACATCTGTCCTTTCCTTTGTGTTTGTTTGTATCTGGCACCTTGTTGTTTAGTTGGTTGACTCAGTAGGTGACAGAATTGAGAGGGGTTTTTTGGCAAGGAAGCAGACCTCCACACAAATGTCAAATGCAGACACAAATCCTTTATGGGAGCAGTAGTTGCCCACTACTACTAACATGAGGTGAACACCTCATTCCTCTATCTCCAATTTCCTTCACATGCAACCATGCACTTCAGACAACAGATGCTGCCACTTGTTGTTATATATATGCACGAGCACACACACACACAGCTGAAGAGTCTCTGGTGGTAAACCCTCATACTAACAACAAATCTCACTCTTGCTCGGGAAGTTGATTGGATAGGAATACAGATCAGCATACTAAATCCCAGACTACTCGTTGGGTTGTTTTCCCATATGTTGATAAGTATCCTGTGTATGATAAATCACTCTGAGGACCATACACAAAATATAATACACTGTAAATGCTATATGTTTTGTGTCAATAAAACATGCTCACTCACTCTGACATTATGCAAAATTGTGAATTTTGAATTGGCCATTGCACCAATTTTAGTATGTCAAATAACATCTGTATTTTTCAACGAATTTGAATTTGAATTAGAGCAAAACATGGAGAGATGAGGAGGCCTGTACTGTAACCATCCTTTACCAACCCCAGCTGGACACATAGATGCTAGCAAATAATATTAGTGAATGGGCACAAAATGTTTTTTATGTGATCCCGCTGCGAGAGTTTCGTGTATGCGACGGATTACTGTGCATGACAATGTCACAACAGGAACACAATGCGAGCAGCTGGACCGTGTGTAACTACATCGCGCAGCTGCTGTGAAAAAATAAATAAATGCCACCCACGGGACTCGAACCTGCAATGTACAAAAGCTCTGACTGCCAGACAGAAACTTTACCATTGCACTACCATCGCTGTCCTGTAAAAGGTGCGGAAAAATGCCTGAAATCAATAAGGAGATAGACGTATTTAAAAAAAAACACACACACACCATAAAAAATGCCGCATTTTATTGAATCCCTCTTATCAAGCGTACAATACAAGTATGAAGGACAAGTATGAGGGACTATGTCTAAAAATACCTGTATTCCTCAAAGGTTAATGTGAAGTTTTTGTGAAACTTCTTCAATTAAAGCTGAAAGCACATCTTGATTGTTTCATTTCAATTCCAGTGCAATGGTGTACAGAGACAAAACTGAGAAAAAAAAAAATTGATTACCCACCAGCTTATGGACCTGAATGTACAATATAAAAAAATCCATAAATAAAAGCATGTATTTATAACATGGATGTTGGATAAAATTGCTTTGATTGCTCATTGAAGATAGTGTGTCCACCACCTGTTTACAGCAGCATCACATTTCAGACTTTCCATAATCTTTTCATGTTTGTGGTATAATTTCCTGTGGACAAATTCATCTGCTGCCAGCATCCCTGCTTTTGCAGTAATGACTGGCGACCCAGGGACACGGTTACAGGGAAGTGGTGCCTCTGGAAATGTGTAAATGAAGTGTGCCTGCAGTTACCAGTGGGATTTAAATTTTGATTGCACACACCAGCAGACCAACACACGCACACACGCACATAATGCCTCCCCCTCAGCGCAGAGAGAGAAAAGCAGAGTGAGGCCTTATTCTACATCACAAATCAACAGCAGCATGTGTGGGTTGTCTTCCCTTTTAAGTTATCCTCTCTCTGTTGTCTCTCATTCTCACTTGCAATTTCTCTTCAGATTTGGCTCCCATCTCTTTCCTCAGCACCTCATTTCTTCCAGCCGTTCTTTCATCTCCTCTCTGTACCGATACAGCTGGTTCATTAGTGTCTCCACCTTCCTTTTGTCTCTTTATTTTGCAGGACTTTGCCCTCGTCGCTTCACTGAGCAATCAGCCAGCTGTGGCCGAGTCCTACTCTTCAAATTAACGAACAAATAGCAAATAAAACTGGACCATCATCCTTTGATCACAAACTGACCTCACACTCAACACTCCACAGTGATGTCACTAAATACTAAAGCTCGGCGATGAGTGAGGCACAGCAGGCGGGGTGTCATGTGGAAGCTCACTGCTCTTCTGTAATGAATCTTAACTCATAACAGCTGGAAACTGCAATGCAAAAATTAACACGTTACTCGCCCAACCTACAATCAACGTGCTAATCACCACGTTGATGCGTTGATGTATTTATTATCCCCACCCATCTTTTGCAGTCATATAGGAAGGTGAGATTAACACATTACTTGTCCTGAACTAACATATGGTTGTGCATTAACATGTTCATGACAATGAACACGATAATTATCCCAGGATAATCCCAGGAGTCCTTAAGACATGCTTTGGATCTTTTCTGCTTATAGGCATTATTTTGATTATCTGTAATGCATGGTGCAGGTGGGTTTTGGGCATGTCCAACTTTTATTATTTGGGGTGGTGAAGGAAAGTGAGCACAAAATAAGGTGCTGGGTGCAAAGGAGTTGGACTTATCTTTTAAAGTTGTCATGAGCCGAATAGGAAATAAATCAAACACTGTCATCATAAATTAACAAAAGTCTGGTTGCACTGATGTAAAAATCACTTTCAAAGAGTTCAAAGAGTCTTTCAAAGAGTCTACCTAGCCAGGGAGGAATGTTATCTGCCCACCACCTTTTTCACAAAGTGTCTGAAGAGAGCCTAATGATCTCTGGATAATTTCATACTATCAGTGGGGTCCCCTATACAGACCCAACTGTTCCCTCTGTGGGGAGGAAGATCAACTGAGGGGGATCTCCAATGATGTCACAGAGAAACATAAAAAACAAACACAAACACGTACAGGCAACCCATGGCTCCTCGCCGTATTGCACTCTGGGCCGGCCGCAGTTCTGTGTGCAACTCCAGTAACAATGGCCTTGGTAATCAAAATCGTTTTATGAGCCAATTATCGTCACTTGCAAGTAAATCCTCATGTTCCCTGAATACACGTTCACGTCTGATTGCACCATTTGCAAGGTCCTCTAACAACGCTAATGCAGTCACTGTTAGTGCCAGTTTATGCATCTTTGCGCATGCTTTTATATCCATCCATTTAATTGGGTGTGTTAAATGTTCATCAGTGTGTCTCTGATGTGCACCTCACTCTGATGACTTCTTGTTTTCACACTATTAATGGTTCCCAGCATCACCTTTATATGTCCACAGTGGAACAAGAGCTGTAGAAATGTGTTTACACCAGCCTGGATTTTTGCGTGACGCACCGCACATTTCCATGCTCACTGTCAGGATTTCCCTTAGAGTGTCGTTTTAGCTCTGTTTTACCAGTGTCATGTGTTAGTTTCTCCACTAGATGACCCTGACTTACTGTTCATGTATTGCCAGATACTTGTGTGCCGTGTATGTCTGTTGCCTTGCTTGCCTTGTTTTTCCTTGCCAGCTTCCAGAGCCACCTTCAATGATCTAGGCAGTCTCCAAAAAGATCAAACCTGAATGCCACCCTGTGACCTTGACTGCATCTTCCAGCTGTCGGCTTAAGGTGCTGAAGCTTCCTGCAGCAACAGCTCAGGTAACTTGGCCTCCCCTCTAATTCCCGTATTAGAGCGAACCGTCTTTTCCTGATGTTCCAGACAATTCCGGAACAGCTCCCAAGCAGACCTGCATCCCGGCTTTGACTACCTGCACAGCAATGTCACTTTGGAACTCTTCGGCTCTTGGCGCAGAGTGCATCTCGACTACATGCCAGTTAAGTTCCTCCTCGTCTCAGTGAGTTCCCGTTCTCACTCATTCCTGTTTGTGACTGTGCTATGATAAAGAACTGTTCCAAGAACTGTTCCTGAGAACCACATGAATTCTGATATCAAACAATTGAGAACCCAGCTGTATCAAGTCCTGCTTAATTGGAACTGCATTACAACACACAGCACTTGACCTCTGACCTTTGGATACAACTTACGAACTATGAACAATTCCTGAAGAGAGAACTTTATTTCTTAAGAAGAGAACTTTATCTCCTGACCTCTGAAACAACCTGTGTTAAACCTTTTAGGAACTGTGACTGTTTTGAAGCTCCAGCATTACGAGTGTATTCACTCACCCTATGTGTCTTTGTTCCCCATAGTTCCTGGTCTCAGAGGCAAGCATTCCATCTGGTCCTGAACCTTGAAACATTAGTTATTATCCTTCAAGACTGGCTCAGGATCCTGCAGCTCCCTCATTTCACCACCAAGAGGCGGGCCATCTCTCCACACTGCAGGCACCCGAACGCAGCACCTTTACTTCATTTATTATAAATAAATCTATTTTCCTTTGTACTTTTTGTGTCCAGCTCCCTGCATTTGGGTCCATAGCCTGCAACGGTTCGGTTCCACCCGATCCCCAACCATAACACTCATGTCACTTTTGGAGATGGACAAGATGGCCCCACCTTTTCTAAGTGCCCCGCAGGTGGTGTTGGATGTTCGTGGGTGGCACCTGAACTCCAGCTGACTCCAGCCAAGAGTGGGTCGAATGGCCATTCATGCGGCATTCGATGACATTCGGCCACGAGTGTGAAAACTGTCTCCATTGTGCCATTCGGCCACAATTCGACATGGCCGATGAGTTTGTGCAGCTCCTCGGCAGTCGCACGATATGTCCGACCTGTGTATGACATGCTGTGTGAATGCTGCGACCATGATCAGATGGCAGTGTGACCTCATCTTGCCTGCCGTTCAGATGGGTTTCAGACACAAGCCGCACATGAATATAGAGTGCATTTGCCCTGCCTGAATGGATGTGGCAACTGCTGTACGAGGTGTTCGACTATGGCTCCAATTTCCCACAAGTGCCATTCAAATCCTCCTTCGTGCGCCATTCTGCCTCAATTGTGTTATGTGTGAAGGGGCCCTTAACACTGTCCTTACTTTCATGAACATGCAACCTGAAAGTTTTCAAGTTGAAGGAGGGTCCCATGGAAGAATTCCAGGATGCCCCAGCTTTATGCTGTGTTCTTGTTTCAGCTATGGTGAATTTTTCAAGATTTAAAAAAAAAATAATAATGAGTCCAGTGAATGTTGGCATAGTTTGGTAATCGATTGTTCACAGTTTGGCAATGCAGAGGTGTCATAATTTCAACCAGGACTAACTGGTTGAAAGTATCTGGTTGAAAGTATGAACCCTCAGGACACTAAACCCTATCTTCCCTAAGTCCCTATCTTGGACAAAGAATCAAAAAGGACTGCGGGCCCCAATTAGCAGTCTTGTCCCAGTTAACACCAGTTCAAACAGGATTTCTTTAACAGTTGAATGAAACCTGTCTAATTCGGAGAGTTTTGAAACTGGAAACATGGCATTTTCGGCAATAACATCTCAGTAAATGAAGAATGCCTTCCCTTCTGACAAACAGCCATCAGACAATAAACAGATACAGTTGTATGTAAATGTTTGGGCACCCCTGATGATTTCCATGATTTTCCTTTATAAATCATTGGTTGTTTGGATCAGCAATTTCTGTTAAATATATCATATAGCAGACAAACACAGTGATATTTGAGAAGTGAAATGAAGTTTATAGGATTTACAGATAGTGTGCAATAATTCTTTAAATAAAAGTAGGCAGGTGCATAAATTTGGGCACCCCAACAGAAAAAATGCATCAGTATTTAGTAGATCCTCCTTTTGCAGAAATATATATAGCTTTCAATGAAAGTCTGGATTCTGGTTGAAGGTATTTTGGACCATTCTTCTTTACGAAACATCTCAGGTTTTTTGGTTTCCGAGCATGGACAGCCCACTTAAAATCACACCACAGATTTTCAATAATATTCAGGTCTGGGGACATTCTGGACAATCCAGAATGTTGTACTTGTTCCTCTACATGAATGCCTGAGTAGATCCAATGAAAGGCTCATTAAAAGCCTGCTAATGAGTCTTTCACTGGATTCAGGTGTGTTGGAACAGGGAGACAACTAAGAGTGCCAGGAAGGTAGATCTCGTGGACTGAACTTGGGCACCCCTGGTTTGAGGGTCCCATGTTGCCACTCATTAGAAGAGATGCAAAGAGGGGAAACATTTGTAAATGGCCACCTTAAATAACCTTTCTCATGATTGGATTCACCTGTGTAAAGAGGTCAAGAGTCAATGAGCTTACCAAAACAATTTTGTGTTCCAATAATTACTGCTAACTATATTCAAATCAATAAAATGACAAGGGTGCCCAAATTTATGCACCTGCCTAATTTTGTTTTAATAATTATTGCACACTTTCTGTAAATACTAGATACTTCCTTACACTTCTCAAATATCAGTGTGTTCGTCTACTATATGATATATTTAACTGAAATTTCTAATCCAGACAATCAATGATTTATAAAGGAAAATCATTAAAATTATCAGGGGTGCCCAAACTTTTGCAATACAACCTACGGAGTTTTCCGATCCAGGAGCCATGTCTGAGTGTGTGCTGAAATGTCTCCACAAGTGTTGCCGGCTGCTCTGCTGGCTGGCTGCGGAGCGCAGAGCAAGGTGAATTCCTGTACAGAGGCGTGTCTAAGTGAGACGTGGAGTAATGAGACACACCTCCATTCAGGAGGTCTCTTCCACAGTTTGGAGCCAGCTAGCAGGCAAGTATTAAAGAGTACTGACTGTCGCTGACCAACTTTTCATCACAATATATCTGCTGGTTGAAAATATTTTATACTAGAAATACCGCAAAGCAAGACAGCAATGTGCAATGTTTGCAAAGCTGTTGTACCGAGTGGAAGCTCCGTCATGACCTACAATACAGCAAATATAATCAAACACTTGAAAAAGCACCACATTAAAGAGCACAATGCTTTTTTAACCGGGGCAGAAAGATGGACGGAGCCGTCCAGAAGGGTGCGATGATTTACCGTGACTGACTCAGACTGACTCCAAATATGAGTAAATGAAGTACTTTTTTGGTGGTTTCTTGTGGCATTTTGAAAATGTGGAAATGCACTCCATTCTGTGTTGTGCCAGATGTTGTGCCATCTGGTGTTCAAAAGATGAAGATGAAACTTCAGCCACTGACCCAACAATGGCCCCATTTATATGTACATAAACATGTATACCATTTATCAGATTTATTTCATTCTTTTACATTTGTGTGTGTGTTTCAGCATTCTAAAGAGCTAATTCCTTGGAGAGGGAGAGAGAGACAGAGAGAGAGAGGGAGGGAGGGGGGGAGAGAGAGAGATGGAGGGAGGAAGAGAGAGCGTGCTGTCTTTTCCCGATAAGGTCTATGCCAGAGGTCTCAAACTGATTCCAGAAAAGGATTCCATTTCCAAAATGCCGCAAGAAACCACCAAAAAAAAGAATAAAAATACTTAATTCATTCACCAAAACATCAAATCTTGGCTTGCATCTTAGCTGAACTTACAGGTCTTCTTTTTAAGACAATCCTCCTCTATACTGCTTCATCATGAAGCTGTTTAAATGGGGATACAGAATATCCTTATATAAAATCAACAATAATGATAATATTATTATTAAAGCGAACAGAGCTCTGGTGTCAGAATAGTATCAGTATCAGCAGATATCCAATTCAGGTGTCGGGATCAGATCAAAAGTGGAAAAAAACATGGATTGGTGAAGCCCTAGTCTTGATCAGTACTGACAGATCCACAGTTCCCCTGAAGGCCATGTTGGAAATTATGCTAAAAACCCAAAAACTAAAAGAGAACTGAGCAGTTACCTATCAGAATTAATTATTGCCTCAAGAATTGATATTCCAATTTACTTGTGGATATGTTTTATTTCCTGTGGTGTTAGTGAACTCCTTTTGCCTAATGGGGAGGTGATGGTCTAGTGCAGTGGTGTCAAACTATTCCAGAAAGGGCCGAGAGGGTGCAGGTTTTCTTTGCAGCCACTGACTTCAGCAGGTGATTTCACTGATTAACATCCCTTTGAACAGGTGCGATGAGTTCATCAGTGAAAGATGGGGTTCTCCATGTCGCAGCATTGAAACACTAGAACTGGTGCCTGATGTTCAGCACTTGATGCTTTTGGCAGTGAAAGAATAGCTGGTGTAAATGCAGGTGAAAATCCAGTTGGGGAACCTTAACCTTTGTCCATTACTGCCTCCTAGTGGTTGGTTGTGAATGTATGTTGCAACATTCAGTCGTCACCCATATGCGTTACAGCTCTGTATCCATTTATTTGCAGTTGATTGTTTTGTAGATGCATATGCGTCTGATGTTTGTAGCATTTCCAGGTTGTTACAGTCTGAGCCCAAAGAAGAAAAAAAACAATGTAGCTTAATTTCTGTTGCTTGTGTTGTCATTGCAATAGGATTAAGTATTACTACCAGTAGCAACAACTTCATCCAAAAAAACTTTATCCAAAAAAAAAAAAAAAAAAAAAAAAATTACACTGTAAATGAACCATATTGTGGTACAAGTATTGCCAAGCAGTTTTCGGCACCAAGTCCTCCTGAGCAGGAACACCACTCATCAAAGGTCAGGACCAGTTGTTTTGTGCTTTGTTTTTCCCAGCACTCAGCTCAGAATGACCTACAGCAACCCGATGCAACTCAGTGTAACTCCAGGTGAACTTAGTGTGTATGACGTTACCAATTCTTAATCTCTTCTTTCCATGCTCGATGTGAAAACTGGACACAGAGTTGTGTCAAACCTGCACTGAGTTGCCTGGAGCCAGAGGTTGGCCAATCTCCTTAACCTTTGGAAGATTAATTTAGTCATCCTTTCCTGACTTGTACTGACCTATGTCAAGCAACATGCCAGGCTGCCCCCAGAAAACACGTAGTCCAAGCTACGATGCTTCGAGGGATAACTCTACACAAATTTGGCTAGGTGTGACAGCTGCTATAGTTGACGGTCCAGATAAGAAGAGTACCAGGATAACTTGCATACATCTCAAAACAAACTGAAAATTTTAAATGTCCAAACCAAACTGTGAAAGCACACACTTGAAAGTTTCCATCAAATGTTTTATTTTTTGTTTTGTTTTTACTGATTTAAGGCCAATGCCACAAAAAGGTCTTTTTAAACACATTATGTTCCAGAAGCCTTGGAGCCACAGTCACTCTCTTGCCATTTCAACTGCATCTGAAAATTTAGAAATCGGTGAATTAAACTGTCAAAGGTTTTTAAAAGCATTGAGGTTGTCACACGGTTTTTGTTATATGACATCCAAAGAGTCATCATTTTGTTCTCTGTAATTTACTGCTGCAGGCTGGGAATTTTGAATCAATTCTGGAGTTATGCAGAGGTGAGGTGAATGCTGAAAGAAATTAGATGATGTCTGTTTGTAAAGTGCCCCCCAAGTAACAGTATTCTGTGTTAATATGTTCTACTGGTGAATAATATAATTAAATCTATAGACTATTTTATTGCCAATTTCATAAATGAGTTTGTACAACCCCTGGCAAAAATTATGGAATCACCGGCCTCGGAGGATGTTCATTCAGTTGTTTAATTTTGTAGAAAAAAAGCAGATCACAGACATGACACAAAACTAAAGTCATTTCAAATGGCAACTTTCTGGCTTTAAGAAACACTATAAGAAATCAAGAAAAAAGATTGTGGCAGTCAGTAACGGTTACTTTTTTAGACCAAGCAGAGGAAAAAAATATGGAATCACTCAATTCTGAGGAAAAAATTATGGAATCACCCTGTAAATTTTCATCCCCAAAACTAACACCTGCATCATATCAGATCTGCTCGTTAGTCTGCATCTAAAAAGGAGTGAACACACCTTGGAGAGCTGTTGCACCAAGTGGACTGACATGAATCATGGCTCCAACACAAGAGATGTCAATTGAAACAAAGGAGAGGATTATCAAACTCTTAAAAGAGAGTAAATCATCACGCAATGTTGCAAAAGATGTTGGTTGTTCACAGTCAGCTGTGTCTAAGCTCTGGACCAAATACAAACAACATGGGAAGGTTGTTAAAGGCAAACATACTGGTAGACCAAGGAAGACATCAAAGCGTCAAGACAGAAAACTTAAAGCAATATGTCTCAAAAATCGAAAAATGTACAACAAAACAAATGAGGAACGAATGGGAGGAAACTGGAGTCAACGTCTGTGACCGAACTGTAAGAAACCGCCTAAAGGAAATGGGATTTACATACAGAAAAGCTAAACGAAAGGCATCATTCACACCTAAACAGAAAAAAACAAGGTTACAATGGGCTAAGGAAAAGCAATTGTGGATGACTGGATGAAAGTCATATTCAGTGATGAATCTCGAATCTGCATTGGGCAAGGTGATGATGCTGGAACTTTTGTTTGGTGCCTTTCCAATGAGATTTATAAAGATGACTGCCTGAAGAGAACATGTAAATTTCCACAGTCATTGATGGTATGGGGCTGCATGTCAGGTAAAGGCACTGGGGAGATGGCTGTCATTACATCATCAATAAATGCACAAGTTTATGTTGATATTTTGGACAATTGAAAGGATGTTTGGGGATGATGAAATCATTTTTCAAGATGATAATGCATCTTGCCATAGAGCAAAAACTGCAAAAACATTCCTTGCAAAAAGACACATAGGGTCAATGTCATGGCATAGGGTCAATGTCAATGAGCAGATCTGATTTGATGCAGGTGTTAATTTGGGGGATAAAAATTTACAGGGTGATTCCATAATTTTTTCCTCAGAATTGAGTGATTCCATATTTTTTTCCTCTGCTTGGTCTAAAAAAGTAACCGTTACTGACTGCCACAATCTTTTTTTCTTGATTTCTTATAGTGTTTCTTAAAGCCAGAAAGTTGCCATTTGAAATGACTTTAGTTTTGTGTCATGTCTGTGATCTGCTTTTTTTCTACAAAATTAAACAACTGAATGAACATCCTCTGAGGCCGGTGATTCCATAATTTTTGCCAGGGGTTGTATGTGCAGAAAAATGACCCCGGGGAAGAGAGCAGTGAGTTATAATGGGAAATGTGGTGGCAGTCATGTAAATAATGTCAGGGTTCTCCCAACAATGGAATAATAGCACCACACCGTTATACTACCACTGCAGTGATGCCATACTGTGGTGTCATCTCGTGATGTTTTAGCACAAGACTTGGTGGGAATCTGACCACGAGCAAACCCATTTTTGCAGGGACATTTCACATAAACAACTTCAGCTCTTTATTTTATCCTGTTTACATCCAGACAACACAAGCCATGTCAAAACTCAAGCATTACAGGAAGCCCGATGATCAGAGGGCAATCGTTTCATCTTGGTGGTGACTCTCCAGGGAGGGAGGCGCACCAGCACCGAGCATCACGGAAGCAGAGAACGATGCACAACGAACTCAATCAACTCTGTCTGCCACAAAGTCGACCACATCGTAAGCTAACAACAATGCTACAGCACCTGTGACAGGGAAGAGGGAGGCTTTTATGAAGAAAATGGCAGAATGGAAATTCTTCAGGTACCAAGACATAGAGTTGTATGCAAGAGTTTGGGCACCACTGACAATTTTCATGATTTTCCTGTATAAATCATTGGTTGTCTGGATCAAAAATTTCAGTTAAATATATCATATAGCCAGTGGTGGGCACAGTTCCAATAATCCGATAACCAATAATTATCGAAGATAATGTTTTCATTATCAGATTATCTTTTCAAATAACTTTGAAAACCATTATCGGACTAATTATCTTCCGATAAATTTTTGTCCGATAATTTTTAGACCGTTAACGCGGCAAACAAAGCTGAACAGCTATAAACTCTTATAAAATTTAAAATCAGTTGAGCACCTACCTGTTAAATGTTTTGTAGCAGATGTGTAGTTCTACCCTCTGCAAAAAAGGAGAGCTGCTTCTAGAAGAAACCGCTCTATCCTCTGCAGGCAAAGGAGAACTAATCACCAAAAAAAAAAAATAATAATAATAATTTCTTTTAACCCCATACTGATACGATGGCAATATCACCAAAGTCATCTAGAGGCATTCATTTTTAACTAAATTTTAACCAAACTAATTTCAGACAAGTTATTTAAATTAATGTTACGTCTGAAGTTTTATAAAGTGAAAATATCAGATATATGTTTTAGTTTTAAAGTAATGCGCTAATTTTTAAGATTTTAGTGTGGACATGCCCAGGTGCATTATGGGTATAGGATAATCTCAGTACATTCATGACATGAAAAATGCATTTGAGACACTCTGATCAGGCTCCACAGATAACAGCATTAAACTCTAGTGCTTAAAACTCTTGTGAATATAGTTTCTGGGTTTTTAGACGTATTTGTGTTTTCGTTTATTAAATTCCACACATCTTAAACGTAGCAGAGTAGCAACAAACACAGGTTATCTGGAATTTTGTTTTGGCAAGTCTCTACTGCCATCTACTGGCCAGTAGTGTTCATGGCAGTATTCAAACTGAAGCTGGGCTGATATTTTCAATCACTGTACTCGGTTCCAGCTCAAACTGTATCACAGAACCGCACGGTGTAAAAGTTCAGAGTGCACGATTTATGTTCCCACACACATTGTACATTCAAAAACCACACGTCAGACTCGTGTTTCCAGAAGCAAAACGTAGACAGAAGCTTTTTTCAAACTTAATTTACAAAAACTCTTGATGGGAGATATCAAAATTTAAAAACTAAACTAAACTAAACTAAAAAAAAAAACATTACAAGACAGGTCTGCTGTGGTTGCACAGGCACAGTGCAAGAGGTGGTCGTGAGATGTTAAACACAGCTCGTTACTCCATGTATACTAAACGATGCAGGACGCACGATTAACCTGAAACTCGGTGTGATCCAAAAAATTTTCGTACAAATGAAAAATCATCTGAAAAAGGGTCAAAACTCGCACAGTGTAAACCCACCTTAATTACGGGACGTCTGGCACCAGTAGATCATGGCAGTGTTCTATTTATTTTTGCCATCGGTTATATCAGATGGTTATCTAATTACAACTTGGCTTTTTTTGTTTGTTTGTTTGTTTGTTTTTTTGAAAATGCCTGTTTTTACAAATAAAAAAATTGAATATTTTACAAAAGCACATTTATCTGTAAACACCAACACACGACACACGTCACATTAAGGTATTGGTTTACATAATGAATGACTCAACCAATCAGTGTTTAGCGGAGGCACATTTTACCAGAATCCTTTGCTTGTGTTTGTTACAAAACTTCAGAATTAGTGCATTATTCAACATTAAAAGATATATGTTATATTTTAACTTTGTACAAATGACAGAATTGACATTAATAGAGTTATTCTATCAGTATTCATTTTATTTATACACCAAACCATAACTCAGCATTGCTTTATTTTCCAAGACCTCCGCCTGACGGCAGCATTGTGATTGAGTAGAGTTGAGTTTTGTGGCTCCTCTCAGCTTGCTTCTGTGCTGGAAGCCATGTAGTAAACAGGAGATTCCAGCAGGGGGCAAGATGTTCAAAGACAGAAGTGCTGGCTCATTGTTTGGGTCTGTTGTCGCTTTTGATAATTTCAGAAGCGATCATGGTGTTAAAACTCAAAATCAGCTTGTTAGTAGTTGCAAGTGTACCAGAGACAATACTGGAAGTTATCGGTTATCTGTAACTTCGATACATTTTTGGGTGGTTTATCGTTTTATCTTTATCAAAGATAACCTTTCAGTTATCTGATTATGTGTTATCGAAGTTAATTTTTTGGTTATCTGTGCCCACCACTGCATATAGCAGACAAACACACTGATATTTGAGAACTGAAATGAAGTTTCTACTATTTACAGAACGTGTACAATAATTATTTAAACAAAATTGGGCAGGTGCATAAATTTGGGCACCCTTGTCATTTTATTGATCTGAATACATTTAGCACTAATTATTGGAACACAAAATTGGTTTGGTAAGCTCACCCTTGACCCCCTTACACAGGTGGCCATTTGCAAATGTTTCCCCTTGACCCCCTTACACAGGTGGCCATTTGCAAACGTTTCCCCTCTTTGCATCTCTTCTAATGAGTGGCAACGTGAGAGCCTCTAAACACCTCAAATGGCCTGAAAACAAAGACTGTTCAACATTATGGTTTAGGGGAAGGATACAAAAAGCTATCTCTACGATTTCAGCTGCCAGTTTCCACTGTGAACATAGTGGAACATAGTGAGGAAATGGAAGACTGGAGGCACAGTACTAGTTATGGCCCAAAGTGGCAGGCCAAGAAAAATCTCAGATAAGCTGAAGCGAAGGATGGTGAGAACAGTCATAGTCAACCCACAGACCTGCTCCAAAGACCTACAACATGATCTTGCTGCAGATAGTGTCCCCGTGAATCGTTCAATTATACAGTGCACTTTGCACAAAGAGATGCTGTGTGATGCTGTAATGCAGAGGAAGCCTTTTCTGTGTACACACCACAGAGTAGCTTGAGGTATGCTAAAGCACATTTGGACAAGCCCACTTCATTTTTGGAATAAGATGTTGTGGACTAATGAAAATAAAATTGAGTTATTTGGATAAAACAAGGGGTGGTATGCATGGCTGAAAAAGAACACAGCATTCCAAGAAAAACGCTTGCTACCTACAGTAAAAATTGCGGTTCCATCATGCCGTGTGGCTGAGGCCAGTGCAGGTACTGGGAATCTTGTTAAAGTTGAGGGTCACATGGATTCCAGTCAATATCAGCAGATTCTTGAGAACAATCTTCATGAATTAGTGACAAAGTTGAAGTCGCCGGGGCTGGATCTTTCAACAAAACAACGACCCTAAACACTGCTCAAAATCTACTAAGGCATTCATGCAGAGCAACAAGTACAATGTTCTGGAATGGCCATCTCAGTCCCCAGACCTGAATATTATTGAATATCTGTGGTGTGATTTTAAGTGGGCTGCCCATGCTCAGAAACCAACAAACCTGAGATCTTTTGTAAAGACGAATTGTCCAAAATACCTTCAACCAGAATCCAGACTCTCATTGGAAGCTATAGGAAGTGTTTAGAGGCTTTTATTTTTGCAAAAGGAGGATCTACTAAATATTGATGTATTTTTTTCTGTTGGGGTGCCCAGATTTATGCACCTGCCTAATTTTGTTGAAAGAATTATTGCACACTTTCTTGTCATCGTTGTCATTGTTATAACTGTGAAAAATCTGAGAAATACATCTGTGTTATCAGGTGTAGGACAGCCTGAAAAATAGTGGCTAGTTCTGTGTGCACAGTGTGCGACACAGTGCATGCTGTTCTGTTACAGAACAATAGCCTACCAGCTCCACTGAGAAGAAAATGCAAAAGAATAAAAACTAAACAGGGCACTCACCCACTTGTAGAATGATTTCCACAATTAAATATGTAAAGTTGACACCTCCAAAGAATACATTATGCATGGATCTTGCGTGATCGCCAGCCAGTGTCGCATACCTCCTCATAAACGTCTCTCACAATTCTGGCATGTTAGATAGAAAGTCCATATCTCCTGAAAATAATGAATTCCACCTTTTTTTCCAATGTAAGAAATACATCTGCATGTTCAGTCAGCCTGTAAAAACATCATCATGGAGACATTCCATTTGCACGTTCACAGCGGGAGTAAAACAATTTCCTGCAACACAAACAGCAGTGTCAGTACATGTTAGGATCCAAAATCCAACAGACTCTGAACAAGTTAAGCGTTTCGGGGTGAAGTGTGTCATCTTTGTACGTTCTCTATAAATCCTAGCCACCACTTTCGAATGAAAGCTCAGAAGCTTAGTTATCGGATATAGTAGTGTTCGTGTCACTCTGTCTGTCAGCCATCGGGATGTTTCTGCTTTTCCTAAAATAAACATCACACACTGTGAAATGCAGAGTAAGAAATGCACCTACTGACTCATAGAGTGAGAGGAATAATGAGCAATAATACACATCAGTGACCACTAATTATTACCGCATGTGCACAGATAGACTTACAATCATGAATACTTTGATGCTGTGTTGCTAACCGGGACATTAAATAACATGCGATATGTACTTGTTTGTGGATTATTTTTATCTAAAGAATAATTTTTGGAGTTATTTTTCCATTCCATTTTTCCATTCTTCTTGCAAGAAGGAAGGCATAAGTACTTTTAATTCTATGTAAATTGGCTTCAGTATCAAATTGTATTTTTTCTGTTGCAAGTTTGTCATTAAAGGCACTTCTTCTAGAAGTGTTTTTCTTTTCTTTATTGTTTATGCACCAATAACACCAGATCAAATCCCTTGTATGTGCGAATTTGCTTGGCAGTAAATTTGATTCTGATTCCATCAGGCTTGTGTTTTAGTTGTTCCAGGGTTGTTCCTGATCATCTGAATCAATTTTGTCTAAACTGAGGAACACCATACATCCTTTAGGTCTTTATTATATACTTCAATACTTCCCCTTGGGCACATATTGTGGCATTTTGGGATTTCATTTACCTTTCATTGCTATGTTGATGATACTCTGTTATACATGCTGATAACTGCTGGTAATCTCATACAGATAAAATCCTTAAAGGATTGCCTTGCATCAGTGAAAAGCTAGATGTCTAGCAATTTCCTACTTTTGAACTCAGGCAAGACTGAAATGATGGTTCTTGCTCCAGTGAAACATCGGTATCAATTTGACCAGCTAATGCTTACCCTCAGTTCATGTGTCATACATCACACTGACAAAGTGAGGAACATTGGGGTGATTTTTGATCCTACGCTGTCCTTTGACCTACACATTAGGGATATTATGCTTTCTTCCACATGCAAAATATAGAGAAGGTCCATCCCATCCTGTCTTTGACTGATGTAGCTACCCTGATCCATGCATTTGTTTCTTCTAGATTGGATTACTGCAATGTTCTATTTTCTGGTTTACCATGGTCCACCATTAGGGGTCTCCAACTGGTTCAAAATACTGCTGCCAGACTCTTGATAAAAAGCAGAAAGCTTGACCACATTACACCCATTTTGGCATCTCTTCACTGGCTTCTTGTCTCTGTGAGATCAGATTTTAAGGTTTTGATATTAACCTATGAAATTATTCACAGACTAGCACCTCCCTACTTAGCTGACCTAGTCAAGCCCCATGTACCAGCCCGGTCTCTGTCTTCTCAAGGCGCAGGGCTACTTTGTGTCCGTAGGGTGAATAAAAAGTCTGCAGGCCACAGAGCTTTCTCTTATTGTGCCCATTTTGCAGAATGATCTCCTTGCGTCAATAAAACAGTCAGATTCTGTAGAGACTTTCAAGTCCAGACGTAAGGTGCATTTATTCTCCCTTTCATATGGCTGGCATAGTGCCATAGTATGTTACTATGCTTCCTACCCTTTTAAATTCATTTTATTAGTAAATAGAGCGGGTCTTGACCTTTGCTGGATTGGATAATTTCTATGGCAGACGCGGGACAGACTCTGCTGTAGGAACAGATCCAACAAGTGGCTCGATTGCTCTCCCCCACACTCCCCCCCCCCCCCCCCCCCCCCCAATGCCTGCATGGAATCTCATCAATTGTTGTTGTGTTGTGTTCTGTATTGTAAACTTTTTTGGTAGAATGGCCTAAGCAGTAGGTCACCCCTTTTGAGTCTGGTCTGCTTGAGGTTTCTTCCTCAAATCATCAGAGAGAGTTTTTCTTTACCACTGTGGCCTGTGTGGTTGCTCTAGGGGTTGGTAAGATTAGACCTTACTTGTGTGAAGCACCTTGAGGCAGCTTTGTTGTGATTTGGCGTTATATAAAAATAAATAAAATTAATTGAATTAAAAATTGGACGGTGAGGTGAGCTGAGGCCAGGCATAATATTGTGTTATGAGTTCAACCAACCTTTCTCAACTTGTACCAAACAGCACACTGACTCAAACACCCCCCAACACATGCACGCACACACTCACACACACAGAGAAAACAAAGGACACTGAAAGAAATTTTTTCCAAGTTCAAAGCATCTGCCTTTTTTTCTGTCTACTCAACATGAAATTGAAAATGTGGGGAAAACTTTGGGATATTCCATCCCACTGGCATGATATCAACTTTGGCACACACTTGTTAAAAAACAAAAAACACCCATGAGAGAGTCAAACTCATGGCGTACATTATGGATGGTGCTGATCCGTCATGCAGTGATGTCTGAGAAGGTTTCTGTGCTTTGAATACAGAATAAAGCTGAGGCGGCGAGACACCGGAGGAATTGCGTTCAGAAGCCAGCGTATTGTGCCTTTAAAGCGTTAAACTCTGTAATCTGTCTGTGTAACATTCCAAATTTTTTCACCAAATTCAACATTGTTGGTAAAACATGTATTTGAGCTGAGTGATTAGAATTTAGCCCTGAAGTTTAACTGCAGCAGTCTAGCTGTTCCAGCATTGTAAAACACTGACCTCTGAGCTGCAGGCTGCAGCTTCTTGTATGACGAGTATTTTAGCTTACAGTGAGGAACTGTGTGGATCACCCTTGAGAAAGATATTTAACCTTTTACTGCTTCCTTTAATGTCACTCTATCCCAGATAAAAACGACTACAGCAAAACACAGAGGGTGTTGTAAGTGCTGTGGAGCAATGATGCCCCCATCTGGTGGTACAGAGAACAGCACTGACCAAAATATTTCAAATGGTCTTCAGAACTTAATAAAAATAGCAGAAAAAGAAAACTAAGTTGGGCATTTAAAAAAAAAAACAATTGACAGTAAAATTTAAGAAAATATGTGAATACTTGTGATTTTGGGTAAATATTTAAAAATCAATGCAAAGTACTTCAACAAGGGCAAATTCAAAATATTCTGAAAATTAAAATCTGATGGCAAGAAAAAAATTTGCGTGAAGGGGTCCTCCCCCCAGTTACATAAAAAAGCATTGGTTCAGGTTTCACATTAAACATCCCAAAACAGACACAATTCTGGGCTGGGATATATCACAATTCTGACAGCTGAGGTGGTGAAAAATTGGTGAAACTTTTTGGAATGTTACACAGACAGATTACAGAGTTTAACGCTTTAAAGGTACAGAACGCTGGCTTCTGAACACAATTCCTCCGGTGTCTCGCCGCCTCAGCTTTGTGTTTCAAAATCACAGTTTTCTCCCATATTGATTGATTTCTGTATTTAATACATAATTCTCTATAATTTGATAATGCTGCCAATTTGACGAGTAAAATGGCTGAACTCTGGATTAATCAGTGGATTTATTGTTTGAGCTTTATCAATAAAAATAGAACAGTGTAAACATTTAAATGTCCAAAAATATTTTTCTGTCTTAGCAAAGCAAGATACGTTCTTCATGTAAATGATTAAAACAGTTAAATAAAAGCTGTGACTACAATCACAAATTATTTGATTGCAGGGGCAGCTGGTCATGGGAGGGCACTGGACCACTGCGCCCTCAAAATACTGAGACATGAAAATATACTAGAATATAATTAATTAAGGAATAACAAAAAAGTACGGTTTGCAAAGAGTCAGAGTCAATGTCAGTATTGATTTAAGTGTGTTGCAACATTTCTTTTCAGTGTTTTCATTTTGTTTATTTGATTTTGGTTTGTGATAGTAAAGCCCACTTCCTGGTTGGGTCGGTGGTTACATGAAAGTGTACGGAAGATCATAACCTCCAGAGGAATTTCGCTCACCCATAACTCTGGCCGTAATACCCAGCCAACGACCACCACGGCCTTTGTGTTTCAAGTTCAACTTCTAGATACTTTTGTCTTACTTCCTCTGTGTGCTTTTGTAATCTTTAGACATCGCATAGTTCTAAGCAAAGATGAGCACAATGCACTCCTTGGAATCTTAAAGCACAGTTTGAAGCTTTGACTCCAAACGTATCACTGGCTGAATTCTAAACAAGAAATTGACAATAGTCTAACTAAGCTATGCTACCTAGTTATCAGTTGATAATGTCAGATAATATGTTCGATGTCGCTGACATTAATAAGTGAAGCTCTTCACTATCTGTGTATAATATCATCAAACAATAATTTAAAACTGAATAATGGTTGCAGAATCTCAACGTCATGATCGGGTACTTCATAACTGTCATTATGATTCTTTTTTATGACAATATTGTAATAATGTAAAGAAAGACATTTTTAGCCCTTCACCCTCTATGCTATACTCTCCATGTTCCTTGAGATTTAAATTATAGTTTAAACTTAGAAATAAAAGACAAATTATTGAAGAAACACTGTTCAATAGTTTATCACAGTGCATCCATTTGTTTTTGTTTTTTTTGTAGCAATGAAATGTACATTAAAAACTGAAATTGTGGCAGGCATATTTGTCTTTAGAATTAGAGATCAGTCCTACATACATTTTTTGGCATAACTGAAAATAATTGAGAATCACAGCTGCGAGTGTCACACAGCTTTTCTGGCCTTTCTTTGTGAAAAAAAAAAGACCAATTTAGGATTTTAGTACTGTGAAATTTACTTTTTTCTATTTTCTACTTTAAAATATTCAGGTAATCACAACGCTAGGAATACTCACAAATAGAGATGGGTATTGATAAGATTTTATCTATATCGATGCCATTATCAATTCTGCTTATCGATCCGATTCCTTATCAATTCCCTTATCAATACTTCTTGTGAATTTTCTGTGTACTAAAAGTAGGTCTTCTATGTCAAAAACATTTTATTGAGTCTTAAAGTAAATAAATATGAAATTGGTCAGTGTATCCTTGATCTCTGGACATAAATAGAAATAACCAAAATATGCAGTTTTTGTCAAAAGCATTTCCTTTCAGACATTACAGGCATAAATGTCACCCCATACCTCTCAGTTGAGCTCAGTCGGTTGCGCTACAAGTCAGCATCATTGTAATTCATAAAGAATGCAGACCGTCTCATTTTGGGAGGAAAACATTTTGGTTGTTGTAGTTTAGTTTGTATTACAACATTTGGAATGAGGTGTCATTTGATTTAAAACACAGATTCGCTTTGAAGTTATTAATTCAGACTGGACTCTAACTTGACTCAGCAGAGAGTGGCGCAGCGTTTGGAGCTGGTCAAACGGAACGGAGGATGATTCTCATTTCTTACCTGCAACAAGACAAGAGTCCCAGTTAGTGACTTTAATCCACACAAAAGTGTCTATGATTGACATCTTTAAATGGCTTTGAGAGGGGTTAAGAAGCGGACTTCCCACTTCTGAAAATCAGCGAAGAAGAGAACCAACGAAGCAGTGGGTCGGAGCACTGCTTCATTGGTTCAAGCTTCAAAGCCAAGCCCTATATGTCGTGGACATGAACAAGTGAAGCTCTTCAGCATCTCATCATGTCATTTCCAGTTTGTGGCGTCGCCTACCATCGGTTTGTGGCTTGTTACGACAGCGTTGTCCGGTTTGTGGCTTTTTCCCCCACTGGGCAGTCCGGTTTGTGGCTTTTTCCCCACTGGGCAGATTTTTTTGTGCCATTTCCGGTTTGTGCCTCCGTCTACCATAGAGCGTGCTTTGCTCATATTAGGGTAGGATATGACATAATTCAAAGCAAATATTACAGTTGAAGCACATTGGCATATTTGAATTGAAGCTTTGAGTGTAAGTTAGTTTCGCAGGCTAAATTCAAAACAAGAAGCCAATGGTTGGCAGCATGCAGCTGAACAACTTCACCAGCTTCATTAAATAGTCATTTTTAACACATTTCAATGGTTCAACTATATTGGACATGCTCCTATGTAGCCTAACAGAGTAAAAATAACATACTGTGTAGGTTCGCTGGAACAGTTTAGTCTTTCTACAACATGATTGTTAAATATCTACATTGATTAAATATTTCCATCTGATGATAGGTGATACTGTGTGCGTGCAAGAGAGAGAGAGAGAGAGAGAGAGAGAGAGAGAGAGAGAGAGAGACAGCAAGAGTTAGCAAGGTTATGGTATTTGGATGCAAATATACACTCATTTGCCAGTTGATTAGGTACTCCTTGTGAAAAGTCATGTAGCTTTGTGGCAAATCCCCATTCATGAAGTAATGAAGGCGTGTCCTCTTAAAAATCAATACCACCAGCCACCACTGTATAACTGACAACAGTAAACAGCTAATGATTATAATGCAAAAGCACTAACCCTCAGCAGGAACGCAGTCTGTCCAATCTACTGTCACAGATGAGTTTTTTTTTATTTCTGTTGTGATAGATTTTGTGTATTAAATCGGATGACTGTAGACTAGACCACAAAACAAGCTTTCTCTGTGAGGGTGACAAGTTTTGCTCCAACTGATTGGTTACCTGAAAAGGTGAATTATGAAAAGTTCAGAGATTTTCAATATGTCCCAATCCCAATTCGAGTCATTAAATACTGAGTATCTGCTGATACCCAATCCACATCCCATATTTGTATTTTCTGAGATTACATGGGCAAAGACCACACAAAGCCAGTACATTAAAGCCAATCCAAAGTATATGCCTGACAGTATTACAGCTCTTCCAAGTATTAAAAAAAAAAAAAATCCACACTCAATCCAAGTTGCTCCTGAATTTTTATTTATTAATAAAAATTTAAATAAACAGTTTTGTGTTTTGTTTTGTTTTTTTAATCTAGATCATTGATTCCACTTGAGGACACCATGGTGACTTAGTGTTTGGCACCGCTCCTTCACAGTAAGGAGACCCTGGAATTGTTTACCCCCCTCATCCTTTCTGTGCAGAGTTTGCATATTCTCCCCATATTCGCATGGGTTCACTCTGAGTGTTTTAGCTTCCTTCCAGTTCCAAAGACCTTGCGATAGACCTTTCAGAGTGTTACCCGGCCTCTTGTCCAGTGACCTTTGGAAATGGCTGAAGCTCCCCCGTGACCCTTAAATGTAATATGTGGGAACACAAAATGAATGAATGATTGATTTCCGTGTAGTGCTGCATTGTAACAGTAAAACTAGGACACTCAGAATAATATTGATTGAGTGCACGTCAAAACTGGGCATGTTCAGTCATCCCATCCCATCCTGGAGTCAACAAAGAAACCATCTTCATTGCCACTGTGATACTGCCAGAACGATAGTGAGTTGTTACAAATACTAATTTTTGATATAATGCATTATATGATTCACCTATTATTATTGTTATTATCCAATCACCCATCTGGCTACGCAGCTGTACTGCCTCTGTTACCAAGACGAAAACAGACACAAGGACAAAAACCTTTACTCGTGTAAAAATTACTACCTGATTGGATGCATCACAGCTCTCTTGAAGCAGTGACAGACTGGCTGCTCCGTCTGACAGCATGACACAAAGCAAGAAGAAAAATCTATCCATAAAATAAAATAGGACAAGGCTCATCACTGAACAAATCCCAGACTGTGCAATCACCCAGCCCTAATTCTATGTACATGAAGAAATGATCCCACTATTAGCAAAACATAGAACTAAAACAACTTGTTTTACACTTTCATGACATATGTCACTGTACTCACTGTGTTTCTGAGCTCTGTTGAACTGTTCTGCACCTGTGACGCACCAAGATGGTTTGTGAAAGAGACAGTGTTTTGTATCACTCCTGCTGTTCCATCACCACGGAGAGGAGGAGTGACAAGCATCAGTTCCTTTCTGTTTAAAATAACATACCCCAGTTGCTTCTTGGAAATTTGAAATGTCATATTTTTAGGATGCATTGCCTCAGCAACTCTGGGGTACTTTAACAGATTTAATAACTTCCAACATGACTGGTGACGTGCAGAAATTTGTTGAAAAGGTGTGTAATACTGAAAAATTGCTATAACCTATTCTTGGTCAGGTGTCTTTTTAATATTTCCCCAAAGCACTCTTCACAGGTTCAGGTGACTTTATTTGTACCCGTAGGTAGATTTGACTTGCAGCAAACAGAAAAGGGCGTCCATGTTAGTCAAACACAGAGCAAGAAGTCAAACACAGCAAGGAGGTTGTGGGATCACTTCCCCCGTGGTTCTCCCTGTATTCACATGGGTTCTATCCAGGTGCTCCGGTATCCTCACACTTCCAAAGACATACATGTTAGGTGAATTAGTGACTCAAAATTGACCATAGGGATGTGAATGTGTTTGTTTGTCTACAGTATATGTGGCTCTGCGATAGACTAGTGTCCTGTCCAGGGTGGACCCTGCCTCATGCCCTGTGGCTGCTGGGATAGGCTCCACCCCATGACCCTTGATTGGGGTAAACAAGTATAGAAAATGAATGAATGAATGAAAAGCCATCTTCAGATCGCTGGTATCTAACAACCTGTTTTTCATCATATCTCACTGTAGCAACGAAGGTGTGGCACAAGGTCTGAAAGTGTGTTGGTATATTTGCTTTGTTCAAAGGATTTTGCAAAAATAAATTAACAGCTTGTAATTGAAATTTCACATGGGTCAAGGAATAAGCCATAAATTTTGGTTTGGATCCAGATCAAAGTGCAAAGCTGCCAGCCGTCCCGCAGTGGGCGGTATTTACCCGTGTCCCATGTCCCGCATGAGTGTGTATGGGATGCGCATTCGTCCGGCAGTTACGCTTTGCACGGTTGCCGCTCGTGAACATGCATGGCTGTCCCGTATTGGTATTTTCAAATGTTGCCAGGTATTAAAGTGGATCTTTTGCTTTGAACCCACAATCAGAATCGAAAGTCAGCAATTGTAATACAGCAGGTCTTTGACCACATCAGAATCAAAGGTTAGCAACTTGGGTCAAAGATCAAGAATATGATCAAACATGATGCAATCAGGGTAAAAATTAGTGTTTCGGACCAAAACCAGTAAACATGAGCAAAGATATGGATTAGAATTAGTGAACAGGATAAAAAACAGGATGTAATATGAGTGATCAGGAATAAACATTAGAATTGAAATCGGTAAACAGGATCAAAGGATCAAATATGAGCATTCAGGGACAAAGATCAACACTACTGGTCATCAATCAGAAACAAAACTGAGATGAAGATTAAGTCACAACCAAGACCAAAAGTGAATGTTCATGATGCCAGATAATGATCCAGGTGTGGTGCACATAAATGTAATTTTGGACAAATGGGCTCCAGGAGAGTGAACTATGGATTAGAAGGACTGAGAGCATTGCTGGAGGTACATATGCTCTACCAAGTGCACTTATGTTAAAAACAGTATGATTGTGGCTCCATGTGTTTGTGCTTCTGGGCTTTTGTATTTAATAATGAGTGTGTAGTAATGCACAAACACAGTGGACAAGTACATGAGCAGAACCACATGCTGCATCGAGTTGTGGGTCAAATGTCACACAGACAACATCCCCATAAAGTTTTGGTGTAAACTCTTTGAAACACTCTGCTTGCTGTTTATGAAGGAGGACGTTTGGGTTTAGTGCTACATGCACACACACCGCAGACAAGCCAACTTGAAAAGAAAATCTCTGATGGCAGAAATTGTAGTCAGCATCTTCACAGAGTGTGTTTTAGACCACAAGGCAAAGGAAGTGCTACTAAATTTTTCACAAAACATCTACTTAGTTTTTCCTCTACGTGACAGTTGTACCAAATGGGATCAGCATTTTGGTTCGTCTAGTTTTGTATTTGACTGGCTGAAAGAATATTTACACAAGAACACATATAAGGCTTCAGTGACTCACATCAGTGACAATGATCATAAAAAAAGACATCTTTCCCAAATCACGCTTTTAGAACTCCAGGTCAGGGCCTCATGTACAAAGACTTGCATGGACTTTCTACTAAAACTTTGCGCACATCAAAACCCTGAATCTGGCGTAAGCACAAATATATTCAGATGTATGAAAGTGTGCGTTGGCATGAATTCACGCACGTTTCATTTGTACATGCCACTGGACATGGAACTGAGCTTCTGATAGAAAGGGCAGACCAGCTTCTTGCTGAAGCAAACACAAAGTATCAGCACGGCTGTGTCCTCAGCTGTGATGACTATGGCTCTGTATCCATCCTGTGCAGCATGCCAGGCATGAAGAAGCATGCGTGTATCAGCCTCCTCTTGGGTTGTCTTCAGTGCTTGGATTTCATTCCAGTGATCCTTCTTGATGAGGTAACATGCTTCTCCAAATGTCACATACAGTGATTTTTCCTGCAGCTTCTCCATTTTCTCAGGCTGCTTCCACTGTTCGATGAAGAATTTGGCTTGTTGACTTGACTTGTTTTGTTCTCAGGGTTTCTCAGAAACTTCTTCCACTGCAACATGTTGTGACCTGGAGCAATCTTCTTCCACTGTGTGCCCGTGGCAGAACCTCTGTTGCATCTCTTAGCATTCTTGATAGATGCTTCCCTGTAGACATCGAACACAACATCAATCCTTATACTATCAGTGCCCTCGTTCAGTAGCTAGGTTCAGTACAGAATCTGCCAACTGGGCAAATGACTTGCCATCCCCCTTCAGCTTGTGGACAATGCTCATTCCATCAATGATACATGCTGAAGGTTGTGGAATGTCTTCAGCTGGTGACACCATTTTCTCCAGCTCTCTTGCAAGAGCAGCTTTGTTTGTCTTGCACAGGGATCCATCGCCATTTGCCAGTGACCATAGTAGTGGTCCTAGTGGATGTGCCATGACCTCTCTGATGGGCAAGTCTCTGCTTTGAGCTATGATTATCATGTGACCAAAAAGGTTTCTATCTGCCTTCAGCTCCACTTGTTTCCCTTGAGCTTTGCCACCTGCCTGCTTTCTCATGTTGAGGATAATCATAATTCAGTCTTGGTCTTCACTCCAGAACTGACTTTGATTGTTTAGAAAGAAGTAATTTTCAAACTCTTAACTAAAGTAATTTCCAGGGAAGATTCTGGGAAGTGGCAGAATCTTTCTGCAGTGCCTCTGATGCAGCTGTCCTCAGATAGCTCTTAAAAGTTTTCCCTCCTGAAAGCCAGCCTAATTACAAGCCGTTTCCTTAAAATCTGAAAAAGAAGCTTAATTAAATGTAACAACTTTATTTTTAGACAATGCTATAGGCTTCAACAACATTATATACCAAAAGTGGTGGAATTTTTCAGAAAGATCTCCATACGCCATAGTGTTTCATATGCGCTATATGGCAAAAAGTAAAGCACCTTCAAAACATGACTAAGCTGCTTATCTGGAATGTTTAACATGGCTTAATGTGCATATATATGCCCTACAAACAGATTGCCACAGGTGAGGTTTTGCCACCTTAGGTGGTACCGACCAAGGGAGTAACTTTGATTTTGATATTGGTGGGGACACAAAAGTGCTCCAAGACAAAGATTTTTTTTTTTTTTTGCATTACCAATCATAAGTTCATGTCATGCAGATGTTATAGGTTAACGAGCCATCTCAGTGGTTAGGGAGTTGGTCTTTCAATCACAGGGTTGCAGGCTCAAATCCCAACCTTACCTCTCTTTACACCTCCATCCATGACTGGAGTGACCTTGAGCAAAGCAACTAATCCAACATTGCTCCAGCTATACATTTAAATTGAATTCATCAAGGATGGATATTTAACATGAAGTATTGCAATGACCCTATCTGCTAGTGTTGTGACGTTCGTGAATAGGGATGGGTATTGATAAGATTTTATCGATATCGATGCCATTATTGATTCTACTTATCGATCCAATTCCTTATCGATACCTCGTGAATTTTGTACTAAAAGTAGGCTTTACAGGTTTTCTATGTATTTCATTGAGTCTTAAAGTAAATAAATATGAAATTAGTCACTGTATCCTTGATCTCTGGACATAAATAAAAATAAACAAAACAGTGTTTCGCTTTGAAGTTATTAATTCCAACTGGATTATATTGTTCTAACTTGACTCGTCAGAGAGCCGCGCAGCGTTTGGAGCTGTGTGAACAGAACAGAGGACGATTCTTGTTTCTTTCTCGCAACAAGACAGGAGTCCCAGTTAGTAACTTTAATCCGCACAAAAGTGACTCACGATTGACATATTCAGGGATGAAAGTGACGAAAACCAAAAAAGATGAAACCCAAAATTACCCCCCAACACCACCTGCACGAAAATGAATTCTAGAAGCTGTGAAGTGCAATCTGGGACTATTCCAGACAATAAACTGCAGTGAGTGCAGCATCCATTTAGTGAGAAAAAAAAACAACTTTCCTTATTCAAATTCATTCTAGTAGTATTCTGCTCTTACTAGGATGCAGCAGTTTTCTAGCTTGGCAGATAGTTCTGGAGGAAATCACTGAAGAAATTAAACTGAAAATATGGTTTGACCGAAACAAATTGTTATTAAACTTAAATAAGACAGGGATGAAATGGAGGTGTAAGAGTCACTAGGTGTTCACAGGAAACATTTATTTATTTCTGTATGTATTTATGTATGTTCATTGTTAGTTGGTTTTATATTTTCTGTTGTGTTTCTATTCAGGTTCTTTTTGTCTCTTTCTCTAAAACTGTATGTAATAATTATATATTGTATATAATAATCATTAGATTATAATATATAAACAAAAATAAATTAAAAAAATATTACAATTTGAAAACAAATGCACCCGAACGTGATGACAGCTGCAACTGCTTAATGCTAACTTTTAACATTGAAAATGCCATAGATATGCTAACGTGTTAGCATTGCTCCCGTTTTTAAGTTATAAAATACATCTATCAACTGTTTCAGAAGACCATAACAGGTCAGTTTAACATAAAAGAGGTAAATAATACTCACAGACGTATGTTCTTTAGGGTTTTAGTAGGGGAAAATTAAGCGAAAGAAAGAAAGAATAAACAAAGCAATCGAAGTACTGTTTCAATCTGCGAACCACTGCGTCGATTGGTTCAAGGTTCAAAGCAAAGCCGCGCTGCAGAAAAGTTGATTACGGACCCGCTGCAGGGTCTGTAATCAATGTAGAGAAATGATCATTTTCCTGACAAACACCCCCCAAAATAACAGCGACTCTGAAGGACCTATAACAGAATCGTTAAGCAAAAAGCTTATTGATGTCGGTGGATCGAATCATTTCTTAACGATACCCGAAATGAACCGGTTCTCGATACCCATCCCTATTCGTGAATGAATCGATTCCCGTTTGTCTGTCTGTTATTGTGTCCGCCCGCGCAGTCTTTTAATAAGTTCCCTGCAACTGTGCAGTAGCCTAGCTCTAACGATGCGTCCTGCCACGTTGCTAAAACCTGCCTAGTGCCTAAAGAGCAGAAGAAGCCTAATGCTTTTAAGAAGGGTTTCCATTCATGAAAGGGATTTTGCTTAGTTTTTAAAGCCCGACGGAGACCCTGCACTTACATTCCTGACTGTGAAGAATGAACGAATATCTCATTTCTTGGGAGGGGGGCCGTCATCCATTACCAAATATCACCGAAGTCTAGCTCAAGACAGAGAGATAGGGGCGGGGGGGACGGGGGTCGATGGGCGGTCGCGGCCACTGTGGGAAGTGTGCTGCTTGGAGTGACAAGTGGGATAGCCAACTAAGTTAGTGAGAAATGGGTAGCTAATCAGCAGTGTTGCCACAGTTACTTTGAAAAAGTAATCCAATTACTGATTACTGATTCCTCCTTGAAAAAGTAACTTAGTTACTTTACTGATTACTCAATTGGAAAAGTAACTAAGTTAGATTACTAGTTACTTTTTTAGTTACTTTCCCCAGCTGCCGACAACAACCCTCTGCCACCTCAACATGACAATGATACTTGTTTTGCCAAAACTCACTTTATAGTCACCCTTTCTTGGCTTCAATGAAAATAAATACTTGTTTTATAAAAGTAAACTAAAGACCTCTTTCTTGACCTCATATTTAACTGGTGACAGCACTGTAACAGTAAAACTTGCAATTTCTAAATGAATATTGTACCTAAATTTTTGTATCTATTTCAAAATATTCCCCTGGCGCCACCCGTTGGAATGTTTACTAAAATGTCAGCGTTAATTAGGAAATTTATTTGGAATAAGAAACATTCCCAAATTTGTCTGTCATTATTATATCTCCCATTTGACACTGGGGGTTTGAAATGCCCCAATATCTATTGTGTATTATCTGGCTACTCAGTTAAGAACAATCATGTTTTATTTCAACTCTCAGAATTCTCCCTCTTGGGTGGATATAGAATCCAGCTATGTTGCCTTATCATTGAATTTATATTTGTATTCTGAGGAACCAAAACAGCTTAAGGCTAATATCAATAACCCAATAATCCGAAATATGATTGATGTATGGTATACTGTAAAAGAATTAATGAATATGGATAACAATATCTCACAATTTAGCCCTATCTGGGGAAATGCGCTATTTAAACCAGGAAAGATGGATGCAGGTTTCCGTATCTGGGCTAGGAAGGGACTTGGGAAAATTGGGGACCTTTTTAGAGATGAAGTAATTATGTCTTTTGGGGAATTAATCCTGAAATACAATGTTCCACGCAAACATTTTTTTAAATACTTGCAAATTCGGAACTTTTTAGCTTCAATGCAAAAGCAGTCTATCCAAATTCGAACCCTTAATCCCTTAGAAGAGTTGATTACAAAAAGTTGCACAAAGAAAGGGTTGATTTCATTGTTTTATAATTGGCTTATTACAGGTTCCCCTGAAACATCTTTTTCTAAACTTGCATCCTGGAAAACGGACTTGAATGTCGACATGTCCGAAGATGATTGGAGAACAACCTGTCTCAGATCTCAAAAACAATCATTTAATACTAATTTAAAATTAATACAATATAATTGGATAATGCAAACATATGTAACCCCGGTGAAATTGAATAAATACAATTGTAGAATTCCTGACACATGTTTCAAGTGTGCAGAAGCCAGAGGGACATTTGTGCATTGTATTTGGGAATGTGAAAGGATTCAGGACTTCTGGCAGGAGGTGATGACTATAACTAGCCAAATTGTAGGCATGCGCATCCCTTTTGATGCCAAGATGATTATATTTAATTTATATTCAAAACATGTTAAATTGAGACCTCATCAACTTAAACTGGTAAATTACGCTATCTTGCAGGCTAAACGTTTGATATCATTAAATTGGAAAAAGTCTCAACCTCCTGCTATAGGAGCTTGGATTAAGTACATGGCGGACTGTATGGCTATGGAAACAATTACATATTTTCTTAAGAACAGACTGGATTAATATGAGGACATTTGGAAACCATTTGCAGAATTTATCAAAAAAGAAGATATCTGACAATTCCTACAGAAGTAAATCTTAATTTGTTTTTTATTTACAATTTGTGTCTTCTTCAGTGTATATAGGATGTACTGCAGCCTCTATTTGTGTGTGGTTAATATGTATGTATGTATGTGTATATATATATATATATATATATATATATATATATATATATATATATATATACGAGGTCTATTAGAAAAGTATCCGACCTTATTATTTTTTTAAAAACCATATGGATTTGAATCACGTGTGATTACATCAGACATGCTTGAACCCTCGTGGGCATGCGAGAGTTTTTTCACGCCTGTCGGTTATGTCATTCGCCTGTGGGCCGTCTTTGAGTGAGGAGTTGCCCACCCTCTCGGCGATTTTTTCATTGTTTAGGAATGGCTCAGACTGCTGCTTTGTTTGATCAAATTTTTTTCAAAACTGTAAGGCACAACTGAGTGGACACCATTCGATAAATTCAGCTGGTTTTCGGTAAAAATTTTAACGGCTGATGAGAGATTTTGGTCTGGTAGTGTCGCCGTAAGGACGGCCCATGGCGCCTGACGGCGATCTGCGCTTCGAGGCGGCAGCGTCTCGCCGTTTCAAGTTGAAAACTTCCACATTTCAGGCTCTGTTGATCCAGGAAGTCGTCAGAGAACAGAGAACTTTCAGAAGAAGTCGGCATGAGGAGTTTATTCAGACATTCCATTGTTAATGGACATTTTGTAATGAAAGAACGTGCGAGCAGAGTCGCATGTCGGGCCGGACCCGACCGCGGGGGGTCGCGACAGGAAAAACACCTCCGTTGGAAACCTTAACGGGCAAGTTGGAACATGCCCAAGCTGTTAAACAATTTCTCAGTTACTCACTTGTTGAAAGCCATCAAAAGCCGCCTGAATTTTACAAATGGTTTTCAACACGGAGGTGTTTTTCCTGTCGTGGCGCACACAGATTTGCCGAGTCGTCATGGAAACGACTCGGCAAATTTGCGCGCACGTCTTTCATTAAAAAATGTCCTTAAACAGTGGAATGTCCGCATAAAGTCCTCATGCCGGCCTCTTCTGAATCTTCTCTGTTCTCTCACGACGTCCTGGGTGAATTAAGCCTTAAATTAGGATGTTTTCAGGTCGAAACAGGCCGACGATGGCGCCTGGAAGCGCTGCACAACGTCCTGCTCTGTGGGAAGTCCTTACAGCGACAGAAACACCCCATAATCTCTCATCAGCCGTTAAACCTTTCACCGAAAACCAGCTTAATTTCTTGAATAGTGTCCACTCGGATATTCCTCACAGGTCCAGAAAAAATGTTGATAAAGCAACGCGCGCCGTCTCGAGCAGCGTGTGAAACAAAGGAATTCAGCCGAGAGGGCGGGACCACATCTCACTCAAGGCCTGCCCACAGGGAAATGACGTCACCGACACGCGTGAAAAAACTCATGCATGCGCACGAGGGTTCAAGCATGATTGGTGTAATCGCATGTCATTCAAATCCATATAGTTAAAAATAAAAGGGTTGGTTTATTATCTAATAGACCTCATATATATATATATATATAGAGAGAGAGAGAGAGAGAGAGAGAGAGAGAGAGAGAGAGAGAGAGTTATTTATATGTTGACTGGAGAGAACGGGGTGGGAGGACCGGGTATGAGTTTGAAAAATAACGTTGTGTAAATGTAATATTTACTGTATGTTGTTGCAGAATAATAAAAATATTGTTCAAAAAAAAACTTGCAATTTCTAACCTACATTGTTTATAAATGTAACTATTAAATTCATTCTAACATTTTCTAACATTTAAATTCTCTCTAAACATTTTACTTGTCGAAATTATTATTATTTTAAGTAGTATTAGTAGTTGTAGTAAAAAAAAAAAAAAAAAAAAAGCTTCAAAACTGGACCTTTAATCTAGGGGTGTTGTGGGGGGGGCACATCCCTGCCCCACGCCCCCATTCCATCTGGATTCGCCCCTGCTTTGGCGTTTGAGCACAAAGAATGGATAACATTTATTTATGCAGAAAACATGACCAGAGTTACAGGTAAGAAAGTTTTATTGTGTTTTCACATCATGTGGTCCTCAGAAAGAGAGTTTAGGTGCATTTGAGTGGAAAATAGTGTTAGTTGTTGACGCGCCGCGGAGGATCAGCTGTTTTTAGCAGCAGATATGGAGCAGCTCGGAGAAAAAAAAAGCATAAAAATGTCTTTGTAAAGCTCAGTGCAGGTGTGCTGTTGTCACTGTGCTTTAAGAGGTGAGGACGAGTCGTAGCTGTTGCAGAAAAACGCGGATGAAAAGCTCACTGCTCGATTAAAGTGTGTAGTTCAGTCAAACTCCGACCCCCTGCCCACAGACCAAGTTTAATGCTGCTATCGACCCATAATGCAAAAATAATAGTAAAGCACAGTGACTTGGAGAAGTAACTTTAATCTGATTACTGATTTGGAAAGATTAACGCGTTAGATTACTCGTTACTAAAAAAAAAAAGTGGTCAGATTAGACCGGCATCACTGCTAATCAGACAAGGATATCTACGTTAAAGAGGGGGGCTGAGCAGTGGCATACATTTAACCCTTTATGTGCCATAATAATGGAGGACAGCAGTTTTACTGGTCGTGATTACACAGTAGGGGGCTGAATATTGGTGGGGACGTGACCCTAGCGTCCCTACCCAAAATTACGCCCTAGGTACCGACATCTGGCTTGGCCCATGGACTAATCAGAAAACATGAACACAGAAAAGAAATTATACTATAGACAAATGGAAATTACAGGGAGACACGCAGGGACAGTTTATTCAGTACACTGTTAAACGGATCAATCATGAAACTGGACAAATGTTCGTGGGAGCCTAGCGTGTGAGGCCGACATGCTGCACACACACTGACATTAAAAAGGTGAGGCGTGCCTCCGCTGACCATTCACAATTTACATGCGTTTTTTTTTTTTGTTTTGTTTTTTGACAAATACGGAGCACAGGAAGCCTGTTAAGAAGCTCTTCAGCTCACCATCAAAAATAATAAAAAAAAAACATTAATAAGAACAATAAAAAACATATTTGAATGTGCACATGCCCAAATGTGCCCGCTCTGGTTTTCATTCAGAACAATTACACAAATAAACTAAACGCAAGCACCCCCCACCCCCCAAATCATCCTGCAGCCTCCATATATGATTTGAACATTGATGGAACATTGAGACAGATGCAGTGTGGTCAGCACCTGTGTGTGTGCAGACAACCCCTAGGTTCTTGTCGTATTGCGCTCTGGGCTGTAACTGAGTTATGGTCTTTCCTCTCTCCGTTGAGGTACTATGGAAGTTCATACCAAAAATGTCTACATTAATAGCACCAATGACTGGGTTTCTACACAAAGATGTCAAGAGGGAGTGGACAGAATCACGTCAAAAGGTTTTGGGGAAGTTAAGAAACAGCTCATTTTGAACAAAGTCTTTTTACATTTCAACCCAGATTTGCCACTCATTGGCATGTGATGCTTCACCAGTAGGTGTCAGTGCAGTGATCTCACAACAAATACCAAATGGAAGTGAAAAACCAATTGCATTTTCTTCCAGACTGCTCATAAAAGCAGAGAAAAACTACTGACGAACTAAAAAAAAAAAGCATTAGGCCTAGTTTTTGGAGTAATGAAGTTTAATGAGTACTGATTTGGACACAAGTTCACTCTGATCACTGATCACAAAATGGTACAAAAAGGTAGAAACCATTAGAGCAACATGGGAATGCAGATGCATTATCCAGACTGCAAATAGCAGGAGAAAATTTTCAAAGGTCAAATCCAGTGTTCAGAGTTTCTTACCTAGACAGTCTGCCTATCACAGCTCAGCATATTACACGTGAAACCGAGAGAGACCCCACACTGGTGAAGGTGAAACAATATGTTTTGTCAGGTTGGCCAAAATGTGTCTGATAAGGCTATTTAGTAGTATGTGAGATGAAAATTTGATCTGACTGTGGAAGATGATTGTTTACTTTGGGGATCACAACAAACAGTTGCCCCAAGGCGCTTTATATTGTAAGGCAAGGCCATACAATAATTATGTAAAACCCCAACGGTCAAACCCTACACAAACCCTAGGAACTACAAGTAAGCCTGCAGTCTGAGAGAGAAGCGCTCTATTGTTCAGAAACAGTCGAATGTGAAAGGAAGAGTTTCTCTGTGGGACAAGCAGTACTTATAAGAAACTACAGGGGAGGAGAGAAATGGGTGAATGGTGAAATTACCCAGGCTTTGGCTCCTGTTACATATTTGGTGTCAGTAAATGGGAATTGTATCAAAAGATGTGAATCAGTTACTGGAAGAAAAGAAAAATAATGTCAATCCAGACATTGTGAATGATGACCATTTTGCTTTTGTAACAGTCTCACATTTAAGCCTAATTTAAGTTATTTGTCCATATCTTTCACTCCTCCACCATCTCGCGGTAAAGTAGAGGGACCATTTATTTTAATATTTAGTTCCGTCCCATCCCTAATTAAATACACAATCAACCACACCACGCTATGAGAGCAACATGTTTACCGCTCATCTCCGTGCATCAGAAAGGAAAGATGTGAAGATTAATAAGATAAACAAGACCTTGTGGATGTCAACTCATGAGGTTTGTCCAGATTTTTTTTTTGTTGAATTGTATTTAATTGATGGACAATTCATGTTTTAATGTTTTTCACAGGTTGCCAAAGGTTGTGAAGACAACAAACCCTGTTTTTAACCACCTTGTGCCTATACTAAATCCTTGAAGGTGCTGCTGCTTTTGATTTTGAAAATGAACTGAATGATACAGAAAATGAGTCAAAGGACACTGCAGGTGAACAGTTAACGAAATGTTCTCAGAACATTGTTCCTTAGGTTTTGGTGGAAATGGACCGAGCTGTGGAAGATCCTGTGGGTACACAATGTGGGGAGTATCCAAATGTGCACCCTCCACAATGTTTGGACTTGTAACGGAATTTTACTACAGAAATGTAAATCATAACAATGTGTGTAAAAGAAACTGCACATTTGTTAAAGAACAGAAAAGAGACAACTGCACTTAAAGTCTACAGGGGAGGACGGAAGATTCTGATAATGCAGTAACCAGTGTTACCTGAAAGGCGCTATAAGCACCGGTATATAAGGCTGTGACTGTGTACAGTAAGTAGGTGGGTGGCTTATGGAAACCAGTCTGTTGTTTAAAGCCTGTTGTAATAAAGTTCGCAATCGTTCTTGTGCAAAGTCATTGGTTTCCTTGGCTATATTCAAACAACTTCTGTACACAACAGCCTGAACATTCAGGCATGCACAGATGTAACACACAGTAGTCTGTAAAAAATGGTAACGTAAATGGATGTGCGCCGTTATTGAATTCCTCAAGTACAGGGTTGTGCATTGAAGCTGATTCATTAACGAAAGAAGACTGTCCAATCCAATCCAATCCACCTTTATTTGTATAGCACATTTTAAAAACAACAAGGTTACCAAAGTGCTGGACAACAGATAAAATATATTTTTTAAAAAGTTAAAATACAGTAGATTAGGAACATATTAGAACAAAAGGAAGATATCAGATAAAACACTAAAAAGATAAAAACACAATAAAAACAGAGACAGAAGACCACACAACGCTCATGCAGTATTAAAAACCATGGAATTAAAAAAAAGTTTTTAAACGAGATTTTAAAATATCCAGGGTAGGGGCCATTTTAATATGAGTGGGCAGCTCATTCCTTAACTTGGGAGCCAACACTGAAAAAGCACAGTCCCCCCTGGTCTTTTGTCTGTTTTTTGGCACCACAAGACGGAGCTGATCAACAGCTCTCAATGCTCTCGTGGGGGCATAGACATGTATAAGATCAGCAATATACTGAGGTGCCAGGCCATTTAGTGACTTAAAAACAAACAATAAAGTCTTAAAATGTATTCTAAAACAGACAGGAAGCCATTGGAGACAGGCGAGAATGGGGGTGATGTGATCATACTTACGAGTGCCTGTTAAAAGATGAGCAGCCGCATTTTGGACTAACTGTAAGCGGGCAAGGGAGGACTGGTTAATGCCAGTATACAGTGCATTACAGTAGTCCAAACGGGTCAAGATAAAAGAATGAATCAAACACTCAAAATCATTAAAAGAAACATTTGATTTTAGATAAACGCCTCAGATGATAAAAACTTGTTTTAACCACTGAGTTTATCTGTTTATCAAGTTTAAAATCACTGTCCATTTTAACATCAAGGTTTGTGACAATGGGTTTTACATATGGGTGTAGGGAGCCCAGATCTACAGAGGAGACACCACAGGCTCGACTGGGTCCAAACACCATGACCTCGGTTTTATCTTCATTTAAATTTAAAAAATTAGAAGCCATCCATGCCTTGATGTCCTTTAGACACTCTATATAGCAAGGCATCAGGGAGCTCTTGTCATTTTTCTTAAGGGGTAGATAAATTTGGGAGTCATCTGCATAAAAATGGTAGGAGAGGCCATGTTTTTTTTCAAAACTAAACCAAGAGGGAGCATGTATAAAGAGAAAAGGATGGGCCCAAGAATAGAACCTTGAAGAACTCTGCAAGAAAGGGGAGCAGTAGATGAGGTGAAATCACCAATCCTCACTGAAAAGCACGTCTCAGACAAGTGTGATCAGAAGCACTCCAAGGGAGCATCCCTAATACCAACACAGTGCTCAAGACGAGAAATGAGAATTGTGTGGTCGACCATATCAAACGCGGCAGTGAGATCTAAAAGCATAAGAACAGCTGAGTCACTAGAGTCAGTAGTTAATAACAAATCATTAAAACCCTTAAAAGTGCAGACTCAGTGCTATGTAATGCTTTAAAGCCAGACTGAAAAATATCAAGAATATCATGTTCTTCCCAAAAAGACTGCAGCTGTACAAATACAGTTTTCTCCAAGATTTTAGCGATGAATGAAAGCTTTGAGATCAGTCTGTAATTAGAAAGAACTAAGGTGTCGAGATTTGGTTTCTTTAGCAGATGTTCCACAACTGCTTCTTTAAAATACAGTAGTGTTCGGAATAATAGTAGTGCTATGTGACTAAAAAGATTAATCCAGGTTTTGAGTATATTTCTTATTGTTACATGGGAAAACAAGGTACCCATAGATTCAGTAGATTCTCACAAATCCAACAAGACCAAGCATTCATGATATGAACACTCTTAAGGCTATGAAATTGGGCTATTAGTAAAAAAAAGTAGAAAAGGGGGTGTTCACAATAATAGTAGCACCTGCTGTTGATGCTACAAACTCAAAACTATTATGTTCAAACTGCTTTTTTAGCAATCCTGTGAATCACTAAACTAGTATTTAGTTGTACGAGGTCTGTCAATAAAGTATAGGTCTTTTTTATTTTTTTCAAAAACTATATGGATTTCATTCATATGTTTTTACGTCAGACATGCTTGCACCCTCGTGCGCATGCGTGAGTTTTTCCATGCCTGTCGGTGACGTCATTCGCCTGTGAGCACTCCTTGTGGGAGGAGTCGTCCAGCCCCTCGTCGGAATTCCTTTGTCTGAGAAGTTGCTGAGAGACTGGCGCTTTGTTTGATCAAAATTTTTTCTAAACCTGTGAGGCACATCGAAGTGGACACGGTTCGAAAAATTAAGCTGGTTTTCCGTGAAAATTTTAACGGCTGATGAGAGATTTTGAGGTGATACTGTCGCTTTAAGGACTTCCCACGGAGCGAGACGTCGCGCAGCACTCCCAGGCACCATTGTCAGCCTGTTTCAAGCTGAAAACCTCCACATTTCAGGCTCTATTGATCCAGGACATCATGAGAGAACAGAGAAGTTTCAGAAGAAGTCGGTTTCAGCATTTTATCCGGATATTCCACTGTTAAAGGCGATTTTTTTAAAGAAAGACGTGCGGGCGGATTGCAGCGTCGGCTCGCAGCCGCCGCGACGCTCCGCCACAGGAAAAACACCTCTGTTGGAAGCCTTAAGGACAAGTTGGAACATGTCCAGCTGTTAAACAATTTCTCATATACTCACTCCACTGAAAGCCATCAAAAGCTGCCTGGATTTTACAAATGGTTATCAACACGGAGGTGGTTTTCCTGTGCCGCCGCACCGCGCCGGCTGCGTCCCGACGCGCGGACCCGTCCGCACGTCTTTCATTAAAAAAATCTCCTTTAACAGTGGAATATCCGGATAAAATGCTGAAACCGACTTCTTCTGAAACTTCTCTGTTCTCTCACGACGTCCTGGATCAACAGAGCCTGAAATGTGGAGGTTTTCAGCTTGAAACAGGCTGACGATGGCGCCTGGGACCGCTGCGCGACATCTCGCTCTGTGGGAAGTCCTTAAAGCGACAGTATCACCTCAAAATCTCTCATCAGCCGTTAAAATTTTCACGGAAAACCAGCTTAATTTTTCGAACCGTGTCCACTTCGATGTGTCTCACAGGTTTAGAAAAAATTTTGATCAAACAAAGCACCAGTCTCTCAGCAACTTCTCAGACAAAGGAATTCCGACGAGGGGCTGGACGACTCCTCCCACAAGGAGTGCTCACAGGCGAATGACGTCACCGACAGGCGTGGAAAAACTCACGCATGCGCACGAGGGTTCAAGCATGTCTGACATAAAAACATATGAATGAAATCCATATAGTTTTTGAAAAAAATAAAAAGGACCTATACTTTATTGACAGTCCTCGTATAACCACAGTTTTTCATGATTTCTTCACATCTGCGAGGCATTAATTTTGTTGGTTTGGAACCAAGATTTTGCTCGTTTACTAGTGTGCTTGGGGTCATTGTCTTGTTGAAACACCCATTTCAAGCATAAGGCAGAAGAGGGCATAATGACCTCTTCAAGTATTTTGACATATCCAAACTGATCCATGATACTTGGTATGCGATATATAGGCCCAACACCATAGTAGGAGAAACATGCCCATATAATGATGCTTGCACCACCATGCTTCACTGTCTTCACTGTGACTGTGTCTTGAATTCAGAGTTTGAGGGTCGTCTCACAAACTGTCTGCAGCCCTTGGACCCAAAAAGAACAATTTTACTCTCATCAGTCCACAAAATATTCCTCCATTTCTCTTTAGGCCAGTTAATGTGTTCTTTGGCAAATTGTACCCTCTTCTGCACGTCTTTTATTTAACAGAGGGACTTTGCGGGGGATTCTTGTAAATAAATTAGATTCACACAGGTGTCTTCTAACTGTCACAACACTTACAGGTAACTCCAGACTGTCTTTGATCATCCTGGAGCTGATCAATGGGTGAGCCATTGCCATTCTGGTTATTCTTCTATCCATTTTGATGGTTGTTTTACATTTTCTTCCACGCGTCTCTGGTTTTTTTTGTCCATTTTAAAGCATTGGAGATCATTGTAGATGAACAGCCTATACTTTTTTGCACCTGCGTATACATTTTCCCCTCTCCAATCAACTTTTTAATCAAACTACGCTGTTATTCTGAACAATGTCTTGAACGTCCCATTTTCCTCAGGCTTTCAAAGAGAAAAGCATGTTCAACAGGTGCTGGCTTCATCCTTAAATAGGGGACACCTGATTCACACCTGTTTGTTCCAGAAAATTGACGAACTCACTGACTGAATGCCACACTACTATTATTGTGAACACCCCCTTTTCTACTTTTTTTTTACTAATAGCCCAAATTCATAGCCTTAAGAGTGTGCATATCATGAATGCTTGGTCTTGTTGGATTTGTGAGAATCTACAGGTACCTTGTTTCCCATGTAACAATAAGAAATATACTCAAAACCTGGATTAATCTTTTTAGTCACATAGCACTACTATTATTCTGAACACTACTGTATGCTGGGACAACATCGGAAGCAAGACTGTTTATAATTTTTTGGACATAAGGTCCAATGGTCTCCCAGACCTCTTTAAAGAGGTGAAGAGGAACATTGTCTGTGGGACAGGAGGAGGGTTTAAGTTGAGTGACAGTTTTTGTGAGATGAAAGTGACACAGGCTCAAACAGGTTTAAGACAGCTGAGTAAGTGACAGGTATGGAAGGGTCAAAAGAGGGGAGTGAAATATGAGTTTTGATAGTTTCAACCTTATTAATAAAATAACAGAGAAAATCTTCACAGACTTGGGAAGAGGCTTCCAGACAGGTGGATTGGGGGGCATTTAAAATTAAATCAATAGTTTTAAAAAGAACACAAGGTTTATTAAAATTTTGGGAAATTATATCAGTAAAACAGGCTATGACCGGGTCTGTAACAGGCACAGCCACAGATGCATAGCATCAAGTGCAAATGCAATGTAGTCCTGACAGAATTTTTGGGCACCCTTGTCATTTTATTGATTTGAATACATTTAGCACTAATTATTGGAACACAAAATTGGTTTGGTAAGCTCACTGACCCTTGACCTCCTTACACAGGTGAATCCAATCATGAGAAAGGGTATTTAAGGTGGCCCTTTGCAAATGTTTCACTTCTTTGCATCTCATCTAATGAGTGGCAATAAGGTGGCCCTTTGCAAATGTTTCACTTCTTTGCATCTCATCTAATGAGTGGCAACATGGGAGCCTCTAAACAACTCTTAAATGACCTGAAAACAAACATTGTTCAACATCATGGTGCAGGGGAAGGATACAAAAAGCTGTCTCAGAGATTTCAGCTGTCAGCTTCCACTGTGAGGAACATAGTGAGGAAATAGAAGACCGCAGGCACAGTACTAGTCAAGGCCCGAAATGGCAAGCTAAGAAAAATCTCAGATAAGCTGAAAAGGACTTTTCGATCCTACATTGTCTTTTGGCCCCCACATTAAAGACATTATGAGGACTGCCTTCTTTCATCTGCGAAATGTGGCGAGGATTCGGCCCATCCTGTCTATGGCTGATACTGAGACTTTGATACATGCGTTTATTTCTTCCAGATTGGATTATTGTAATGTTTTATTTTCTGGCCTGCCGCAGTCTAGCATTCGAGGACTTCAGTTGGTACAGAATGCTGCTGCCAGACATTTGACACAAAGTAGAAGGTTTTACCACATTACTCCCATTCTGGCATCCCTTCATTGGCTACCGGTTTCTGCCAGATCGGATTTTAAAGTTTTATTGTTGGTTTATAAAATTGTTCATGGACTGGCACCTTCCTACCTGGCGGACTTGGTTAAACCCTACGTACCTGCGAGGCCCTTGCGTTCGCAGGGCGCAGGGCTTCTGTGTGTTCTGAGGATGAACAAAAAGTCTGTGGGGTATAGAGCCTTCTCCTACCGTGGTCTGGCTCTTTGGAACGATCTACCTGCTGTTATTCGGCAGTCAGACATGGTGGAGACTTTTAAATCAAGACTGAAGACCCACTTTTTTAGACTGTATTATCATGTTTCTGTTTGGTTTGTAATTTCTTTTTATTCTACTGTGTTTTACCTTTTTATTGTGCTTTTCTTGCTTTTAATTTTGATTTTAGATTAATTTGTGTTGTTGTGAATTGTGTGAAGCACCTTGGGGCGACTTTGTCGTGAGTTGGCGCTATATAAATTAATAAATTGAATTGAATTGAAAATTGAAATGAAGGATGGTGAGAACAGTCATAGTCAACCCACAGAGCTGCTCCAAAGACCTACAACATGATCTTGCTGCAGATAGTGTCTCTGTGCATCATTCAACTATACAGCGCACTTTCCACGAGATGCTGGATGAGAGAGTAATGCAGAGGAAGCCTTTTCTGCATACATGCCACAAACAGAGTTGCTTGAGGTATGCGAAAGGACATTTGGACAAGCCAGCTTCATTTTGGAATAAGGTGCTGTGGACTGATGAAACTAAAATTGTGTTATTTTGACATAACAAGGGGTGGGATGTATGGCAGAAAAGAACAGCATTCCAAGAAAAACACTTGCTACCTACAGTAAAATTTGGAGGTGGGTCCATCATGCAATGAAAGGTAATCCCAAAATGCCGCAATATGTGCCCAAGGGTTACTATACAAGGTCTGTCAATAAAGTAGCGGTCCTTTTTATTTTTTCAAAAACTATACGGATTTCATTCATATGTTTTTACGTCAGACATGCTTGAACCCTCGTGCGCATGCCTGTCGGTAACGTCATTCGCCTGTGAGCACGCCTTGGGAAGGAGTGATCCCGCCCCTTGTCGGATTTTCATTGTCTGGAAATGGCGGAATGAAAAGGACTTTTTTCCATCAGAATTTTTTCAGAAGCTGTTAGAGACAGGCACCTGGAAACCATTCGAAAAATTTATCTGGCTTTCAGTGAAAATTTTACGGGCTTCACAGAGAATAAGGACTGTTACTACAGCTTTAAGGACCCCTTTAAGGACGCTCGGCGTGCCGCGCTCCGAGCTGCGACGACGCGGCACAAGCCACCGGACCATTTCTAAATGGATGGCTCTGTGGATACGAGACCGTCGTGTGCTCTTTCTCTGGTTATCACAAGAGCTGGACATCAGCCATTTTCCGGCAGATTTCACTTTTAACAAGAGATTTTGTCATGGAAAGCCACGCGAAGGCTTCGCGCGTAAAGACCGATTCGCTTTGGAAGCGAGACAAAGGAACACCTCCGTTTCGGCGTGTCAGAGGACAAGTTTGGACATGCCTATCTCGGCTTTCAATGCTTACCAGTCCAGTAAGTATCAGAGAAATTGTGGAGAGCTGGTCATGTCCAAACTTGTCCTCTGACACGCCGAAACGGAGGTGATCCATTGTCTCGCTTCAAAAGTGAATCGGTCTTTACGCACGAAGCCTCCGTGCGGCTTTCCATGACAAAATCTCTTGTTAAAAGTGAAATCTGCCGGAAAATGGCTGATGTCCAGCTCTTGTGATAACCAGAGAAAGACCACACGATGGTCTCGTATCCACAGAGCCATCCATTTAGAAATGGTCCGGTGGCTTGTGCCACGTCATCGCAGCTCGGAGCGCGGCGCGCCGAGCGTCCTTAAAGGGGTCCTTAAAGCTGTAGTAACAGTCCTTATTCTCTGTGAAGCCTGTAACATTTTCACCGAAAGCCAGATAAATTTTTCGAATAGTTTCCAGGTGCCAGTCTCTAACAGCTTCTGAAAAAATTCTGATGGAAAAAAAGTCCTTTTCATTCCGCCATTTCCAGACAATGTAAATCCGACAAGGGGGCGGGACCACTCCTTCCCAAGGCGTGCTCACAGGCGAATGACGTAACCGACAGGCGTGGAAAAATTCACGCATGCGCACGAGGGTTCAAGCATGTCTGACGTAAAAACATATGAATGAAATCCATATAGTTTTTGAAAAGAATAAAAAGGACCGTTACTTTATTGACAGACCTCGTATAAAGGGAGAAAAGCAAGGGGCCTTAGACGGACCCCTGTGGAACCCTAGATTTCATGTCAATAAGGTTAGGTAATGTTGTTGTACAAGACACAATTAGAACGACCGGTCAGGTATGATGTCAACCATTCAAGGGCATTCCCAGTAATCCCAAAATGATTCTCCAGCCTGTCGAGTAGAATATGATGATCCACCATATCAAACGGAGCACTAAGATCTAACAGCACTAGAACCATAGTGGTGTGAATCCATTGCAAGAAGATCATTTACCACTTTAGTGAGAGAGAGCTGCCTCTGTTGAATGACTTGTTCTTAATGCAGATTACAGTGGCTCAAAAAGATTATTCTTAGTGAGGTAGTCCACGAGCTGCTGTGAAACCACTTTTACCAGAATTTTAGAGCAAAATGATATATTTGATATCGGCCTATATTTTTTTCATTATACTAGGTTCAAGATTAGATTTCTTAAGTAATGGTTTAATCACTGCAGATTAGAAACATTTAGGAAGGGATCCCGAAGTAAATGACATACTGATCATTTCCAACAGTCGGCTCAAGAGTGGGCCACAGGTCCTTAAACAGTTTTGCTGGTATAGGGTCAAATAAGCCCATGAAAATATACTCACCATCAAAGTGGTGAGCATTAACACCAATTTTCACAATGGCTTTGTCACCTGCCTCAAATTGTCTTTCATTTTGGATAAAGTGAAGTTTTAATTGGGCTGTATTGTGTGAGATACAAAGCATGGAGCAGGGCTGTGAAAACTCAGCTGATCTGCGGATTTCATCATGGAAAGGAGGGTGTTAGTGCTGTACTCTGTAATTGTGATCATCACTGTGTTTGTAAAATGCCTATCACAAAGTGTTCAGTTTTACAACATCGTGCAATTTTTATAAATAAGCTGAGTCCTATGGAGTAAAATGCCAGTCAAAGCGTGACTGTGGTAAAGTGGGACTGGCTGGTTGCTTTGGAAGCACTGTTTTTAAGATAAAACATCGAAGTAGAGAGATGGAATGCCAACTTCCAATCTCGGGGGGGCAGAGGTTGTGAAGGAGTTTGGGTTCTTTACTTCCAGTTTTTTGTTCTGCAGCCAGCGCGTCGTTCTCAGGTATTTTAAACTCCAATATTCTGCTGGGAATCGACTACATCAAACATCACAAAATAAGGTTAAAGATTAACATATATATTGATCAATTAATCAGAATAATTTACAGAGCCTTACATGTTGTAGCCACCCCGATTATCGCTCACAAAGTCACCCTGCTGTCAAAATGAAACTGTATCGTCAGTGCTGCATTGTTATTGCTGTAAGGTTTTGCAAACAACCGGTTAGGTTGAAAGATCAAAATGTAACCCACATATCCCACATATCAGTTGATGATCTATTTTTCATAAATCCTACTTGATCTGGGTCTATTAGATGTGGCAAGACTTTAAGCGAGTTGCTAAAATTTTTGTCAGAATCTTACAGTCCACATTAAGCAGACTGATAGGGCTGTAATTACTGGGTTGTAGTGGATCTCTATCTTTCTTTGCTATTGTTGTTATTAAGGCCTCATCAAAGGTTGGAGGAAGAGACTGTAAGGCAAATGCTTCGTTATATACCTCTTTCAACACTGGGACCAGTATGTCAATATATTCTTTATAATATTCAATGGGAAAACCATCCAACCCAGGCGACTTCCCATTCTTCATACCCAATATAGAGTTTCTTATTTCAGTGTCTGTAATGGGGCCATCTATTTTCCTTGCTTGATCTAATGACAGTTTAGGCAAGTCCACGTTAGTAAAAAAATCTGTTAGTTCTTTAGGATTGGAATGTGCTTCTGGGGAATATAAATCCTTGTAGTATTTTTCCAACACTGCATTTATTTTCTTATTATCAGTCACAGCTGCTTACCTTTTTTAATTGCTGGTATTAAATTACTAGAAATGTGTTAAGTGTTTAGCAAGCAATTTGCCAGTTTTTTTCCCCTTCTTCGTAAAAGGATGTTCCCAACCTAAATAAGGCATATTGTATCTTATTATTATAAATTTGATTAAGTTCAAATTTATGTTTACAGATGTCTTGGTATAACCGGTTTGAAAAACAATCTGCCAATTCCCTTTCTTGTATATATTCACCTTTCTGTGTTTATATTGATTTTACAAAATTAACTCAATCAATTCTGTAAATACTGATTTCTGTTTTACTCTAAATATTATTTTATCGGACGGAACAAGGCTGTCCATTTTGCCAGACTGGGAACTGCTGGACTCAGCATCCAACAGTTTGATGAACACTGCGTCATCCTGTCAGTTGCCATCTGGCAGAATGTCACCTGTGAGGCTTCACGGTTGATCCCAAATATCGTGAACATCTTGCTGATGCAAGAACTCAAATGCTGCTCTAGCAATGTGCACAGTTCTGAAACTAGAAAACTTTTATGTCAATTTAAATCATGTAATATCATACAAAACCGCTGGGTTTATTGATGATTTTTCCAGTTTTGGCAGCTTGATAGAAACTGAAGGCAAGTGTCAGGTCCTTCATGATGTGTCACATATTTTTTTTGATTTGTGTGGACTGAAATAAATGATGCATTTTTCATTATATTGAGTGTGTGATACCACAGTGATGTCAAAATAATTTATGACTGAAAATAAAATGTTAATTGTTCTTAATGAGTTTTGTTGTTCAGCAAGAGGGTGGTTCTTCTGGAACAATATCAGGATATTCAAGTTTGATGCCAGCCAATATTTTCTTGAAATCCTGGGAAAAAATAGAAAATGCTGCAGTGAGGCCTGCAACCTTCTGATATCACAAAGATCTCTGCATGTTGCTATTGGACTGACTAAAATCCCCACCCCGAAAACCGCTTATACCATGGTCCCACACAATGAGCTAACACACAAATATTTATTTAAGTTAATGGAACTTGATAAAAATGTGAGTATTTGGGACTATTCTATACCAGTCTCAAGACATTTTGCCTCTGATGCGCTTACCGAGTCTGTGGGCTCGCGCCGCAGGGGGCCCACTCACACTGCCCCCCTCTCTGCTGTATGGAGCTGCGGCCAACTCTGGTAACAAGTCCAGAAACTACTCTCGCTGTTTTGATGCAGAGCGCCCCGGCAGCCCGCAAGGATAGAACCGTTCTCTTCTTCTTTCCGTCTTCAATCTTGTCCAGTTCGTCCGATGTTAAATCTTTATGTTGTCCAGTTCGTCCGATGTTAAATCTTTATGCTGTTGCTTTTGCTGTTCTTCTCGTTTGCTCTCCTCTTTCCATTCCTCAAACTTCTTATTTTGGCCAAAAATATTAAAATTCACTTGGAAATCCATGTTTTATCGCGTTTCTGTGATTCACCTGTCAAAACACAGCTGATCTGTGCCAACTGATTTGTGCGTTGCTATGGTGACGACCAGAGCGGAGTGATTATAACAGTGACTTAACTTGCCGAACTACGTGTGCGTATACACGAAAATAATACACGCCAGTTGGACATGGAATTCTCAATGACCATGGTGTGTGTGTGTATATATATATATATATATATATATATATATATATATATATATATATATATATATATATATACACACATATACATACACATACATATACAACCCCTGGCAATAATTATGGAATCACCGGCCTCGGAGGATGTTCATTCAGTTGTTTAATTTTGTAGAAAAAAAGCAGATCACAGACATGACAAAACTAAAGTCATTTCAAATGGCAACTTTATGGCTTTAAGAAACACTATAAGAAATCAGGAAAAAAAATTGTGGCATTCAGTAACGGTTACTTTTTTAGACCAAGCAGAGGGAAAAAAATATGGACTCACTCAATTCTGAGGAATAAATTATGGAATCACCCTGTAAATTTTCATCCCCAAAACTAACACCTGCATCAAATCAGATCTGCTCGTTAAAAAAAAGGAGTGATCACACCTTGGAGAGCTGTTGCACCAAGTGGACTGACATGAATCATGGCTCCAACACGAGAGATGTCAATTGAAACAAAGGAGAGGATTATCAAACTCTTAAAAGAGGGTAAACCATCACGCAATGTTGCAAAAGATGTTGGTTGTTCACAGTCAGCTGTGTCTAAACTCTGGACCAAATACAAACAACATGGGAAGGTTGTTAAAGGCAAACATACTGGTAGACCATGGAAGACATCAAAGCGTCAATACAGAAAACTTAAAGCAATATGTCTCAAAAATCGAAAATGCACAACAAAACAAATGAGGAACGAATGGGAGGAAACTGGAGTCAATGTCTGTGACCAAACTGTAAGAAACCGCCTAAAGGAAATGGGATTTACATACAGAAAAGCTAAACGAAAGCCATCATATTCAGTGATGAATCTCAAATCTGCATTGAGCAAGGTGATGATGCTGGAACTTTTGTTTGGTGCCGTTCCAATGAGATTTATAAAGATGACTACCTGAAGAGAGATGTAAATTTCCACAGTCATTGATAATATGGGGCTGCATGTCAGGTAAAGGCACTGGGGAGATGGCTGTCATTACATCATCAATAAATGCACAAGTTTACGTTGATATTTTGGACACTTTTCTTATCCCATCAATTGAAAGGATGTTTGGGGATGATGAAATCATTTTTCAAGATGATAATGCATCTTGCCATAGAGCAAAAACTGTGAAAACATTCCTTGCAAAAAGACACATAGGGTCAATGTCATGGCCTGCAAATACAACCCCTGGCAAAAATTATGGAATCACCGGCCTCGGAGGATGTTCATTCAGTTGTTTAATTTTGTAGAAAAACAAGCAGATCACAGACATGACACAAAACAAAAGTCATTTCAAATGGCAACTTTCTGGCTTTAAGAAACACTATAAGAAATCAGGAAAAAAAAATTGTGGCAGTCAGTAACGGTTACTTTTTTAGACCAAGCAGAGGGAAAAAAAATATGGAATCACTCAATTCTGAGGAAAAAATTATGGAATCATGAAAAACAAAAGAACGCTCCAACACATCACTAGTATTTTGTTGCACCACCTCTGGCTTTTATAACAGCTTGCAGTCTCTGAGGCATGGACTTAATGAGTGACAAACAGTACTCTTCATCAATCTGGCTCCAGCTTTCTCTGATTGCTGTTGCCAGATCAGCTTTGCAGGTTGGATCCTTGTCATGGACCATTTTCTTCAACCTCCACCATAGATTTTCAATTGGATTAAGATCCGGACTATTTGCAGGCCATGACATTGACCCTATGTGTCTTTTAGCAAGGAATGTTTTCACAGTTTTTGCTCTATGGCAAGATGCATTATCATCTTGAAAAATGATTTCATCATCCCCAAACATCCTTTCAATTGATGGGATAAGAAAAGTGTCCAAAATATCAACGTAGACTTGTGCATTTATTGATGATGTAATGACAGCCATCTCCCCAGTGCCTTTACCTGACATGCAGCCCCATATCATCAATGACTGTGGAAATTTACATGTTCTCTTCAGGCAGTCATCTTTATAAATCTCATTGGAACGGCACCAAACAAAAGTTCCAGCATCATCACCTTGCCCAATGCAGATTCGAGATTCATCACTGAATATGACTTTCATCCAGTCTTCCACAGTCCACGATTGCTTTTCCTTAGCCCATTGTAACCTTGTTTTTTTCTGTTTAGGTGTTAATGATGGCTTTCGTTTAGCTTTTCTGTATGTAAATCCCATTTCCTTTAGGCGGTTTCTTACAGTTCGGTCACAGACGTTGACTCCAGTTTCCTCATTTGTTTAGTTGTGCATTTTCGATTTTTGAGACATATTGCTTTAAGTTTTCTGTATTGATGCTTCGATGTCTTCCTTGGTCAACCAGTATGTTTGCCTTTAACAACCTTCCCATGTTGTTTGTATTTGGTCTAGAGTTTAGACACAGCTGACTGTGAACAACCAACATCTTTTGCAACATTGCGTGATGATTTACCCTCTTTTAAGAGTTTGATAATCCTCTCCTTTGTTTCAACTGACATTTCACGTGTTGGAGCCATGATTCATGTCAGTCCACTTGGTGCAATAGTTGCAGATGCAGACTAACGAGCAGATCTGATTTGATGCAGGTGTTAGTTTTGGGGATGAAAATTTACAGGGTGATTCCATAATTTATTCCTCAGAATTGAGTGAGTCCATATTTTTTTCCCTCTGCTTGGTCTAAAAAAGTAACTGTTACTGACTGCCACAATTATTTTTCCTGATTTCTTATAGTGTTTCTTAAAGCCATAAAGTTGCCATTTGAAATGACTTTAGTTTTGTGTCATGTCTGTGATCTGCTTTTTTTCTATAAAATTAAACAACTGAATGAACATCCTCCGAGGCCGGTGATTCCATAATTATTGCCAGGGGTTGTAGTACGGATCTTACTCCAATTGAAAATCTTTTGTGGAAGTTGAAGAAAATGGTCCATGACAAGGCTCCAACCTGCAAAGCTGATCTGGCAACAGCAATCAGAGAAAGTTGGAGCCAGATTAATGAAGAGTACTGCTTGTCACTCATTAAGTCCATACCTCAGAGACTGCAAGCTGTTATAAAAGCCAGAGGTGGTGCAACAAAATACTAGTGATGTGTTGGAGCGTTCTTTTGTTTTTCATGATTCCATAATTTTTTCCTCAGAATTGAGTGACTCCATATTTTTTCCCTCTGCTTGGTCTAAAAAAGTAACAGTTACTGACTGCCACAATCTTTTTTTCTGATTTCTTATAGTGTTTCTTAAAGCCAGAAAGTTGCCATTTGAAATGACTTTAGTTTTGTGTCATGTCTGTGATCTGCTTTTTTTCTACAAAATTAAACAACTGAATGAACATCCTCCGAGGCAGGTGATTCCATAATTTTTGCCAGGGGTTGTATACATATACACATATATACACATATATATATATACATATACACGTATATATACATACACACATATATATATACACACACATATATATACATATACATACACACACACATACACAGGGGTGCACATAACTGATACTCATGGTGCTCGCGTGTGCTAAACATCATTGATGCACAGCAGAGGGAAACAATTGTCCTACAATCTGCCATTGCTTTCCTCTTACGAAGTGCTTCCCTTGTGTTTCCTGCTGCGCATCATTTATTTTTAGCATGCACAAGCACCATGAGTACCAGTTCTGTGCATGCCTATATTGTTTTGCAATGAGAAAACTAGTTTTGTTTGTTTTTAAAGACTTAACTGTCTGAGGTATTTGTGGCTGACATTTGCAGTACAGCAGGTGTTGAGCATGTTGGTCTTTGTAGATGTTCAAAGGCATTGACACAAATACCAAAAATACAGTCACGTGACCGCATTCATCACGGAGGACAGATCTGAGCATAAAGGTGGCAAGTTTGTATCTTCTTCACTGGGTGGCAGCCACACACACACGTGGACATCTGAGTGTACTTAGACACCAACCCCCCCCCCCCAAAAAAATGGTCTGCCCGGCCTTCACTGCACATACTTCATTTCAGAGCATCAGCAGCATCATTTCAGAGCGTCGCCAGCAATTCACTGATTATCACCTCGTTTCTGCTTAAAACTGCACTCCAGTCATCATCTATCTCAGCAACAGATATCTGAAGCTTTTGTACAACAATCATTTCCACATAAATTCACCATTAATTCATAATAAGACAGGGGAAACAGAGTGCCACAGACGTGCTGCTGCACCGCCGTCATTTCAGAGCGTCCGTACTAACTCAGCGACAGTGATGCCGGTAACGCGTTACTTACTCTAATCTGACCACTTTTTTTTAGTAACGAGTAATCTAACGCGTTAATCTTTCCAAATCAGTCATCAGATTAAAGTTACTTCTCCATGTCACTGTGCGTTACTATTATTTTTCATTGTGGGTCGATAGCAGCATTAAACTTGGTCCGTGGGCAGGAGGTCGGGTTCGACTGAACTGCCCACTTTAAGTGAGCTGTGAGCTTTTCATCCGCAGTTTTTTGCAGCTGCTCGACTCGTCGTCTCTTAAAGCACGGTGATCAGCACACCTGCACTGAGCTTTACAAAGACATTTTTATACTTTTTTTCCTCCTTTATTTAGAGCTGAGCTGAGCCGCTCCATATCTGCACGTTAAAACAGCTGATCCTCCGCGACGCGTCAACAACTAACACTATTTTCCACTCAAATGCACCTAAACTCTCTGAGGACCACATGATGTGAAAACACAAAACTTTCTTACCTGTAAATCTGGTCACGTTTTCTGCATAAATAAATGTTATCCATTCTTTGTGCTCAAACGCCAAAGTAGGGGCGAATCCAGATGGAATGGGGGCGTGGGGGAGGGATGTGCCCCCCTCACAACACCCCTAGATTAAAGGTCCAGTTTTGAAGCCTTTTTTACTACAACTACTAATACTACTTAAAATAATATTAATTTCTACAAGTAAAATATTTAGAGAGAATTTAAATGTTAGAAAAATGCTAATGAATTTAATAGTTACGTTTATAATCAATCAACTTTTTTCTTATATAGCGCCAAATCACAACAAACAGTTGCCCCAAGGCGCTCCACATTGCAAGGCAAGGCCATACAATAATTATGAAAAACCCCAACGGTCAAAACGACCCCCTATGAGCAAGCACTTGGCCACAGTGGGAAGGAAAAACTCCCTTTTAACAGGAAGAAACCTCCAGCAGAACCAGGTTCAGGGAGGAGCAGTCTTCTGCTGAGACTGGTTAGGGCTGAGGGAAAGAACCAGGAAAAAGAGATCGATCACTAATGATTAAATGCAGAGTGATGCATACGGAGCAAAAAGAGAAAGAAACAGTGCATCATGGGAACCCCCCCACAGTCTACGTCTAAAGCAACATAACCAAGGGATGGTCCAGGGTCACCCGATCCAGCCCTAACTATAAGCCTTAGCGAAAAGGAAAGTTTTAAGCCTAATCTTAAAAGTAGAGAGGGTGTCTGTCTCCCTGATCTGAATTGGGAGCTGGTTCCACAGGAGAGGAGCCTGAAAGCTGAAGGCTCTGCCTCCCATTCTACTCTTACAAACCCTAGGAACTACAAGTAAGCCCGCAGTCTGAGAGCGAAGCGCTCTAATGGGGTAATATGGTACTACGAGGTCCCTAAGATAAGATGGGACCTGATTATTCAAAACCTTATAAGTAAGAAGAAGAATTTTAAATTCTATTCTAGCATTAACAGGAAGCCAATGAAGGGAGGCCAACACGGGTGAGATATGCTCTCTCCTGCTAGTCCCCGTCAGTACTCTAGCTGCAGCATTCTGAACCAACTGAAGGCTTTTTAGGGAACTTTTAGGACAACCTGATAATAATGAATTACAATAGTCCAGCCTAGAGGAAATAAATGCATGAATTAGTTTTTCAGCATCACGCTGAGACAAGACCTTTCTGATTTTAGAGATATTGCGTAAATGCAAAAAGGCAGTCCTATTTTGTTTATAAACAATGTAGGTTCGAAATTGCAAGTTTTACTGTTACAGTGCTGTCGACAGTTAAATATGAGGTCAAGAAAGAGGTCTTTATTTTACTTTTTATAAAACAAGTATTTATTTTCATTGACGTCAAGAAAGGGTGACTATAAAGTAAGTTTTGGCAAAACAGGTATCATTGTCATGTTGAGGTGGCAGAGGGTTGTTGTCGGCAGCTGGGAAAAGTAACTAAAAAAGTAACTAGTAATCTAACTAGTTACTTTACAATTGAGTAATCAGTAAAGTAACTAAGTTACTTTTTCAAGGAGTAATCAGTAATTGGATTACTTTTTCAAAGTAACTGTGGCAACACTGCTCAGCGATTATCGCCTCGTTTCTGCTTAAAACTGACTTTAGAATGATTTAAGAGGTTGTACTTTGTCACCTGATGGTGAATAATCACACTATTCCCTTTGATCGCTTTGAGTGTCAGACTCAGAAGTGTTGCTGTGCTCCCAAATGAAGCATGTGCAGTGAAGGCAGGGCGGACCAATTTTCAGAGGGGACCGTTCGGTCGGCAAAACCGGACTGTACCTGAAATCCTGATCACCTCCAAAATTCAATGGAGTCTTTCATGTCCTTATATATCTGTGCTGCAAATTTGGTGAGAATCGGTGAAGTAATACTGACGTAATCCTTAAAAGCCTATATAAAGGGAAATCTTGATCCAGAATCCTGATCACCTCCAAAATTTAATGGGGTCTTCCATGGCCTAATATCTATTTGTAGTGAACATCTCGTCAAAATCTGTGCAGTAGTTTTGATGTAATCCTGCTAACACAGACAAATAAATGCCAATGATTTTATTACGTCCTTGGCCGACTTGTATGTAGAATAACAGCAAAAAACTTTAAAGGCTTCCATTTAAACGAAAGATGTTTGTCTTTGCATGTTTGTTGACACTAGGGGTGGGCGGTATAAATGATATATTCAGTTCACGGTATAAATGTTGACAACGGTAGAGATTTAGACTCCACCAACCAATCGTGGTAATGCTTGGTGATGTCATTGTATCTTCCTCAGTGACTCTGAACGGCTGGAAAAGGCTGCAGTCAGTGCTTTGGTCAGGCTTCGTCTCGACCTGGGCAGATTAAAACTAAAGAGAGTAAGAGTGTAAAAATTATAAGTTGTTTTAACCCTCTGGAGTCGCTTGACTGAATTCGGTCATATAAAAGTTACATGAACGAATTGAGCAATTGTTCCATTAAGTTCACCAGACTCAGTTTCTGTTTCAATGCATTTTAAAAGTGCACGCTTCACGCTTTATACGAGTTTTTAAACTATGTTAATATGCCTACTATAGCCTGAATTCTGATTAATAATTTCTGCAATGTTTTTGTGAATTTTATGGTCATATTTGATGCGCACATTTGCAGAAAGCCGCAGTAAACAGTCTCACATTTCCTCATTCAACTGTGCTGAGAGCTCTGCCTCAGGGCAGGGGAGCGGAGAAAAAAAAAAAAAAAAACATGCCTTCTGGTTTATCATCAGTGGAACTCCACTACATGAGCCAATCAGGATCATCAGCCCACGTGGTGGTGTCTCTGAAGTCTTTCTGGAAGAAACACCACTAAAAGCAGACGAACTATCACTGCCTCCTGCTGGACAGAAGCAGGAATGGCAAAATGAGATTATTCCAATGCATAAAAATACATGTCTAACAAGTCAGAAAATCAGGTGCTCAAAATTAATTATATCTGTTTGTTTTTTGTTGCTGTTTTCTATTTGTTTATTTTAATCAATTTAGCTTTGTAAAGGGACTATATGACCCATTCAGAAACACTTCCATTATAACTTTTACACTTACATGTATATCGTGATATATACTGTTACCATGAAGAGATTCAATTTATATCGTGATATGAATTTTAAGTCCTATCGCCCAGCCCTAGTTGACACAAGTCTGGTTGCCGCTCTGAATAAGTCACACACTTTGTTGCTCTAACTGGTTGTATGTCTATCCAATAGTGCCCAGAGGCAGCTTTGTCCGAGTCTGATGGTGCGTATATGGGTGATTCTTAGACTACGGGCACTTATGTCCTTTGATCATATTGTATGAAAAACAGAAAAAAGGGGAAATTTCACTTTTATAGTTATCTTTACAATGAAAGTGTTTTAAGAAATTTGTTCTAGTAGTCTATGATGACTTTTTCACCTTTTTTCAGCATCACTATAAGCAAATATTGCCGTTTTGTGCTTGTCCCACACCCAGACTTTTGATCTTCAATGATAAAAATGAATGGTAAAAAAACATTTTTTTCTAATGTTTTAAAATATCTCTGAATAAAATATCAGTAAAATAATCAAAACATAATTGGGGTATTCAATGTCATACAACTGTTGTGATTTTTTTTAAACAAAATGTAGTTGTCCCACACTATTGCCGTAATTTCCACCACAACACTGTAATGTCCCTTTAAACAGTTTGTATGAAAGATTGTTTGGGTAGTTTCTATGGAGATAAACAGTGACATCAGAGCACATGTATATAGTGCCAAATCACAACAAACAGTTGCCCCAAGGCGCTTTATATTGTAAGGCAATGGTGTGGTGGAAATTACATTTACAAGGCCAATAGTGCCCATGGTTAAAGAATCACCCATATCTCACAGGATCTGTTGCAATAAAGTGCTGAATCCATTTTAGATTACATCCAGCGAGCTTCAAGACTCAATCAGCTTACAGATTACATCATAAACTTGTAGATTTTTGCTGATAACGTGCATGGATGAGTTGAAAAACCCATCTCTCCAATCTTCCAAGATGACATCATGTACCTTCCCAACAGGTGCCTGAGAAGCATTCCTGAACACGGGTCATTTCTGGGGACAAGCTGCTAAGTTTGAACTCGGCAGCATAGCTTCATTCCCACAATGGAAAAAACAGACATTCAGCACCATGTTGGACCAGTAGCCTTTTCAGAAACTCGTCAGTGATTCTGTTGATTGACACCAAAGTTTAACTTCAGTTCTGAAGAATTATTTTTTTTTAGTCGTCTACTGCAGATGTTTACTCCAAATTGTAAAATAATGATGTGCAAACTGTGGTTTGGAACACAAAGGAATCACTGATTGGTCAGATGTAACAAAGTTTTTAAGCATCCTCATTGACATTTCAAAGTTCTCAGATTCTACATGTTTCACAGGAGATGGAATATCCAACAAAACCGGACTGGTGAGAACTTTCCATGTTGTTACATTTTGCAAGATTGGAATATTGTCCAATGTAAAGTGAAGAAAGAGGAAAAAAAAATTCAAAGATTCCTATAATCGAAATTACTCTGATGAATCAGTATAAAATATCACATCCGTTCATTGCAGTGAAACAGGCCTTGGTATATTTCTGAAGTATTGGTTTGAACTGAGTTTTAGAAAATGAAGGCACTGCAAACAAAAACTTTAAAAACAATGTTTTCATTTAGTGTAACATGAAATGTACTTGTATCAGTGCTGCACACATTTACAGACGTCTTCCAGCAGGTGGGGCTACACTGTGCTGTACAGTAAATATCAGAACACCACATGAACATGGCAACTGTAAACAAAAATGGTTTCAAAAACTCAAAATTGTGCAAAGATGGGAGAATTTGACATCATTGAAATACGTTATTCCTGCATATACAAAAAATATGCTAATATTATTAAAAAAAAAAACAGATGGACCATTAATGCTTAAATAACATTGGTCATATTTCCAGTTTTTAGATCATTTTCCCCTTTTTTAAACATCACTGTTCTATTTGTTTGCCAAGCCTGTCAAACTGAAGTAACATACACAAATATAATTTTGAAAACTGGCTCCAATTCTCCTCAATGTAAGGAAAAAGCTCCCCCGCCCCCCCAAATTATCAGCAATATAAGGGCTGTGATTAAAGTCTAAACCGGTTTACAGAGTCCAAACTCCATTCTCTGGCCTAGCAACCAACATAATGATGAATAAGTGCATCTCCGTTTCCAAATTAACATTTCTTAACTAAAAAGTGAAACCTGCACCTCTTTGATGTTCAGGCTGTGGGAAATCTATCCACATGATGCGACTGCTGAAAACTGCTTTTGTTCCGTCATAAAATATGTACAAGTTGATCAAATTTTAAAGTTGACGCTGATCTTATTTCTTGCATTAGCCATACAGCCGAAGTCTCTCTGCAGCTCTTCACCCCAGCAGGCCACACCTCTGCATAATAGCAATTAGCAGAAAGATCCCATAATGACAGACAATGGAATCATCACCCATGTACTTGCAGAAGATCATTGGCTACAGCGCTCAGTGTCTTAATTCATTTATCTATTCTTTTTTTTAAACCAAAATAACACCTTTGACATTTTTATCACATAAGGGTTTTTGCTTGTTTGTTTTAATCCTAAAACACCTACTCAACAGTGTAATCAAAAATCAATGCCAATATTGTGGTGGTATGCCTTTTGTTTCTTAGCATTAAATGGCAAAAATGAAAAATTTGCCATATTTCAAAAACCAATCGCAGTGAGATGTCAGTAAAGTAAAAATTATACTTCTGCAAAGCATCACTGAGTTTGATATTACCACATAGTGTGCAAGTGCTGACATTCTGCTATGAAGCCAAAGATCAACTACAGACACAAAATTATGGTTTTAGTATCCAAATTCCTTGGGCTTCTGAGGAAGGGTGAGTAACAGACTGGTTGATACACTCTTTCAACCACACGGGTAGCACCTGAACTGGGTTGGTGTGGCAAAATAGCAGCCTCCCCCTGGAACAGTAAATTGCAACAGCAATGTCTCATTTGAAGTAGAGTGAGTACATGTGGGAGACATTTGTATAGCAGTCACTTACTGTCCCACCTACCTGAAAACAGCCGCAATCAACAAAAGCCTTAATGTGTACAGAACCCAGCAGCTTTCTGCCATTAATGTTGCCTAGACAAATATAACAGCCCATGAAGTGATGTACATTTCAAAAAGGGGGGAACAACAGTGAAAACAGTCAACTATCAATGTTGAATCATGGCAAAAAAAGAAAAAAAAACAAAAGCTGCTGGACTGTTGGGATCTCATTTGTTTTTGGAGGCTGACACCTGAAGCAAAGGTGAAACAGCAGCTGGCAGGTGGGTGGAGCTGGAAAAACCTCTTCCAGTAACCTTCTGCCCTTATCACGCCCATCAGCAAACACGTTCAAGTGTCTCAGACAAGCTGCATATTCAAACATTCCATTCTGTCATGCTGTTGGAGCAGTGTGGAGAATTTATTTTAAACAGTGAAGTGACAGCAGGGGAGCGGGGGTAAACTTTAAGCTTAATGATGCGTAGTGTTCAGCTCTCAAAGCACTTCAGTGTAAGTGTGGTTGTCTTGAAAGAAAACAAGGCTTTTTAAATGTCACTGACCTCAGACAGCCTTTAGGGATGAACATTGGTTCAAAGTTTGCATTTCTTTCTTTATTTGTGCTCCCTCACACTCTTCTCTCATTCTTGCATGAAAAAGAGCGTCTCTTTGGGCAGCATTAGAGTCAGTGTAAAGAGGCATCTGTTGAAACGTGATGACGATGGGCGCTGTGTGTTGTGGTGGATTGGAGAGGTGCTGAGGTGTTACCATATGTGTGATTCACAGTGAGTCATTTTAATCACACCCACTCCTCCACCTAGGCGGCGGTAGTTCATACCTCCATACAACCTGGAGAGAGGAAAGAGCTTCGTGAGGAAGGAACAGTTTAGTTCTTATGATGCAGTTTGTGATAACCGAGATGAGGACTGTTTGTCACAACATGCACCAACCACACTAGAGCCATACAAATATGAATTTTTTGAGGCCGATGCCGATAATATTTGGATGAAAAAAATGCCGATAATTGATAAATCGGCTGATTTGCCGATAGTCGATAAATCAGCTGATATTATTATTATTTTTTTTTAATGAATAAAATGTTCTTTTCTGGACCCTTAACAAAAAAAAGGTATGAGCTAAAAGCTGAAGCTTTGATCTCATATTGATTAACTTTATAACAGAGAAGAATTTTCAAGTTCAAAAAATGCAATCAAGAATTAAACCTTTGTGAAATTTGCAAATACATATCCTTAAAAACAGTTGTGAAATACATCTGATCTTGTACCTCTTGTTGCTGCAACTTAGATATAGGTTCAGGATAAGGATATAGATCCTTATAAACGTTTATGCTTTTGTCAGCCGATCAGTGCAGTGTGACGGCAAGCTACGGGGGCCGGTGATGAACACATTTAAGCAGGGGTGTAAGCAGCTCTCAGTTGTATGGAGTCAGCGCTCCATCTACTGGACAAATGGTGCAAGGACATTTTAATTGCCGACACAAACATTATTTCAGTAACTGTTCTGTTTATGAGAAATTATCGGTGTTCTATCGGCAAAATTTCGGCAGATAGTGAGTACTTTGAAAAGGGCTTATATCGGCCAATAATATCGGCCGGCCAATATATCGGTCGGGCTCTAATCCACACAATGCAAGGAACATATATATCTTTGTTATGGACATTTATGTTACACCTGTCAAATCATACAATGCTACATCCACAGAAACTTTGCAGGAAATGTACAACTATTTAACAATACATTATGGATATGGATTTTTCGGCTCTGATGGACAGATGACGCCACATTTCCACAGGCAAACAGAGGGGTGCATTCAACATAATTTTTCCAGTTTTAAGAAATATATTGATGCTGGGGGAGGCCTGATATGAGTGGAATTCACAGAGTTCTGAACACAAACGTGGCTAGCTCAGGGATCATGACGTCATACTACATTCGTGTGCTGACAGTGTCATTTCAACTGTGACAGCGGTCAATGCGGCTGCAATGGCCAGGACAGCAAACAACCTTCTTTCTCTGCAGCGCCTTCTCACCAAGAGAGTCTGCCAGGTGCACTCTGACATCCAGTTTAGTCTGGTCTTGCCCAAATGAAAAGCCGCGCTGACTCCACAATCAAAGCGATCAAAGGGAATAATGTGATTATTAACCATCAGATGACAAAGTAAAACCTCTTAAATCATTCTAAACTCAGTTTTAAGTAGAAACAAGGCCATTTTAAGCAGAAATGAGGCGATAATCGGCAAATCACTGGTGATGCTCCGAAATGATGCATACGCAGTGAAGGCAAGGGGGATCGTTCAGTCGGCGACACCGGAGTTTTGGCCAATCAGAAGCACTGGAGAACCACACGATATTAAAGCATGGGTATTGGAGAAGTAACAAACAAGCAGAGGACAAATCTTTAAACAAATGGGCAACGACTGCAAAGGTCTGATGTCTGCTCATAGTCTGGAACATGCGCAAAACTTTCCAATGGACTCGCTGGACATAAGCAAACAAGGAACACATTTAACGAATGAGGAAAAGGACTGGAAAACAGAAACAGACAGGAATGGATATCAAAATTTCATATTGTTACTCATACATTTTCTTAATCATCATAATGTGACAGACACTTCCAACATTCCAGCACTGCATGCAGTTTTTCTTCATTTGAAAGCTTTCCTTTGTTAATTTTAAGTGGATTGTTCTTAACACTGTCTTTTGTAAAATTGTAGCTTAAATCAGAAGAAATAATTTAGTAATGTATTCATACATTGCATTTTACTGCTTTGCAACTTTTGCAAATTTCTGTCCAAAAGAAAAAAATGAATTAGTTCCGAATGTAATAAATGTCCTGATTACAAAATTTGTAATATTTTACATTAAGCCATAATAGTAAACAGTTTTCTACTTGCACCAAGCATCAACAATGCGTGAACTGATTCATGAGATTACAGAGAATATCCTACTGTGCTGCGTAAACTGATTTGTGAGATTAGACAATATCCTACTGTGCTGCATTCTATGCAACCTGGAAGTAAAAATGTCTCAGTATCTGACATGAAGTACTTTGAAACTCACAAATTTTGAGCTCTGACTGAGAAGTGACTGCAAGCTGCAACTTTGTTCTTTGAGCCAGTTACAGTTACCTCCAAGTGTTGGCATCAGGATCATAAACTTCTATAGTTTTGAGATACGTTGTTCCATCAAAGCCTCCAACTGCCATCAGTTGACCGTTTACCACAGCCAAGCCAACCTATACACAGAAAACACAATGATGCTACCCTTATACACAGTTACAGGCTGAAACATGATGGATAACCTGAAAACCCATCTCATGCTCATCCACTGTTTGTGTGTCTGACCAATCTCAAGATGATCATCATGAAGACGATGATATTATTAAGAACAATAACAACAACAATAATAATAATAAGTCATCAAAGTATGTCAAGTGTCAAATCCAGTATCCAGGTTAACTCATTGAGTGCCAGCCATTTTCAAAGTTCAGAACATCCCAGTGCCAGGATTTCTTCAGCATTTGAGTGTTTTTTCAAGACCCATAGAAAATTGAGTTCTATGTCCATGTCAACATACCACAAGAAAAGAAAAGAGAAGAAAAGAAATTGGCTCGATGACGCGTCTTTGGTGCAGGGCGTTACTATCAGAAAAGATGCGTTTTAGAGTCAATGGCATCGAGTGAGTTAAATAAGGAGCAATTCAAGAAACTAGCCTCCAGGGACAAACCACAAGCCGAGTAACTCAAACAGCAAAAGACAGAAGGTGGTGGGAAAGAAGATGAGACATTGTGGGAGACCCCTCCTTTGGATGTACCAGCAGCTGAAAAAGGGGGCAGCCAACATAAGGAAATCCTACAAAAAAGACAGGACAGATACTCCCATCATGACAGAACAGGAATTGGTCACAAACGCCTGATCCACTGAAGATGAAGTCTATCATAGGAGACAGGACCAAGGTGCAGGCTGTGCAATGATGTCCTAAACACAATCCAGCAGATGGAAGCTGGGACAGCATACATTGAGCAGTACACCCAACTCACTGGAAAGTGCACAGGAAAATGTGTGGCAAATCTAGACTGGAAGCAACAAAGTCCAAGTGGGGAAACTCAGGCAAAGGTGCTTGAGAACAACAGACGTAGGGTGTTTGACTTCAATTTGGAGACAAACAAGTAGGTACTAGACATCCAACCAGACAGTGATAATTGACTAGGAGGACTGTGACTGCCAACTAGAAGAATGACTCAAGAAGATTCAAGGTACAACATCTCTCCAGAAAAGTGTAGCCCTCAGAACAGACCAGTTGATAACTGAATGCTATCATGAAACTGTAACCAAAATAAAACTGTTTCAGCATCACAAAAATGCACACTACTCACCCCACTCCGTCTGGATGTCATGGCCACCACAGGAGACCACTGGTTGGTTCTGGGGTTGTACCGTTCTGCACTGCTTAGTTCTGTTGTGTCATCTCTTCCTCCAACTGAATAAATCATGTCTTGGTAGACCGCACAGCCAAGGTGCTTCCTTCTTGTCCCCATGGGAGACACAATGTGCCAGCGGTTTTCCTGAGGGTTGTAGCGTTCCACTGAGAAGGATGACAAAGGGGAACAGAAAGGGGAAAAAATTTGAAATTCTAATCCTTTATTAATCTTTTTTCCTCTTACTCTGGGACTTTAGTTGATGAAAACAGCAGTTTTCATTTTTTAACCAGAAGAAAACTTAAAAACGCAACAAGCTGTTCACAGTTCAGTCAGACGTTACCTTTCCAAATCAGTAGGTGACTAGTCACGGCTAGACTGACGTAATATTTTTTGTATTGTGGAGGGGCACATTCTTCTGGGGTGCTATAACAGACTTTGTTCCCAACAACCACAACTTTGCTATGGCTATGTTCATTCATGACCCCACTTGTCACATACAGTAAATCTGTGTCATACCTGTATTTAATGGTGATGTCCCGTCAGATCCACCGACAGCATAAAGAAATCCTCCAAGTACAGCCACAGCGACACCTAAACGCCTTGTGCTCATGGAGGCCACACGTGTCCATTTATTCTCCTTAGGATCATACCTGAAGCATAAGAAAGTTGGTGTTTTTACTTTATAATAGCCAGAGGTTACAACATTATCAATTTTCATGTGATGCTGTGTCAGTATAATATGGCCATAAATTGTGTGTGTGTGTGTGTGTGTCTCTGTGTGTGTGTGTGTGTGTGTGTGTGTGTGTGTGTGTGTGTGTGTGTGTGTGTGTGGGGGCTTGCAAGAAAAGGTTCTGCTGTGGTTTTCCTTTTGTTTCACTGTCACTGGTTGTTTCACAGTCACTGGTATTGTATGTTTATGGACTAAAGGAATAAGAGACCATTTTTATAAAACTTCATTACCTTTCCACAATGTTGAGACAGGAAACCCCATCTTGTCCACCGACAGCATACAGATAACCCCCAAGAACAGCCACGCCCACACTAGTACGACAAGTGCTGGTCGGGGCAACATCACTGCTCCACTGGTTGGTTTTAGGATCATATCTGGACAGTAATCATTGGGAAACACAAAAGCCAACTATCATTTTTGTTTGTTAAATTAGACAAAGACTGCTTCCGAAAGCTACCAAGAGACACAGAGATGAGATACAGTGCATCCAGAAGTACGAGGTGTTAGAAAACTATCTGACCTTTTATTTTTTGCAAAAACTATATGGATTTGAATCATGTGCGCTTGCATCAGCCAAGCTTGAACCTTCGTGCGCATGCGTGAGTTTTTTCACGCCTGTCGGTTGTGTCATTCGCCTGTGAGCACGCTTTGAGTGAGCAGTGGTCCACCCCCGTCGGATTTTTATTGTGAGGAAAATGTCTGAACGATTTGGAGCTTTGCTGCATCAAATTTTTCCAGAAACTGTGAGAGACAGCCAGGTGGAAACCATTCGGAAGATTCAGACGGCTTTCTGGGACGATTCTATGGGGATCACACAGATTAAGGAGTGTTACAACCAGTTTAAAGACGGTGCACAATGGCGGAGGGCGCGCCGTGCTCCGAGCGGCAATCGACAAGCTGAAACAACCAGATCATTTCCAAACTGAACGCTGTGTTGATCTGGGACGTCGTCTGACTACTACAGAAATGGCAGAAGAGGTGGACATACCACTTTTTCGGCACATTCCACTGTTACAGGCGTTTTTGTCATGGAAAGAGGAGCGGAGGAATTCACCACGGAGCCGCTAATGGCGCGGGACAAAAGCACCTCCGTGTTGGTCTCACAGGACATGTTGTAACATTGCCCAGCTCTTGCACCATTCGGAAGATTCAGACGGCTTTCGGTGGCTTTTCAGTCGTGTGACTATCCGAGAAATTGTGGACGAGCTGGACATGCCACAACATGTCCTGTGAGGTTTCATCACGGCGTTGCTTTTTGTCCCGCACCATTAGCGGCTCCGTCCCGACGCCCGAATTCCTCCGCATGTTTCTGGAAAAATTTGATGCAGCAAGGCTCCAAATTGTTCAGACATTTTCCTCACAATAAAAATACGACAAGGGGGGTGGACCACTGCTCACTCAAAGCGTGCTCACAGGCGAATGACGCAACCGACAGGCGTGAAAAAACTCATGCATGCGCACGAAGGTTCAAGCTTGGCTGATGCAGGCGCACATGATTCAAATCCATATAGTTTTTGCAAAAAATAAAAAGGTCAGATAGTTTTCTAACACCTCGTACTTTCTGGATGCACTGTATCTGCACTGCATCTGTAAATGGAAGATGTTTGGATCCAACAGGACTCTTCCTAGAGCTGGCCGCCCATCTAAATTGAGCAATCGAGAACGATGGGCCTTAGTCAGTGAGGTGACCAAGAACCTGATGGTCATTCTGTCAGAGCTCCAGCATTCCTCTGTGGAGAATGGAGAACCTTCCAGAAGGACAACCATCTCTGCTGCAACCCACTAATCAGGCCTGTATGGTAGAGTGGCCAGATGGAAGTCACTGCTTAGTAAAAGGCACATGGCAGCCAAAAGGCACCTGAAGGACTCTAGATGATGAGAAACAAAATTGTCTGTTCTGATGAGAGAAAGGCTGAACTCGTGCTTGGAGGAAACCAGGCACCGCTCATCACCTAGCCAATAGCATCCCTACAGGAAAGTATGGTGGTGGCAGCATCATGCTGTGGGGATAATTTGACATAAGCCATGCCTTAGTGAAAGGCACATAGCAGCCTGCCTGGAGTTTGCCAACAGGCACCTGAAGGACTCTCTTGTGTCTGATGACACAAAGACTGAACTCTTTGGTGTGAAGGCCAGGCATCATGTTTGGAGGAAACCAGGCACAATTCCGACAATGAAGCATGGTGGTAACAGCATCATGTTATAGGGATGTTTTTCAGTGGAAGGAACTGGGAGACTAGTCAGGATTGAGGGAAAGATGAATGCAGCAATGTACAAAGACATTGACTAGGTTTACATGCAGCCAATAACCCTTTCATAACCGGAATATTAGCAATAACCCGGTTGCGCACAGCCATGTAAACACCCGCAAAAACCCAAATATGCTCATATTCCGGTTTTTAAAAACCCGAATAAGACCCCTGGGTTACTCCTTTTCTAACCCGAATATCAGGTAATATAAACGCGCATCGGGATATCCCCATAGAAAGGAACATTATTTTGTGTTCTGCGCATGTCCTATCCGCAAGGAATCTTGGTCTTTTGAGTACGGCAACTGCTTGTATGCGGCGCACGCAGCCCACCGGACACCACAGAAGCAGAGATAAACAGCGCATTGTGTTCTGCGTCCTTATCAGGCGGGCCGGTCACGGCACCGGTCGGCATCACCGCGATTGAGTCTGCGGGTTCGGTAAACGCCGCAGCGGGCCACTCACCTCACCTCACCTCACCTCACCCCCCCCCGCTGTGCGGCAATAGGTCCAGAGACTACACCCGCTGTTTTGATGTGGAGGCAGCCCGCAGGAGAGAAAAGTGAGGAAAAATGTTAATGCCTGTTTGAGAAAAGTGTGTAGTGAGGGGTTTTACACAAAGCAGGATTTGCACGAACCCCAGACCAAATAAAACACCAGTGGAAGACGTGCGTTGCTGTTTAGATGGGGATATTCTAAATGATACCAATGACCATGTATACAGGAGTAACTCTGTCTGCTTAAGCATGTAAGCGGGTTATTCCTAATGATTCAGAAATCGGAATATTGACCTTAACCCGAATATTAACGGCATGTAAACGTAGTCACACTGGATGAAAACCTGCTCCACAGCACTCTTGACCGGGGCAATGGTTCATGTTTCAGCAGAACAATGACCCTAAGCACACTGCCATGATATCCACGGAGCGGCTTCAGGACAACTCTGTGAATGTCCTTGAGTGGCCCAGCCAGAGCCCAGACCTGAATCCAATTGAACATCTCTGGAGAGATGTGAAAATGGCTGTGCACCGACGCTCCACATCCAACGTGATGGAGCCTGAGAGGTGCTGCAAAAAGGAATGGGCAAAACTGCCCAAAGATAGGTGTGCCAAGCTTGTGGCATCATATTCAAGAAGACTTGAGGCTGTAATTGCTGCCAAAGATGCATCAACAAAGTATTGAGCAAAGGGTGTGAATACTTATGTAAATTTGATTTCTTAGGTTCATATTTATTATTTATTTTTAAGAAATTTGAGAGAAAAAAAAAAAAAAAAACTTTCCATGTTGTCATTATGGGGTGTTCCAAGTAGAATTTTGAGGGAAAAAATTAATTTACTCCATTTTGGAATAAGGCTGTAACATAAAATGTGGAAAAAATAAAGTTCTGTGAATACTTTCTGGATCCAGTGTATATGTGAAAATAGAGGGAGAAAGAACAAAAATATCAAGTGATAATGTCAGACCTCTCCACAGAGTTGAGATAAGACGAGCCATCATGACCTCCCACTGCATACAGCAAATCATCCAAAACGCTAACACCGACTCCACATCGTCTTTTGCTCATGGATGCCACCATCCGCCACTCATTGGTCTGAGGATCATAACGCTCCACACTGGAAATTGCATCACCACTACACCAGCCACCAACTAATACCAAGGAAGAAAAAAAATATTACAAAAGTATCATAAACAGGATCCTGATTTTACAAGGGATGCCACTGAATGGCTCGTATTAAACGTAGTGTGGTGTTCAGCCTGCACATAATGAAGCTGATAAAGATAGGAAATCTGATGGGAACTTACTGTTCGTCATGCTTCGGTACAATACACATCGTCCCGACCTGATATCAGGACATTTATGTTCAGTCATGAAGTATAGGCATGTTTAAAATTTGTCATGTTGGCTAAGCTCATCTGAAAGAGAAGATGTCCAAGTACACTTTATTATCAACTTCTTGTACATTGGAACATCCTTTTCCAACTTGGCCACCAGCCATTTAGAGCATCCATAGCCTGTCTAGAAAGAGACGATGAAATCACTTTTGTTTTTTTGGTCACACTTTACTCTCATCTTCAATGGTGATCGCCACCAACGACAGGGTGCAAAACAAACATTGACCACAACAGAATCTGCCACCGTACCCACATGCCAAAAGCACCAAATATCAGCAGACGCGTCCTTATTTTTGATGAGGTGTGGCGCATCCTGTTGGGTCGTTCTATGAGATGTCAGGTTTACACAGATGATTAGCATGTTTATTATGGATATAAACCTAGTGCTCTACAACTCTTACTTTCCAGTTATTTGCAGGGTCAGAGCAAGGTGCCAGAACACATTCCTTTTGAGTGCCTCAGAGATACTGACCTGCAAAAAGTACCTCTCCACAGCGGATGGGCTTCCTCGGCCTGGTTCTTGGGCCCTGCATCAGTGGCCTTTCCTGAGGCAATAGCAGGTAGTTCTTAGCTTCATCGACCAAGTCTCTAAACCACAAACAACAAAACAAAAAGAATCAAATCTGATTCATACACACACTGCTGCTATGAAGTTACTGTTCAGTTGTTGTGGTACAGAGTGTACGCATTTATGATGTACACACAATTGGTACCACAGTATCATACATGTTACAATCACCTTATTTGAACTGTACATTCACAATCAAATCGCTACCACTTTTGCCTGACAGCAAGAAAGTGTACCCAGGGTGGACTTTACATGTTCTCGCTATTTTTGTGTGTGTTTCTTTTCATAACAGCATGAACTGTTTGGTTTAGTCTCACAAAGGATACTAAGATTTGCACTCCAGTCACTGCAAAAACATTCACCCGGCTCAAAGTCACATGAGGGTGGAGACCAGTGTCAAACTAGGCTGTCACGCCCCCTTGGGCTGTAATAATGCATGCTCTTCTGTTTGTCACTCTTAAAGGCCTTGTCACATCATGATGATTTAGCCTGTGTATTCCGACATATTAAAACACGCCAAATACACTGGCGTACATCTAATAAGTGATGGGTAAGTTTTGTGCAAGTTGAGAGCACACTGGAATAGGTCGTAGTACAGCGAGGTCTAGGGATGGGTACTGATAAGTTTTTATTGATGCCATTATCGATTCTGCTTATCGATCCGATTCCTTATCGATTCCCTTATCGATACCTCTTGTGAATTTTGTACTAATAGTAGTAGGCTTTACAGGTATTCTATGTATTTCATTGAGTCTTAAAGTAAATAAATATGAAATGGTCACTGTATCCTTGATCTCTGGACATAAATAAAAATAAACAAAATGGTGTTTCGCTTTGAAGTTAATTCCAACTGGACTCTATCATTCTAACTTGACTCAGCAAAGAGCCACGCAGCATTTGGAGCTGTGTGAACAGAGGACGATTCTCGTTTCTTTCTCGCAACAGGACAGGAGTCCCAGTTAGTAACTTTAATCCGCACAAAAGTGACTCACGATTGACATATTCAGGGATGAAAGTGGTGAAAAACAAAAAAAGCTGAAACCCAAAATTACCCCCCAACACCACCTGCACAAAAATGTTGCAATTCTAGAAGCTCTGAAATGTAATCTGGGACTATTCCAGACGATAAACTGGAGTGAGTGCAGCATCCATTTTGGTGAGAAAAAAAAAAAAAAAAACAGAAGAGAAAAACAACTTTCCTTATTCAAATTAATTCTAGTAATATTTTGCTCTTACTAGGATGCAGCAGTTTTCTAGCTTGGCAGATAGTTCTGGAGGAAATCACTGAAGAAATTAACACATTGAAAACATGGTTTGACCGAAACAAACTGTCATTAAACTTAAATAAGACAGGGATGAAATGGAGGTGTAAGAGTCACTAGGTGTTCACAGGAAACACATTTATTTCTGTATGTATGTATTTATTTATTTATGGTCATTGTTAGTTGGCTTTATATTTTCTGTTGTGTTTCTATTCAGGTTCTTTTTGTCTCTTTCTCTAAAATTGTATATAATAACTAATCATTAGATTATTAATATATAAACAAAAATAAATTTAAAAAATAGTACAATTTGAAAACAAATGCACCCGAAAGTGATGACAGCTGCAACTGCTTAATGCTAACTTTAACATTGAACATGCCATAGACATGCTAACACATTAGCACCACTCCCATTTTTAAGTTATAAAATACATCAACTGTTTCAGAAGACCATAACAGGTCAGTTTAACATAAAAAAAGGTAAATAATACTCACAGACGTATGTTCTTTAGGGTTTTAGCGGGGGAAAATTAAGCGCAAGAAAAACATGAATAAACAAAGCAATAGATCGAAGCACTGCTTCAATCTGTGAACCACTGCTTCGATTGGTTCAAGGTTCAAAGCAAAGCCGCGCTGCAGAAAAGTTGATTACGGACCCGCTGCAGGGTCTGTAATCAATGTAGAGAAATGATCATTTTCCTGACAAACACCCCCAAAAACAACGGCCACCCTGAAGGACCGATAATGGAAGCAAAAAGCTTATTGATGTCGGTGGATTGAATCATTTCTTAACGATACCCGAAAGGAACCAGTTTTTGGATACCCATCCCTAGCGAGGTCATCGAAAAATTTTGGGTCAAGCGGAATATTTTAGACGCATGCCAGCATATGGCTCATACATCCCGCATACGCGGGCTACAAGTTGTCACTAAGTTTTGCGACTGTTGACACACGTTACTTTTAAGTTACTCATAAGTTGAAATACGTTCACTGATTGGCTCAACAACTGAAAGCTGCGGTCCTCATGCAAACAGTGCAGACTGTTCCAAATATTAAAGCATTCACACACTGAGTAAATATAAAGTTTTAATCTTATCCGTTATGTTGTTTCAGTTGGATTCATCATCACAGCCTGATGAAAACTTCATGTAAAATCCATATAAAGCCTCCTAATTTTGGAAAACGTCTGAAAATTTAGTTCATTGTCATGGTTGAAGAAAAGTGGTGTTTTTTAAAGAGGTCCCTCTGTGTCTGTCTGCACCTGGAGCATTTCTCCACCTGAAACACAGAATGCCATCGCTTTGTGCCACGACAAGAAAATTAACTTATTTTGAAAGTTGAAAGACTCACAGCACCTCATTCATTCATGCCAGCATTTATCACAGACATCAGTCGATTCTTCGGCATTCTGCACACGATGAAAATAAACCCCACGATCCACGAACACTGAAACTAAATTAAATTAAAAAGTTTTAAAAAGTTAAATTTCTCTGTTTGACCTCAGTGTGGAGGAGCAAGGCCACACAAAAGTGTTTGTGCTCGCGATGACATGCATGTCAAGATCTACATGCTCTGCCTCCCAGACAAAAGGGTTCTGCCGGTGGTGGAAATGCAAGCCAAGCCAGACAACTATTCCAAGCCATGCCATACCAACCCGGACCACTCGGTGGAATCGTGGCTGTCAGCATACACTGGCTAAATTGTCAAAGTGTGACAGGCCCATAACATGAATGCACCTTTATATCGTGAACACCTTTGTGCAACTCATAACAGAGCCATTTGTCTTGATATCAAAAAACATGAACAGGTGTTACACTGTAATGCCAAAGAGCTACCAATTCTTGCCAAATGCACTGTAATATGGTGACCACTTGCAAGTAATACAAAAAAGTTCCCACCTGCACTCCTCGTCACTCTTGATGAGAGGGTCTGAACCCACGGTGCCTACTAGAAACTTGGGGCTGAGCAGCGGCAGCCGCACGTGTTGTAGCACCTGGAGTAAAAAGTAAAATTCAAAGCATATTTATTTAAGGTGAGTGTTTCTGACCGACTCATGTACACTTCTGATAAGTACCGTAGCTTCCGGACTACAAGTCGCTGCTTTTTGAAACTTGTTTTGTTGGTCCTACAAACTTGTGTTTCAACATGATGTGAAAAAAAAAATACAGTATTATCATGTGTAGTCACATGATGGCAGCATCTGCACGTGACAAACTGTTCCTGTTATTGACCTGAAAGAGCTACTGTGATTCAGACTCCAGTGCAGAATGTAGTCACCGTAACACAAGAAGATCTGAATGAGGAGGACATGTTGGAAATTAAGAGAACGAATGTAATTAATAAATCATGCCCTCAAACTGAGTACACAGAGGGAAAAACCTTCATAGTACTAGGTACTTCATCTTGTTTGCACTTTGAGGGACATCCACAACGGCAACAAGCACAGCTAAGCTAAGGTAAGGCAAACTACAATGTTTTAAAAATGTACAGGACTTTTAAAACAATTATATTTTGTGAAGTAAATGACTAAGGGCAGTTCAGAACCTCCATGATCAGTAAAAGATCAAGGACCGTGACATCGCCCAGTATGGCGGAGCCGGGGTCCCACCCTGGAGCCAGGCCTGGGGTTGGGGTTCGCGCGCGAGCGCCTGGTGGTTGGGCCTTAGCCCATGGGGCCCGCCGGGCTCAGCCCGAAAGAGTGACGTGGGCCCGCCCTCCTGTGGGTTCACCACCTGCAGAGGGAGCCATGGGGGTCGGGTGCAGAGAGGATTGGGTGGCGGTCGAGGGCGGGTGGCCCGGCGGCCCGGTCCATGCTCACAGCCCCTGGCTGTTGGGACGTGGAATGTCACCTCGCTAGGGGGGAAGGAGCCTGAGCTTGTGCGGGAGGTTGAGAGATACCGACTAGAGATAGCTGGGCTCACCTCCACGCACAGCTTGGGCTCTGGTACCCAACTCCTGGAGAGGGGCTGGACGCTTCATTTTTCTGGCGTCACCCACGGGGAGAGGTGGAGAGCTGGGGTCGCATTGCTTATTGCTCCCCAGCTCAGTCGCCAAGTGTTGGAGTTCACTCCAGTGAACGAGAGGGTCGCGTACCTATGCCTTCGGGTCGGGGACAGATCTCTCACCGTTGTCTCGGCCTACAGGCCGAGCAGCAGTGCAGAGTACCCGACCTTCCTGGAGTCCCTGGGAGGGGTACTAGATAGCGCTCCGACTGGGGACTCCATTGTTCTCCTGGGGGATTTCAACGCCCACGTGGGCGGCAACAGTGAGACCTGGAGGGGGGTGATTGGGAAGCACGGCCTCCCCGATCTGAACCCGAGTGGTGTTCAGTTGTTGGACTTCTGTGCTAGTCACAGTTTGTCCATCACGAACACCATGTTCGAGCACAAGGGTGTCCATAAGTGCACGTGGCACCAGGACATCCTGAGCCGGAGGTCGATGATCGACTTTGTAGCCGTATCATCTGCCCTTCGGCCACGTGTCTCGGACACTCGAGTGAAGAGAGGGCCGGGCTGTCCACTGATCATCACCCGGTGGTGAGTTGGATCCGCTGGGAGGGTAGGAAGCCGGTAAGACCTGGCAGGCCCAAACGTATCGTGAGGGTCTGCTGGGAACGACTGGCGGAACCCTCTGTCAGCGAGGTCTTCCACTCCCACCTCCGGGAGAGCTTCTATGGAGGAGGACTATCGGTCGGCCTCGAAGAGATTCTGGCAAACCGTCCGACGCCTCAGGAGGCGGAAGCAGCTCTCCACCAGCACTGTTTACGGTGCGGGTGGGGAGCTGTTGACCCTGACTGGGGATGTTGTCAGGCGGTGGAAGGAGCACTTCGAGGATCTCCTCAATCCCATCGTCACGTCTTCCGAAAAGGAAGCAGAGACTGGGGACTCGGAGGCGGACTCATCCATTACCCAGGCCGAAGTCACCCAGGTGGTTAGAAAGCTCCTCGGTGGCAAGGCTCCTGGGGTGGATGAAATCCGTCCTGAGTACCTTAAGTCTCTGGATGTTGTGGGGCTGTCTTGGCTGACACGCCTCTGCAACATCGCGTGGCGATCGGGGACAGTGCCTCTGGATTGGCAGACCGGGGTGGTGGTCCCTCTGTTTAAGAAGGGGGACCGGAGGGTGTGTTCCAACTATAGGGGGATCACACTCCTCAGCCTCCCCGGTAAGGTCTATTCCAGAGTACTGGAGAGGAGAATTCGACCGATGGTCAAACCTCAGATTGAGGAGGAGCAGTGTGGTTTTCGTCCTGGTCGCGGCACACTGGACCAGCTCTACACGCTCCATCGGGTGCTCGAGGGTTCATGGGAGTTTGCCCAACCAGTCCACATGTGTTTTGTGGATCTGGAGAAGGCATTCGACCGTGTCCCTTGGCGCACCCTGTGGGGAGTGCTCCGGGAGTACGGGGTCCATGGTCCTTTGCTAAGGGCTATCCGGTCCCTGTACGACCGCAGCAGGAGCTTGGTTCGCATTGCCGGTAGTAAGTCACACCTGTTTCCAGTGCACGTTGGCCTCCGCCAGGGCTGCCCTTTGTCACCGGTTCTGTTCATTATTTTCATGGACAGAATTTCTAGGCGCAGCCAGGATGTAGAGGGGGTCTGGTTTGGGAACCACGGAATCTCTCGGCTGGCTTGGGAACGCCTTGGGGTTCCCCTGGAGGAGCTGGAGGAGGTGTGTGTGGATCGGGAGGTCTGGGCGGCTTTGCTTGAGCTGCTGCACCCGCGACCCGACTCCGGATAAAGCGGAAGAAAACGGATGGATGGATGAAGTAAATGAACACACAATGTGCCCAAGTTTCTGTTCAGTTCAGTTTCTTTTCTGTTCAAGTTCTCTGAGCCTCATTCAAGAATGATGATTACCCTGTTAGCATTTGCTTGCCAACTCTGACTTTGATTTCTTTAAAAAAAAAAAAAAAAAAAAAAAAAAAAAAAAACCTACAATTAAATTCATTCTGCTTCTTGTTGCATGAAACAATAGCACCACATTTTAAAAAGAAATACAACTTCTAGACTGGTGTAACTTTTGTTTTTTTTCTCTCTTGAAAACACATTTTTGGACAGATGCAACTAACACTACAGTGCGATGTGTAGGCAGGAAAACATGGAACATGTCTTTGGCAACAAACCTGGGGAAGCTGGGGTCGACGTTCTTGGATACTGTATTTCACCCAGGCCATCACTGCGTTGAAAACCTGCTCCTCACTGCGTACATTGAGCTCATCGCTCGAAATGATGTCAATCAACTGGTTGGCAGGTAGTAGCATAAATTCCTCGCTTTCCATTACCTAACACACAACAGAACACAACACTCAGCATAAGTAACAGCCCATAAGAGGTTTTCTGTCAGTGCAAACTTCACTCCCACCCCTGAAAGTTGATCAGTAAGTCAGTCTATTACTTTGCCACTGCAACAGAGTAACCATAACAACACATTTATTCATTTTGTTAACAATGCCATCATGAAGCAGTTGAGCCCGAGACATTCATGCTCTGCCACACATGCACATCAAACACGCTGAATAACTGAAATTGTGTGCACAGCCAGTGGACATGAATGGTAAATGGACTTTTCCATCTGAAGCAGACAGTCAGAGAGCTTTACAGTGACTCACATTTACTCGTTCACACACGCTGACATCAGGGTGCTGCAAAGCAAGACATACAACCGCACACCAGGAGCAACTTAAGGACAAAGCACTTTTCTCCATGGTATTTGATGAACTGAAAGGTTTGACACTTCCGCATTGGCCTCAGTTCTCAGCACTGACTATGGCTTGGTGCTAGTGGTGTTAACAGAAAATGTTAAGTCACATAGTTCCACTTGATGTTTTCATGAGCCAGTAAGTCTCTGAATTTTTTTTAAAACCACTTATAATTTCCTGTGAAACAAAAGAGCCAATATCACACCAAAAATTGCATTATTTACCACATGCACACATCCTTAGCCTTGAATATGCTCAGGAAAGCAGTAGGAAAATGTGCTTGAGCACGGCACAGTCATAATTGACTATGCGGTATGTGAACACAGAATTGGTTTCATATTTGAATGAATATATATACATATACATATACACACACACACAAGGTTGGGTAGGATTACTTTGAAAGAATACATGTGGATTACATGTATGTATGTATGTACATACATTACTTGTAATCTGATTACTTTTGGATTACATTTCAAAGTAATCCTACCCAACCTTGTGTGTGTGTATATATATATATATATATATATATATATATATATATATATATATATATATATATATATATATATATATATACACACACACACACACACACACACATCCTGGTAGTCAGGAGGATATATATAAAAATCATGGAAGACAAAGCCTCTCCATAGGATGTGCCACTGACAGATAGAGAAAGTGGCTGACATCAATTGGCTGACATCAAGAAGACCAACCAGCAGCCAGAAAAGGTCGGCCTAAAGAACAGCACAGAGGCTCTGATCATGACAGCACACAAACAAGCACTAAGCACCAGATCCACAGAGGCAGGAATCTACCACACCTGACACAACCCAAGTTGCAAGCTGTGCAAATGTGCCCCAAAGACAGTCCAGCACACAGTGGCAGGATGTAAGATGCAAGCTGGGACAGCGTACACTGAGAGGCACAACCACATGTTGTGAATCGTGTACAGGAACATCTGTGTCGCATACGGATTAGCTGCCCCAATAGGAGATGCCACCTAAGGTAGTTGAGAATGATAGGGCTAAGGTCCTGTGGGACTTCAAATTCCAGACAGACAAGCAGCTGCTGGCCAACAAACCAGACATAGTGGCGGTTGACAAGGGAAAGAAAACTGCAGTTGTGATCAATGTGGCAATTCCAGCTGATAGCAACATCAGAAAGAAGGAGCATGAGAAAACCGAGAAGCATCAAGGGCAGAAGGAGCAACTGGAGCAGATGTGGAAGGTAAAGTCCAAACTGGTCCCAGTGGTAATAGGAGCACTAGGAGCTATAACCCCCAAATTGGAAGAGTGGCTCCAACAGATTCCAGGCACATCATCGGAGGTCTCCGTCCAGAAGAGTTCAGTCCTAGGAACAGCTAAGATACTGTGCCAAACCATCAAACTCCCAGGCCTCTGGTAGAGGAACTGAGCATGAGGAAATCACATACCACCCTCCTCAGGGGGGCGTGAGAGGGAGTTTCATATGATACCTGAGGGTCATGGAAAACTTTTATTGAGGAAACTGATCAAACTGAATTAGAATACAGAGCAATATCACATGGGTACTCATTTTCAGGAGAATGAATGGCACAAAGCATTGCAGAGTTATGTTCAGCACATTTACTATAATCAAAAGATTAGCAAAATAATGCAAAAGCTATCCAACCTTTGGCAAATTTACCTCTTGAAAATTATGCTGTGTGAACTTGTCGGCAATGCGGAGCAGCTCTCGACAGGAGTGTGTGTCAGCAAAGGCCCTGATGCCCAGGCAGTTGGAGGGATCCAGCTGCCTCTTGAGGAATTCACAGCAGGCCTCCTGGATCTCAGCCAGCTGGAGAAGGCAGGCTGCAGGAAGCAGTGTTTGGACATTCCCCTCTTCCACAGTCACCTAGGAGCAGTCACATAATGGAACAAGTTTTAGATAAAGCTCTGTGATGAAGCTGTTAGGCTTATGTTAACTATGTAGCTTCGATGATTAAATGCAGTTAAGTACTGGCACCAAGAGCTCTCTGATCATGAAATGGAAGTGTCCCAAAAAATTAGGCGAATATATTAGCAGAGGTGACATCCTTCTTTGATTTTTCCCCTTCTAAAGTGTGGAGGACAAACAAGAAGAAAACTAATATTCTTTGTTCTTAAGAAATAATGTAATTTTAACTGAAGACCATACTGTAGAACAAAAAGAGGGAAAGTATTTTTTTGTTCAGCTTGGAAGAAAACTTATTTTGGCTAGAGTGCATCCAGAAAGTATTCCAAGCACTGCACTGTTTTCATGCTCCAGCCTTATTCCAAAATTGATTAATTTTTTTTTCCTCAAAATTCTACACACAATACCCCATAATGCAATGTGAAAAAGGGTTTAGGAGAGTTTTGCAAATTTATATATGTATATATATATATATATATATATATATATATATATATATATATATATATATATATATATATATATATATATATATATATATATATATATACACACACACACACACACACACACACACACACACACACACACACACACACACACACACACACACACAGTGAGGAAAGTAAGTATTTGAACACCCTGCGATTTTGCAAGTTCTCCCACTTAGAAATCATGGAGGGGTCTGAAATTTTCATCTTAGGTGCACGTCCACTGTGTTTTTCTGCACATGGGACAGGATGACTGCACTGTATTAAGGAGAGGATGACCAGGGTCATATATTGCGAGATTTTGGGGAACAACCTCCTTCCCTCAGTTATAGCATTGAAGATGGGTCGTGGATGGGTCTTCCAACATGACAATGACCCGAAGCACACAGCCAGGATAACCAAGAAGTGGCTCCGTAAGAAGCATATCAAGGTTCTGGAGTGGCCTAGCCAGTCTCCAGATCTAAACCCAATAGAAAATCTTTGGATCTTTCACAGGTGCTGAAACACATATTTGCAGCAGTAACACACAAATAAATTATTAAAAAAAATAAATAAATAAAAATAAATAAAAATCATACATTGTGATTTCCAGATTTTTTTATTTTTTTTTTTTAGATTATGTCTCTCACAGTGGACATGCACCTAAGATGAAAATTTCAGACCCCTCCATGATTTCTAAGTGGGAGAACTTGCAAACTCGCAGGGTGTTCAAATACTTATTTGCAGCAGTAACATACAAATAAATTATTAAAAAAAAGCTGTATTGTATGTAGCTGCATTCCAATAAAATCCTTCCTGCAATCTTGCGGCCATTTATATTTGTACTTTTAAATGCAACACCATGAAGCAATCAGATCAGAACACTGTATTTATCCAATGCACTGCTTTGTTCCCACCAGTACTACTCTCTCTCTAGCACCATCAACCACCGCTGCTCCCTTGCTGATTGAGTTTGGATGAGGGTCAAACCTTGAACAACAGATTTCCATTAACTTTGCACTATATGCCGTTATTAACACATCTTTTTCAGATACATAATAAACTTGCCTCTGGTCTCGCCAAATGCTTAGGGAATTGGGGAAAACAAACAAACAAAAATGATTATAACATTATTACCTGGGATGTGTAAGCAAAGTCAATGAGCAGCTCCATGGCTCTTTCATCGATATCACGGATAACCACCTCAGTCTGCCTGCTTTCTGCTAGCTCTCCAGTAAACATCGCCCTGAAACAACCAGTTATCGAAAATAAAGCATTTAAAATAGTTTTCACATAAAACCAAAACCAGTACAACAACCCAGTGCATAGTTCACTTAATGTAAAAGCTAAATTTACACTGAAACACAAAATCAGCTTTCTTGCATGTCAGTTTATTTCAGGGACACAAAGCAAAAACTTGAGCACAGTATCGTGGATTAAAATGCAAAAAAAACTACCTTTTTACTTCCATTGTTTAAAGCTTGGTGTTTTAGAGAGACGTGCTGGCAATCAATCATCTTACCACGTAATGACACAAAACACAGGAATAATCTATGAATGAACATCATTTTTCAGGTAAATGTACAATACCACTATATATATATATATATATATATATATATATATATATATATATATATATATATATATATATATATATATATATATATATACACACACACACACACACACACACACACACACACAGTGAGGAAAATAAGTATTTGAACACCCTGTGGTTTTGCAAGTTCTCCCACTTAGAAATCATGGAGGGGTTTGAAATTTTCATCTTAGGTGGATGTCCATTGTGAGAGACATAATCTAAAAAAAAATGCCAGAAATTACAATGTATGGTACAGTAGCCTTTGTTTGCAATTACAGAGGTCAAACGTTTCTTGTAGTTTTTCACCAGGTTTTCACACACTGCAGCAGGGATTTTGGTCCACTCCTCCATACAGATCTTCTCCAAATCTTTCAGGTTTGGCGTTTCAGCTCCCTCCAAAGATTTTCTATTGAGTTCAGGTCTGGAGACTGGCCAGGCCACTCCAGGACATTGAAATGCTTCTTACAGAGTCCCTCCTTAGTTTCCCTGGCTGTGTGTTTGGGGTCATTGTCATGCTGGAAGACCCAGCCATGACCCATCTTCAGTGCTCTTACTGAGGGAAGGAGGTTGTTTGCCAAAATCTCGCAATACATGACACCATCCATCCTCCCTTCAATACGGTGCAGTCGTCCTACCCCCTTTGCAGAAAAGCACCCCCAGAGTATGATGTTTCCACCCCCATGCTTCACGGTTGGGATGGTCTTCTTGGGGTTGTTCTCATCCTCTAAACATGGTAAGTGGAGTTGATTCTAAAAAGCTCTATTCTGGTCTCATCTGACCACATGACCTTCTCCCATGCCTCCTCTGGATCACCCACATGGTCACTGGTGAACTTCAAACGGGCCTGGACATGCGCTGGCTTGAGCAGGGGGACCTTGCTGCCCTGCAGGATTTTAGACCATGACAGTGTAGTGTGTTACTAATGTAATCTTTGTGATTGTGGTCCCAGCTGTCTTCAGGTCATTGACCAGGTCCTCCTGTGTAATTCTGAGCTTTCTCAGCATCATCCATACCCCACAAAGTGAGATCTTGCATAGAATCCCAGACCGAAGGAGATTGACAGTCATCTTGTGTTTCTTCCACTTTCTAATAAATAATCATAACAGTTGTTGTCTTCTACCAAGCTGCTTGCCTGTTGTTCTGTAGTCCATCCCAGCCTTGTGCAGGTCTACAGTTTTGTCCCTGGTGTCCTTAGACAACTTTTTGGTCTTGGCTATGGTGGATAGGTTGCAGCGTGATTGACTGAGTGTGTGAACAGGTGTCTTTTATACAGGTAACAAGTTCAAACAGGTCCAATTAATACAGGTAAAGAGTGCAGAATAAGAGGGCTTCTTAAAGAAAAATTAACAGGTCTGTGTGAGCCAGAATTCTTGCTGGTTCGTAGGTGTTCAAATACTTATTTGCAGCAGTAACATACAAATAAATTATTAAAAAAAAAAATCATACATTGTGATTTCCGGATTTTTTTTTTTTTTAGATTATGTCTCTCACAGCGGACGTGCACCTAAGATGAAAATTTCAGACCCCTCCATGATTTCTAAGTGGGAGAACTTGCAAAATCTCAGGGTGTTCAAATACTTATTTTCCTCACAACATATATAAACAGATGCCGCTGAAGTGAACACTGCGTCCATTTGTACCTAAAGTAGGGGCTGCAGGCAGATAAGATGACACGATGGGCATAAATCTTCTTTGCGCCAACCACAAGCACCACGTCACAGAGCTCACGGTGCTTCCGCAACAAGTTGATCACCTCTAGGGTCTGCCGCGGGTGTTTGTCTGAGATATAGGGCATACGTGCAGGCTGGGGGACCCCTTCAGGGAGCTTATTGGGGTCCCCCAGAGTACAGCGGCTGGTGATATCCATTCCAGTGGTGTCTTGGCGTGCACTGGTGGCCCTTTAAAAAAAAAAAAAAAAAGCGTGAGTACATATAGTACAATGATTTTATGTTCAGGAACCTATAGGACAGATTTGATGAAAAGTGTTTGAGCTAAGCTCAGCAGTGAAAATTCTGTATTTTTCCACTCTTTGGTGCAGCTGAGTCTTTCTTTTAAGACTAAAAAAAAAAAACACAAATCATTTAAATGCAAAAAAAAATAATAAAATAAAAATTTAAATTGCAAAAACTGAATTTAAAATCACAAAGCTATAATTAGGATCAACTCTGAGTTAACAAGTTAAAGAGTTAAACGGTTGAGATGCTGCAAACTGGTGTGCGAATGTAAAAGATCAGCTTAATTCATTAGGACACCACTTTATTTCATTTGTGATGTTTAAAACAGTTGCATGCGTGCAGAACACAGTGCGTCTGTCACCTTCAAATCAAGTCATAAATGACAGGCAGCTGCTGGTTAGTCATCAGTAACTTGGACAATGCAGTCAAACATTTGTCTAGCTGGGAACCAGACGAATCTCAGAGCTCATCATTTGTTCGGGCAGACACGTCTGGCTTCTCTCACATTCAAACAGATTTCCAATTCAAGTCACACCTGGCAGCATGCACTGGTCTCACGTGTTGCAACGTCGATGAGACCACAGAACTGACTTGGGTCCTGGATGGCAACCATCCAGGCAGGCAATCAATCCAAGCCCACCTCTCAAAAGTAATCCTAAATCTGCTGCAGCAAGGTGAAACATGCTTACACTTGACATTCTCCAGCCACGGCGTCCTCAACACTGAGGCACCTCTGACCAAGTTGGATCGTGAAAAGAGAAATGCGCCACATGGCTAAAATGACATAGCTGACCTTCCCTCACATTGCAAGTCCAGCTGCACCCTAGGATGAGCTCTAGTACCAAAGACATCACCTTAGGCCATTGGCTAGTGTCCAAGTCTCACAACTATACAGTAAGACAGGCAGCGATTTTCTCGATTCAAGTAGAAAAACAGATAGGAAAGACTTTTTTGGTTTTAATACATACACTAGTTTCAAAGTCATTTCCACAATGGAAAAGGCATTTTGCACACTTGCTATGCAAAACTTATGGTTATAGATATTTATAGAATTATAATCAGGAGACTTGGTTAATCAAGAAGCCTTAATCTTTACTGGTACTTACACCGAAATCATGTCCATGATTATCACCTAAACCAAATAAAACTTTACATGTTTTTCCTTTCTTATTTGTTTTTTGCTTGTTCTTTTTTTCTTTTTACTACCAAACATCTAGTGCAATATTCTAGGGCCACTCAAAGTACCCCAGGATTTCTTGGGCACAGGGTTAATTTGGTTCTGGGACATGGGTTCACCTCAGATGAGTATTTCACCTAATATTCAAGTCACTCCACTGGAACAGTCTTCAGAGAGTACAAAACAAATAAATAAAGTATAGTTTTATACTTTATATACTTTATAAACTTTACTTTATAAACTATATAAAGTTTTTATTCTCTTTCTTATGAATAGCTTTTATTTTTATTTGTTTTATTCTTTTATTTCTGTTTTTATTTATGTATTTGAAATTTTTTTTAATTCATTTTTAATTATTTATTAAATTTTATATTGACTTGTTTTATGTAAGGCGCCTTGAGATGGCTTCTGCTGTGATTTGGCGCATTATAAGCTAATTAAAAAAAATTAAAGTAAAACAACCTTGGAAACCAATTTACCATGTTATGTGTTCTATGGGCACCAACTAGAAATGTAGCCAGACCACTCACACTTTTTTTGCTATGATGGATTACCTAGCCCACATCAAGTACCAGCAACTCAATTTTAAACTGCTATCTGCCCTGAACCAACAGCACAAGAGCTATAAGAAAATAAAGTGCTTGGAACTTCACTGTTCCAGTTACACAGTTTGAAAATAGCAGCCAGTAATTAAACATGTATAACAATTATGCATATTGGGCTCAAACAGTAAAACTCAACTCAACTTCAAACACACAAGATTTAACCTGATATCTGAGGGTGGGGGCGAGAGAAATTTTTGGTACCTGCACCAATGATGATTAGTCTTTGTAAGTAAATTAATGTTAGTTTCAATGGCATAACCATGGATGATAGTTGGGATAGCAATGCCCTCAAGAGTAGAGAGGTAAAAAATCAAATGAAAAGCCCTGATGAACATGTGATGTCACCTACTATACTGGTGACAGAAGACCAAGGTGTCTCATTTTAAAGTCCCTATTTTGTAGTCTGGCACAAATTTACAGATTGTTTTAATACTACTAAATGGAAGAAAAATACAAATTTCTTCTTTCTTTCATATTACATCCACCTACCTGCGCATTGGTTTTGCGTCCATGCACTGATGAAGAATGTGTGACCCCACAACTACAGAGACAAACACAAAAATTAATGTTAGGCTTTGATCATAATGTGCTCTCAACAGCAAAATAATGACAGTCACGCCCTCAGACTACAACTAATAATTGTTTTCATTCTTGATCGTTTTCCCATCCATATATAGATAGCCAAGTGGCCTTTGCGTGCGTGCGTGGCTTCAATCATGGAGAACCTGGGGAGAGCTGTCATTTGCCGTTTGGTAGGCTTATGTATTTAAGGTCAAGGATGAATGCTGCAAAAATGTAAAGTTGATAGGACTAATATTTTTTGAGAAACTATGGTTATTAGCTAACAACAGCGAACAATGGTCATTGATAATTACATTCTGGACTCACATGCCAGTCCAGCAGGGGGCAGTAAATCATCTATATATTAAAAGCGTGCATGCATGCTTGATATTATTTAATAAGTTCAATGTAAGTACATAATATAACTAGGGATGGGTATTGATAAGATTTTATCGATATCGATGCCATTATCGATTCTGCTTATCGATCCGATTCCTTATCGATTCCCTTATCGATACCTCTTGTGAATTTTGTACTAAAAGTAGGCTTTACAGTTTTTCTATGTATTTCATTGAGTCTTAAAGTAAATAAATATGAAATTGGTCACTGTATCCTTGATCTCTGAACATAAATAAAAATAAACAAAACGGTGTTTCGCTTTGAAGTTATTAATTCAGACAAGATTCTATCGTTCTAACTTGACTCGGCAGAGAGCCGCGCAGTGTTTGGAGCTGTGTGAACAGAACGGAGGACGGTTCTCGTTTCTTTCTCGCAACAAGACAGGAGTCCCAGTTAGTAACTTTAATCCACACAAAAGTGAATCATGATTGACATATAAAGGGATGAAAGTGGTGAAAAACAAAAAAAGCTGAAACCCAAAATTACCCCCCAACACCACCTGCATGAAAATGTTTGAATTCTAGAAGCTCTGAAATGCAATCTGTGACTATTCCAGACAATAAACTGTAGTGAGTGCAGCATCCATTTAGTGAAGGAAAAAAAAACAACTTTCCTTATTCAAATTAATTCCAGTAGTATTCTGCTCTTACAAGGATGCAGCAGTTTTCTAGTTTGGCAGATAGTTCTGGAGGAAATCACTGAAGAAATTAACAAATTGAAAATATGGTTTGACCGAAACAAACTGTCATTAAATAAGACAGGGATGAAGTGGAGGTGTAAGAGTCACTAGGTGTTCACAGGAAACACTTATTTATTTATGTATGTATGTATTTATTTATTTATGTATGTTCATTGTTAGTTGCTTTTATATTTTCTGTTGTGTTTTCTATTCAGGTTCTTTTTGCCTCTTTCTCTAAAATTGTATATAATAATCATTAGATTATTAATATATAAACAAAAATAAATTTAAGAAATATTACAATTTGAAAACAAATGCACCCGAACGTGATGAGCGCTGCAAATGCGTAATGCTAACTTTAAACATTGAAAATGCCATAGACATGCTAACGCGTTAGCGTCGCTCCCGTTAAAATACATCTATCAACTGTTTCAGAAGACCATAACAGGTCGGTTTAACATAGAAAAGGTAAATAATCTTCACAGAAGTATGCTCTTTAGGGTTTTAGCAGGGGAAAATTAAGCGAAAGAAAGAAAGCATAAACGAAGACATAGGTCGAAGCATTGCTTCAATCTGCGAACCACTGCTTCGATTGGTTTACGGTTCAAAGCAAAGCCGTGCTGCAGAAAAGTTGATTACAGACCCACTGTAGGGTCTGTAATCAATGTAGAGAAATTATCATTTTCCTGATACACCCCCCAAAACAATGGCCACTCTGAAGGACCGATAATAGAATCGTTAAGCACAAAGCTTATTGATGTCGGTGGATCGAATCATTTCTTAACGATACCCGAAAGGAACCGGTTCTCGATACCCATCCCTAAATATAACTGTAAATACATTAAAAATACATGGATGACACAAGAAAGTAAAACACTAATTTCCACTGTGGTTCATTTAAAAATAAAATGACAAAATAAAAGTAGCAGTAGTAGTAGTAGTAATAATAATAATAATAATAACGTGTATATGATAACAAGAACCTAAATAATTTATAAATACATTAAGACAGTAAATTAACATAAAATATGTAGTTAACAGTAAATAAAAGGGTTGAGTTTTTCCTCTAAAAGCTGTGGAGGTCTAAGGTTGTAAAAACATTCTGGACTCACACGCCATTCCAATTCATTATAGAAACTTTACATAATTTATTACCACCCTTGAAAAACGTCAGCTACCTATATCATAAACATAACCCAATCTAGAGCACAAGGATCCCACTGGCAATGGACTAATTACTCTGTAATTACTCATCAGATTAAAAAAAAGCTCATTAATCCATATAACTGGTTTTCCAGCCATGATCAATCTCCCTGCATTTGAATGCATCAACAGCACATGAATGCATATCCATGTTTAATTTCATATTACTTTAAAAGTAAAAGTAGACCTTTACTCTGGAAAAGGGGAAGAGCGCGAGCTTCCATCTCCTTGCCCATAAATGGCAAATGGACTGCATTTATATAGCGCTCTTCCATCTGCATCAGACTCTCAAAGCGCTTTACACATCAATGCCTCACATTCACCCCAATGTCAGGATTCTGCCATGCAAGGCACCAACTACACAACGGGGGCAACTAGGGGATTAAGGACCTTTCCCAAGTGCCCGTGATTTTCCGATCAGGATGGGATTTCAACCTAGGATCCTCTGGTCTCAAGCCCAACACCTTAACCACTAAACCATCACCTCCCCATCTGACTAAGCCTGTATACAATCTGTGAGAGGGAGGAAAACAAACACCACAACCAGAAAAACTACTTTCATAATGTGAACCGTGCAACCTGATTGACTGGTAAGAAGGTTATATATCAGATGGGCAATCTATCAGTAAGATACTTGGTGTGCATTTGAAGCAAAGAAGAGTGAAATAAGTTTTTAAAACTTGACCTCTACAAGACTGACAAAGTGCTAGATGTTATCATTGCATCAGCACTGAGCTTATGAAAGAGTGTGAGACTGATGCACACTACTGATTTGTATGAACAACAGATGTGTTGTGTATATATGTAAATATGATTCTACAGTTGTATATATTTCACGTTTTACATTACTTAGCCCACATTTAATTTTATTTTACCTTATGTTTATATTAGTTGTACATATACTCTGAATAATTTACTGTTAAATTTCACTATCTTTTATTTGGCTAAAAATGACTCGCACCACGGAAAGCACCTTTTGGAGTTGCACTCAAATCTCGTTGTAATGCAAATTACAATGACAATAAAGGCAATTCTGATTCTGATTCTATATAAAGCAAAAGAGAGCATTAATGTTTTCTCAAACATGCACCACAACTCTGCTGTGTAGCAACAGCATCAGTAACCGTATGATCACTCCACTGGCAGTGCACAATTGTAAACCAAAGCTAGAGGAAACACGCACTTATTTAGTGACTGCTTTAATTATCCAATCCTGATAGTCCAAAAAATGCCTTGATTGGGCCTGATTCTGATTGCTTCAATCAGCTCGGGCCATCCAATTCTCTACAGGAGTAAGCAAATGGTTTCAGAATGATGTCACAGACATCCAGCTTTTAACACAGTAATAATCACTACGTATTCTCTATAATTTTGTAATGCACTTTTTGGAAATTCTGAACGCTATTCGTTGTTTATTGGTCTTTCCTATCGTAACACTTTGTTCATATTTGCAATAGTTACATTGTACAATGTAACAGTACTTCATTATTATTAATATTATTATAATATAACAAAAGGCAAGGTTGATCCTTGTCATTCGATTGGTGCTTTGTATGTCACATGACATGGATTATTCATCCCATTTGTGTTGCGCTGCATTTAGAGTGCATTTTGGTTCCATTTAGCATGCAAATTTGGTTCCATATGTTTGGTACCATTGCACGCTGATCGCGCGCGCGCACACACACACACACACACACACACACACACACACACACACACACACACACACAAAAAACAAATCCACTGCACTGTAAGCCCTCTGGAGGCATGAAGAGCTGTTAGGAAGAAGTTAGAATGAAAAGCTGGAGTAATTTCTGACATGATTTTTTTCACTGCACTGAGGAAGTACACAGTCTTTTTTTTTTTTGGAAGTACACAAATTTGGTGCACAGCATCGCGGACAACATCATCAGAATTATTTTTGGACTCATTTTTATAGTTCTTGGTGGATTGTTGATGTTAGAGCAGCAGTGACGTACCAAAGCTGGACAAATTTCTGATGTGATTTTTTGCTGGAGTGAGGAAGTACACAAACTTACTTTCTTTTTTGGGGGGGGGGAGTACACAAAGTCAATGGAGTGACGCACCAAAATTTAAGTTCCTTTTTCTGTTGTTTATAAATTAATATAATATCAAATGACAAGGATCTATTTTAGCCATTATATAAAACAAATAATTAATGTTTTTACATTCTTTCAATGGAACAAATATTTAATTTGCCTCATTGAATGGTATGTTACCGCTTTCACCTCATGAAATATTCGTACCATTGAACTCATAAACATTCATTATTTGAATACTATTGTTGTTGTTGGCCAGCATGGTTTTAAGGATAAGCACTTTACAACTGGTGTCGTAGGTGCTGGCACTGCACCTTTGTGTTCATTCCTGCTAGCTGTTCAAAACAAAAGAAAACGGCTAAAGATTATTATTTTATTTATTTTTATATCACAGGTATGCATTAGGAGCCAAAGCTGGAGCCACGTGAGGCTGCTTTGAACAAGAAGGTGACTTTGTCCACTACATGAAATGTGAAGCTAAACTGGAATACTGCAACAGAGCTCCCAGCTCCATGACTGAACCCACAAGCAGATAGCTACAAGAGGACAACGAGAAGCTGCCGGTGTTCGGCTCTATGCCTAATCTACTGCAGGTGGTTAACATGCTACTGGCATGTCAGCAACTGAGCAGCACAGCTACAACTGTGGGGAGAACAGGTGTCTGAAGTGGTGCACTGTGCGGGATATCTTTGTCAGGGTGAACGATGAGACTAAATGCACTGAGCACATTTAAATGCTGTAGCGTTAGCGTTTATCTCTGAAATACACAAAAGACTATAAAAATGCAACTTCCACAACTAAAGGGGGCCACTTCCCAAAACACACAACAGCTTTTCACACTCCTGGGAGTCTTGCAAGTATCAGAATTCTGATGTAGTCTCGACTCAGGCTGCAACTAACAATAGGGCAGTGCAGTCTCATTTGAACCCTGCATGATATCGCGGGATTTGACCACTTATGGGGACAGTCACTCCCATTGAGTAATATATACACAGCATAACTTCACACTGATAAATGGTGTACTGTTTTGTTTTCGGCTGCAATCCCTGAAGCAGTCGCAAAAAGTGCCGTTTTTTTCAGATCCCAGTGGAGAAGGGAAGACGAGGTGAATGGGAAATGTTGTGTGGGTAAGTGTTAGCCTACACAGCTAACCAGAGTAGATACGTTATCTCACCTGCAAAACCGCCTCAACACGTTTGAGCTCTGGGTCATAAACAAAACGTATCACATGTCCACTTTCCACCACATCGGCACTTATTCTTTGCATTTTCACTTTGTTTGCATGTAATTTGCCCCAAATCTCAGAGAAAGTGCCATGTTTCTGTCCCTGGAAGTAGAGAAATGACGCCATATGCGTCTTATTTTACCCCTTTAGGGCCTGCCCTCAAACCAGTCTGTCCTGCCCAATTACTTTCATAATCGATGAATCAGTGTATAATTTTCTTCATTAATGAATTAGTTGCCTATACTGGTACATTAGTATATACCCATTGCACTATTGTATTTATTATTATATGGTATGGTATTTTGCCAACTTCTGATTGGCCCATTCGCCACTTTCTGAGCTGTACCACATGCCGAGTTGACCACTGGTGGAGCCGAGTAGACCGCGCATGCGAAACGAGAACACCTCGCGTGCAGTGTAGCGCTAGCTAATCGAGCGACACCTTCTATCGATAACGACCAATCAAATAACGCAATACAATGCCTACTTTGGCTGTCAGTTTGTTGACAAGATGGCAGAAGACAGGTTTGCATCTGTTAGTGACGCTAACTTAAAACGAATTTTACACAAAAAAGAAGTGAAGAACACCCACAGAAATACACAGTCAGCAACCAACCTGTTTCGCAAGTATGTCACTGAAAAGGGACATGTGCCCAACTTTGAAATTTATGACAGACGGATGCTTGACGGAGTACTCGGTCGATTTTACGTGGAAGCTAGACAGGTGAATGGCGAACTTTAGAAGAAAACAAGCCTGATGGCTCTTCGTCACGGACTTAACAGTCATCTCCAGTCGATCGATGGGATGTCAGTTGGTGCAGTATGACAGTAATAATAAAGAGTTGAAACGTGAGATTGATTTTTCAGTTTTAGTATGTTTGACAAACTCCTAATTTTCTTGTTTACCATATAATAAAGCAGTTATAGACTTTTGATTTCAGTGTACCCGTGATTATGCGGACCTGGTAAGGATGGGGTACACCGAGGCCTTGGCCAAGGTGAACCCCTGATGGCAGCAACCTGACATCAGGGTGAATGTGAGACATTATCGTTAAGCGCTTTGAGCGTCTGATGCAGATGGAAAAGCGCTATATAAATGCAGTCCATTTAGCATTTAACAAGCCATATTACTCCAGGTGTTGGTAATAAAATACTCCAAACAGACACAAAAGCAAGTGACGCCATTCCAGTCAGAGACTATGAGGGGAGGAGTTGATGGACACATCACTCAAAGCAACCGTGCCCACATTAAAACATCTTGAACTAAGAAGTTTGAAAAAAAAATTCACCCCCATATACAGTTATCATGGAGGAGGAATCTATCTAACGAGACCAAAACCATTTTTTTTTTTTTTTTTTTTTTTTTAACCAGGCTATAAACATGTTTATTTCTGCAATAAAGTCGGACGTTTTAAAATGGGTTTCTTTGGCAATGTGCTCTGTTTGGAGCCAGCCTCAAGCAGCCAGTCAAGGAACTGCACTTGCTGGTTTGGGTCAAAATGCGAGCTTGAGCGTTACTTGGTCAAAATATTTTGTGTATGTTCAAAACTTCTGCATGTTTGTTTACCGTTTTGTCCTCTACTTGTTTTTTACTTTTACGACACTCATGCATTTATATCCTACGGCTGTCTGATGCTTCACACTGGGCTTCTGACTGGACAAAGTTCCAGCACAGGGTGTGAATTCTGCATGAGCAGAGACAGGACTGTTGTCCTGATGCAGCAACGTGACTGCCACAATTTTTTTTCCTGATTTCTTATAGTGTTTCTTAAAGCCTGAAAGTTGCCATTTGAAATGACTTTAGTTTTGTGTCATGTCTGTGATCTGCTTTTTTTCTACAAAATTAAACAACTGAATGAACATCCTCCAAGGCCGGTGATTCCATAATTTTTGCCAGGGGTTGTACATAACTAATCCATTTTCTCTATCTGTCGCAATGTGACACAGCCTTAAGGGACCTGCAGAAACAGTGATGCAACTGCTTCAAGACAAAACCTTCAACAAAAGCCAAAATATTTGAGTTTTTGTTTTCAAATGGTATGGTACTCTTTTTCAAGGGCCAAAATAATTGCCTCTTCCAACATCACCATGCTTCTGCAACAACTAACTCAATCAGTGACCAATGTTTAGGTTAATGAGTTGATAACTACCACTTTACCTGCTTGGACCCTTTGTTTAAAAGGTAGACCAGAAAAGAGGAACTGTGCAATCAGGACTAGAAATGCGCCAATCAAGACTGGAAATGTTCCGAGTCCACTTCCAGATGAGGTTCCAATATTGTGTGGCTCAATATTGCATTTCTGCCATGTAATGGCAAGATCTTTACTGTTTCTACTCAGTATCTTGTGAGTGTGCATTCAAAGAACTGCACCTACGATGTGTAAAAGAAAAAAAAATAACTTGTTGGCTGAGATAGCTATTTAATTAAAAAAAAAAATACAGGCACTTCAGAAGGTTCAAATTGTTACACGTCAGTAGTAGGGATGGGTATTGAGAACCGGTTCCTTTCGGGTATCGTTAAGAAATGATTCGATCCACCGACATCAATAAGCTTTGGGCTTAACGATTCTGTTATCGGTCCTTCAGAGTGGCCGTTGTTTTGGGGGGTGTTTGTCAGGAAAATGATAATTTCTCTACATTGATTACAGACCCTGCAGCGGGTCCGTGATCAACTTTTCTGCAGCACGGCTTTGCTCTGAACCTTGAACCAATCAAAGCAGTGGTTCGCAGATTGAAGCAATGCTTCAATCTGTTGCTTCGTTTATACTTTCTTTCTTTCGCTTAATTTTCCCCCGCTAAAACCCTAAAGAGCATACGTCTGTGAGTATTATTTGCCTTTTCTATGTTAAACCGACCTGTTATGGTCTTCTGAAACAGTTGATAGATGTATTTTATAACTTAAAAACGGGAGCGATGCAAACGCGTTAGCATGTCTAAAAACTTAGCATGCTAAAAGTCAGCATTACGCATTTGCAGCTGTCATCACATTTGGTTGCATTTGTTTTCAAATTGTAATATTTCTTAAATTTATTTTTGTTTATATATTAATAATCTAATGATTATTATATACAATTTCAGAGAAAGAGACAAAAAGAACCTGAATAGAAACGCAACAGAAAATATATAATAGCAACTAACAATGAACATAAATAAATAAATAAATACATATACACAGAAATAAGTGTTTCCTGTGAACACCTAGTGACTCTTACACCTCCATTTCATCCCTGTCTTTTTTAAGTTTAATGACAGTTTGTTTCGGTCAAACCATATTTTCAGTATGTTAATTTCTTCAGTGATTTCCTCCAGAACTCTCTGCCAAACTAGAAAACTGCTGCATCCCAGTAAGAGCAGAATACTACTGGAATGAATTTTTCTCACTTAAATGGATGCTGCACTCACTGCAGTTTATCATTTCAGAGCTTCTAGAATTCAAACATTTTCGTGCAGGTGGTGTTGGAGGGTGATTTGGGGTTTCAGCTTTTTGTTTTTCACCACTTTCATCCCTGAATATGTCAATCGTGAGTCACGTTTGTGCGGATAAAAGTTACTAACTGGAACTCCTGTCTTGTTGCAAGAAAGAAACACAGCTCCAAACGCTGCGCGGCTCTCTGCCGAGTCAAGTTAGAACGATAGAATCCAGTCTGAATTAATAACTTCAAAGCGAAACACCGTTTTGTTTATTTTTATTTATGTCCAGAGATCAAGGATACAGTGACCAATTTCATATTTATGTACTTTAAGACTCAATGAAATACACAGAAAACCTGTAAAGCCTACTTTTAGTAAAATTCACAAGAGAAGGGAATCAATAAGGAATCGGATCGATAAGCAGAATCGATAATGGCATCGATATCGATAAAATCTTATCAATACCCATCCCTAGTCAGTAGTTGACTGATCCCAGACTAATGCTGTAGATACAAACAGTCAGACATGAACTTGAGCTTGTCCAAATATACCAACGCTTGTCAAACAGTGTCCATGTGTCCAACTTCTCTCTCGCTCCATGTGAATTCAATTTGGGGATAATTAATTAGCAATATACTAGCCCAGACTACTATACTGTTGTTAGCCAGCAGCTTACTAAAAACACAAATTCATTTCAGAAGAAAGACGCACCCAACATACTTAGGGGACATTATCTTACGAACAACAGTTGTAAAAACCTATGTTCCTGTACAGTTCTTCTGTAGTTTATTTTAAAAGATAAACAGCAAAAAACACAAGTAGCACATTCCCCACAGAAAGTCTACCAACACAAACGAGCTGGCGTTAGCAGCAATGTGGTGCAAAAATCTTCAGGATAATGTAATCTCAAACCAAACGAGGGAAGTAAAAAGATAACACCACTGTGAACAAAGAATAAATAATAAGGTAACACTGAAAAACTAAAGCTAACCTTTTTGCTTGATAGCCTGTCTGTGGTCATCAGCCACGTTTGGATTTCGCATCACGTTAACACTGCCACAAATGACAGCTATCTGTTTAAAATCGTAAATGTGCATATAAGACGGTTTTACCTTATATTTCCATTCCAAAGGTAAGAAAAAAACGCGTGCCTCTGATTGCTAGTGTTTACAGTTTAGCTTAGCTATCGTTTAAAACGAGGCACTTCCTCAGTTACACAAATGATCTGCGCATGCGCCACCGACCTTTTCAAAATAAAAGGACGCCATTACGTCATCGCACTGGCACAATTCGTAAAATGAACATTAAATACGTAAAAAATGTGAAAATAGGAAATTGCTACTTCGGGTATGTGCACAAATAGTGCTTGCTTTAATGTGTGAATGTCTCGCTGCTTTTCTTTTCTTTTTTGTATGGTTTGTCATGATTGTTTTTGCGTCAGATAGCCACCAGAGGTCGGTGCAAGACTGGTATTTTTTGGAAGCATGAAATGCTTTCCAGTTTTATTGCAGTTGTTTTACAAAGCCTACATATTCAAGCCTCTCATGCTCAAGTGTATATCTATTTTTAAGTACCATTGTTTCTTACTCTGACAAAGGAATGGATTGTGGTCATTTTATTGAGAAACTAGAATGGACACAGAGTGCAACACCCTTGCATATTTGGCAGCAGTTCATGCAAATTAATTCTTTGCAGTTCAATAATTCCATAATAGATGCCGTAATATATGGCTTGGTGTGGCAACTTGAGGAAAAGAGTAGCAAGTAGAGTCTGCTGCTCTATATGATGCTCATAGACCTCACCAAAGCCTTTGATCTGGTCAGCAGGAAGACTGGTTGCCCCACACCCCCACAAAACTGTGGCATGGCAGTCTCTTTCCATGCCAACATGAATGAAAGGATCATGTAGCACGGCTCCTCCGTGGATTTCCTCCTCATCAAAAGTAGTGTTAAGCAGGCCGGGCTCTGTGCTGGTGTCAGCCTTTTGTTGGGGGATCTTTTTGCTGCTCCTGTGATACACCACTCACTCATCCACTGACTGCCCATCTGCACACCAGGACTGACGTGAAGCTGTCTAACTCAGCACACTGGCCCAGGAAAAGTCGTCTCTCATAAATATCTCGATGGGCATACCCCAGGGCTCCATACTGGGACCACTGCTGTTTGGTCTCTTCATAAATGATCTGCCTTTGATTTGTTGTGGTGTCTGCTGTTAACTTTATGTGGACGATGCTGTTTTTTATGCTCCCGCGAAGACACCAGAGCAAGCTGCAGAAGTTTTATCTGCATGCATGGCTAAGGTTAGTCTGTGGCTTTTCAAAAATGAATTGGTTCCTCATTTCACTAAAACAGTTGCCATGTGTTTTTCCATCAAAGCACAAAATTTAGAACAGAATTTTCAAATACTTTTGCAAAATGATAAAATACAATGGGTCAATGAAATTAAATATTTAGGTTTAGTTCTTGTTTCACAGCTACAATTTGATGGACACATAAAGTAGATATCGAAAACAATACAAAGAAACCTAAATTGTTTTAAACTTATCAGACATTACATTCCAACCAGGCAGCCCTGCTGTACATGCATGGGATGATATTTTCACATGTATCCTACTGAATGACAGCATGGGCCCAGGCAGCTCCCTCAGCTACAAAGCACGTTGGCTCACTTTATAATCAAGCTATGAAAATTATGGACAGAAAACCTATTTGTTTTCACCACTGTCAAATTCTCAACAAGTATAATTTATTAAGTTTTGATAGTTTCAGTAATTTGTGTTTTCTCAAATTATTTTTCAAATGTCCATAATCTGGTTCCAGAATCACTCAGTATAGTTGTGCAGAGACCAAGCAGCAGTAGGACAACACGAAGCAGCTTAAACCACAACTGTACAATTCCCAAGTGTAGAACATCATTTGGACAGTCGGCCTTTTCTTATAAAGCCTGTAAACTCTGGAACTCATTGCCCACAGAAATTAAGTCCATCAGTGAGTTTAAATTGTTCTCATCCAAACTTAAATCTTGGCTTAAAATAAATCAAAACTGCACCCATGTGTGAGTGTGAGAATGAATGAGATGAGTGAGTGATGAATTTTTGAACTGCGCTGTTATTTATAGATGAAATGTTCTTATGTAAATGAATTTGTATTTTAGATGATGTCTTGTTAGTGTAGAAAAGCTCAACCAGGGACGGGAGTTTTCCTCTATCTTTCTCAAACTCAATAGTGACAAAACTGAGGTTCTCCTCATTGGTTCCAAATCCACTCTTGCAAAAGCTGGCAGTTTCACTATTACTATTGACAAGTCCTCCGTCTCCCCATCCCCTCAGAGCAAGAGTTTGGGTGCCGTCCTTGACGGTACTTTGTCATTTCAAACACACATCAATGACGTCACCTGGTCTGCATATTTCCCTCTTCGAAACATTAATCATCTACGCCCATCACTCACTTCTGTCAGCACGGCCATCCTGGTTCACTCTCTGGACACTTCCCGCCTGGATTATTGCAACTCTCTTCTCTTTGGTCTCCCCCAAAAGCTTCTTCATAAGCTCCAACTGGTTCAGAATACAGCAGCTCGGATCATCACAGGAACATCATTCATTCACCCCAACACCCCAACTCTTCAACAGCTTCACTGACTTCCAATCACTTACCGCATTGATTACAAAATCATCCTTCTAACCTTCAAGGCCCTCCACAACCTCACTCCTCCGTACCTCATAGAACTTCTTCACACACACACACACCCAGCCACACTTTCAAAATCATCATCTTCTGTCAGCCTCAACATTTCTCCTGCTCATTTGACCGCTGTGGGATTTAGAGTTTTCAACCGCTCTGCCCTCAACCTTTGGAACTCCTTTCCACCGGATATCCGTAACATTGAGTCTCTGGTAATTTTCAAATCATGTCTCAAAACCCACCTGTTCAATAAAGCCTATTCATCATGAGGTGCACTCATTCACTGCATAACTTTTGTCTTGTTTTAAACTGTTATATAATTTCTTTTTAACTGTTAAATGTCCTTTTATGTTTTTAATTCTAACCTGTTTATTGTTATGCTTTTAAATCTGCTTATTTCTGCATTATAATGGTATCCTAGGTTTTTTTTTTTTTTTAAGGTGCCTATAAATGGAATGTATTATTATTATAGATTGGTGGTAGGACATCCTTTGTGATGCTGTCTTTTAGCTGCCCAAGTTTGTTCAGGGTTACCACAGCAGATTCAGTACACATCCGCATTGGAATTTGGCATGTAATTTACACCAGATGAGCTTCTTGATGTATCTCCAGTTCTACATGGAGAAACACACACACAGTTTGTGCTCTGATGACACAGTCAGGTACAGACAAAACAGAAAGACTGCAGTAAATTATTTGTGATGAAATACCTGAACTAAACTGATTGACCATTGTTAACTGACATGGATTAACAACAAAAACTCCAGTAATCTCCCTTTGAAGAAACTGGACTGTCATCGTTTTCCTTCTTACAGTGTCAATACAGTTGTGTGACGTTCAACCAAATATACAAACTCTTTAGGAGGAGATGCACTCATGAAGTCAGTATCATGATACTGCTGCTGCTGGAAAAAAAAATAAAATAAATAAAAAATATATATATATATATATATATCTTTTCTCCCTGAAGATATCAGACCAGAAACACTTTACTTCATATGGGGCACCCCCATTGTTTAAAGTTTCATTAAACTCCACCAAATGGTTTTGGAGCAGCTGTGCTTACAAGAGACACATAAGGACCATAAACAGGTGACTCCTACATGCATTTTTCTTTATTCTGAAGAAGGGAGGTATAGTGAGTGTGTAAATCCTGTACTAAGACATCATTAAGAAATGTCCCAGTGAAGATTATTTTTGTTTGCAGGAGACAAATCAGGGGAAACAACATACGAGTATACCAATAAAGCTTTGTGATGCAACCACTAACTTTAATTTCTGGTATCATCCACTCCTCATGTGTACTTCAATCTGTGATGACCAACATTCACTATGTAAGGAGACTGTTTTGTTATAACAAATATTTCAATTTCATACAAAAGTAGTAATGTGAGATGTGTGTAGAGGACAGCAGCCTTGGACATTGCACATGGGAAAGCAGCCCATAATCAGCAGTGACTGCACATGCACTTCTTGTGTCAACAATACAGCAGTTAACAGAAGATTTCTCTAAGAACCCCACAGTGATGCTTTTTAACCAAATCAAATAATGAACCTGACAAGTAGTTTTTACACAAAACAAATTGTTTTTTTTCCTCGCATGCCATTTCTCAAATATATACATACATTTTCTTGAAAAACAAATCTACACATCAGTTAACAAAGTGCCTTATACAGACCCAATAAATTAAATTTTAAGAAATTCATTTCAATGTACAACAGAAATTTCATCTCAATCAGTTTACTCAGAATTTTCAAATGTCAAAAATTATTCATCTAACAATCCATGTGTGACTGATGCTGCATTGGTAATAATATTACCAATGCTTATGCACTGGTAAAATAAAATAAAAATCAAATAAATTGCTATTTTCTGAAGACTGACAAAATGTACAGTATAGTTTTCAAATACTAACTATCTGCTTTTCCTCTTCCTCTCAGTAATCCACAGTGCTTTTCTGAGGCGGGCTGTAGTTCAGGCGTGGCTGACAGGTAGCTGTGTCAGTGAATGAGACATGAGGGGCTGGAGCAAAAGTGAGTCAGATGTCTGGACTGGTGGACGAGAAGAACAAAATACATGACAGGGAGAGAGAAACATAGCCTTAGTGGCATTCTACAAATCTGGCCACAATGTGTAGACAGCGTCACACATATAATTTGCACACACTTTTGACACTAAGATGCCTGCGATAGAATGGTGGCATGTTCAGGGTGTACACAGGCTCGAGCGCAATGACCACTAGGATAGGCTCCATCCCTGAGCCCTAACTGGAATAAGTGGGTTCAGAAAGTGGATGCCTACGATATGTGAGGCAAGATAAATTTAGTGCCTTTCAATTTTTTTTAACCAGCCATACAAACAGATTTTTCTTTTTTTTTTCCCGTGCCACTAAAAATGTCTTCCATAGTACTTGATTCACAAGCTTCTAGCACCAATATGATTAAAATTCATCATGTTTGGAAATACTTTAGGACTCTGACCCATGTGGATTTAAATACAAATGTCACCATGAAACAGAGAAACTCTGTTTCACAGCAGCCATTTTAGGGTCAAACAGCAGTGCCGCTTGCTACTGTTGGCATTCTGCAGCCAAAGAAACATAGCAGACCTTCAATTAAGTGCCGCAAATAGTAAGTAAGTCACGTTTATTTGAAATGGGACAATGCATATTAATGAACATAGTTACATGTAAATATGCTGGATTGTAGCAGGATGCTAATTTCCATCCGTAGTCCCAGTAACATAGAAACAGACTAAGAACACACAACATACCAGAACAAATCAATCATGACAGAAAAACCGAATATACATACAAATATTTACAAATTCAAAGTGGCAACAATTGATCGTTAATAAGCAGCCGACACGTGGAGGAACCAAAAGAGTTTTATGATGATGGGTGATTGAGGTGCAAAAGTACTGCATTAAAGTGACAATTGTTACATACAAAGTGCTTCAGTGCCTGGTTGAATTGCGTATTACAGTACTGGGTTGTACTGTACGTTGCCCAATACACTCATTTGCACGTGCACAAGTGTAAATATTGCACAGGGTGTCCTACACAAGTTTATTGTGTAAAGACTACTAAACCATTTATTAACATAAAGTACACAAGGGCATTGTGTACATATAACTGAAAAAAAAGAGAGAGAGAGAGAAAAAACTCGAGTGATGCCTCCACAGTTAGGCTACAGATGGTTGCATGTCTGATTGGCCAGTAACCAAGCTTTCAACTGTTCTTTGAAGGTTCTGAAAGTGGTGCTCTCCCTGATTGTGACTGGGAGGTTGTTCCAAGCTTGCCCACCTTTTATGGATAATACGTTCTGACCAAAGGTGGTCCTTCTATGAGTAATCTCAACATAACATTTCGAGAGACTGCAAAAAAACATGGCTAATACCGATATCCTACCAGATATCCCATTGGGAAGAATGCCAGATAAATAAAATAATTAAAAAAAAAAAAAAAAGCTGGATATCTGCCAGAGATGTCTGCTGTGTCCATTGTTAACACTAATGTTAGCTACACTAACAACATTTATTTTCCCTTTGTAGAAAATGACTCTGTGGGTCATCAGACAGCAGTACAGTGGTTGGCACTGTTTCCTCACAGTGAGAAGGTCATGGGTTTGATTCCCACCTGTGGCCTTTCTGTGTGGCTTGCGTGTTCTCCCCGTGTTTGTGTGGGTTCCCTCCAGGTGCTTCGGCTTCCTCCCACATCCAAAGACACACAGTATAGGTGGACTGGAAACTTTAAATTGTCCATAGGTGCGCATGTGTTTGTTTGTCTATATGTCGCCCTGCAACAGACTGGCGTCCTGTCCAGGGTGTACACTGTCTCATGCTCTATGACTGCTGGGATAGGCTCCAGCCCCCCACAACCCTTAACTGGACTAAGCGGTTGAAGATGAGTGTGGGTCATCAGACACTATCAAATTGTGCTGTGGTTCACTGATGACGTGATGGATGGACGCTGACCCTGCACCCCAGAGCACTGGACTAACCTCGCAACACCCTGCCTGTGGCACCAATGACTATGTGTTCATCTCAATAATGCACTTTGTTTTGATGCTGTTCTGGTTTTTCTGTTTCCTGTTTCTTCAGCTTGGTAAAAACTTTGTAAAATCCATGTTATCTGTTAGAATGCCCTAAGCAGTGGGTCACCCCTCTGAGTCTGATCGGCTTGAGGTTTCTTCCTCAGCATCAGAGGACGTTTTTCCTTACCACTGTCGCCTGTGTGCTTGCGCTAGGGGTTTGGTAATGTTAGACATTACTCGTGTGAAGCGCTTTGAGGCACCTTTGTTGTGATTTGGTGCTGTATAAATAAAATAAATCATAGTTTTATAAAATTTTTGGCAGTTGTAAGTCACAAATTCCGAGTTCCCTATTCCTATGAAATCAAACATGAACTTCAAGCCTTGCGCAGGTGCATCCTCCTCCATGTCATCTTCACTCAGCAAACTCACTATAATTGTTATGGAATTCTGCCAAAACAAACATTTTTCCCAGCTATAATTTTATAATTAGCTATAATTTTGCAATGTACTAACTAGATTTCATCATAAACTAAATTTTGTGAAAAATTAAAACGAACTATAAGTAATAACAATTACACCTTTAATAAATGGCAAAAAATATTCACCACCACAGCAGTGCATGTGTGCGTATTTCTTACCATCCATGTAAGTCAGTGATGTGAGAAATGATGCATCAGGTGAAATATACGTTGCATATTGCAGATCGTCCAGTAAAGGTGGTGTGAGCTGACCAGGAGCTACTGATGTCAGTGTTGCAGGACCAGAATTTGGGTGTTTCTTTTGACGAGCTCGGCAGTTCTGAAACCACACCTGAGCAGGAAGAGACAGAACATGTGGCTGGTCTCAATGAACATTTCCAGCTTTAGGAGTTAAGGGTAGTGGCCAAGTGGTTAGTGCGCTTGGTTTCAGTGCTGAAAGTTCCCGGTTCAAAACCCACCCCTGCCACATCTCTCCATGTAATGTGGAGTTGTGGCAGGAAGGGCATCCAGCATAAAACGTGTGCCAAATTCAACATGCAGATCCACCTTTGATTTGCTGTGGTGACCCCGAGTGAAAACAAGAGAGCAGCCGAAAGGATTTACTTTACTAGGAGTTAACAGTTTTAAATCCCAAACTCATTTCTATGGTGTATAAATGAAGAGAGTTAAAATATAAAAGGACAACAAAGGTGCAGGATTTCATTGTAACCACAACTCCATGTGGTTAATACCACATTCAGCAGAAGTAAGGAGGTTATTGGCAGCGTCTGGTGCAGTCTTTGGTTGCAAGGAAAGCATGCACCCTCTTAGACACCCTTGGCCCATAGCTGGGGACCAAGCACAATCTAGTAGGTACAGCAGTGGACCACTCAGAACTGCAGTAACTAAAATTTTTACACACGTTTTTTTCAACGCAAATCTCTTATAATTTTATTCTGAGAGCTTTATTGCTGAAATCAGTTTCTTTGAAAGAGAGAAGCCAAATACATACCTCCCCCAGTAGAAATAATGAGTTGATTTATCTTTGTGTGGGATTACCTGAATAACTCTGCGACTGAGGCCTGTCCGTTCGGCCAGCTTCTGCAGGGTTTGGGCATCTGGGTTGTTATCTTGAGCAAACTGTGTTTGCATTACCTAGAAACATAAAGACAGAAGAAAAACATTTGTATGGTTGTTAATATTTTATAAAAGTATAAAGGATCAATTTAGTAAATTTAATTTTACAGAACTGTTAAATTAACTTTCCAATGTTTTTGCTGATTGGTTTTGTATCAATTCATTTTGGCCACCGATGGTCAACGATTTATCAAGCACACAATGTGTAGGCACCAAAGGCATACATTTTTGATTTATGTTGACAAAGAATAGTTAACTTGTATAATGTAAGACTCATGGCAACAACTTTCATTGTATCACATCAAATCCAAGACCAACATTCACCCTTTCTCGGGGACCAACAAACACAGAATGTCATGTGACATACTGCCAGCCATGATCCTTCATCAGAATATGCCTGGCATTAGGTTGACATCTACTTGCTGACATGAAACCAGCCGTAAGGTGCATGCGCATGTGTGATACTGCACATTATTGAAATACACATGGAACATAGATCCTTTATAGAATGGTCCCTTACTACATTTGAGCAGATAGGATGAGTTCATCAGTGAAACCACCTGCTGGAGTCAGTGGCTGCAAAGAAAACCTGCACCCTCTTTGCCCTTTCTGGAATACTTTGGACACTACTGATCTAAGTTAACAGTTCCTGATGTACCAAGTTGAACAGCCACCACTTCTTTTCTGTTTGACATAAAACAAAGGTTTTCTCTGTGTCTACATACTGTATAAGCAGCACTGGCATCAGTATTTATTAAAAAAAAAAAAAAAAAAAAAAACTCCCTCTCACGTCCACCTGGGAAGGGTGGTATGTGTGTTCCTCAAGCTTGAGTTCTCTACCAGAGGCCTCAAAGTTTGAGGGTTTGGCACAGTTGTTCTTAGGACTGCACTCTTCTGGACAGAGACCTCTGATGATGTGTCTGGAATCTGCTGTAGCCACTCTTCCAGTTTCAGGCTTACAGCTCCACTGGGACCAATTTGGACTTTACCTTCCACATCTGTTCCAGTTGCTCCTTCAACCCTTGGTACTTCTCCATTTTCTCATGCTCCTTCTTTCCGATGTTGCTGTCAGCTGGGATTGACACATTGATCACAACTGCAGTTTTCTTTCCCTCATCAACCATGGAAGGGCTTGGTCTTCCATGATATCTCCTCCTCCTGTTCCTTATCACATCTTCAGCCGCCTGAGGTGTTTTTGTAGCAGCTGATCTTGGGGGAGCCATCTTTGTGATGTATTCATGGATGCTTCTCATCACAGGGTTACTTGAGCTTTAGAATGCAACCATTGAGGGGGTGTGTCTTAGAATAATGCTTTTCCCCAGAATATCATGAAGCAGATCACAATCCATGACTCCTCCCGTTGACTCCCTGCCAGTCCATCGCAGGTTACTTCCCAAGGCTGGTACCCATTTACAGCTGGGTGAACTTAGGACAATGCAGATGAAGTGTCGTGTCCAAGAACACAAACAGGTAGTGTGAGACTGACACTTGCTTTGATATGCGGTAGGTAGGGGCACTATACAACATGCACAAAGCAGTATAGACCTGATTTTGAGTTACTGGTTTAAGGTCTAACACCCCTGCCTCAGTATATTACAGATTATCTGGTCAAATACACCACTGATCAGGCTAAAATGTTAAAGTCTGCTTGGAATTACAAACAGTGGCATGTATTACCTGTAACTGGTCCAGAGTGAAGCTTGTCCTGGCCCTCTTAGGAGGTCTGGGACCAGTGTTGGATCCTTCTTTATCTGCCACCACAGCCACAGCATTTAGTTTCTCTGAAACAGCAGACATAGATGATGTCACAAAAATAACTGACATTTTAAGACACCTGCATAGTCTCATTGAAGATCATCCTCCAACCTCGATTTTATTGTGGCTCAAAGATTCTGTTGGGACGGAAACAGTCATACAAGAATCACAGAGGCACAGACACCTTACAGTCTAATGCCACTTCATTAAACCATTCTGTCATTAATGCTTCTGTAAAATGCCCACTGCTAAAGCTATAAAAGGCACACGACTGGCACTTCCTGCTGAAATGTCTGCCATCCAGTCAAATTTAGAAGACAAAAGTGTGAAAGTTGCTTTCACAATGCTTGTACATTTGTTTAATAACATTCCATGAAGTGGCTCCTGGTCTATTCTGTTGTACACTGACTGGGTGTTGGGTAGTGATGTGGCGAACATTGTCTAAAATCCCTTGGTCAGCAAGGAAGGGTTTGCCAACCTTGACGTCATGGATGATGCCATGATCTTTGCAGAATCAACGGATATCCCAACTGCAACACTTGAGAAGCTGAGTGAGGAATCAGAGTGTCTGTTTGAGATTGACCTTGATGAAGGATGAGTTTCAAGCTTTCAGTGACTGCCTGACTTCTTCCAGTAGAAGTGTATCTGTATGCAACTGAAGTTTCAAACTTGTAAAGGGATTCACTTATCACTTTACTGTTATGTCTCTGGATCTTCAGCCTTTGAGATCAAGAGATGTTTTAGTGATGCTGATACCATTGCAGGAGAACAAATGTCCAAATCTTTCAGATCCCAGTGCTCCCTGGCTTACTGTATGGTTGTGAGACTTAGACAACAACCACAAATGACAACTGAATGTCTTTGGTACTTGTCATTTTCCAAGGATTCTTGTGTTCCTCTGGGATGACTGTTAAAGGAAAAGCTACTTACAGAGACTAAGAACAGACATACATTTTGGCCATGATGCAACACAGGTGCTTCAGTGTTACAGACCCCAGCAAATGGAAAAGGTCAAGGGGATGCCCATGTTTCATCTGGCTGCAGTAGATAATGGATACTTTTAGAGCAGGAGTGACTGGAGTCTGACTGATATGAATTTTTTGGGTGACTGGAGTCTGACATATGAATTTTTTGGAGGCTGATACTGATATAAATATTAGGGAGTAGGGGGGTTAAAAAAAAGTTATAAATATACAGTAGTGTTCAGAATAATAGTAGTGCTATGTGACTAAAAAGATTAATCCAGGTTTTGAGTATATTTCTTATTGTTACATGGGAAACAAGGTACCAGTAGATTCAGTAGATTCTCACAAATCCAACAAGACCAAGCATTCATGATATGCACACTCTAAGGCTATGAAATTGGGCTATTAGTAAAAAAAAAAAGAAGTAGAAAAGGGGGTGTTCACAATAATAGTAGTGTGGCATTCAGTCAGTGAGTTCATCAATTTTGTGGAACAAACAGGTGTGAATCAGGTGTCCCCTATTAAGGATGAAGCCAGCACCTGTTGAACATGCTTTTCTCTTTGAAAGCCTGAGGAAAATGGGACGTTCAATACATTGTTGAGAAGAACAGCGTAGTTTGATTAAAAAGTTGATTGGAGAGGGGAAAACTTATACACAGGTGCAAAACATTGTAGGCTGTTCATCTACAATGATCTCCAATGCTTTAAAATGGACCAAAAAAAAAAAAAAAAACAGACGCGTGGAAGAAAACGGAAAACAACCATCAAAATGGATAGAAGAATAACCAGAATGGCAAAGGCTCACCCAGTGATCAGCTCCAGGATGATCAAAGACAGTCTGGAGTTACCTGTAAGTGCTGTGACAGAAGATGCCTGTGTGAAGGTAATTTATTTGCAAGAATCCCCCGCAAAGTCCCTCTGTTAAATAAAAGACATGTGCAGAAGAGGCTACAATTTGCCAAAGAATACATCAACTGGCCTAAAGAAAAATGGAGGAATATTTTGTGGACTGATGAGCGTAAAATTGTTCTTTTTGGGTCCAAGGGCCACAGACAGTTTGTGAGATGACCCCCAAACTCTGAATTCAAGCCACAGTTCACAGTGAAGACAGTGAAGCATGGTGGTGCAAGTATCATGATATGGGCATGTTTCTTCTACTATGGTGTTGGGCCTATATATCGCATACCAGGTATCATGGATCAGTTTGGATATGTCAAAATACTTGAAGAGGTCATGTTGCCTTATGCTGAAGAGGACATGCCCTTGAAATGGGTGTTTCAACAAGACAATGACCCCAAGCACACTAGTAAATGAGCAAAATCTTGGTTCCAAACCAACAAAATTAATGCCTAGCAGATGTGAAGAAATCATGAAAAACTGTGGTTATTACTGTAGTTTTCCATTTTCTTCCACGCGTCTCTGTTTTTTTGGTCTTGTTGGATTTGTGAGAATCTACTGGTACCTTGTTTCCCATGTAACAATAAGAAATATACTCAAAACCTGGATTAATCTTTTTAGTCATATAGCACTACTATTATTCTGAACACTACTGTATTCTTAAAAATCTAGATTTCTGCCATTTCATTATCAAACCATTATGACAGAAATGTAATGCAGTACTGATGTTTTACAGTTGAAACATGAATTTCACTACAATCAACTATAAATACGAGGTGCATCCAAAAAGTATCCAACCTTATTTTATCCCATGGAAATAAATGAAGCGTGTGGTGGGAAGGTGTAGGAAACTTTCTTGCGCATGTCTGAATTTTTTTGTCATCCACAGAGCATGAGTCACGAGCAGTAAACAGAGTGAAGATGTGTACTGAAAATGACCGAGTGATTGGACATAATACAGAATTTGGTCATGGACCACTGGGTCAAGAACTTGAAGGATGTGGTGATTAGCATATGTTTGGTACATTCCATTTTGATATAGGGTTTGGGCATGCAGAGAGTGCCAGCAAAATTTCTGCTGAAGCTGCTGACAATGGAGGAGAAGCAACTGCATCTGAAGTCTCACTGCTGCTCATTCTACTCAGCTGACTCAAGCTTTTCTGGCATAACAACACTCCTGTGATTTGTCAGGCTCCCTACTCTCTCTCTCTCTCTCTCTCTCTCTCTCTCTCTCTCTCTCTCTCTCTCTCACACACACACACACACACACACACACACACACTTCTCCAAGCGGTTCTGCCATTGATGGACGCATTCTGTCAATCACTTGGTCATTTCAGCTTGTGGATGGCCTCAAGTTGTTCTGTCATGTTACAGCAAATGGAAATCTGACCGGTGCTTAGTAAATGTCTTCACTCTAAAGTTTGCTGCTGGCAACAGATGTGCTCTGCGGACAAGAAAAAAAATAAATTCACGCATGAGCAAAAAGGTTCCCTACACCTCCCCACCAAATGACAACGTGCACATTTTATTTGTTTCCATGGGATAAAATAAGGTCAGATACTTTTGGGATGCACCGTGTATAACAAACAAACACCATACGTCATACTGCCTTCAGTTGGATAGGCATTTGCTGTGCTGCATCATTCAGCATTTGTGTAAAATAGACATCAATTTTGGCCCTAATGTGTTTTTTAGCATAGTTATAAAACTGGCAAAAATAACAGCAATATACATATGTTTGCAATGGATGCAACTGGTATCATCAATGTTCCTTCATTAAGGATTGCGCTGAAGTCTCACAGATTGTTGTCTGCTCAGCATCTAAGACTGATCCAGCTAGACTTCAGGACCAGACTATTGATGCAGAGGAAAAGCATGGGCCATCTGCAAGGACAACAGCCACCTGGAACATTCCTGTTTGCTCCTCTGCCATCAGGGAAGAGGTACAGCACTGTAAGGACACAGACTAATAGGCTAAGGAACATCTTTTCCCCAGAGCTATAGCCTCCATCCCCCACCCACAAACATTCACTGACAGATATCAACATGTGCAATAAATAAAACAGTCTGTTTACATATCTAAAACTATCCTACCTCACTAAGCATTAAGCGCCTTAATAATTTATTAAGCACCTTTTTTGGTATTCTAAGAAGGTCTTGCCATTCTGTGAAGCTGTTTGTTGTTTTTTTTAAAGCTGCTGTTGTGTTGCTTTTGTGTATAGCTGTTTGGAAAGTGCCACCACAATTCCATTGCAGATATGCAATGACAATAAACATCTATTTTATTTTGCAGGAGTTTGTGTGCAGTCTTATTGGAGAACTTGCACACATGAACAGACCCTGAAAGTTTCTGGATTGGGTTTGCCAATGTCCAAAAAAGTCAAGTCTGGGAACATGCCTTGGATCAAAAAGACGAGTTGTTTCATATCTGAGGGCACTCCTGAAGAATCATAGTGCACAGCTGAATGGAAAGGATGCATAGGGAGGTGAGAAAGCAGGCTAAGATGTCCCTGAGAGTAAACAAGGAGGCACTTGTTGGAGTAATCTGATCGGGTGACTCACCATCTGTAGTCTAGTGACCCTGGGCCTGCTTACAGATTAATCAAATTCATTTGTTCCTCTCAACCTAAACCCCATCCCACCACACTCATGGCATATGATGGCTGAGTATTGGCAGATGCCTCTGCTTTATGGTCTCATTGGGCTGGCTACGCTGAGTAGTTGTATAATGCCAATTCCATTGGGATGTTGGACACTGCCAGTGCCAGGGTCCTCCTCTCATCAACTGCAAACCACAAAATTTGTCTGAGATCACAAAGGCAATGAAACTGATGGCAGAGAAAGCAGCAAGGATCTGCAAATTTGGAGCTAAACTCCTCCAGGCAGGTGGAAACGTCACTCTTTTGGCATTGCAAACAATCAGTCTGAGAGATAGGCATCATCCCTATGGACTGGAAGAAAGGACTCATCCCACTAAAAAGTAAAAGTAAATGTGACTGCCTGGATTGCATTCAGTAAAGGGGATATTAGAATGTTCTCTGTGTCAGGAATGATGCTTACAAGGTTTGTTCTAAACAGTATTCAGTCCCAATTATGTTCCACTCAGTAACCCAAACATTCTGGCTTCACAAGCGGGAAGCACACCATCAACCGCATCCTTGATCTGTGACTACTCATTGGTGTACAAATTGAATGCAAGCACAAATGTAAACTGGGCTTCTTTGCAGCAAGTTAATTTTGAAAGTGATCAAGCTAGTCACTGGGACATCCTGAGAACTCATGGGACCAACTGTGACTAGTTTAGTATTCTATGCATTTATCCTTCTAGTTCTAGATATGTTATTCAGCCTTTCAGCCATTGACTCACCGTTTTCCTTAGCACGTTTGATGTTCTCCATTATAATATCGTAGTGTGGCTTGCAGAAAACTCTGTTTTCCAGTAGTCCACATTCCTCTCCAGTAGTCAGCTGGCGCTTACAGGAGGTGCATGAGAAACAAGCCATGTGGAAGGTGCTTCCTCGCGCCCGACGCACCCAGTCACTGGAATGGATGTTACGGCCACAGCGAGCACAGCGAGTGCCATACCTCCTGAAGGAATAGTGTAAAGGGGAAGGAAAGGAGTCAACAGTTACATCAAGCTAATGTGAGGTGAGTGATTATTACGTCCTCGACGGATGTAATAATGTACTGGAATGGTCTCCTGCTTTGCAACACAGGAACCACAGTGGTGCAGTGGCTCATCATCTTTCCCAAAACTAAGAAAAGTCCAACCCACTCTCATGGCAGTTCGTGGCAGCATTACAAAAAAGTACATTCACCTATGGGTTCGTGACGGGGGCAGAAAAATGGGGCGCTTTTTGTGACAAAGGCACGAAATGTGGGGTGACGGGTGGAGTGGGGGCTTATGTGGTGAGGGTAGACACTAAAACTATGGTTACAGTTAGATTATAAATAGCTAAATAACAAAAAACCATGCCATGAAAATCTGGCACTTTTTGTGAAGGGGCACAAAAAAAAAACATGAGACTGGACTGAAAAGTCCACCAACTGTTCGTTTTGGTGTGTAGTTGGCATGTCCTGCGTGCTCTCCCCATGTCGCGTATGTTTCATCCCGGTGTATGTCCTTCCTGACATGATTTCATACTTTGACAGTGACTTAAATGAATGATGAGGTCTGTAAGCATTAGCCCTGGTAAGCCCCCTCTCACAGTACACACTGGTCAGGTAAAACTCCTTCTGAGACCCTCAGCAGGAGCAGAAGAACAAACTAGATTAATGGCTTACCTGAAGTAATCCAGTTTGCAGAACACCTGTTTATCTTTTATGTAGCAGCTCACATGCCGCCCGAGTGCAGCATTACACACACTGCACGAGAGGCAGCGCACATGCCAGCACAAGTCGTTAACCTAAGATGATGGGGGAGAAAAAGACACACACAAAGCATTAGGTTTTCGGCGAGATTAAATAAAAGTCTGACTTTATAGGTTCCCTAATTATGACATTTGGCTCACCAACTGACATGCTACAGCACAATTACATCTCAGCTCATCCCCAATGTGTTGTTCATTAATGCATATGATGTCTGGATCTGCTAAGGCAGCCTTTATATGCACTCCTCATTATCTCTGGATTCAAATGATGATGTCCTGACATCCCTTACTGTTGGATCTGTGCAGAAGAGTAACTTTCATATTATTCATGTGTGTGAGATGATGTGAATGTCTGCGGACTGGTCAAGAAAATTTTGCTAAGACTAGGGAGAAAAAGAAAAGAAAAAAAGCTTCTTCAGCTTGCTTACAAAGCAGAGTGAAGAGTGCATGGCTCAAATAATAATAATAATCACACATGGCAAATAAACTGTTTGCACTGGACTCTCTTTAATGTGCAGCCACAACCAATAAGCAGTGGCGGCGCTAACGGAGTGCAATAATGAGCCAAGCCCCCCTCAGCCACTCAATAATGTGAATAGCTACTGACATATTTGTGGATTGCAGTTTTGCGCTGAGAATCTCTCAGTATTGCGTAACTGAGCAAAGTTATGAATGTGTGTGTTCGGTGATCCATCAATGCTGAATCACTGTTCACAAACAGAATTTTCAGCTTTGCAAATAAACATTTATTTGTAAAAACCCACATACAAGTTACAAATCAGAAGTTTGTGGATCACAAAGCACGTGATTCTAAGTGATATGTGTGTGTGCATTGATCAATTTGCTATATATTGTTCATTTCAATGACATTTTGTGGAGCCCCTCCAACTTTTACCCCAGCTCCCCCAACAAAAAATCTCCTGGCGCCACCACTGCCAATAAGCCACAACCCATCCTACTCTTTTTTTTTTTTTTTTAAATAATGCTTTCCACAAATTTATTGATTTTATTTTTGCAATATACCAGCCACAGTGTCACAAGAGAACAAGGATAAATGCAAGCAGTTTTTCTTATCATTTAGTGTGAAAAAAATTAAATGTGGGCATAATTTTATTTATATATACACACACACACACACACACACACACACACACGCACGTTGCCTGTGAAGATCCACGGGCTCTCCATTGGGTAATTTTCATAAAATAGGTAGCTGATATTTTCCAAGGGTGATGATAAATTCTGCAGCTTCTATAAGGAGTTGGAATTGTGTGCGAGTCCAGAACGTTTTTAGAAACTCAGACCTCAAGAGTCTTTAGAGGAAAACTTATTTCTGGTTAATTATGTAATTTTTATGTTAATTTACTGTCTTAATGTATTTATAAATTGTTTAGGCTCTTGTTATCATATACACACACACACACACCATTATTACAATTTTACTTCTATTTTGTCATTTGATTTTTAAATGGACCAGTTCGTTTTAGAATTGATTTTAAAATTCTTTTGTTTTTAAATGTCTTCGTGGCTCTGCCCCGTTATATCTGTCTGACCTGCTCCATTTATATGTCCCTACACGCTCACTCAGGTCATCTGATTTGTCACAGTTATCCCAAGGTCAAAGAGGAAGCATAGAGGTGACCGAACTTTTTCAGTTGTTGCCCCAAAACTGTGGAATGATCTTCCTTTGCACATTAGGCAGGCTGATTCTCTCTCTGCTTTTAAATCTTCTCTTTGGCTTTTAACACAGTTTGACACATTGGTTTTTTAGTGTTTCTGGTTTTAACTGTGGTTTATTTATTTATTTATTTATATTTATTTTAACTTGCCTGTTCTTGTTGTGTACAGCACTTTGGTCGTTGGTATTGATTTTAAAGTAAATAAATTCTCAATAAATAAATTGAGAGATTGAGTTTCTGGCATTTTGTGCAGAAACACTTTTGTGCTGCAAACCGATTGTTGCAGCAGCTGAGTGGCTGGTCTCAGACAATCTTGGAGGTGAACATGTTGGATGTGGAGGTCTTGGGCTGGTGTGGTTACACATGGCCTGCGGTTGTGAGGCCAGTTGGATGTACCGCCAAATTCTCTGAAACACCTTTGGAGATGGATTATGGTGGAGAAATCATTTAATTCATTCATTTAATTCATGAACAACAGCTCTCTTGGACATTCCTGCAGTCAGCATGCCAATTGCACGTTTCCTCAAAACGTGCGACACCTGTGGCATTTGTGCTCTGTGATAAAAATGAACGTGGCCTTTATTGTGACCAGCCTAAGGCACACCTGTGCAATAATTATGCAGTCTAATCAGCATCTTGATATGCCAAACCTGTGAGGTGGGGTAGATTATCTTGGCAAAGGAGAAGTGCTCACTAACACAGATTTAGACAGATTTGTAAACAATATTTGAGAGAAATAGGTCTTATGTGTGTATAGAAAATATTTTAGATGTTTGAGTTCAGCTCATGAAAAATGGAAGCAGAAACAAAAATGTGTTTGCATTTTTGTTCAGTGTATAATGATTATTTGCCATCCCCTGCTGGAATGGTGTGCGAGTCCAGAATGTAATTATCAGCATCTATTGATCAATGTTACCCAATATCCATAGTTTCTCCAAAAATATTCATCCTATCAACTCTGTATTTTGGCAGCATTCATCCTTGACCTAAAATACATAAGCATACTAAATGGCAACTGTCACCTCTCCACAGTTTGTCTGTGATCGAAGTTACACACATGCACGCACACAGAGGCCAATTGGCCTTTAATATATAGAAACGCCCCCTGCTGGAATGGCATGCGAGTCCAGAATTTAATTATGAACATCCATTGTTCACTGTTGGTTAATATTCCTAATTTCTCCAAAAAAATATTAGTCCTATAAATTTTCCGCGGTGTTCATTCTTGACCCAAAATGCATAAGCTTACCAAACCGCGGCTCTCCTCAGTTTCTCAGAGGTCGAGGCATACACGCAAGCACACAGAGGCCCCTTGGCTATTAATATATATACACATACAGATGCATCCAGAAAGTATTCACAGCACTTCACTGTTTCCACATTTTGTTATGTTACAGCCTTATTTCAAAATGAAGTAAATTAATTTATTCCTTCAAAATTCTACTCACAACACCCCATAATGACAACATGAAAAAAGTTTTTTTTTAATTTTTGCAAATTTATTAAAATATGAAACTAAGAAATCACATGTACATAAATATTTAAACCCTCTGCTCAATTTCTTTGCTTAAATCTATGAGTACATTTCTGTTATATTGTAAAATTACAGCACATTTTATTGGGGGAGGTGATGGTCTAATGGTTAAGGTGTTGGGCTTGAGACCAGAAGATCCTTGGTTCAAATCCCAGCCTGACTGGGAAATCACTAAGGGCTCTTGGGCAAGGTCTTTAATCCCCGAGTTGCTCCTGGTGTGTAGTGGCAGCACCCTGACATCAGGGTGAATGTGAGGCATAATTGTAAAGTGCTTTGAGCGTCTGATGCAGATGGAAAAGCGCTATATAAATGCAGTCCATTTACCATTTACTTTGTTGATGCACCAATGGCAGCAGTTACAGCTTCAAGTCTTCTTGAATATAACGCCACAAGCTTAGCACACCTTGCCCAATCATAGGTGTGCCAGAAGCTTGGCACACCTATGATTGGGCAGTTTTGCAGCACCTCCAAGCTCCATCCGGTTGGACGGGGAGCATTGGTGCACAGCCATTTTCAGATCTCTCCCAAGACGTTCAATGGGATTCATGTCTGGGCTCTGGCTGGGCCACTCAAGGACATTCACAGAGTTGTCCTGAATCTTGGCTGTGTGCTTAGGGTCATTGTCCTGCTGAAAGATTAACAGTCACCCCAGTCTGAGGTCAAGGGAGCTCTGGAGCAGGTTTTCATACAGGATGTCTCTGTACATTGCTGCAGTCATCTTTCCTTCAATCCTGACTGGTCTCCTAGTTCCTGCTGCTGAGAAACATCCCCACAGCATCATGCTGCCACCACCATGTTTCACTGTAGGGATGGTGCCTGGTTTCCTCCAAACATGACACCTGGCATTCATGCCAAAACGTTCAATCTTTGTCTCATCAAACCAGAGAATTTTGTTTCTCATGGTCTGAGAGTCCTTCAGGTGCCTTTTGGCAAACTCCAGGCCGGCTGCCATTTGCCTTTTACGAAGAAATGGCTTCCGTCTACCCAGTATCATGCAGGCCTGATTTGTGGGTTACTGCAGAGATGGTTGCCCTTCTGAAAGGTCCTCCTGTCTCCACAGAGGAATGCTGGAACTCTGACAGAGTGACCACCTCCCCGACTAAGGCCCTTCTCCTTTGATTGCTCAGTTTAGACGGGCGGTCAGCTCTAGGAAGAGTCCTGGCGGAACTGATATACTTTCATTTACAAATGATGGAGGCCACTGTGCTTATTGGGACCTTCAAATCAGCAGAAATGTTTCTGTACCCTTCCCCAGATTTGTTCCTCAAAACAGTCCTATCGCTGAGGTCTACAGACAATTCCTTTGACTTCATGCTAGTGATGGGATGAACAACACTGGTGCGTCAACACTGTGCCGAGCACACAAGAGTGAAACCCCGTATCGGTGCGCGTATCGCTTTAAGAAAAAAATCACGTGACCGATACAGGAACTGTGTCGTTCGGCTGCGCCGTGCCAAGTTATGTTTATAAGGAAACAAATTGTATCGACATGTTGCGGATTTGTTAGATCAAGTTTTGCTGGTGGATTTTTGCTTGCCCTCACCTTGCTCCACTGACTTCATGGCATGTTCAAAGACGTTTCCCCAGTCTGGAATAATTTTGATCTTTTGACGCCAAATAAGATAAATCTTTTTCTCCTTTGGGCATTGTTTACTGTTATTTTTCCAATTAGATATGTTTGTACTTCTTTACAATACTGGAAGAATAACCAGAAAACATATCCACACCTTTATCAACTCGCACTGAAATGTTTGTGCTCACCATCTTCATCTGTACCCTGTGAAAGAGTTTTTCTAAGGCAGGGGAACTGCTGTGTAAGAGGAGAAATCGCCTTGGAGCAAAGACACTTCAGAAACCTTTGTTCTTCAATAAAAATGCATAAATGAATCTATTTTCAGTCTTTTATTTTGTATGCTTTAACACTTAAGTTAACAAATTTCCATACACAAGTTACAAATTTTAACTATGAATTTTATTACAAATTTGCAATATTTTACAAACCAACTCAGTTTAGCATTTACACAAACAAGGTTTTAAGCAAATTTGAAACTCTTCCCATGAACAGCTTAACTCGACACACAAATTGAGCACATGAAATTATGCAATGATGGGATCATATTTTAAATAGAGGACTGGCGATTAACTATTTCACAGGCTGACATTGCGTTTGCAGCATGGTAACTTTTCCATCTTATTTACCTGCAATGATTTTATAACTACTGCAGGGGTCACTATTGAGCGACCAACACAGTGTCAACACAGTGCCAACACAGTTTGTGTGGTGTGTCAATACACTCCTTGAGGTATCATCATCCCATCACTACTTCATGCTTGGTTTGCATCATCAACTGTGAGCTCTTATATGTAGACAGGTGTGTGCCTTTCCAAATCATGTCCAATTAACAGAATTTACCTCAGGTGGACTCCAATTAAGCTTTAGAAACATCTCAAGGATGAGCAGTCGAAACAGGATGCACCTGAGCTCAATTTTGAGCTTCATGGCCAAGACTGTGAATACTTATGTACATGTGGTTGCTTAGTTTTTTGAATGTGTGTCTTTATATATATATATATATATATATATATATATATATATATATATATATATATATATGTGTGTGTGTGTGTGTGTGTGTGTGCACGCGTGTTAAAATCTAAAAAACTTTTTTCACATTGTCATTATGGGGTATTGTGTGTAGATTTTTGAGGGGGAAAATGAATTTCATCCATTTTGGAATAAGACTGTACCATTGCAAAATGTCAAAAGAGTGCAGCGCTGTGAATACTTTCCAGGCGCATTGTTGCTTCTTGTTAGCATAGTGGTAAGTATCCCTGCCTGTCATCTGGGAGACAGAGGTTTAACTGTCGTCATATCAACCAACATTTCTAGTTTCAGTTATTCTTTGCGTTCATGTATCTCTGTAAGATTTGGGTTATTAAAGTTAGAGCGAGGCTTAGGATGTCACCATAACCAACACATAGTTACAGTTACTGTAATGATCTCCAGTCTAAATAAAATTATAGTGGTGCCAAAGAAAATTCTTTTTATGACTTAAATCTTAAAAACCCAAAGGATGTACACTTTAATGCAATGGCCTTAAACAAACCAAAACTGATTTTGGTCCCATCAAGATAACAGTGAGATATCAGCTGGGTTTGAGTGTCTGACCTTGAGAAGATATTTGTCCACTATCTCCACACCGCAGGAGGTGCACAGGGTTCTCCCCTGCAGCGAGCCGGCGACGGAGGAGGAGGAGGACAGGGAGGATGGAGAAAAAGACTCATCCTCAAAAATATCCTCAGGCCCAGAGGAGCCCTGTAAAAAGTTAGAATGACAGTTTAAGTGTCACCACTTACCAAATAGTCTTCACTAACTAAACGATACATACAATTATTAAAACTTAAAAAATATGAAGCCTTTAGCCATGTAGTCCATAACTAAAGAAGGTGAATTAACGACAATAAGGATTCATTTCAAACTGAGAGAGACATCTTTTTGTCTTTTGTGGGAATATTTTTATTACTATGTTCCAGATGTAACAAAGTGCTCGTTATCTGATTCAGCTTTGATGTTCACCACCTGCCCGCACGTGCCACTCCACAAGTCTGGTCTGTGAGACTTAAACCTCCTTAATTTGACATTGGAAACACCTACTGTGTCGATTAGCTGATATTCTCCGTGTGTCTGAATGAAAACAGTCTCGCTTGGAACCGGTTCTTTCTCCGACATGTCGACACCGTCCGCTGCACAGAACCCCTGCGAGTCCTTCAGGTAATAATCCCCCACTCAGCCAAAATACTACTGATTAAAAAAAAAAAAACAACAACAAAAAAAAAAAAACACCTCCAAAACCAAGCTTTTGTTGCTATACGTTTTGGGGCTTTTGGCGTGTTTCGGTAGCAGCTGTGACGTTAACGTTTTAACCATTTAATTTGATGAATAATTCACAAAAAATAAAAATAAACAAAAACTGGAGTGAGGAAAATCAATCAGAAGCCGCTCCGCGTGCGTGCGCGCAGCTGAACGTGGTTCTGGCTAATTAGGCGCACGTGCGCCACGCACGCTTGTGTTTGGCGGTGTATACTGTTTTTACCTTTATGTAAAACTCTTTAAAATAAATCAATGTTAACCTTGGTGTGAATGTCGGCAAGCTGTACAATTGGTTGACTAATTGCCAGTTTCATTTTTATTCCTTGCATCACAGAAATTACCTGCAGTTTGAATTATTTTACAGATATAATGCATATTGCAACCCAGTATTACGTTTTATTCGTATCCCCATCACGAAAGCATGATACCTGTGCAAGGTTCTTGGTTCAATTCCCAGTCCTGCCACATATCTCTGTTATGTGTGTGCTTTTTCCTCAAAGAAACATTAAAAATCAAAGTCTCACAAGTTCTTATTTACATATAGGCATTGTCCTCCTATAATTGAAATTTAATGCCTGAAGCATCTCACTGCGCTGGATATGTATATATGTATGGAAAGATCACAGCCAAAAATATTCCAGGCCTGTGGGACTTACAGCAATAAGCTAACCCTGACATAACAAACCATCATGCTGTGTTTTTGAGAGAACTCCAGATGGTGCCTGTGTTCTGTGCAATCTGCAACATTCTGACCTGGAACAAATCAGAATTCTGCTGCTGTGCAAAACTTTTGAAAGTGTATTTCAGATTTATTTTTTATATATATACATCTCATCTCTAACTTTTAAATTTATACTCATACCATTTAACAAAGTAATTTGCTAGGTTGTTGAGGCCTTAGGTTTAGAGATTTCTTCTGACACCACAAGTAAGCAGCACATTTCTAAAAACTGCAGCCAGTTTCAGAAGTGTATTTCCCTCGCTTCAACTCTTATTTTCTGTGGAACATGTACACTTGGCAGAGGTGCTTTTATCCGACTGAAATGATCAAATCAGATTGATACCTCAAGCATCTATGCAAGGTTCTGATTTGGTCAGGGGCACAGAAAGCAGACCCTAACGTAGATGTTTTGATAGTAGGAGGAAACCCACACAGCCATGGGGAGAACATGCAAAGTCCACACAGAAAGGAAATAGACACCCATGGACTCAAACCTCAGAACTTCTTTCTGTGAGGTGCTGTGCTAGGGGTGTAGGGAAAATTTAACTCTCAATGAAATATTTACTGAAGTATGACTGGGTCAAGAAAGCTATTTAACATTATATAATGGCTGAGTGGATTCTTGTCATTTTGATTGGTGCTTTGTATGTCATGTGACATGGATTATTCGTTCCATTTACCATGGAATTTGGTTCAATGCGTTTTGTACCTTTGCACACTGCTGCCAACCACACCCACGCACACACTAGTGGGGGCGGCATTTGGTTAAACATGGCAGGGTTTGTTTTTCTGATGAATTAAAGAACAAGTTAATTAACGGTGCCGATTCTTCTTCTAACACACAAAAACAAGTCCACTACCCCGTAAGCCGCCTGGAGGCATGAAAAGCTGTTAAGAGGATGTTAAAGCAGGACGAATTTCTGATGTGGTTTTTCACTGAAGTTAGGAAGTACACAGTCACTGCACAGCATCATGGACTATGTCGTCAGAATTATTTTTGGACTCCTATTTAAAGTTTGTGTTGGATTTTTGATGTCAAAGCAGCAGTGACGCACCAAAAGTCCCTTTTCTGTTGTTTAGAAATTAATATCTCAAATGACAAGGATCTAGCCATTATATAAAACAAATAATAAATGTTTTACAGTCTTTCAATGGAACAAATATTTAATTTGGTGAAGCCATTCAACGAGGCGAAGCCGAGTTGAATGGTATGTTCCAGCTTTCACCTCCATGAAATATTTGTACCATTGAACTCAAACATTCATTATTTGTATATTATTGCATGTAATGTTCATTTGCAGTGCAACAAACACATGCCTCCAGCAACACAGTAGTTGATGGCTAAAGGGATGGGCCTTGGCAGTGGTACGCATCATTCTGTGCAAATGGAACGTACAAAGTCCAGCTTTCACGACTGCATTGCTGCATGTCATCATTGACTTTAAAGTGAAGCCTGGCAGAAGCTTGAAGCTTGCAAACTTGTATATGGAGTGTCTTCTCCACTCCATGACAGGATTTCAACTGTGGCAGGATAATTGAGAAAGTTGAAGACTCTGAAGTTTACCACAAAACTTATGTATGATGGCTCACAAATGATATGCTTTGGTAACAGGCTAGGACGTGGCATAGCTAGGTCCTGGTGTTATCTAGAATGTATTTGTTTAAATAGTTTGTACATATCTTCACTTATTTATACTCAAATTTTTCACTTGGTCTGCTTTGAGTCGTATGGGTGATGTCCTTTTTATCTTTTCTTATTCTCAAGCTCTGTTGTGGAATGGTGCCCCTAATCTCATTGTACAATGACAAATAAAGCTTCTATTCTATGTGGCACTGCCACGACAAACTAAATGCACACACATCAGTCAAGGTGGTGCCAACATGCAGTAGGGTGGTCCTTATTTTGTAAAGTTTTGAAATGTAATACTCTGACCCCCTAAATAGGGTTCCAAATGATGAAAAAAATTTGCTGTGTAAAAAATTTTGTTTGTATAAATACATTTTTAGATGTCTGCGATATAATGCTATACAAACTAAAGCTTAATGGTGCCCCAACCCATCCTAAGCAACCTATCAAAAGTCCTCCTGGCTTTCAAGCTTTAGTTATACATATATGGGCAATTGTATGGTAACGGAATTACAACAGCAGCAAAATCTGGACATATGAGGTCTGTCCATAAAGTAACGGTCCTTTTTATTTTTTTCAAAAACTATATGGATTTCATTCATATGTTTTTACGTCAGACATGCTTGAACCCTCGTGCGCATGCGTGAGTTTTTCCACGCCTGTCGGTGATGTCATTCGCCTGTGAGCACTCCTTGTGGGAGGAGTCGTCCAGCCCCTCGTCGGAATTCCTTTGTCTGAGAAGTTGCTGAGAGACTGGCGCTTTGTTTGATCAAAATTTTTTCTAAACTTGAGACACATCGAAGTGGACATGGTTCGAAAAATTAAACTGGATTTCAGTGAAAATTTTAACGGCTGATGAGAGATTTTGAGGTGATACTGTCGCTTTAAGCACTTCCCACGGTGCGAGACGTCGCGCAGCGCTCTCAGGCGGCATCATCAGCCTGTTTCAAGCTGAAAACCTCCACATTTCAGGCTCTATTGATCCAGGACGTCGTGGGAGAACAGAGAAGTTTCAGAAGAAGTCGGTTTCAGCTTTTTATCCGGATATTCCACTGTTAAAGGAGATTTTTTTTAATGAAAGATGTGCGGACGGGTCCGCGCGTCGGCTCACATGCCGTCGCGACGCTCCGCCACAGGAAAAACATCTCTGTTGGAAGCCTTAAGGACAAGTTGGAACATGTCCAGCTGTTAAACAATTTCTCATATACTCACTCCACTGAAAGCCATCAAAAGCCGCCTGGATTTTACAAATTTTTATCAACACGGAGGTGTTTTTCCTGTGCCGCCGCACCGCGCCGGCTGCGTCCCGACGCGCGGACCCGTCCGCACGTCTTTCATTAAAAAAATCTCCTTTAACAGTAGAATATCCCGATAAAATGCTGAAACCGACTTCTTCTGAAACTTCTGTTCTCTCACGACGTCCTGGATCAATAGAGCCTGAAATGTGGAGGTTTTCAGCTTGAAACAGGCTGATGACACCGCCTGAGAGCGCTGAGCGACGTCTCGCACCGTGGGAAGTCCTTAAAGCGACAGTATCACCTCAAAATCTCTCATCAGCCGTTAAAATTTTCACTGAAAACCAGCTTAATTTTTCAAACCATGTCCACTTCGATGTGTCTCACAGGTTTAGAAAAAAATTTGATCAAACAAAGCGCCAGTCTCTCAGCAACTTCTCAGACAAAGGAATTCCGACGAGGGGCTGGACGACTCCTCCCACAAGGAGTGCTCACAGGCGAATGACGTCACCGACAGGCATGGAAAAACTCACGCATGCGCACGAGGGTTCAAGCATGACTGACGTAAAAACATATGAATGAAATCCATATAGTTTTTGAAAAAATAAAAAGGACCTATACTTTATGGACAGACCTCGTATGTCATCTAACCATGACAGACTAGCTCAGATTGTAATTCCGTTACCGTAGAATTGCCCATATCATGAAAATTGCTAAATTGTAATGCTTTTGATCTGCCTCTAAAAATTAATTTATACAAACAAAATTTTGCATAGCATGTTTTCTCAACTGGAACCTGTTCGGCGGGGTCAGAGTATTACATTTCAAAACTTTGCAAAAAAAAAAAAAAAAAGACCATCCTAATGTGCAGTAATGAAATTCAGTCTGAACAAAATAGTCTGTCAATGTGTGTGTATGTGTGTGTATATATATATATATATATATATATATATATATATGGCGTGTACACAGTCAAACTGAAATCAGAATGTTTTTCCAGAATTTATGCATGTATTCAAGCATTGTGAATGAACTAAAACGAGCTGTAAATTTTGTCTTCAATTGAAATCATGCAGAGCTTGAGCGTGTCTTCATCATCCATTTAATTGCAAAAAATACTTTAGTTTTCCATCTTGCACCATATTTACCTTGAAAATATTTGACTAAATTGCTCACCGTACTGCTGGAAACAGAATTAAACATCTTCAGTCAACTCTTCAGGACATCCCCGTTCATCCAGATGTTATTCCACAACAAGCAGTTCTTTCTTTGAATGTGTCCAGTGTACTTGAAATTGTGAACTCTGTTCAGTTTTGTCCTCAGACTTTCTTTACACACAGCTCATAAGAGCCACAGATTTTTTTGTTGTTGTTAAAGTAGCTACAGCACCGCCCACCCTGTCAGACTGATCCGCCTGCTACATCATCATACACAACATTTTCATTGAGACATCCACCCCCCCCCCCCCAAAACAAAAGTTAGAATATGCTCAGCATATTTATATAAACTGCTGCCAAAACACGTTGCATAATATTTGTCTAATTTCTCACCAGAATTTTTAATGTAGACTTGAGTGATAGTCTTAATATAAAGTGCAGATTAGAGACTTTGATTACAAATTTGGTAAGATTCTTTTTTACAGCATGAGATTGTAACATTGTTTAAATATCAACATTAAAGATATTTTAGTGTAAATTAATGTACAGTGCATCTGGGAAGTATTCATTGCTTCAGTTTTTCCAACTGTTACAGCCTTATTCCAAAATGGATGAAATATTTTTTCCCTCTGTTCTACCCACAATACCCCATAATGACATGTAAAAATTATTTTTTTTTTTTTAGATTTTTGCAAACTTAATAAAAATATATTAAGATCACATGTACATACATATTCACAGACTTTGCCATGAAGCTCAAAATTGAGCTCAGGTGCATCCTGTTCCCAATAATCATTCTTGATGTTTCTACAGCTTAACTGGAGTCCACATGGGGTAAATTCAGTTGATTGGACATGATTTGGAAAGACACACACCTGTCTACATATAAGATCCCACAGCTGACAGAGCACAAACCAAGCATGAAGTCAAAGGAATTGTCTGTAGACCTCAGGATTGTCTTGAGGCACAAATCTGGGGAAGGGAACAGAAACATTTCTGCTGCTTTGAAGGTCCCAATGAACACAGTGGCCTCAATCATTGGATCCACCAGGACTCTTCCTAGAGCTGACTGCCCATCAAAACTGAGCAATCGAGGGAGAAGGGCCTTAGTCAGGGAGGTGACCAAGAACCTGATGGTCACTCTGTCAGAGCTCCAGCATTCCTCTGTGGAGAGAAGAGAACCTTCAAGAAGGACAGCAGTCTCTGTAGCAATCCACTAATCAGGCCTGTATGGTAGAGTGTCCAGACTGAAGCTACTTCTTAGTAAAAGGTAGTGAGGTTGTACTCGAAGCAGACAGCTTGACAGTGCTGATCTTTCAAAGCAGAAGTGTTGCTGCAAGATGTTTTGATGCCTCACTTTACCCTGCGGGGAAAAAATAATCACAACCCCCAAATGAAGATTCATTATGTAACATGCGTATCAGGGACGTGCCACATCAATTTGAAGTGCTTATAAATGGGTACAATCCCTCTATACTTTTTTTTTTTTTTTTTTTTTTTTTAGACGAGAGTTTTTGCGTGTTATTAGTATTGTTTCATCGATTGATGACCATAGAGATTTATTGCAGATGAGCATTAGATTAGATAAACCATCGTACATTTATACACTCACATTGGCACATACACATTCAGCCACTATACATACTGAATTACACACACGTATTAAGTACACATACAGATAAAGATTAATGGCTTAGTTAGTGGAAATAAGTCTAAAGTGAGTGTGAGAACATTAATAAGTGTTTGTGTGATTGTCTCTATAGTGAGTGTGAGGAAAGGAGAGATAGGGAGGGTGGAGACAGCTGTTTGTCCAACTCTTTACAAGTCGGACAAAATATACCACCACCTTTATGCCATGTGAGAGGGTCTTTTCCAAAACTGTAGAGGTAGTAACAAAAAGAGGAACAGACTCGAGCCTAACACCACTGAAATGAACTTGTTTCTAAATGAAAACCTAAGTATTGTCAAAATAGTCCCTAGTTGTACAAGTATTTCCCAGTTTATATGTATTACATACAGTATTTTATGATGGCACAGTCACATTATAACAGAAGTATATTATTATTGTCTTTAAAAGAAAAAGTCAAGAATTTCAAGATGCACATACAACCTTGATTTAACATGTATAACCTTACTGTTTTATGACATCTTTCCCTTTATTGTTCAATGCAAGTGCTGTGTTGAAGATTGGCAAGCAGATGTTGTCATATTGAACTGTATCAAATGATTCGAGACACTTAACCATTTCAACATAATTGATTTAATGGTTCAAAAAGCTTTGGTTTCTTCATCACCAGTAAAAGGCATGTGACAGTGTGCGTGGAGTTTGCTAAAAAGGCACCTGAAGGACTTTCAGACCATGAGAAACAAAATTATCTGGTCTGATGAGACGAAGATTGAACTCTTTGGTGTGAATTCCAGGCATCATGTTTGCAGGAAACCAGGCACCATCCCTATGGTGAAACATGGTGGTGGCAGCATCATGCTGTGGGGATGTTTTTCAGCAGCAGGAACTGGGAGACTAGTCAAGATTGAGGGAAAGATGAATGCAGCAATGTACAGAGCCAACCTGGATGAAAACCTGCTCCAGAGCCCTCTTGACCTTAAGCTGGGGTAACAGTTCATCTTTTAGCAGAACAGTGACCCTAAGCACACAGCTAAGATATCAAAGGAGTTGCTTCAGGACAACTCTGAATGTCCTTGAGTGGCCCAGACAGAGATAAGACCTGAATCTGATTGAACATCTCTGAAGAGATGCAAAGATTGTGAATAACTGTGTACATGTGATTTGTTTTTTTTAATACATTTGCAAAAAAAAAAAAACTTGTCATTATGGGGTGTTGTGAGTAGAGTTTTGAGGGGGGGGAAATGACTTTATTCTGGAATAAGGCTGTAACAAAAATGTGGAAAAAAATCAAGCGCTGTGAATACTTTCTGGACACACTGTATATTGGGTTAGCAGAGTATTACACCATCTGTGATTTCTCCCCTTACCCTCTTTTTTTTGGGTTGGGGCGGGGGTGGTGGTTGATGAACACAGTTCAGTTGTGTTGAGAGATCAGCAGCACTCACAGGGCAACGTTGCAGTACACGCTGTGTTCATGAGACCTGGATGTTGCTCACTACAGCAGCACTGTTTTCTGGACTTTTTCATAGAGTGGTTGGACTCCACCACAGAGTAACTGATCAGCCCCCCCCCCCCCCCCCCCCCCCCCCAAAAAAAACATCATAAGTTAAATGAATTTATCCATTTAAAGAGGTCCAGCTGAGAAACAAATGCACATTAATTTTCAAAAAAACAAGTGGAGTGGGGAGTGTGCTCCCCCTAAACAAAACTTAAGTTTATCAATGTAATGTCAGGGTTCGTGAGTGTTGCTAGTGTCTGGCTGAGGGGGGAAACCAAGCCCACTGACAAACACGCTGTTGTTTTCGGTTTGGATATGACTTGTCTTATCTTGCCACTTAAAAGCGTCACAACAAGGGTGTGTCGATACATACATTTGTGTGCATGCACGTCACAGACTAAGTTGATGCAAGCTTGGATTTGACATGTTTGTGTCTCACCCTCTTCTGTTCCATTGTCAGATTTGCAGTGGTTCCCAACCCTGATCTATAAATGGTGACTTGTGACCGGTGCGGTTAGTTGGTCCTTTCATTCCCTACCATGTTGTAATTACAGATGTTTGGTGTGTGTGCACTATAGAAACATCCATTTTTGTAAACCTGCATAGTTGAGGTATGGTTCCTGGAGGGGGAGCCTATCCCAGTGATCAATGGGCATGGGGTAGGGTACCGCTAATGGAGAGAGAGTTTCGTCAGTGGTTTGAGATTGCTGTGACAGACGTGGAACAAGTGACTGGACGCTGCAAAGTTTGTCTAAAGACACGGTTCTCCCCAGACAATGGAACAACAGTGTAGTGCCATTGTATTTTTGTTTAATCCAGCCAGTCTGTTTGTGCTGATTGGACTGCTGCCTGCTCGCTTGTGTCAGGCTAGTCCAACCATATCTCCCAGCATTTTGTGATGGCGTCACCAAAAGCACATTATATAAGAACCATCCCTCGTTCTCAAGACCACGCACCTAGGTGGCTCGGTCCCTTCTTCTTTCTTTTCTTTTTTCCTTTTTTTTAATATTTATGAGTACTTTAGTATATACTAGTTGAGTTCCACCTTAAATTTGGAAGGTATAGTAGAAGATATACCTTACTGAATTTAATTAATCTATTGCGTGTCATACCATCACAAAAATGTGGTGCTTTTCATGACAGGAGCACGAAATGTGTGTTTGGGGGAGGGGGGATCTGTGGGGGTTATGGTTAGAGGAAAGGAGAGGGTTAGGAGAAGGGGTAGGCTTAGAAATTGTAAGACCAGAGCATAAACCTCTGCCAACACTAGTTTCCAATTCCACAGAATTTTTTTCTTTGGAAGAACATTGGTTATTTCTGCTATGCACGGTTTGTTATTGCTTTTTGGCACTTGGTTTCTGACTGATGACTGGAAGATAGACAAACAGGCATAAAATTGGAAACTCCATCCAATTTTGGTGGTGTAGGTAAATCCATAACAGAAAAAAAAAATGAGTGAATGAGGCACTTTTGATTGAAATATAATGCAAAATGTACACCAAATGGGCTTTTTAATATTAAATTTAAATATCCACAATCCAGATCAGATCTGGATCAAACTTGGTCAGGCAATGGTGGGTGCCAGTCTGCACCTCACTTTCAAATATGAGAGTGATTGGGACACGTTTAATTAAGATATAATGTAAAATACAAGCTGAGTTACCCGTTCTACACATGGGTAATCGAGAAGAATTTTAGCCATGTCACTGTATATTTCATGTTACTTTAGTTAAGGTATAGTAGGTTGCATTGTGTGTATGTTATCATTAATTTTCATAGAGCTATTTGTGATATTCATGAGACTGAAGTGAATGATGATAAAAAGCTGATAGCATGTCATGTCACTGCAATGCTCTGGTATATATAATGTTCCTAATGTGACCCTGAGGTGCACAACTGAAAAGTTCATCAGGGTGACCAACTCGGGAGCATCCTACATACAATAGTGTTCAGAATAATAGTGCTATGTGACTAAAAAGATTAATCCAGGTTTTGAGTATATTTCTTATTGTTACATGGGAAACAAGGTACCAGTAGATTCTCACAAATCCAACAAGACCAAGCATTCATGATATGCACACTCTTAAGGCTATGAAACTGGGCTATTAGTAAAAAAAAAAAAAAAAAAAAGTAGAAAAGGGGGTGTTCACAATAATAGTAGCATCTGCTGTTGACACTACAAACTCAAAACTATTATGTTCAAACTGCTTTTTAGCAATCCTGTGAATCACCAAACTAGTATTTTAGTTGTATAACCACAGTTTTTCATGATTTCTTCACATCTGCGAGGCATTAATTTTGTTGGTTTGGAACCAAGATTTTGCTTGTTTACTAGTGTGCTTGGGGTCATTGTCTTGTTGAAACACCCATTTCAAGGGCATGTCCTCTTCAGCATAAGGCAACATGACCTCTTCAAGTATTTTGACATATCCAAACTGATCCATGATACCTGGCCCAACACCATAGAAGGAGAAACATGCCCATATCATGATGCTTGCACCACCATGCTTCACTGTGAACTGTGGCTTGAATTCAGAGTTTGGGGGTCGTCTCAAAAACTGTCTGGCCCTTGGACCCAAAAAGAACAATTTTACTCTCATCAGTCCACAAAATATTCCTCCATTTCTCTTTAGGCCAGTTGATGTGTTCTTTGGAAAATTGTAACCTCTTCTGCACGTCTTATATTTACCAAAGGGACTTTGCAGGGGATTCTTGCAAATAAATTACCTTCACACAGGCATCTTCTAACCGTACAGCACTTACAGGTAACTCCAGACTGTCTTTGATCATCCTGTGTTGTGAAAGTGTCGTGACACGGACCCACAACAGGGGGCGTTAATGAACGGACAATGGATAAGCCAAAAGTAACAATTTAATGTTGTGAATCACACAACGACGTACAGACAATAACAATATGGTGGAATGTCAATTATACACCAGGTGACGTGTGGGCAGGCTCGACGATAGAAGACGCCTGGCGAGAGAAGAGCCGGATCCCACACAGCTTCCACCACCAACGGAGCTGAAGAACACCGGAGCTGCCAAGCCCTGCGCCCCAGGTGGCCGCTGTCTTCAGCAGTCAGACCCTGTACTGCTGGCAGAGAACAGAGGCAGTCCTGATGAGTGTGAGTTCGCACACTCAGTAATCCCACAGTCTGTATACAGTTAGGAGGGAAAACCTCCACCTCCAATCACACACTCATGCAGCTCCTGAGATAACCACTTATCTGGGTGGGGTGGGAGGCGAAGCTGTCGCAGTCCACACCAAACGCCAACTCAGCAGACAGGGTATCTGTCCCAGGAAAACGGCTGCAAAAAGAGATCAGACTAATACTCGAATTAAGGTTCAGCAGAGAATTACCTGAATGGTAGCTGATTTCTCGGCGGGGAGGTGGAGTTGCAGTCCGGCCTTTATGGTGGTGGTGATGAGTAGTGGATGAGTGACAGCTGGTACGGATGATGAGTGACAGCTGTCACTCCCGGTCGCTCCGACGCCCTCTCGTGCTTGAAGCCCGCACTTCAAGCAGGGCGCCATCTTGTGGTGGTGGGCCAGCAGTACCTCCTCTTCAGCGGCCCACACAACATCCTGGAGCTGATCAATGGGTGAGCCGTTGCCATTCTGGTTATTCCTCTATCCATTTTGATGGTTGTTTTCTTCCACACATCTCTGGTTTTTTGTCCATTTTAAAGCAGTGGAGATCATTGTAGATGAACAGCCTATAATTTTTTGCACCTATGTATAAGTTTTCCCCTCTCCAATCAACTTTTTAATCAAACTACGCTGTTCTTCTGAACAATGTCTTGAATGTCCCATTTTCCTCAGGCTTTCAAAGAGAAAAGCATGTTCAACAGGTGCTGGCTTCATCCTTAAATAGGGGACACCTGATTCACACCTGTTTGTTCCACAAAATTGACAAACTCACTGACTGAATGCCACACTACTATTATTGTGATCACCCCCTTTTGTAACATGTAACAATAAGAAATATACTCAAAACCTGGATTAATCTTTTTAATCACATAGCACTACTGTTATTCTGAACACTACTGTATATTTGATCGTGTGAGAAGCGTGGCATCTCCAGATTTAGCCCAACCACTTTCAGTGACTGTCCCTGTGACTTGTTGATGGAAATTGCAAAATGTGTGCAAAGGAACTGGAGATGTTTGAACTGGAAGGGAAGGTCTGATGGGATGATGGGAATCCTTGGAATAAAAGCATCTTCACCTTTGGCTTGGCCTGTTAGTATGGTGGCTTCAGTCACATGTGCCGTCATTTGCCTGTTGGTCAGCTGAGTTCCATTACAGAGTTTTGGGGCATGTAAGTTGTGAAGAAGCATGACTGGCCAACTAACCATCTTTAGGTTGTGAGGTGGAATGCCTGGGGGCTCAAGGGAATTCAGGAACTCAGTTTGGTATTGAACAGCTGTTTTTATAACTGATTCAATGGATTTGTATGTCTTAACTTCTCCTGGCATTAATTGGAGGAGCAGTGAGTGGGTTGTGACTGTAAGCGCACGTACACTTTCAACCTAAATGCCCCAGTGACCTCCTGTTTGGTGCCCTCAGTCACCATAGCAAGTTTGCTGTCGATTGCTTAATTACTGTGGCTGTATATAGCGAACACACACTGTCAGCCTTGTATTTTAGATACGAATGCAGAGGATTCAAATGCAGCACAACTTGCACGAATGTGGTTCAAATGTCAATTCATACAGCATTTGTGCACTTTGTGTTGCAGGTTGAATTGCACAAATGACATTCGAATGTCCATTCCTACGGCAGTACAAATACGGGTGACTCCACTACCATTCGGATGTTTTCCAGCACGAGCAACACAAATGTGCCAACTGCTGTATGAATGCTGTACAAGGCATTCAAATGCAGCACATATTTGCACAAATGTCATTCAAACGCCAGTTTGTATGGCATTCATGCTCTAGTGTGAAGGGGGTAAAAATGATGTGCATCCGTGTCTCAGCTAGGTCCTCTGCTGATAGGGATTTTTTTTTTTTCCTGGCTTTGACCGATGGCCTTGAAAATCGAATCAGTTCTTGCCTATCTGGATATGAATCTTCAGTAAAAACTTAATGGAAAAATTGTGCACTCCAGACTGTTCACAAACAGGGGTGAAAACATAACCTCCAACTTTGTTGGTGGAGATAATTAAAAAAAAAATATGACGAAAATATGACTCATTTCGTGATGGAAGCAGAAGAAAAAATGAGACTGGGTTGATCATTCAGGGCCTACCTTCTTTCAGCAGAACTCTAAATCAAAATAGCTTAAAAAAAAAAAACTCTGCATGAAGGTCACATGTCTTCATAGATGATCTGACCAAAACCTTCAAATGACCACAGTAAATCGGCAGTGGTTAAAACTTCCTTTGTAAAGATGAACACACATACCACAGGTCAGTTCTTAATTGACACAAATCTGAATAACGGCTGTACTGGTTCTGTTACCTTAAAAAAGAAGTTAATTCCTCCATCCTCTCCCAGAGGAGGATGTTACCACCCTTTGATTTATGTTGAAGTTGCCTCAAACACACCTTGATATTTCTATTTGAGCATATAGTTTTTGTATGAAGCAAGTTTACACAGGCTGACTTCATTTTTTTTTTTTTCCTTTTGTAAGCTTGTGTGTGTGTGTGTGTGTGTGTGTGTGTGTGTGTGTGTGTGTGTGTGTGTGTGTGTGTGTGTGTGTGTGTGGTGGAATTTTTGCCATCCCATCTAATCTTGAAGTTCCATATTTCTTCAATCTTTACTTCTTCATTAATTTCCCCTCTGTCTTCCCTGTACTTCAGTCTCATTATTATTTCCCCCCCCTGCAACCATCTTCAAAGTTTCTTCTCATCACGTGTCCAAAACCTCAACCTACTACATGTTTCTGGATGTTTCCTGCGCTATTATTACTCTTCTGTACTCCTTTTAAACTGCACAAATCAAAGTTGTTCTGCTGTACTGTCTGTGTATCAGCTCCGTACAATCAGAGCACAGATTGTTGGTACCTTATTTTAATGGTCTGATATATTGATGCACTTTTGTCATCATGCTCTGTCAATCATGTCCAGTTCCTCTTTAATCTAAAATGGTACTCTATGGAACTACACGTCACACAGCTGGGCTGCATTAGTATGACTGATGACTTCCATTCTGCTCGGTGACACATTGTGGCGATGGATGGCAGGCTCGACTGACACAGAAGGAAATTACATCATCAAAAGAACCTGATGTTTCCTGGGCCTCAGGGACCTATCTCTGGACCAAAATGTGTAAGATTCTCCACTCATGTAGTAGTGACAGCATGAGCGGAACCAGGTTAGTGCTTGATGGGGCTGCGTCACTACAAAAATTTCAGTAATTCCTCCCAACCCCTGCCAGAAACTTCATATTTGCAATACAAATATTATTTCTGTTTCCTTCGGTACCTTGGATTGGAGTAAGTGGGTATAGGAAATTGTTTCCTTTTGTCCTGTGGAGCACCTAGTTTCTAGAGCACCCTCAGGTATTGTGCATGCACTGCAGAAGGATCAATTGAGCAAATTCTGCTGCTTCCATAATGCAAGATTTTTGGTGACACCAAGAAACTGGAGTCTAACATTAACGCCCAGTGCTGATACTCTCCATTCACCCTTTCCCCTTCATTTTGTACATTGTCAGTGTGCAAAATGAAGGGAAAGGATTGGGCTTAAGAGTGAATTGGTCCTTCCTAAAGAGGAGACTCTTCTGTCCTGTGTAGCATATTGTTCTGTGTGTGTATGTTTCTGAAACTTTTACGCATGCATCCAGTTTTGGCCCATGCAGGTACATTGTATTTTCAGTCATTTGTGTGTTTGTCCATGCAGTGGGGGGGGAGGGGGGGAATGATGCAGTATTTTGGGGTGATTCTTTAACTACGGGCACTATTGGCCTTGTAAATGTAATTTCCACCACACCATTGCCTTACAATATAAAGCGCCTTGGGGCAACTGTTTGTTGTGATTTGGAGCTATATACATGTGCTCTGATGTCACTGTTTATCTCCATAGAAACTACCCAAACAATCTTTCATACAAACTGTTTAAAGGGACATTACAGTGTTGTGGTGGAAATTACGGCAGTAGTGTGGGACAACTACATTTTGTTTAAAAAAAAATCACAACAGTTGTATGACATTAAATACCCCAATTATGTTTTGATTATTTTACTGATAATTTATTCAGAGATATTTTAAAACATTAGAAAAAACGTTTTTTACCATTCATTTTTATCATTGAAGATCAAAAGTCTGGGTGTGGGACAAGCACAAAACGGCAATATTTGCATATAATGATGCTGAAAAAAGGTGAAAGTCATCATAGATTACTAGAACAAATTTCTTCACATACTTTCATTGTAAAGATAACTATAAAAGTGTGAAATTTCCCTTTTTTCTGTTTTTCATACAATATGATCAAAGGACATAATAAGTGCCCGTAGTCTAAGAATCACCCTTTGATGTGATTTAGACCGTACTAAGTCTAGGTCAGAGGCAAAGGTGACAGAGGGCAGGCAGAGAGGATGGAAGAAGATGATGGCACCAAAGTAGGGTGGACAGGGGGTGCAAGGCCAGCAACATCATAGAATACCTATAAGAAGTGCACACAATAGAAAGGATGATAAACCAAAGGTAGGAAGGCAGCTGGGAAATGGCTTTTGGAGCATTTCTTAAAAATGATTGCCATTGTCAGTTTAATCTATTGCATGTTATGTTGTACTTTAAAATGCATAACTGCACAAACTTCCCACAACAAGTAATGATACTGTCAGATGCTGTAGCATGAAGTAGATGAATCTGAGTTCCCTCCCCCCTGTATGGCATGTTGGCCCATTGCAGGTTACCTTATCAGCTAAAGCTGGTACCAATTTACAGCAGGGTAGAGGGGACCTCTGGAACTATTACTAAGTGACAGCCTTCCTGTGGGGTTACCTATACCATCTATGCCTTCGTAAGAGATTGTCTTCTACTGGATGTCATTTTGTGTAGCCAGATATTTCTCCACTTCACAACATGCCATATTTGAGTCTGCTGTTGCTGATGTACAATGGTAAAGATGCAGAGGGGCGTTTCTTTTTTTCTTTTTTTTTTCTTGTCATTTGACTTTTAAGCGTTACATCATGGGCAGAGAGGCATTAATTTATTCTAATTAAAGGTTACAGGGGGATGAAGCCTCTCTTGGTGCTCACTGGGTGATTGGAGGGGTGCACCCTGATCAGGCTGCCAGTCCATCGCAGGGCCAAATGTAGACAGACTAGCATTTACACTCACACTTATGGTCCGTTTTTAAAAGTTTCCAATTCACCTAACCTGCATAGGAGAACATATATACTGTACACAGAAAGAAGCAGGTTGGCATAAAATCCTGGACCTTCTTGTGCAGACATCTGAATAATACAAGAACGTGACAGAACGAGCAGGAGACAATCTCTTCAATGAAAGTTCAAATTATTATTGTTTTTTGGAATCACTTTCTTTTGTGAGCTGCAGTCGAGGCTATCCTGCATCTGTTTCATTGAGTTTACTTTTCATTGCTCCACAGGAAGCCTTGTTTTCTCCTCAGAGGCTGACTAGCGTGCATGTGCTCTACTGAGACTGTGGAGTTCAGCCAAAGCCTGGACCTCAGTGGTTTCTATTGCAATGCGCTTACAGTCTCTTTGATGTCTGTAATCGTATTCATCATGAATTATGGATATAGCTGTCATTTCTCTGAAGACTAAAATGACTCAAATGTTTTTACAATCCCAAACTTAAGTAATGTGACCTGTAAAGTTGAGGTTGGTGCTTTGGGACTATGCCTTAGGTTATAAGAACTGTGGACCAATAAACTGAAGCAGTGAAGATTGTAGTTGGTGCTTCTTTACATGTTTGCGTGTTGGAGTATATAATGTATCTGTTATCACTTAGACTATTTGAAATGCAAATCAAATCAATTTTATTTATATAGCGCCAAATCACAACAAACAGCTGCCCCAAGGCGCAAAATGAATTTCATTATTCAGTTTACTCAATGGATGGACACAGTTTGTGTAATGGATGGTATTTTCAGTGACCATCGTAGTAATGCAGTTAAATTGATGACCCACTTTGTTTTTTTATTTTTCATAAAATCCTACTTGTTTCAGTTAAGGGCTGCTGTGGTTTGGAGCCTGTCCCAGTGATTATTGGGAGAAGCGAGGTTTCTGGAGATATTTTTCAGTATTCATGGTTCGAGGTTAATTCATGATTTGCAGCTGATTCATGTTTTGGGGGTTCATGGAATTAAATAGATCCTGGCACTTGGTCAGGAGCAGGCTAGTTCCACAGACTACATCTCCATGGTGTCTTATGCCAAAACATATCCCACTCTCCCGCTTTTGTGTGACCGGATCACGGATAAGTTGAGCCAGGATAACCAGGAAATCTCGGTTTAATCCCTTATCCTCCTTTCATGCAATGGGGCTTAGGTGGGATGCGATCCCACAACCTTCTTGCTGGGAGACAACATTGTAAACCACTAAGCCACCAATCAAGACAACTTCAAAAATGTGTTGGTGCAAAATATGACTGTTTAGAGGGGAGCCCAGATTACTCTCATGTATATTACCATCAGTCAAACTAAACATCTTGTATTTCTTAGTGCTGCTTAACTTGCAGGCTTATATTTATATAGGAAACAATTTAAGCACTGAGTGTTAGATTTTCTTGAACTTGTACATTTTACACCAGTCTCATACCAGTGAGATTCCGTGAGGTTGAAGGATGTTTTTCTGTCACCCAGGGGGAAAAAATCTACAGTTACAGCTTCAAAGTTTAATCTGTCTGCTTACTAATGCTGTTTTTAAAAAGAATCAAAAGCTTTGAGTCTTTGTTATTAGGAAACTTTCATCACTTTGTCTGCCGCTACATGGAAAAAACATGGTTTATCGCAGAATCTCATATTCACAGCAACATTGCTGGTGGCTAAAAGTGGCTCATCAAAGTGATTCCCCGCCCACAATTCTACTGACCATGCTTCTGAGCTGTCTTAAACCCACTTTATTTCTCACTTATTGGTTTCTCACTCTTGACCTTTGATGTTATCTGTCACTCCATCTCCTCCTCCTGTTGTCTCTGACATGTCTCAGTATTTCCCGTCCTTTGTGAAACCCTCCTCCCTGTCACATCTTGTTTTCATCGTTCTATCCTGTTTTAAAAGGAGTTCCCGCCACCTCGTAATGCAGAGTCACGCTATTGGAGGAAGCGGGCGAACAGTGGCTGCTGAATGACGGGTTATTCTCGGCCATGTTTTACAAGTAAACATGGCAAGGTAGAGGAGCTAAACGTCCGGTTAGCAGGCGGGGTGATGCATAAACTACTCAATGGGTTCTGGATATTCAAACCAAAGGGATAGTAAATCCTTTCGGTTTGCACTCTGGTTCGCCACAGCAAATCCAAGGTGGATCTGCATGTTGAACTGGCACAAGTTTTATGCCGGATGCCCTTTGTGATGCAGCTCCACATTACAAGAAGAAAATGTGGCAGGGGTGGGGTTTGAAGCAAGAACTTCCACACTGAAAGCCAGTGCACTAACCACCACCCCTGTCTATATGCAGTAATCTTGGTGCAGGTACAAAATGGCAGGATAAAATGTAAGCAAATACTTTGCTTACAATTAGATATGATTAACTGAGAAATGAGTAGGTTTTTTCTTTTCTACAAATATTTTGTTACGGAAGTGTATTGAATTCACTGGATTAAAAAAAAAAAATTGACCGCTGATCTCATAATTACGAGAAAAGATTAGGTTTCTAAATTATTTTGTATACATACATCCGTACTTCCAGTCCCTCAGTAAATAAGCAGGATTGAATGAATGAATTTATTCAGCACACACAGACCAAAATGACAAATTAACCTCACAGCAAAAACAAAGAAAACAATCCGACAAAGTGCTCATGTGACTGAAAGGTTGTGGGCAGAAGCAAAAGCTTATAAATGCCCACCCCTTTAACCAAAATAATAATAATAAATATACACACATGATAACTGAAACAAAATTTAAAGTAATCACTAAACTAGGATTTCAAAACACAAACATACAAACAGCAATGGACCATGCACGAACCCAAAACAAAATCAATAAACCTAATTCGTCATACTATAACAAGTAATTAAATGATTTTTGTAGAGCCTTTTGAAGCCAACCATGTTACCGAGCGACTTTGTTATCCGTGCACAAATTCCAAATATTAACACCTTTAACAGAAACACAATGACTTTTTACTGTAGTTTGAATCTTCGGTTTTTTAAATAATAATGTTCCTTGGAAATTATGACTGGAGTCCCTCATTTTGAACAGGTCCTGAACATGTTGTGGTAAAAGGTTATATTTTACTTTAAACATAATTTTTATTAAGCTGTAGTCAAACAATGGATTTGTTGGCTCACTATATGGTTTATTACTAATAATTGTTATGGCTTTCTTTTGTAGTAAGAATATTGAATTTGTATCCATTTAGGTTAGCCGATGATAACACACTGTAATCAAACAAAGTATGGATTTTCTCCTAAGGTGCTCCTGGATGAATGTCCAGCGAGGAGCACATCTCACCAAAATGAGCCATGTCTCGCTCCCCTCCAGACTTCCAGCTTTCACTCACACAGCCCCACTGACCACTGTATATTACGTGATATGAGATATACTTTATTGATCTCACAGTGGAGAAATTATGTTTACACTCCAGTTACCTCAGACAGCAATTAGTCCACAGTTATTACTTGTTTACCGTAATAATGGCACACACCAGAATTAAAGACAGCACATACACATTTGACATTGTTTATATGCACTAAGTTTGAAGAAGTCCATTATCCAAATTGAGTTAAGTGGGTGAAGGCCACGCAGCCTGAGATGCGCCGCCATGGGCTTGGGGGGAGTAATGGGGGCTGCAGCTAAAACTGCACCGCCCCCGCAGAAGGGGAAAGGATTGACGTGAGCAGATGCCGGAGTGGGGGGTGTGACTGGGGATAGGAGGGGGGTGGGGGGAGGGAATGGAGCATGCTTCAGTCCTGTGAAAAGCAGTTTATTGTCTTTGCAAGTTGCGTTAAGAAACAGCCAAATGATCCCCAGGCCGAGGAAATTCCTCTGGAGGAAAACAGTCGGGCAATTTGACCTTCAGGCTTGATAAGCCTGGAGTGTTATGGTTTGAGCAGTGAAAAACACTTTTTAACAGTTCCTCTTGGAACAACCAAATCCCAATTATGAATTAAGAATATTCCCAATTATGAATTAAGACTATTCACCGGCCTCTGAAATCTTCAACTGCAAGGCATGCATCTGCTCCAAGATGTCATCCAATTTGTGTCTGAGTTCAAGAGTCATTGCAGTCTGAGAATGCACTGCCTTGCCAACCTCATTAATCATGACGGACAAGCGAAGGGCTGTGGTTCTTGATGCCACTGTCCTGCCAATTTTCCGGTAGATCAGGGCAGCACATAAGCCAAAAAGTACCAGCCCTGCTACCATAAGACCAAAAATGAATAAGTCCTCAATGTCCTCAACGGAGAAAGGCGCCAAGCATGCAACACGCCAGGAACTCCAGGAGTCGAGAACATAGCCCGCAGGATACGTTCCATCTAGGCAGTTAGGATCCCCCGGTCCTGACCTTCTTGTAGAAAAAATGGTGTCATTAGCATTCAGAGACCAGCTGATCAATTCCATGGTTAATCCAATAGTAGTCCAATAGAACCAGAATCCAATATAATATGAGGAATTCACAGTCTGGTGAAGTAGGGACTTGAAGGTTAAAGCAGAGAACAGAGATAAGGGAGAGTGGAGGAGATGCGACCACCCTCGTCAGAGTCCCAAGCTAATAATAATATGGCTCATTTGTACCTTTTGCCATTGTTTCATTTACCATGCAATTTTGGTGCTATACATTTTGTGCTATTGCACGCTGTGCATATGTTCTTCTGAAAACGGATGACTAGTTTTCAGTTAACTGTGACAACACAACTACACCTTCACCTAAATGTTAAATTAATATTGGCTAGGTGTTTATCTTTTGTCAGGGTGATCACATGTCCCATTTTCTGTGGACTGTCCAAACTTTTTTGAGGCTTGCTCCTGGCTGGAGTTGTCCCAGAAATTTGCATACTTTTAACTGAATGGCGTTTTGGCCAGCAGAGGGGGCTGGCTGCTCAGTTATAGTAGAGTGCCTATGTGGGTGATTCTTTAACTACGGGCATTATTGGCCTTGTAAATGTAATTTCCACCACACCATTGCCTTACAATATAAAGCGCCTTGGGGCAACTGTTTGTTGTGATTTGGCGCTATATACATGTGCTCTGATGTCACTGTTTATCTCCATAGAAACTACCCAAACAATCTTTCATACAAACTGTTTAAAGGGACATTACAGTGTTGTGGTGGAAGTTATGGCAATAGTGTGGGACAACTACATTTTGTTTTAAAAAAAAAAAATCACAACAGTTGTATGACACTGAATACCCCAATTATGTTTTGATTATTTTACTGATATTTTATTCAGAGATATTTTAAAACATTAGAAAAAAACGTTTCTTTACCATTCATTTTTATCATTGAAGATCAAAAGTCTGGGTGTGGGACAAGCACAAAACGGCAATATTTGCATATAATGATGCTGAAAAAAGGTGAAAAAGTCATCATAGACTACTAGAACAAATTTCTTAACACACTTTCATTGTAAAGGTAACTATAAAAGTGTGAAATTTCCCCTCTTTTCTGTTTTTCATACAATATGATCAAAGGACATAATAAGTGCCCGTAGTCTAAGAATCACCCATGTACAGAATGGCGACAACTCGTGATTTGATACTTTTTTCCCAAAGTTTGACCCACTGGACACTGCATTTACTGTTTACACATGGCAATTCCATAGTCATACCTGGTTTATCGTCACCCAATAGGATTAATTTACATCGAGGAAAAACTAATTTGAAATGATTTAAAAAATTACCACAATGCAAATAAAACGTCAGCTGGCACTGAAGATGAACTCTCCTGAAAATAAGTTTATCAGTATCCTTTCTCTCATTCTCCATGTAAAAGCTGGGATTGCATCAGGAAGGGTATGTAGTGTAAAACGTGTACCAAATTCCAGTGTGGATCTGGGGAGGTTGAGGGTTGGAAGGTCTGTCTGTCTCTGGAGGTTTGTAGACACAAGAAATATGAGGCCCTGAAACAAAAATCTTTCACTAATTTATTGCAAGTGTGGGTCAGTACAGTTCCTGAAGTTATACTGACATGCAGCACATCAATGATTCAAAACAACTGACCGGTGAAGTAAATGCCAACTGGATGAGTACAGTTTTTGTGGGTAGTCTTCTTACAAACTGACAAATGACTTTATTTATTCATTTTTACATCATGTCAAAGCATGAAGTTGTCAAAGAATGTGGTTCCAAGGCAACCTGTTAGAGGAATCCCCAAAAAGATCTAATCCCAGAGAGTGAGTACTTGTTATATCCAATTACTTTACTCTTTGTTTGCTGAAGTATGGAAATAGTTACTTTCTTAAATTAACCTAACAGGAAGCATTATCTTTTGAAAGTTGGAATTAATAATGTGGTTTGTCTCTTACTGTGCTGGCCTTCACTTATGCTGTTTGTCCCAGATGCATTATTTAAAAAAAGTCTCATTTTCTTTCTCAACATATTACCTTTGGACAATCTGTCCACTAAATAAGCAACACTAGCCATTTCAGTGGATCCTCGTAAAACACAGCTTTCAACCATTTTAACGTAATCACTGTCAAAGTCCCACTACACACTGGGAGCAACTAGGGGATTAAGGACCTTGCCCAATTTTCAATTCAGTTTCAATTTATTTTCATTTATATAGCACCAAATCACAACAGAGTTGCCTCAAGGCACTTCACACAAGTAAGGTCTGACCTTACTAACCCCCAGAGCAGCAGTGGTAAGGAAAAACTTCCTCTGAGGAAGAAACCTCAAGCAGACAAGACTCAAATGGGTGACCCTCTGCTTGGGCCATGCTACAGACACAAATGACAGAACAATTCACAAAACGAATATACAGGAAATGCTGTTGGTGCACAGGACAGGAGGGTGTCCAGCACAAATACCACACCCATATCTGGATGGAGCTGCACCTTAAATGGAGGAAGAAAAAAAAAACAATCAGGCATGAAATATAGTATAATTTGTCAGCATTAAACAACAAGAAAAACAGGAAATACTAAGGTGATCACCGGCCACTAGCCCTAAGCTTGACTAAAGGACCCCGAATTTAGGTAAAGTTGAGACCACGGCACGCTCCATTTCCTAATAAAATGAATTAAGAGTAAAAAGCATTGAACTATACTATGCTGTTATGCTAGCCATATGAAAGGGAAAATAAGTGCTGTTACTCCTTTTGAGTTTAATCAAGGCTCAACATCATTCTTGGGTTTTAGCAGACATTTATTTTGTCCAACATGCCTTCATATGGCCCAGTATGCCTCCATAATGCCGTCAGAACTAAGACAGAAATATATAAAACATAAATTAGCTCACAAAATATGGAGAACTTGCACAAAATAAAATTGAATTTCACGTAAGCAGATGAATAAAGCAGTCCAACAGAAACCAACAAAAAATTACCTCACTGGCCGCATTTACTCTAAAGGAATAAGGTGACTTCACACAGCTTCCTCTCAACTCAAGACACCTCTTCTCTTCGTGTGGTTTCTAAATGTGCACCAGTTAACTATATCCGCTGAACGTGCAGAACAAAACACAAGTTCCCCTTCTACTTGAGGTGTTTTTATCCAAATGAATGAACTATATTTACTTTAAATGATTACTTATTTATTCTTGAACCTTTTAAATGAAACACTATGTATTTATTGTCTTTTTACAAGAGTATTAAAAATAATTCATTAAAAATATGGCAGTTGCCTTTGACGGCAGCCACACTCCCATAAAATCGCTTGTGATTTCTGTTATGAACAAATGAGTGGGTCTATTCTGCTTCCAATAAAGTAACAGTCTTATGGATAGGTTTGTCCAAGTGTACTTGTTTAGCGATTCTCTTTCCTTGGTCATCTAATGCAGAGTCATTAATAAGCAGTTGCACTTTGCGTACACATCCATCTTCACTTGGATACACTGCAATGACTAGCAAGTTTCTGGCTGCCGTATCATCATGTATGATCACTGTCATTGATTTAAGCATTTCTCCTTGTTTTCTGCCATTTTTGTCTTTGCTGTAGGCTCAACAAGTATGGTCAGCGGGATTGTCTTTGATACAACATACTTCCACTGTGTTGGTTTAGTACACTCTTTGATACGTTTGATGCGATTCGCTACAAAAACTTGGAAGCGTCTTGCATCATTGCTGATGTAACCAAGGCTTTGGCCAGTCTCATAAGAACCATAAAATAATAAAAGAGGAGGCTGGAGGTCTCATGAAGTTATATTCCTCGCTTCACTCTTTTTTTTTTTTTTTTTCTTTTTTTTTCAGTCAAATCAAAACCCAAACCCCACCACCCTTCCACTCAGCGCTTTCAAAATAAAAGCCAAAGACATGAGTTGTGGTGACAGCTTATCACAGGAACTTAAAACCACTATATGAGGCAAGTCTGGAAAAATAGGTTACATACCTCCCCTCCACCAAAAAGAAACGTCCTCGTTTCAAAGCAGCAACAGCTGAAGTGCAAAACAACAAAACGCAGGTACAAGCAATGTACCAATGAGGCAGATGGACCAGGCCAGTTCTTCCATCCTCAACAGGTACTCTCACGTACCCCAGATAATATTCACACACCATTCACACACACACTACATACCCATGGAACAATGCAATACCACTGTAATAGAACACATGAATCAACCGTTGACAGACGTTCAGCAGCAGGACCCTTATTGTGGTCATCTATTTATATGTGATGAAATCATTGAAATAAATGGCGGCGACAATCTCAGTTGAAACCTGCAGTGGTGACACTATTTCAGACTCATTTACAGAGAAAAACTCCCCAAGGTGCATGCCTTCCATCAGTATAATGTCCGTATTTGTGGGGTTCAACACTCGAGCTGTTGTAATCCCATCTTTAACAGATGTCACTGTGCAAGCTATAACACATTCAGTGGTGCTTTTGGGATTAGGTGATAAGTACCCCACAAAGTCTGGGAGCGGGTCAACAGGCCCAGGTGGGGACACTCTCACAGGCACCAGCATTTCACTGAGAGAGGGCACTGTCATGACAGTAACGATGGAGACATTACAGCACTCAGGAATCAAGTCTTTGCCACTCAAAAATGGAAGTATGGTGTCCCATAGGTGCAGGTTGCCATGAGTATAATCCAGGAGGGTGTGATTTGTGGTAAGAAAGTCCATGCCCGGCAGTACTGTTTGTGTGGCCCTCCTAAGGATATGGAAAACATGCTGCCGGTGGGTCTTCCCCAGACGCAGTGTGGCTGTTATGGTGCCCAGAGTGTCAAGCATCTGTCCATTCACTGCTCGTGCAGCAATGAGGTCCGCCATTAGGGGTCGCTTGTGCAGGGTTGGAACAGACATGTGAAAACTGTCACTGATAAACGACTCGGTTGCTCCTGAATCAACCAATATGTTAATTTCAGTCCCCTCAATGCTCCCCCTCATGTATGAGGTCAGCTGATCTGTTTTCTCTGGTGATGTTGCGTTACTTGTGGAGGGAATAAACATTCTTCCCCCCAGAGGGCCCATAGGCTCTGTAGCCGGTATTTGGGCCTCAACTTCAGCTACATCTCCTTTCCCAACTGGTTTGCGGGGTCTTCCCTCTTGGGAGAGAGAAACTGCACCCCTCTGTCTCTGTGTGTCATCACGAGCGGGACTCCTGGCCGATCTGGGGCCCCGCCAATTTGGGGAGTTGGTCTGATTGTTGTAGGGGGCCCGGTAGTCCTGTTTCTCCCTGGGACCTCCTAATGCTCCCCGCTCATGCCAGCCACCGTCAGGTGAACGTCCTCTGCGTTCACCCCAGGAGCGGGACTGACAGCCCTGCTCCCAACATGTACACTGACACTGACCTCTGTGTACTGGGTGAGGGGCTTTCTGTTCATCTCTCCATTGGCTGACTCTCAGACGATGGTTCTCCTCCGCCATTCGTCTCATTTCCATCCTCATTTCCCTCATATGTGCAGTAAGTCTGTCCATAGTTCTGTACAACCCGTCTCCCTCGGATATGGAATGCACCATGGCCGTTGCACCACATTCAGTGGGAGGCTGGCATACCTGGGTGTTAACATAGTCCATCTTTAAAGCCTCTCTGGCCATCTCACACTGGCCTGCGATGATCAGTGCCTCCTCCAAGTCAGTAGCTCCTTGCTCATGACATTTCGCCCTCAGGACTGGGTCCAGTCCAGCCAGAAATCTGCGGAATTTCTCCTCTTTCTGAGCTATATCACCGTAGCCTGGGAATGCTTCTTGAACAAGTTTGCTTATTTCTGCTGCATATATACTCAACAAAAATATAAATGCAACACTTTTGGTTTTGCTCCCATTTTGTATGAGATGAACTCAAAGATCAAAAACTTTTTCCACATACACAATATCACCATTTCCCTCAAATGTTGTTCACAAACCAGTCTAAATCTGTGATAGTGAGCACTTCTCCTTTTCTGAGATAATCCATCCCACCTCACAGGTGTGCCATATCAAGATGCTGATTAGACACCATGATTAGTGCACAGGTGTGCCTTAGACTGCCCACAAAAGGCCACTCTGAAAGGTGCAGTTTTATTGGGGGGGGATACCAGTCAGTATCTGGTGTGACCATCATTAGCCTCATGCAGTGCAACACATCTCCTTCGCACAGAGTTGATCAGGTTGTCAATTGTGGCCTGTGGAATGTTGGTCCACTCCTCTTCAATGGCTGTGCGAAGTTGCTGGATATTGGCAGGAACTGGTACACGCTGTCATATACGCCGGTCCAGAGCATCCCAAACATGCTCAATGGGTGACATGTCCGGTGAGTATGCCGGCCATGCAAGAACTGGGACATTTTCAGCTTCCAAGAATTGTGTACAGATCCTTGCAACATGGGGCCGTGCATTATCCTGCTGCAACATGAGGTGATGTTCTTGGATGTATGGCACAACAATGGGCCTCAGGATCTCCTCACGGTATCTCTGTGCATTCAAAATGCCATCAATAAAATGCACCTGTGTTCTTCGTCCATAACAGACGCCTGCCCATACCATAACCCCACAGCCACCATGGGCCACTCGATCCACAACATTGACATCAGAAAACCGCTCACCCACACGACGCCACACACACTGTCTGCCATCTGCCCTGAACAGTGTGAACCGGGATTCATCCGTGAAGAGAACACCTCTCCAACGTGCCAAACGCCAGCGAATGTGAGCATTTGCCCACTCAAGTCGGTTACAACGACGAACTGGAGTCAGGTCGAGACCCCGATGAGGACGACGACGAGCATGCGGATGAGCTTCCCTGAGACGGTTTCTGACAGTTTGTGCAGAAATTCTTTGGTTATGGAAACTGATTGTTTCAGCAGCTGTCCGAGTGGCTAGTCTCAGACAATCTTGGAGGTGAACATGCTGGATGTGGAGGTCCTGGGCTGGTGTGGTTACACGTGGTCTGCGGTTGTGAGGCTGGTTGGATGTACTGCCAAATTCTCTGAAATGCCTTTGGAGATGGCTTATGGTAGAGAAATGAACATTCAATACACGAGCAACAGCTCTGGTTGACATTCCTGCTGTCAGCATGCCAATTGCACACTCCCTCAAAGCTTGCGACATCTGTGGCATTGTGCTGTGTGATAAAACTGCACCTTTCAGAGTGGCCTTTTATTGTGGGCAGTCTAAGGCACACCTGTGCACTAATCAGCATCTTGATATGGCACACCTGTGAGGTGGGATGGATTATCTCAGCAAAGGAGAAGTGCTCACTATCACAGATTTAGCCTGGTTTGTGAACAATATTTGAGGGAAATGGTGATATTGTGTATGTGGAAAAAGTTTTAGATCTTTGAGTTCATCTCATACAAAATGGGAGCAAAACCAAAAGTGTTGCATTTATATTTTTGTTGAGTGTACTTCCAGATTCTCCCCAGGAGCATGGAGGCGAGCAGAGAGATTGGCTCTAAAACAATCTAGGAAATGCCTTTGTCCAAAAGCCTCCTGCAGTTTCTCCTTTACTTTGTCATAATCTGCTTGGATGGCTGTTGGCAAGCTGTCCCACAGAAGAAAAGCTGCTTTTGTCAGACGTGTGGGTAAAATCCTCATCAGTTCGTAGTCAAGGTCACCACCCATGCCTCCAATCAGTGCCTTTACCGCCACTTCATATTGTCTGGCCCAGCAGGGAAAACTTTGCTTTTCCTCACCGGAGAACGGGAGCGGCAGTTCAATTACTGGCAAACGGTTTTCTCCATGTCTGTGATTATAGTTCAGTGGGTCCTCATCATATTTCCACATGTTGCTCCAATTTTCTCCCACCTGAAGCAAGATGAGTGAAGTTTTGATGCAATGCACTTGCACCTCTGATGTAAAACTCTGCTGGTGCGAGCTGGAGCTAACTGAACTTTACAACTTTCTTTTCTGGTCCAAAAGTCTTTCTTTCACCGAAGGTGGGCGCAGAAATCTCACCACTGCCACCAATGTAACCGAGGCTTTGGCCAGTCTCATGAGAACCATAAAATAAAAGAGGAGGCTGGAGGTCTCATGAAGTTGTTTTATTCCTCGCTTCACTCTTCTTCTTTTTTTTTTTTTTTTTAGTCAAATCAAAATCACCACACTGCCTACCACCCTTCTGCTCAGCGCTTTCAAAATAAAAGCCAAAGACATGAGTTGTGGTGACAGCTTATCACAGGAACTTAAAACCACTATATGAGGTAAGTCTGGAAAAAATAGGTTACACTGATATATCCCAAGATGACTTGTGAATTCTTCAGCATTTTCTAACTCTAATTCATCTTTGAGCATGTCACTTGCACATACAGCAACGACTGCTGCAGACACCTCCAGCCTTGTCACTGTAGTTACCTTGGTGGGTGCTACTCTGGACTTAGCAAATACAAGTGAGCAATGGATTTGTCCTGATTCACTGATGGCTCTTAAGTAGGTACAGACTCCATATCCTGCAACACTTGCATCTGAGAAATGGTGGAATTCATATTTCTGAACTACTTGAAAATTCTTGGGTAGGTAGCAACGATCAATCTTGACATTTACAAGGTGACACAAACCTGAGAGGGTCATACATAGAAGCTACAGTCAACAACACTCCTTCTGGAAAGTGTACGCTCGTTCACAACCACTCGAAACTGGAAATGGTCTCAAGCGATACACCACTTGATGCCAAGAGCTCTTTTTATCTGTTGCTCACCAAGCGCATGGTCTTGGTTTCTTACTGTCTCTGCACAATCTTCCTTAGGAAGAGAGTTGAGTACTGGTAGGCTATTGGAAATAAACTTATGGAATTGCAATTTACCAGTACTGCAGAGTTGTATTGCTTCTTTTACCACTCGGATTGCTTTCTTTTCTGAATGGAAACTGATCAGGCCATCGTCCACGTAAAGGTTTTTCTCAACAAACCTTATTGTTGCTTCGCTGAACTGTCCTTGACCTTGTGCCGTGATGTACTTGAGGCCAAAGTTTACACATGCTGGTGATGAAGCACTTCAGAATCAGAATCGCCTTTATTGTCATTGTAATTTGCATTACAATGAGATTTGAGTGCAACTCCAAAAAGGTGCTTTCCGTGGTGTAATTTTTAGCCAAATAAAAGATTGTGAAATTTAACAGTAAATTATTCAGAGTATATGTACAACTAATATAAACATAAGGTAAAATTAAAATGAGATAAAATGTGGACCAAGTAAAAAGTAAAACAAGAATTATATACAACTGTGGAATCATATATTGCACATAATTTACAGATATTGCACAAAAAACTTGAAAGGTGCGGATTAGCGTGATTTGTTATTGTTCAGTGCAGTGATCGCTGTGGGGAGAAAGCTGTCCCTGAGTCTGTTTGTCTTAGTTTTGATTGACCTATGCCAGAGGGTAGTAGGTCAAACAGGTGGTTGCTGGGGTGGGATGTCTTTGCTGATGCTGGCAGCTCTGCTGAGGTAGCGAGAGCTGGCAATGTCTTCCAGGCTGGGCAGAGAGCAACCAGTGATCCCCTGGGCTGTTTTGATCACCCTCTGCAGCGCTCTCCTGTCTGCTGCTAAGCACCCCCGTACCACGCTGTGATGCAGTATGTCAGGATGCTCTCGATGGTGGCTCAGTAGAACAACACCAGCAGCTTCTCCTCCAGATTGTTTCTCCTGAGCACCTTCAGGAAGTGGAGTCGCTGCTGGGCTTTCTTCACCACCACTCTGGTGTTGGCAGTCCAGGAGAGGCTGTCAGAGAGCTGCACTCCCAGGAACCTGATGGAGCTGACCCTTTCCACACTGGGTCAGCCCTTTTCTTCCTGAAGTCCAGAATTATTTTTGTTTTTGTGGTGTTCAGCGGCAGGTTGTTAGCTGAACACCATGCTGTCAGTCGATTGACCTCATCTCTGTAGTCGGTCTCATCCCCCCCTGAGATGAGCCCAATCACGGTGGTATCATCCGCAACCTTTATGATGGTGTTTGTGGGATGGGTCAGAGAGCAGTCGTGCGTGTAAAGGGTGAACAGGATGGGGCTCAGTACACAGCTTTGAGGGGAACCGGTGCTGAGTGTGATGATGGAGGAAAGGTGGGGGCCAAGTTTCACAGACTATGGGCGGTTTGTGAGGAAGTCCATGATCCATTGGCAGATGGGGTGGAGATGCCCAGATGTGTCAGTTTCTGAACCACAATTTCCATGATGATGTGGTTGAAGGCTGAGCTGAAGTCCAGGAAGAGCATCCTCACATAGCTCCCCTGGTGCTCCAGGTGGCTCAGCGCGGTGTGGAGAGCTGTGGTGATAGCGTCCTCTGTGGAGCGGCAGGCAAACTGGTGGGGTTCCAGAGTGGGAGGCAGACAGGCTCTGATGTGCTGAGAGACCAGTCTTTCAAAGCACTTCATGACCACAGGCATAAGTGCAACAGGCCTGTAGTCATTTATGCTCTCCACTGCTGACTTCTTTGTGACTGGAATGATGGTGGAGGATTGGAGGCAGAGTGCAATGATGGCCTGCAACAGGGACAGGTTGAAGATGCAGGTGAAAACTCCAGCCAGTTGGTCAGCACACGCTTTGAGTACCTTTCCAGGTACACCATCGGGGCCAGGCGCCTTCAGCACATGTCTCACTTCATGTTCCTCAAGTGTTAGCATGCTAGTGCTGGAGGGTGGTGGGTGTGGAGTTGCTGCTGGTCTGCTGGTTCCAAACAGATGGAGTAGAGTGGAAATCTCCATTGTCCCACCACAGGAAGCGACAGTAGTCTTGATTTTCTGCTCTGAGCCTGAACTGGTGAAACATGCATTCTGTGTTGCACATCACTGCCACTGGACCTTTCTGAAATCTGCACAGGACTCCTACCATTGTGTTGGTTAACTCTGGCCCTGTCAACAGGTGGTTATTCAACGAGACCCCTTCATACTTTGCTGAACAATCGAACACCACTCTTACTTTTCCAGGTTTCTAGGGATGTTACACCCCATGGCGCGATTTTGTCCAGTTCTTCAGGAGGCACGTGTTCTGTATCTCCACACTCTGCGGTTTCATTCGTAAACTTGGTGTAGTCTTTGTGATATTGTTTGTCTCGTTCAAATCTTTTCTTTAAGCAATTCAGTCGGTGTTCTGCATAGCTCTTGTTGTTTGGTAGACTTAGTCTGTCTTCTTTAAATGGCAAGGGTAGCTCACAATGTCCATCTTCTTGCATTTTCACTCCTTCATCCATTATTGAAATGAAGCGCAAATCGTCTTGCGAGAAATGAGTTTTCCACTTTCTTCACTTTAAAATCAGACTCAAGCACTTTGATCACTTTGGTGGACTGGGTATCACTTCCTTGACAATGATTCTGTGGCTGCATCCAATAGCATCTCCATAGTCGATACAAGGATCAGCACCTCCTGCTATTGTCCAACCAAGATCTGGTCTTTGGGCAAAGGGCTCATTGTCTTTTCCTGCCACTACTTCTCTGGGTGCTTGTGAACAGTTATAACCTATGAGCAGACCAACATCGCATTCAATTAGAGGGGCAATCTCTTTTGCAAGGTGTTCTAAGTGAGGCCATGCTATTGCTATCTTGGGTGTGGGAATATGACTTAGATTGGCAAGGATGAACTCTCTTGTATATGTCAAGGGAAGATGAATTCTCTTTGAGTAGAAGCCTCTGACTTGTAACCCTGAGAGCTTTTGGCTTGGAACGACTGTATCTTTGGATGACAAAGTGGAGAGCTTTAACTGCACACCTTTCTTTTCTGTGTTCAGAGCATCTGCCTTTTCTTGCAGAACAAATGTTGTGTCACTGTGACTATCCAAAAGGGCGTATACCAGTATTTCCTGTTCTGGGTTGCTTGCTGTGGATAACCAAACTGGAACAATTGTAGATGTGAGATCACTGTTGTCACACGGTTTGAGATTGCCTCACTTGGTGTTTCTTTACTTTGTTCTTTAGTTGGTTTGGTTTCCTTTGACTCTTTGTCATTGTCCTTATTCTGTTTGGACTCCTTGTCTCGTTCTTCATGCAAACACGTTGGATGTTTTCCCTTGCATATGTTACAGATACTCCTCTTTTCATATTTCTTGGATAGGTGTCCAAAGCTGAGACAGCTGAAACACAGTCCTTTTGATTGTACAAATTTGACTCTTTCAGTTATTGCCTTTTCCATGAACATTCGACATGTCTGAATGCTGTTATTTAATCTTTCACAGAATACACACTTTTTTGTTTCCGTTTTCGTTTTTGCATTGCTTGCAAACGTCGTTGCACCGACATTTCGAGTTTTTGGAGGTTTCACTTTCTCTGAGTCATTCGCTTTGAGCGCATGTAGCGACGTCACAGGGTTGCACACTATCTTGGCTTCTTTTGTAACAAAGTTGCTGAATGTTGGAAATGAACCACACTCCTCTTCAATCTGAGTGACCTTTCTATTCCATCTAGCTGCAAGCCAGTTGGGAAGCTTGCTTAGTATTCTCTGGTTCCCATACAGTCATTTAGTACTTTGAGACTCTTTATCTGGAACATTGCTGCTTCACAGCCTCTGAGAAAGTCTGAGAACTCTCTTAGTTCAGCACTGTTTTTCGTTCCAATCTTTGGCCACAATGAAAGCTCATCTCTGAAGGACTTGATTACAAATGAACTTCTATATCTTTCTTCCAGAGTGTGGTATGCCGTGTCTGTTCCCAACAGGAAGTAACTCTCGACTGCTTTTCTTGCAGGACCACCAACATACTTGCAGAGGTAGTAGATCTTTTCAGTCACTGGGATATTCTTTCTTTCAGTTGCCTTTGACGGCAGCCACAAGTGCATCTTAAGTCTGGACTTGAAAGTCTCCACAGAATCTTACTGTTTTATTGATGAAGGGAGATCATTCCACAGAACAGGGGAATGATAAGAGAAAGCTCTATGACCCGCAGACTTTTTATTCACTCAAAGGACACTAAGTAGTCCTGCACCCTGAGAACGCAGAGCCCGGGCCGGTACGCAAGGTTTAATTAGGTCAGCTAGGTAAGGAGGTGCCAGTCTGTGAACAATTTTATAGACTAGTAGCAGAACCTGACAATCTGATCTCACTGGGACAGGAAGCCAGTGAAGGGATGCCATGGTGGGTGTAATGTGGTCAAACATTCTGCTTCATGTCAAAAGTCTGGCTGCAGCATTTTGAACCAATTGGAGAGCCCTAATGCTGGACTGCGGTAAACCAGAAAATAAAATATTGCAGTAGTCCAATCTAGAAGAGATAAACTCATGGATCAGGGTCTCAGCATCAGCCATAGCCAGGATGGGATGAATCTTCACTATATTTCCCAGGTGGAAGAAAGCAGTCCTTGTAATATTTTAATGTGGAGGTCAAAGGACAATGTAGGATCAAAAATTACCCCATCTTACTGATGTATGGCACGCAAGCCTAGGCTACATTAACTGCTCAAATTGATGCCAATGTCTCACTGGACCAAGAACCATCATTTCATTCTTATCAAAGTTTAAAAGTAGGAAGTTTCTAGACATCCAGCTTCTCACTGATGCAAGGCAATTTTCTAAGGATTTTATGTGGATGACATTACCAGCAGTTATTGGCATGTATAACTGAGTCTCATCCCAAAAAACCGCAATATGTGCCCAAGGGGTGCTATATAAAGGGAGAAAAGCAGGGAGCCTGCAAGAGCACTCCCAATAATCCCAAAATGATTTTTTTTTTAGCCTATAAAGTAGAATATTATGATCCATGGTATCAAATGCAGCACTGAAATCTAACGGCACAAGAACCATAGTGGTGTCCAAATCCTTTGCAAGCAGAAGTTCATTCACCACTTAGTGCGAGCCGTCTCTGTGGAATGATATTTTCTAAAAGCAGACACGCAGTGGCTCAAAGAAATTATTCTCAGTAAAATAGTCTGAGCTGCCGTGAAACCACTTTTTCCAGAATTTGAGCAAAATGATAGATTTGATATTGGCTGATAGTTTTTCAATACACTAGGGTCAAGATTATGTTTCTTAAGTAATGGTTTAATCACTGCAGATTTGAAACATTTAGGAACAGATTAGTAGTTAAAGAAAGATTAATAATTTCCAGCACAGTCGACCCAAGAGTGGGCCACAGGTCCTTAAACAATTTTGTTGGTATAGGATCAGATAAACAGGTTGTGCTTTTTGTTGACGTTACGAGTTTCGTCAGCACGCCTAGTGAGAGACTATCAAATTCTGTAAATCTATGTAATACCTCAGTAATGGTGCCCACCTCAATAGTAGGGTGTAGTGGCTGGGTTAAGGCATGCTGGGATATGTTTAGCCTAATGTCTTCTATTTTCTTCTCAAAGTAATCCAGGAAATCTTGTACTGTAAAAGGAGAGCAAACTACAGGTGGTTGTCTATGAATAAGTGTTGCCACCGTGTTGAACAAGAACTTTGAGTTATGCTTGTTTTTGTTATCAGTTCAGAGTAATAGGTCTGCTTTGTAGCCAGTTAACGCGTGCTTATAGTCTAAGATGGCATCATGCCACCCAAGGTGGAATACTTCTAATTTTGAACTACGCCATTTCAGTTCTAGACCTTTAGCCTTATGCTTGAGGTCACACAGGTAATGTGACTGATTTGGGAAGTGGGGGCACAGTTTTAACAAAGGTGGTGCAATCACGTCGAGTGTGGTTTTGAGTACTGAGTTTAAACTATCTAGACTGTCTACTGATTGGGTATTTGCCAAATGTGAAGCTATGATATCAGGCAGTCTAGCTTTGAGTTCAGTCTTATTTGAGGAGTTGATGTGTCGCTGCATTGATAAATAAGGTTGTCGTTCCACTAAACATGGCAGTGAAACTGTAAACTTAATAAGTGAGTGATCAAAGACTACCGAAGCAAGAGGCATGATGTCAATATTCGTGACAGCAATACCACGTGCGAGAACCAAATCCAGGATATTTCCACTAATGTGCATCGAGTCCTGAATGTATTGCCAAAATCCTAATGCATCCACATTTTCCATAAATGATTTGCAGAGGGGATCAGAAGGCTTATTTCTATGAATGTTAAAGTCACCAGTGATCAGAATGTTATCTGCACTAGTTGACAAGTTAGAGATGAATGCACCAAATTCATCTAAGAATTCAGAATATGGGCCAGGAGGCCTATATACAGTGACAAAGTAATACGGCTGATCTTCATTCTTCTGACCTTGGCAATGCATAATATCCTGAGCAGAGCGGAGAATGAGATGCTCAAATGAGTTATGTTTCTGACCCCCAACAGCTAATAAGATAAACCTAGATTAATACTTAAGAGCAACACCCCGGCCTTGCTTCGCATCACCAGGGACGTGACTAAATGTATATGCTGGTGGGCAGGCCTTATTTAAGGGGAGGACAGCTGTAGGTTTAAGCCAGCTTTCACATAACCCAATCATATCTAAGTGATGATCAATAATTAGATCATTAATCAACAATGATTTCTGAGGATAGTGATCTTATGTTAATGAGACCCAAAGTAAGGACCTTAGTGGGGTTCTGCCCAAGGGCCCTTAGTGATTATCTGGTCAGGCTGGGATGTGAGCCGAGGATTCTCTGGTCTCAAGCCCTATGCTTAACCACTAGACCATCACCACCTTGCTCCAAAATGAACCCTATGGTCACAATGGCTACAAGCATCGATTTTTATTTAATCCATTAGATGGCAGATGCAGCCTGTGAGCTGTTGCCAACAGCCACCGTCTTTCTTAGCATTATTCTGTGTCATTAGGCATTAGATTAATTAGAAATCTATGATGCGCTGACTTAAACTTGGGTGAAAGTCATATAAAAATGATGTGTGGCGCACCGTTCGGGTGCAGCGACAAGCTGACATAGGATTGTCAGCTGGTTAAATAAATAAATAATAAATTGTGGAGTGAGCTCTCAAAAGTGTGTACTGTATTATATGTAATATAAATGATGTGGGGAAATGACTAAAATTGCTGAATAAAGGTTAGAAAATGATTTGTTTGTGACATCTGTATTCTGTAAAGTAGTGACTTCAATTCTACTGCCTTGTGCCTTCTTTGTAATGATAAATATCGCACCATTCATTTAGTGATTCAATTAGAAGTCTCAATTTATCCCTTTTTAATTAGCCTCAGGTTTTTTTCTTCACATCAGGTTTTCCATCCTGAGATATTCTGTAAGAGCAAATTCATATAATGGAAATGCTTTTTTTTTTTTCTCTCAATGTGGTGGGTCACATGACAGTCGCTTTGGCATTGCATTGTATATTCTACTAATAGAAGAATATACACAAATGAGATTAATTTCTCCATGATATACTCCATAATCTGATGTAATGTTTTCAGATTTGTTTCCATTTGATCCAGAAATTATTGAATAATCTTACTTTCACCTTGGCTGGCATGGATGTTTCATTTTATTTCTTTTAATTGATATTTTCACAGAGATGCGCTCTGTAAAAGTGGCACCGCAGGTGGGTTAAGAGCAGTCTTTAATATTAATATCGTTGATATGATGCGAGCGTACGAAGCTCTTACTTTCACCCCTGATTATTTCCCATCTTTAACTTCATAATGAAATTTAGGCTTAGACTAGTATCTCATGTTGTGGCAGACATAGTGCGTTTGATGGTATTATTTACTATCTGTACTGGGACTAACAGATTCATTAAGTCTATTATATAAATAGTCTGATCCTCTTCTGTATTTGTTTGAATAATAAATTTGAGTTTGAATAAATGTAATGGCACAGAAAATGCAGATTTATCCTGAAACTCTCGAAAACTTGATCATGCCCACACTGATTTCTGTTTACGTCTGGTTGTCAGACGCTAACCAAGATGGCGGCGCTGTGGCAACAGCCAGCGAGTGAGCAGATCCCCCTGGTCCTCCAGCTAGTGATTCAGTAGCTGTCTATGGTTACAACTGATGGACAAATGTATGAGCTGCCATTAATTTTCAGTCAGTTTTGTAGCAACAAGAGATGACAGTCACTATGCTGTCAAATGTTCAAACAAATGCAAACACACTGGGAAAATGTCACTTTAATGTAAAGGAGTCTGATAAGCTGGCAGACAGAAATAATAACTGCCGTGTCTAAAATGTAAAGTCTGATTTCAGAGGTGGCTAGAGGTGAGGGGAGAACGAATGAATGGAGGAAGCAATGCAGGAAAAGGAAAGACATGAGAGCGGTGCAGGGATGTAAATGGAGACCGATGGCCCTCTAAGAGTGTTTATGGAAGGATATCCTGTGACATGACGAAAGCATTTCAGAATAGTGTAGTTTTAGATTCTGTCTGTGTATGTGGTGAGTGATCACGCCAAGGGTCAAAACCCTTTGTAGAATTAAAGTGAAGTACTTATCCAGTGAGTTGTACCACAGGGACACAGTGGTGGAATCTGAGTTTAGAGAACATTGAATGTAAAGGGGATTTATATATGTATATAAAGGATGTGTTCTACAACCCCAATTCCAGTGAAGTTGGGACATTGTGTAAAATGTAAATAAAAACAGAATACCATGGTTTGCAAATCCTCTTCAACCTATACTCAATTGACTACACCACAAAGACAAGATATTTAATGTTCAAACTGATAAACCTTTTGTGCAAATATTTGTTCAATTCGAAATGGATGCCTGCAACACATTTCAAAAAAGCTGGGACAGTGGTATGTTTACCACTGTGTTACATCACCTTTCCTTCTAACAACACTCCATCAGCGTTTGGGAACTGAAGACACTAATTGTTGAAGCTTTGTAGGTGGAATTCTTTCCCATTCTTGCTTGATGTACAACTTCAGTTGTTCAACAGTTCGGGGTCTCCATTGTCATATTTTGTGCTTCATAATACGCCACACACTTTCAGTGGGTGACAGGTCTGGACTGCAGGCAGGCCAGTCTAGTACCCACACTCTTTTACTACAAAGCCACGCTGTTGTAACACATGCAGAATGTCGCTTGGCATTGTTTTGCTGAAATAAGCAGGGACGTCCCTGAAAAAGACGTTGCTTGGATGGCAGCATGTGTCGCTCCAAAACCTGGATGTACCTTTCAGCATTGATGGTGCCGTCACAGATGTGTAAGTTGCCCATGCCGTGGGCACTAACACACCCCCATACCATCACAGATGTTGGCTTTTGAACTTTGTGCTGGTAATAATCTGGATGGTCTTTATCCTCTTTTGTCTGGAGGACACAGCGTCCATGATTTCCAAAAACAATTTGAAATGTGGACTCATCAGACAACAGCACACTTTTACACTTTGCGTCTGTCCATTTCAAATGCGCTCGGGTCCAGAGAAGCTGGCGGCGTTTCTGGATGTTGTTGATGTATGGCTTTTGCTTTGCATGTTTGCATGGTAGAGTTTTAACTTGCACTTATAGATGTAGCGATAAAATGTGTTAACTGACAATGGTTTTCTGAAGTGTTCCTGAGCCCACACAGTAAGATCCTTTACACAATGATGTTGGTTTTTAATGCAGTGCCACCTGAGGGATCGAAGGTCACGGGCATTCCGTGTTGGTTTTCAGCCTTGCCGCTTGCGTGTTGAAAGTTCTCCAGATTCTCAGAAACTTCTGATTGTATTATGGACTGTAGATGATGGAATCCCTAAAATCCTTGCAATTGACCATTGAGAAACATTGTTCTTAAACTGTTGGACTATTTTTTTTTTTTTCACGCAGTTGTTCACAAAGTGGTGGTCTTTGCCCCATCTTTGCTTGTAAATGGCTGAGCCTTTTGGGGATGCTCCTTTTATACCCAGTCATGACACTCACCTGTTTCCAGTTAACCTGTTCACCTGTGGAATGTCCCAAACAGGTGTTCTTTGAGCATTCATCATCTTTCCCAGTCTTTTGTTGGCCTGCCCCAGCTTTTTTGAAACGTGTTGTAAGCATCCATTTCAAAATGAGCAAATTTGCACAAAAACAAAGTTTATCATTTTGAACATTAAATATCTTGTCTTTGTGGTGTATTCAATTGAACATAGGTTGAAGAGGATTTGCAAATCATTGTATTCTGTTTTTATTTACATTTCACACAACGTCCCAACTTAATTGGAATTGGGGTTGTATTTTTGACTGATATTCATGCACGATTCAAAGTGGAAAAATTACAAGCACACATGTGAAAATTAGGTCAGTTTGAAGCTGTAAGATGACACCTTAGAATCACACCATTCACCACCTTAATGTAGATTTGTTCTGGGCTGAGGTTATCACGCTGGCAGCACTGCTCGTGCTGCTGGCAAATCTGTGAGCAGACGTCTGCATGTTGGGAACCACCTGTGTATCTGAATGGAAATTTTATTGCTATAGCCTGGACAGACCAATTTAGAGTTCAGTATCTGGCCCAGGACATTTCCACACCTAGAGAGAAGTAACTGGGATTTGAACCCCAAACCTTTAGTTTGGTGGACCCATAATGGTATACCAATGGGTGAGCTTGAAAGTACTTGACACCAAATTGTCCAGGCCTGTTTTGTAATTTATTTATTTTTTAACCTGTATTTAGATCAGATAAGGATTAGTGAGTGCAGACTTGGGACAACATGCATATTTCATTTATGTATTATCTGGTATGTGAGACTGCTCTATACCAAGTCAATTTAATGAAGTTACTGGAAAAGTCAACCTACTGCAAAGTCATTTCTCCAAGGATGGTGCTGGTGTCGCCAACCAAACGGTGATAATCAATCATTAAATAAGGTGATAATCGCCTTATTTCACTACTGACACTCCACAATAGTGTAGGCACAGCAGCATGACTGACACAGACGTGCTGCTGCGGCACTCTGATCAGTCCCCCGTCTTTTATTATAAAATAAGGCTGAATTTATGTGGAAATGGTTGTTGTACAAAAGCTTCAGATATCTGTCGCTAAGATAGATGACTGGAGTGCAGTTTTCAGCAGAAACGAGGTAATAATCCATGAATCGATGCTGAGGCTCAGAAATGACACACGCGCAGTGAAGGCAGGGCGGACCGATTTTTAGGGGGGACCGTTCGGTCGGCAACCACAGCACTGTCTCTGGAGGATGCCTTACAGCTGTCAACCTATAAGGGCCTGCCAAATAAAAAAAAAAAGCCTTAATTCAGCTGCCTTCAGACAAGACCAGATTCAAATGTCTAAACAGATTTATAGTTATAGTTCAGTTTCCACCAAAGGAACACCAATCACTTTCCAAATGTTTACAAGAATGACAGCGTAATTGTCCATCTCAGATTTTGTGTTTCCATTGTGGTGAAGACCCACAGAGTGTGTGCAGCTATGCACACATTAAAGTAGTAATTCTGACACAGTCTTGGCTGCAATTTTAGATTTTCCTGATTCCTCCTCAAGGACTTGAATCCTTACTGGACCTCGTCTGTTGAGAAGAAACAATGCCTACTTGTTGGCCCATCTGTCTCCTACTGTTCTGTTTTGGTTCTTCTTTTCTGGCACTCGTTTCACTAGTCTGTCTTAGTGCTGGTCTTGTCCCACCTGAGTTGACATGCCGCTCAGAAGTATCACCCCAGAGCAACGATTTATCCCAGATTAAAAGGCCTCGAAAAATTACCTTTCAGTGATGCAGACATGCGTAAAGGTGTTGGACCCCTAAAATACTCTGATGTTCTGAAGTGGAAACAGGCTGAATAACACTAATCGAATATCCAAATAGAACATGTTGCATCAGTATGACAGCAGGCTCAGACACAGCTGAGCCACACAGAATTTCACGGTTTGGTTTCTCACCATTTTCAACAGTTAAACAGCATCAAAATCTTTATTTCCTTCAGTCTTTCTACACCGTTTCATACCTAGTGTATGTGCAAATGCAGGAAAAGCCATTAGCTGCTGTGTCTACATTGTATTCTGATCCCGGAGACTGGCCTGACTTGCTGTGAAGACAGTCTGGACCAAATCCTGATCACTTTTCAGCAGTGCTTCCACTATGGGAGCACTGTAACGTGTGTGTGCGTGCACGCACTGCCTCATTTGTATGTATTTATGTATGTGGGTGTGTGTCTGTCTGTCCGTCTGGTGAAACTGAGCTGTGTGGGTGACCCGACCACTCTCTGTAGTCTCAGACCGCAGTCCCCTCCAGGCATATGAGTAACAAAGTGTGTATGCATGCTGGCGCTCCCGTGAGATCCTAAAAGCTCTGACGGTGATGTAGTTCACACTAGAAGGAATGAAACTACAAGAGGTAATGTACTTGAAATGAACCGTGAGAAAGCAGATGAGTTTATATTTATTTATTTTAAAAAAGGAAGAAATGTCCTAAATGTATGATTTGCAGATAATGTCAAAAATCTTTGCCACATCTACAGGGACACCCAGTGATGTGCACACACAGTTACAGATGTAAGTTTGCATACTCCTTGGCTAAAAAAAAAAAACCTCAAACGGAATTTTGATACATCACTTACAATGTCTCTTACTTCCAAGTAAAGCTTAAAAATAGGGACAAATTACATTTATTTTAGTATTTCTTAATTATAAAAGAATATGTTTAGGAGAGATGGCAGTACAGCTTTTAACCAGATTGTTTTCATGATGAAATAGGTGATAGGCGTTAAGGAGCAGTGTACCGGCACGCTGTGCTCAGCACAACCATCGACTAGTTTCGTTAATCCGGATGACAGGGCAATCTGTAATGAACGCACACTAACATTTTCAAGTCAGTGAATATGTCTTGACTTCATTTACAACCATTATTAAGAAATTAAAAGGGTCTGGTCATGTGATAAATCTGCCCGGATTAGACTGCAGAGGCTAGTGTGGAAAGACAGACACTAGAGTCCTGCGCGGGGCTAATTTCTCCTTCCCACTCCCGCTGAATTTCAGACAGTTACCGCCCGCACCCGCAACGTTACACCCATTCCCACAATGTGCTTGTCCTGTCCGCACCTGCGAAACGAACGTATGCACATGCAATAATAGCGATGCATTAATTTTGTGTCTCCTTCCATCTCACAGGAGAAAACACATCATTTAGGCTTATTTAAGTTTTTTTTTTTTTTTTTTTTTCTTCAACCAGGTTAGTCCCATTGAGATCAAGAGATCTTTTTGCAAGGGAGACTTGGATAATTTTTTAAAATTTCCAATTCACCTAACCTGTATGTCTTTAAATGTGGGAGGAAAAAATAAATAATAGAACACTGTCATGATCTACTGGTGTCCAGACGTTCAGTACTTAAGCTGGGTTTACACTGTGCAAGTTTTGGCCTTCTTTCAGATGATTTTTCATTCGTGCAAGAATTTTTTGGATCGCACCGAGTTTCAGGTTAATCACGCGTCCTGCATCGTGTAGTATACATGGAGTAACAAGCTGCGTTTAACATCTCACGACCACCTCCTGATCGGCGATCGTATGGTCAAATGAAAATCAAACCTGTTTGATATTCTGGTCGGCCGTCGTGAGGGTATCCCGCTGCTAAAGAGCTAGAAGCATCCAACCGCTCGCACTGTGCATATGCAAACACCGCAGACCTGTCTTGTAATTTTTGTTTTGTTTTTAAACTTTGATGTCTCCCATCAAGAGTTTTTGTAAATTAAGTTTGAAAAAAAGCTTACGTGTTGCTTCTGGAAACACGAGTCTGAAGTATGGTTTTTGAATGTACAATGTGTGTGAGAACATAAATCGTGCGCGCTGAACTTTTACACCGCGTGGTTCTGTGGTACAGTTTGAACTGAAACCGATTACAGTGATTAAAAATATCATAGTGTCTGCCCAGCTTCAGGATGATTACTGCCAAGAACACTACTGGCTAGTAGATGGCAGTAGAGACCGTGAAAACTTGCCAAAACAAACTTCCAGATAATCCGTGTCTGCTACATTTAAGATGCATGGAATTTAACAAATGCAAACACAGTAACAACATCTATAAACCCAGAGAATATATTCACAACAGTTTTAGGTACTATATTTATTTATTTATTTATTTATTTATTGCTGTTGTCTGTGGAGCCTGAACAGAGTGTCTAAAATGCATTTGTCCTGTCATGAACGTTCTGAGATTACCCTATCCTACCCATAATGCACTGCTGGGCACAGCATGTGCTCACTAAAACCTTAAAAATTAGCGCATTACTATAAAACTAAAACATATCTGATATTTTCACTTTATAAAACTTCAGACGTGACAGTAATTTTAAATAACTTGTCCGAAATTAGTTTGGTTAAAATTTGAACCATAAGTTAAAAATGTATGCCTCTGGATGACTTGGGTGATATTGCTAGCGTATCAGTATGGTGCTAAGGAAATGTTTTTTTTTTTTGTGTGTGTGTGTGTGTGTGTGTGTGTGTGTGTGTGTGTGTGTGTGTGTGTGTGTGTGTGTGTGTGTGTGTGTGTGTGTGTGTGTGTGTGTGTGTGTGTGTGTGTGTGTGTGTGTGTGTGTGTGTGTGTGTGTGTGTGTGTGTGTGTGACCAGTTCTCCTTTGCCTGCAGAGGATAGAGCAGTTTCTCTTAGAAGCAGGTCTCTTCTGTTTGCAGAGGGTAGAACGTTAATGTCCTCTGCTTCTGTTAAATTATTTAAGATGAAAGTAGCGTGTGGACACCGCATCTGCTATGTAACTGATTTTAATTTTCATTTTTACGCAGATGATACTCAGCTTTATCTATCCATGAAGCCAGAGGACACACACCAATTAGCTAAACTGCAGGATTGTCTTACAGACATAAAGACATGGATGACCTCTAATTTCCTGCTTTTAAACTCAGATAAAACTAAAGTTATTGTACTTGGCCCCACAAATCTTAGAAACATGGTGTCTAACCAGATCCTTACTCTGGATGGCATTACCCTGACCTCTAGTAATACTGTGAGAAATCTTGGAGTCACTTTTGATCAGGATATATCATTCAATGCGCATATTAAACATATATGTAGGACTGCTTTTTTGCATTTGCGCAATATCTCTAAAATTAGAAAGGTCTTGTCTCAGAGTGATGCTGAAAAACAAATTCATGCATTTATTTCCTCTAGGCTGGACTGTTGTAATTCATTATTATCAGGTTGTCCTAAAAGTTCCCTGAAAAGCCTTCAGTTAATTCAAAATGCTGCAGCTAGAGTACTGACAGGGACTAGAAGGAGAGAGCATATCTCACCCATATTGGCCTCTCTTCATTGGCTTCCTGTTAATTCTAGAATAGAATTTTAAAATTCTTCTTCTTACTTATAAGGTTTTGAATAATCAGGTCCCATCTTAGGGACCTCATAGTACCATATCACCCCAATAGAGCGCTTCGCTCTCAGACTGCAGGCTTACTTGTAGTTCCTAGGGTTTGTAAGAGTAGAATTGGAGGCAGAGCCTTCAGCTTTCAGGCTCCTCTCCTGTGGAACCAGCTCCCAATTCAGATCAGGGAGACAGAAACCCTCTCTACTTTTAGAATTAGGCTTAAAACTTTCCTTTTTGCTAAAGCTTATAGTTAGGGCTGGATCAGGTGACCCTGAACCATCCCTTAGTTATGCTGCTATAGACTTAGACTGCTGGGGGGTTCCCATGATGCACTGAGTGTTTCTTTCTCTTTTTGCTCTGTATGCACCACTCTGCATTTAATCATTAGTGATTGATCTCTGCTGCCCTCCACAGCATGTCTTTTTCCTGGTTCTCTCCCCTCAGCCCCAACCAGTCCCAGCAGAAGACTGCCCCTCCCTGAGCCTGGTTCTGCTGGAGGTTTCTTCCTGTTAAAAGGGAGTTTTTCCTTCCCACTGTTGCCAAGTGCTTGCTCACAGGGAGTCGTTTTGACCGTTGGGGTTTTTCCGTAATTATTGTATGGCCTTGCCTTACAATATAAAGCGCCTTGGGGCAACTGTTTGTTGTGATTTGACGCTATATAAATAAAATTGATTTGATTTTAAAAATGTTTGTAGTTCTTTACTACATTAACGGTCTAAAAATTATCGGACGAAAATTTATCCCAAGATAATTAGTCCGATAATGGTTTTTAAAGTTATCTAAAAAGATAATCCGATAATGAAAACATTATCTTTGATAATTATCTGTTATCGGAACTGTGCCCACCACTGCTGTTGCCTCACAGCGAGAAGGCCATGGGATCAATTCCTGCCTGTGGCCTTTCTGTGTGGAGGTTGCATGTTTTCCCATGTTTGTGTGGGTTTCCTCCCACATCCAAAGACATGCGGGTTAGGTGGATTGGAATCTTTGTCCATAGGTGTGCATGTGGGTGAGACTGTGTTTTTCTGTTTGTGGCCCTGCAACAGACTGGTGTCCTGTCCTGGGTGTACCCCGCCTCGCGCTCTGACTGCTGGGATAGGCAGTCATAGCCCCCTGCGACCCTCAGTTGGACTAAGCGGTTGAAGGTGTGTGTGTGTGTGTGTGTGTGTGTGTGTGTGTGTGTGTGTGTGTGTGTGTGTGTGTGTGTGTGTGTGTGTGTGTTCAGTTACTGCATGCCTATTTATGGGCGTTCAGTTACTGCATGCCTATTTATGGGCGTTCAGTAACTGAACTGCTGCACTGTGACACAAAGCTGCAGAGAGTCTGTGTCTCTCCGTCTGCTCCTGTTAATGTCCTCTGCTCCTGTTAAATTATTTAAGATGAAAGTAGCGTGTGGACACCGCATACTTTACACTATTCTCCTTTGTTGCCTGAGTTATCGTGTCGCTTCCATTCCTACAGTTTTTTTTTTTTTTTTTTTTTTTTTTAAACCGCTCGCTCTCACCAACAGCAAAGGTCTGACTACCCGCTCCTGCCAAATTAGGTTGGGTCCCACGGGACCCAATCTCAATGCAGCCCTCTAACAGACATCCAGACAATCCAGCCTGGCATCAAAGACTGATGGAACAACACTGAGAAGTGCCGGCTCGTTTCTTGCTGCTCAGATGTGTGCAGTTTTCTGTGACTTTTCTGTAATCACTTGTGCAGCACTGTCTCACTGATACAGCACCATCACATTGTATGGTGTGTGTTTTTTTTTTGTTTGTTTGTTTGTTTTGTTTTTTCCTTCAACAAAGCACAGATTGTCCAGTTTATGAGAAACCCATGATCAGTATAAACAAATCACTAATGCTGCGTTTACACATAACGACGACAAGTCAAGAAAGCCACGAAGTACACATTCTTGGCCGCTGATCACGAATGTGATGATTCGGGGCAGAGGCGTCAGGAGTCCTCAGGAACTGTTGCAACCTGTTACCACGTGTTACGATTAATGGCACGTGTTGCTGGAGAATTATCAGGAACCATTACGCATGGTCAAGAATAATGTTCCGCGTTGCTGAGCACTATTGCGCGTAACAGCGCATCGTTAAGTTCTGTCATGTTGTGAACGAGGTGAATTGTCTCCACACACACACCCATATTCATCCAACTGAATTCAGATCACTGCAGTTTTTCAGAAGAACTTTGTGACTGCATGCGTAGTTGGGCTCTGTGCCACTCCATGGCACAGAGAGGAGGAGGAGGACAGAGCCAGATGTGTGGCTTCATGCAGCTCTCGTCTCGTGCATTTTCCCCAAACATCAGGCACATGCAGCAGGTGGAACACCTGCAGGAGCGCGCCGAAGAGCATTGAAACGAGATTTTTAGCCGACTTGGTGTCAGTAATCAAACTGAATGCAGTGCAGCAGGGTTTAATTGTGCGTGCACTTCTTCCTCCGCCGAACTGGAGGAGGTGGTGTCTGCACGTGAGTCTCCTCTTGCTTCTCTGGTTCCTCTGGCTCAGATTCCTTCTCCCGTTCATCGGTTACAACAGCGGGTGGAACACCTGCTGGAGCGTCCTGAGGAGCTTCAGCAGGAACTGTGGACCGACACTTGGCTGACTTCACGTCACTGTTCCTCTTCGGCATACTGCATCAAACTGAACGCTGTGGAGCCGAGTTTAATTGTGCACATGTGACAGAAAACTGATTTGTCGTGGCGCGCAGTGAAATGTGACGCCGCGTTACAAGTCGTGTCAAAACGTGACAGTTTCTGTGTCACTTCGTAATAACGCGTGACAGTTTGGGCTCCAAGAACCATCACAGGAACCACTACGAACGTTGTCACGTTCTATCAAGGATCACTACTCATCAAGACGGATCAACATGCTCAGTTGCGACCTCCACGACGTGAGACGAAATGAGGGTGGTGTGTGACATTTATGGAAGATTTTTTGACAGGCAAAAACATGCTCCAAGAAAATCACGCACCGACACGCACTATTAAGAAACCTATTCAGATGCATTAAGTCACGTTAAGAATGTCAGGACTGTGTCATGAATGACAGAAAAGTTACATTCGTAACGCGTCTTGCTTATGTGTAAACACATCTTAAAGTGTTCAGTCAGCTGCTAACAGAAAAGTCATCTTCACCAGGATATAAATAAAACACTGGGACTAAACCAGTTGAGGTTAGCCAGAACCTCATTAGCAGTTCCGCTTGACGGACTCCTAAATTTATGGCATTTTCAAGAAACAATGAGACTGAAGAAAATGAGGTCAAATATTTGTAGTTTTTTGTTGTTGTTGTTGTTGGTTGTTTTGTACTTTATATTCCATTCGTATTTGTTGGGAATACTGCCTACAACATAAGGTAGGTGTGTGTGCATGCGTGTGCACTCAAACTTCAAAATATCCCGTATTGTCCTTTTTAACATTACGGTAATGCATTGTTTCTCCACACAGCGTTTTAGGCACACTCCTACTTACGTTTACACTTCCTTCCTACGTTTACACTTACGTATACACTTCCTACTTGTGTTTGGGAGGAAACTTTACATTTATACTGCTGTTGTGTCTGTCTGGCCATTTTGGTGAAGGAAGGTTCTTCTTTGGGTTTGACTTGCTGTCTGCTTGTGGAAAGGTGCTGAAAAGCAGACCTGTGGCTCATTCATCAAAACCCAGTGCACTCGGCCTCAGACAATCACAGAGACCGAAAAGGAAACCAAAAAGAATGGCTTGATGACAGAAGGAGTAAAAGCATGAGAGGGATGGAATGGGTACTGAGGTGCATGTCTGGAGACATCGTACTTAAAAGGAGAACAAACATTAGTACATGTTTATTAGCTCCTGTAGCCACATTGCATGTGCTATAAGAATAGGCTCCGTGTGTGTGTGTGCATCTGCGTACTTATCAGCGTGACTGGACAACATCAGAATATTGGAGATACTTGTATAAGCGACCCTCTCGTGTGACATCAGAGGTCACTGACCTTTACCTTCTTTTTATGCGATATTGTAGCGTCCTGCCACATCACCTCAACTTGTCAGTTTTGTCCATTCTAGACCTGTCTCGCATGTGCCATTTCTTTCCAAGGTTTTAGAAGCAGTTGTTTTTATACAGTTAGTCATTTTTAGAAGATGATCACATCCTCAAAAAATACCAATCTGGATTTAGATCACGACACAGCATTGAGCCAGCACTTTTAAAAGTACATAACACCACTCCTGTCTGTGGATGAAGGGAACCCTGCTGTGCTGGTTCTGTTGGATCTCACAGCAGCCATTGACGCTGTAGATCACAGAGTACTTGTTTCCCGGTTAGTACATTAGAACATCTTATTGGCATTCATGTATTTGCAGTGCGTTGCAAAAGTATTCAGCCCCTTGGTATTTCACACATTTTAATGTTTATGCCATTTCAAATACAAAAAGTAAATCAGGCTTCTCAATATAAAAATTGCTAAAATTATCTTCCTTAAATTCAAATTGAAAGCAAATCTCTATAACTTGATATAAATTAATTAAAAATATAAAATCCAAGATGATGTATTGCAAAGTAATGGGCCCATTTGGTACAATACCTGTAAATCAGTTTTATTGCCAGTTTTCTTCAAACACGTCAGGGGATGGATACATGAACATTTCCAAGTCACTGAAAATGACTTGTACTTTATTTACATCAGTGATGAAGAAAAACAAACAGTCTGGCACTCTATGGTAAATCATGATGAAGTGGTATGGAGGAGGATTTTCTTAATGAAAACCTGAAAGTTCAGCTACATTTTGCCAGAAGGTACTCCTGGGATGCAAGCCTAGATTTAATGTTTTGTTGAAAGAAAATCCTCCTCTATACCACTCACGATTGGACACGATTTGAAAGGTACAGAAACATTTCTGCTGCTTTGAAGGTCCCAATGAGCACAGTGGCCTCAATCATCTGTAAATGGAAGAAATTCAGCTCTAACAGGATTCTTCCCAGAGCTGGCCGCCCATCTAAACTGAGTGATCAGGGAGAAGGGCCTTAGTCAGGGAGGTGACCGAGAACCTGATGGTCACTCTGTCAGAGCTCCAGCATTCCTCTGTGGAGAGAGAGAACTTTCCAGAAGGACAACAATCTACCAATCAGGCCTGTATGGTAGAGTGGCTAGAAAGAAGCAACTCCTTAGAAAAAGACACATGGCAGTCCACCTGGAATTTACCAAACGGCACCTGAAGGACTCAGAATCTCAGACCATGAGAAACAGAATTCTCTGGTCTGATGAGGCAAAGATTGAACTCTTTGGTGTGAATGCCAGGTGTCATTTTGGGGGGAAACCCGGGACATTAAAGTGAAGCATGGTGGTGGCAGCATCACACTGTGGGGATGTTTTTCAGCGGCAGGAACTGGGAGACAGAGGATTGAGGGAAAGATGAATGCAGCAATGTACAGAGACATCCTGGATGAAAACCTGCTCCAGAGCGGTCTTGACCTCCGACTGGGGAGATGGTTCATCTGTTAGCAGGACAATGACCCGAAGCACACAGCCAAGATATCAAAGGAGTGGCTTCAGGACAACTCTGTGAATGTCCTTGAGTGGTCCACACAGACATGAGACCTGAATCTGATTGAACATCTCTGAAGAGATGGAAAGACTGTGAATACTTGTGTACATGTGATTTCTTATGGTTTTTTTTTTTTTAATACATTTGCAAAAAAAAACAAAACTTTTCATTTAATCATTATGGGGTGTTGTGAGTAGAGTTTTGAGGGGGGAAAATTAATTTATTCTGGAACAAGGCTGTAACAAAAATGAGGGGAAAAAATCAAGCGCTGTCAATACTTTCTGGATGCACTATATTACACCATGTGTGATTTCTCCCCCACCCCCTTTTTTGGGTGAGAGTCCAGACCTGAATCCAATTGAACATCTCTGGAGACATCTGAAAAAGACTCTGCACTGACACTCCCCATCCAACCTGATGGAGCTTGAGAGGTGCTACTAAGAGGAATGTGAAAAACTGCCCAAAGATAGATGTGCCAAGCTTGTGGCATATATTCAGTAAGACTTGAGGCTGTAATTGCTGCCAAAGGTTCATCAACAAAGTATTGAGCAAAGGCTGCAAATACTTATGTACATGTGATTTCTTAGTTTTTTGTTTTTCATAAATTTCAAAAAACTTATTTCATGTTTACACACACACACCTTTTGTATTTTAATAAATATGTGTGATTGTAAATGTAGCTCTAATCTGCATGAAAGTTAATACTACTTTGCTGGATACTGATAACCGTTCTGAGCATTAACCAGGAGCTCTTTTCATGATGCAATATTGGCCCGTTTAAAAATTAATTCTCAGACTTTCCAATTCATCTAACCTGCATGCCCTTTGGAAGTGGGAGGAAAGTGAAACCACTGGCCGGAACCTGCAATCTTCACACAAAATATAAGGTGGGACACATGGCCCCACTCAGGACATTCTTGGTGTGAGGCAGCAGTGCTAACCACTGCCACTGTGCCGGCCAATATCAGACTGCGAGTTCAAAACCTGTCAGTGGTGTATTAATCATATTTGTCCACTGGGTGGTGGTGTATATTCACACTTTCACAGCCCTGTTTGTATCTGAGTGGTATTTTAGTTATTTTCTTTCATGGTCAGATGAAAAATGGTCTTCGTGTTTTCACATGCATGAACATTGGTGGATCACTATTTTACACTTGAAAATGAAATTGTATTGAAAAAAAACACACCTAAATTTGCCTTATTGGAAGAAAAATAATTTTTGTCTTCATTAAGCTTAAATTATATCCAGTCTGTGACAAATGGAAGAAGCACTGTCAAATATGATTTATGTTTCAACATAATTTCTGCTTACAGATTTGTGGATCCACCTCAAATCCGCTGTGGCAACCCCGAGTGGGAAAAACAAGGGAGCACCCAAAGGGAGGTTTTCCAACAGGTTACAGGTTTTCCAATAAGAAATCAAGTCAATAACTGCAAACCAGAAATTAAGGGGTGTCATACAGCTAGCTTTAGGGTCACATATACAAGGCAAGAAAGGTATGTAAACCCTTGAGGTAATACATGTTGGAATGACAAGTTACAATAAATAAATAAATTTCATGCTGCTGTGTCTCAAAACATCTAATATGATGCCTTTTAAACTCAGTGGGAATCTGATCTGATCTCAACAAAGTGACAACTTGTGTGTGTGTGTGTGTGTGTGTGTGTGTGTGTGTGTGTGTGTGTGTGTATAGTAGTAGTGTATATAGTGTGTGTGTATATATGTATATATATATATATATATGTATATATATATGTATATATATATATATATATACACACACACAGTGGCATTGCTAGGGTATCTTGGGCCTCCAAGCAAGAAATCCCTGGGGCCCCCACCCCACCTGTACATGCCACAAAAATGTGTTTTTTGCACATGTAATTGAACAATTTCTGGGACATTTAATATCAATTTTCCTGAGGGAGTCTTCCCAAGGGATCAGTAAAATTCTATTTTATCTAAACTAATGAACACTGCAAAAATAGACGAGTGGTTGTCGTCCAGGAGGACCAGGAACCAACAGAGATCCCTGAAAGCCTAGACCTATTAATAATCATTGTTGTAAATAATCTGACGCCAACAAAAGTATATAAAATATGAACTTTCCTTTATTCCAAAACTACACTGAAAATTATCATAACTTCAAATATAAAAAATACAAACCTGAGTAAATAAACAAACGTATAAGGCCACATCAAAAAAAAAAAAAAAATTGCCATTAATATACAGTGAGGAAAATAAGTATTTGAACACCCTGTGGTTTTGCATGTTCTGCCACTTAGAAATCATGGAGGGGTCTGAAATATTCATCTTACGTGCATGTCCACTGTGAGAGACATAATCAAAAAAAAAAAAAATCCGAAAATCACAATGTATGATTTTATTAATAATTTATTTGTATGTTACTGCTGCAAATAAGTATTTCAACACCTGTGAAATTCAATGTTAATATTTGGTACAGTAGACTTTGTTTGCAGTTACAGAGGTCAAGCATCTCCTGTAGTTTTTCACCAGGTTTGCACACACTGCAGCAGGAATTTTGGTCCACTCCTCCATACAGATCTTCTCTAGATCTTTCAGGTTTGAAGTTTCAGCTCCCTCCAAAGATTTTCTATTGAGTTTAGGTCTGGAGACTGGCCAGACCACTCCAGGACCTTGAAATGCTTTTTACGGAGCCCCTCCTTAGTTGCCCTGGCTGTGTGTTTGGGGTCATTGTCATGCTGGAAGACCCAGCCATGACCCATCTTCAATGCTCTTACTGAGGGATGGAGGTTGTTTGCCAAAATCTTGCAATACATGACCCCATCCATCCTCCCTTCAATATGGTGCAGTCGTCCTGTCCCCTTTGCAGAAGAGCACCCCCAGAGTATGATGCTTCCACCCCCATGCTTCACGGTTGGGATGGTTTTCTTGGGGTTGTTCTCATCCTCTAAACATGGTAAGTGGAGTTGATTCCAAAAAGCTCTATTCTGGTCTCATCTGACAACATGACCTTCTCCCATGCCTCCTCTGGATCATCCAGATGGTCACTGGTGAACTTCAAACGGGCCTGGACATGTGCTGGCTTGAGCAGGGGGACCTTGCTGCCCTGCAGGATTTTAAACCATGACAGCATCATAGGTTACTAATGTAATCTTTGTAACTGTGGTCCCAGCTCTCTTCAGGTCATTGACCAGGTCCTCCTGTGTAGTTCTGAGCTTTCTCAGAATCATCCTTATCCTACAAAGTGAGATCTTGCATGGAATCCCAGGCTGAGGGAGATTGACAGTCATCTTGTTTCTTCCACTTTCTAATAAATAATCTTAACAGTTGTCTTCTACCAAGCTGCTTGCCTGTTGTCTTGTAGTCCATCCCAGCCTTGTGCAGGTCTACAGTTTTGTCCCTGTTGTCCTTAGACAGCTCTTTGGTCTTGGCTATGGTGGACAGGTTGGAGTGTGATTGATTGTGTGAACAGGTGTCTTTTATACAGGTAACAAGTTCAAACAGGTGCAATTAATACAGGTAAAGAGTGCAGAATAAGAGGGCTTCTTAAAGAAAAATTAACAGGTCTGTGTGAGCCACAATTCTTGCTGATTGGTAGGTGTTCAAATACTTATTTGCAGCAGTAACATACAAATAAATTATATTAAAAAAAAAACATACATTGTGATTTCCGTTTTTTTAGATTGTCTCTCACAGTGGACATGCACCTAAGATGAAAATTTCATACCTCCCTGTGATTTCTAAGTGGGGGAACTTGCAAAATCGCAATGTGTTCAAATACTTATTTTCCTCACTGTATATATACAGTAGTGTTCAGAATAATAGTAGTGCTATGTGATTCTAAAGATTAATCCAGGTTTTGAGTATATTTCTTATTGTTACATGGGAAACAAGGTACCAGTAGATTCTCACAAATCCAACAACACCAAACATTCATGATATGCACACTCTTAAGGCTATGAAATTGGGCTATTAGTAAAAAAAAAAAAAAAAAAAAAAAGTAGAAAAGCGGGTGTTCACAATAATTGTAGTGTAGCATTCAGTCAGTGAGTTCATCAGTTTTGTGGAACAAACAGGTGTGAATCAGGTGTCCCCTATTTAAGGATGAAGCCAGCACCTGTTGAACATGCTTTTCTCTTTGAAAGCCTGAGGAAAATGAGATGTTCAAGACATTGTTCAGAAGAACAGCGTAGTTTGAATAAAAAGTTGATTGGAGAGGGGAAAACTTATACCCAGGTGCAAAAAATTATAGGCTGTTCATCTACAATGATCTCCAATGCTTTAAAATGGACAAAAAAAAAAACAGACGTGTGGAAGAAAATGGAAAACAACCATCGAAATGGATAGAAGAATAGCCAGAATGGCAAAGGCTCACCCACTGATCAGCTCTAGGATGATCAAAGACAGTCTGGAGTTACCTGTAAGTGCTGTGACAGAAGACGCCTGTGTGAAGCTAATTTATTTGCAAGAATCCCCCACAAAGTCCCTCTGTTAAATAAGTCATGTGCAGAAGAGGTTACAATTTACCAAAGAACACATCAACTGGCCTAAAGAGAAATGGAGGAATATTTTGTGGACTGATGAGTAAAATTGTTCTTTTTGGGTCCAAGGGCCACAGACAGTCTGTGAGATGACCCCCAAACTCTGAATTCAAGCCACAGTTCATAGTGAAGACAGTGAAGCATGGTGGTGCAAGCATCATGATATGGGCATGTTTCTCCTACTATGGTGTTGGGCCTATATATCGCATACCAGGTATCATGGATCAGTTTGGATATGTCAAAATACTTGAAGAGGTCATGTTGCCTTATGCTGAAGAGGACATGCCCTTGAAATGGGTGTTTCAACAAGACAGTGACCCCAACTACACTAGTAAATGAGCAAAATCTTGGTTCCAAACCAACAAAATTAATGCCTCGCAGATGTGAAGAATTCATGAAAAACTGGTTATACAGCTAAATACTAGTTTAGTGATTCACAGGATTGCTAAAAAAGCAGTTTGAACATAATAGTTTTGAGTTTGTAGCATCAACAGCAGATGCTACTATTATTGTAAACACCCCTTTTCTATTTTTTTTTTTTCTTTTTTTACTAATAGCCCAATTTCATAGCCTTAACAGTGTGCATATAATGAATACTTGGTCTTATCGGATTTGTGAGAATCTACTGGTACCTTGTTTCTCATGTAACAATAAGAAATATACTCAAAACCTGGATTAAACTTTTTAGTCACATAGCTCTATTATTCTGAACACTACTGTGTGTGTGTGTGTGTGTGTATATATATATATATATCTATATATATATATATATATATATATATATATATATATATATATATATATATATATATATATATATATATATATATATATATATATATATATATATAACAATTAAATAGTGGAAATAAATAACATCAAATAAAATAAATAAATAAATGATCCAAAATTAGGCTTGGGGCTAGTACAAAATTCAGTGGAATAGTAATGGACTGAAACTCCCAGGGTACCCACAGGTCCACTAGTTCTAAAAATGGTGCTTACGAGCCTTTGCTTGTGCAAAAGCTGTCACAAGGTTGTCCAGATCCAAAGACCTTTGCACATTGGGCACTATGGAAATAAGAACAAGTCCAGAAAGTCTCTCCCTAGACATGGTTGACCTGAGGTAGGATAAGTTCTAAAGGTGAGAAGCTTCTCTCTCCAGAGTCAACAGTGACCGGTAGAGTTCGAAACAGACAAAAAGCAATGCTGAAGTTTCTCTCGAGATCCAGAAGCTTTCCTTGTAAATGTAATCAAGCATCATCCTTGGACAAGAAGCTACTGCACCAGGAATGGTATGAACTGCAGCTCTTTTCTCCAGAGCCAAATCCTCACAATCTACACCGTGTAGTGTTTTCTCCAGGTTCTTGCAGTTGTCTGTAAGTTTGCCACTCTGATCACACTCTCTCTCTCTCATGTTTTCTTTTGAGAACAGAAAACCATAAAGGCCATAAACATCTTCCATTTTTGAAAATCTGTCATTCAAGCTGCTGAGGACTGTGTACACTCTCTCTTAAACAGCTCATCTGGAGTGGATTGGGTTTCTTCACTGCCCTCATACAGGAACTGATGGGTTTTTTACACTGTTCTTTTTCAGGAAATGTCCTGTGGATCTTGAGGCTTTCTCTTGTCTCTCTAGCATCAGTTTGAGCTGCAGCAAGTCCACTTTCTCTCAAGTTCTCCAGATAGACTCACCGGGCTTGTTTCTGTTTTAAGTGTTTCAAGAGAAAGACTGGGGCTCTGCAGAATCTTGCTGACCTGGTTGATCTGATGCAAAATGTTATACCAGATTACAGTGCACATGTCACGAGTCCAGCCTTTATGCTGGTTGCTGTGGACATCGTCTCAGAGGCCTTCCTCTGCACTGAAAGGGTTTGGAGGCCAGACAGTGCTTGAATGAGCTCTGGCAGGTGGTAACAGACAACTTTCATACTGTCAAGGCAGGATTCCCATCTGGTCACTGACAAAGATTTTACTGTTATGTGCTTAACATGTTCCTGCGAAACTGCCCAGCATTGCACAGAGGAGCTAAAAAGATTGTACAATCTCTGAAGAACACCAATGAAGGAGATGGGCACTACTGAAGATTTGGCAGCGTCTGCTACAACCAGATTACGTGTGACTGCTGCATGGGACACACAATGCCTTCTCATTCAGTTGCAATAATGTTGCTTGAACCACTTGTTTATGTCCCATCATGTTGCTCCCATTATCGTAAGATTGTCCACAGCAGTCTCCAGTGTTCAAGTTGAGCTTATCCAACTTCTCCAAAAGTGTCTCACATAGACCTCTTCCAGTGGCGTCTCGAACATCAACAAATCCAATGAAATGTTCAGAGATCGATGCACCAACTGATGGCTCACATGTCACCGTTCTGAAGACAGTAGAAAGTTATTCAGTGTGGCTAATGTTGGAGTACAATCCATTATGACAGAAAAGTACTTTGTATTTTTCACCTGTTTGACTATCCCAACAGTTATGATTTTGTTTTGAATTTCATTGCTGAGGTAGTGCATCTTTGTTTGTCTGGTTTGAATCATCCACAGATGTTCGTTCATGATCAGATCGAATTGCGCCATCAACTCACAAAGCCAACCAATCGCAGAAGAAAAGTTAGAAGAAAAAATAAAGTTGACTGAGTTGGAAATTTGAGTTGTCCTTGCATCCTTTGGGGTTGGACAAGAGGAGGACTTGACACCCATTATTGTTGTTGCTGTGGAGTACATTTTGGCAGCCCTACGGGGGGATCCCCTAGTGGCCAGGGCTCCAAGCAACTGCCTGACTTACCTGTCCTCAAGCCCTGCCCCTGATGGTCATCTACAGTATGCCAAAAATAAAAATGTAACTTTTTTTAAGGTGCTTCCTGACAAAATTTTCTTCCCACTCTGAGGGGTCCTTGATGAGGAAGTACATGTTGACGCTGAACGCCTCAAAAATGCAACTTAAGCCAGATGTAACAAAATCTGCCACTAATAAACTAAAGTATCCAGTCCATTACTCAAAATGTCACTCGCACATCACAAAAAACAGGGGCTGGGTGGACCCTTGACTTTTTTCTTCTTCTTTTGGAAAATACATAGACCAGGGGTGCCCAAGTTCAGTTCTCGAGATCTACCTTCCTGACACTCTTGGTTGTCTCTGCTCCAACACACCTGAATCCAATGAAAGGCTCATTAAAAGCCTGCTACCGGGTCTTTCATTGGATTCAGGTGTGTTGGAACAGGAAGACAACCAAGTGTGTCAGGAAGGTAGATCTCGAGGACAGAACTTGGGCAACCCTGACATAGATCATTTCTTTTGGAAAAGTCAAGCCAATGGTATGATATATAAGGAATACGTCTGTGTGATCAGACGGCCTGAAAAACAGCTGAGAGGTCTGTGTGCACATTTAAACGCTGCTGCTCAGTACACATCAAGATCCAAATTCCGACAGACTCTCTCAAAGTAAAATAAATATAAAGCCTACCAGCTCCACCGAGAACTAGAGTACAAAAGGAGAATAAACCTGATCAGGGCACTGTTACACTGCTACATCCAGTAAAGCTTCTAAGATGAATGCTTCTGTCAGCCATCGGGCCATTTCTGCTTTTTCTAAAATGTACTTCACATGCCCAGAAATGCTGAGTAATAAGTTTTCCGGAATTGCACCCACTGACTCTCTGAGCGAGAGAAATAAATGGCAATGAAAGCAGTGGTGGGCACAGCTAACCAAAAAGTTAGCTTCGAGATCCACTAACTGAAAGTGTTAAACCGCAAAAAAATTTAGCAGAAGTTAAACCTATGCATTTTGACGGGGGGACGTGATGAGTGGATCATTTGAATTTCCCATAATGCCTCTTGGCATGTGTGTCTGTTAACGTTCAAACCTTCAGAATTAGTGCATTACTTTAAAAGATATGTGCGATATCATATTTTCACTTTGTAGAAATGACAGAGTTGCTGTTAATGTCGATAAACTGTCCAGAATTAGTTGTTTTTAAATGAAACCATAAATGAAAAGTACTTTGCAATTCATGTCTTCTGGCTACTCTCTGAGTCGGCACATGTTGAAACTAAATGATGCTTTTTTAAAATAGCAGTTGACTATATATATATATATATATATATATATATATATATATATATAATAAAATATGATGTCTGAAATTAGGTTTGCGTTTATGATGTGCCATGCAGGTTAAACGTAGCAGACATGGAATATTTGGAATTTTTGTTTTAGCAAGTTTTCAGGGTTTCATGCATGCACTCTTTTATTAACATGATGAAAAGCATAAAAATTCCCATTTTGGTAGTATAATGTTTATTTGCAATTGTTGTCATGTGGTTTCTCTGTTTAGACTGCAGTGAGGGATTATGGGATATCTCAATAGGGCGAATATAGGGAGAAAGATGCTGAGGGTGGAGCCACCAGGCAAGAGAAGAAGAGGGAGGACAAAGAGGAGGTTTACGGATGTGCTGAGGGAGGACATGTAGGTGGTTGGTATGACAGAGGAAGATACAGAGGACAGGGTGAGATGGAAACAATCTGCTATGGCAACACCTAACAGGAGCAGCCGAATGAAGAATCCTTGTTCTGAACAAATATGTTTCACATTCAGAAAACTGAGACTGTTGGTCGCATTTTGATGTACCTTTAAAGGAGAATTACTCTAAGTACACTATGGTGCTCTGCGAACAGCCAGCCCTTTCAGCAGTGACCCTTTATGGCTTGCTTCGCGAGTGACAGCAGCGACAGGTTGCCTATGTGAGGACGCGTTTTGGTGCCAAGTCACGCAGCGCGACGCGATGGACGCGAATGAAGTGACGAGTGAAGCAAGACCTGCCGACTACCTACAGAACACTGCCACCTGCTGGTTTGTTGATGGATGCTAGATGGATGGGTGCTTAAAGTTGCAAGTAGCTTCAAATTTAGTTTCTCAACTTTTTTTTAATATGAAACAAGGTGTGGCAACCACCAAGGCTGCTGCTACTGCTTGTCAGACGATTCTGCGGGAGGCATCTGTGGCTGTGGATGGACAAACTGTGCACAGTGCAGTTTATCTGTTGCATCACCAGATACACAGCTTCATGGTGAAGTGGTAACGAAGAGGGTTTTAGCAAAAACATGTAAAATTTCAGCTGCAGTCTGCCAGAAAGCACACAGTTAACACGAGCCTAGATTTGATCTGTGTTCCTGTTTTACTCATGTTTTCCACTGCCATGTTTTCTCCACAGGAGTGTTTTTGTATATTACCATAGTTCCCTGAAGATAAGCAGTTGCACCTCATTTCTGCAACATGTTCTCCTCCTCAATCTCTGTCGACGGGCGTGTGTGCCCCTGGCTCATGGATAGTTCCATGACTGACCCAGTCTTGATGCAAATCTGGGAGAAAGAAAATTGGGCACTGCAGTCTGGTTTGAGGACGGGCGCTAAAGGCATAAAATATGACATAATTTCTCTACTTCCGGGGGAAAAAAATGGCATTTTCTCAGTTTTTGGGCAAATTACACGCAAACAAAGCGAAAATACAAAAAAAAAGTGACAATGCGGTGGAATGAGGACGTGTTGCAATTTGTTTATGACCCAAAGCTCAAACGTGTTGAAGTGGTTTTGCAGGCGAGAGAACACAGCTACGTCTCCCATTTGCCTCGTCTTTTCTTCTCCACTGGGAACCCCCCAAAAAAAAACTTTCTGCGACTGCTTCTGTGATTGCAGCCAAAAACAAAACAGTAGAACATTTTCCCGTGTGAAGATATGCTGTGTATGAGGTCTATTAGAAAAGTATCCGACCTTATTATTTTTTTTAAAAAACATATGGATTTGAATCACATGTGATTGCTTTCAGGGACGATTTTATGAGGATTAAACAGATTACGGAGTGTTACTGCCGCTTTAAGGACTGCCCACAACTCCTGAGAGTGCGGCACGCTCCCAGCCCCCATTGACAGGCTGACACCCCGCTGAAACAACCAGATCATTTCCAATGTGAAGGCTTTGTTGATCCGGGACCTCGTCTGACTTTCACAAAAAGGCAGAAGATGTGGACATCAGCACTTTTTCCGGCACATTCCACCGTTACAGGAGTGTTGTTTCACGGAAAGAAAAGCAGAGGGACGCGCCACGGAGCCGTTCATTACGCAGGACAAAACCACCTCTGTGTTGGTCTCTCAGGACAGCTTTCAGGTGGATTTCAGACGGATTCCGGTTGCTTTCCAGTCGTGTGAATATCCAATTGTGATTGTGCATGAGCTGGACATGCCAGAACATGTCCCGTGAGGCTTCATCACGGCGTTGCTTTGCGCCGAGCAGCTGCACCGCAACACGTGGAACTCCTCCGCACGTCTGTCTTAATGTGCCGGAAAAGTGCTGATGTCCACGTCTTTTCACAATTCCTGTGCTAGTCAGATGACATACCGGATCAAGACAGTGTCCAGTTTAAAAATGAACGGCACATTTCACTGTTACAGGAGTTTTTGTCATGGAAAGAGAAGCGCCTCCACCGATACTTTTCTAATAGACCTCGTATATATGTTACAACAGGACCGGCTGTGTTGGGAAAGTGTAGTGACACGGACCCACAACAGGGGGCGTAAAGGAACGGACAATGGAAAGTCAAAAGTATAACAATTTAATGTTGTGGAATGTGCACAACACATTCCAGACAACACATACAGACAAATGCAGATTTGGAACACAGTCAATGATACAAAGGTGACGTGTGGGCAGGCTCGAGGATAGAAGACGCCTGTCCAGAGAAGAGCCGGGTCCCACACGATTTCCCCTGCCAACGGATCTGGAGCACACTGGAGCCGCCAAGTCCCGAGTCCCCAGGTGGCCACCGTCTCCAGCTGTCAGATCTGGTACTGCTGGCAGGAAGCAAAGACGGTTTATGGTGGGTGTGTGCACACCCAGCAAAACAATCAGCAAAACAGTTCAGTTTCTTTTGGGTGGGAAAAACCCCTCCACCTCCTGATCTCAACTCAGAGTTCATGCAGAATCCAATGTCACACTAATTAATACATGAGTGAGGAGCGGGAACGCCAATTCCTCTCGACTTCCACAAACTCAGCTCAAGCTGCGAGTGTACAAAGGATACGTCTACAAACTCAGAATCACAGGTTAACAGCTTTCCGAGCTTAGAAGCAAAATACGTTGCAACTGTAAGCTTAGCTGATCAAACATGTGCATAAGGCACCAAAACGGTTGAGAGTTTTACCTTGTCGGGTAAGACGATTTCTCTGCAGGGAGGTGGAGTTGCTCTCCGGCCTTTATAGGAGGATGATGATGAGGATTGATGAGTGGTAGCCGTCATTGTCAGTGTTCCAGGGAGGCAGCTGCGCCCTCTGGTGCCTGAAGCCCGCCTTCAGGCAGGGCGTCCTCTGGTGTTGGGCCAGCAGTACCTCCTCTTCGGGCGGCCCACACAACAGGCTGTCCCCATAAGTGGTTGAATCCCGTGATAACACGCAGGGTTCAAACGAGACTATGCTGCCCTATTGTGACAATTTCCTTTTGTTAGTTGATGGAGTTTGTTGGGAGGGGTAGAGTGGAGGAAGATTAGTGGTAATGTGCATCTCAGTGTGTACAATCAGACTGCACATTTGGATTTAAATACTCTGTCGACTAGCAGAAAAACTCTGTGCTTACCTACACCAGGTTTTTCTTCTGTTTCTGATGTAAATGACTCATGGAAAAAGCACAAGCACAGCATCGGACTTCACCTTCTTTTAAGACGCACACCAGACTGATTGCCCTCTGCTCAAGCTCACCTTCCATCACAACAGAACTCTTCCCAGATCCACTTCCACTCATCCTCACAAAGCCTCCTCCATCTTCATTTTACTCCACCCCCCCCCCCCCCCCCCCCCCAGCACTGTAACCCAGACACCCCCTGCGCAGCTTCGGCCCCAATCCCCATGCAACCTCAAAACTCTCCTTTATGAATCTCCTCCTTGCTCTGTAAGCCTGCTGCAGACTGTCAGAAACTTTAGCCAACCTACACCTCATCATTACACAGCCTTCTGTGCTGCATCTAGTCATCTCTCCCTCTGCAAATGCATACCTTATACTTCCATTATGGCCTCTGGCACAGAGTTGGAAAGTTTCAGACACAACCCAACCCTGTCCAGTGGTTATGAGAGAGAGAAATATATATATAAAATTAGTAGCTCCTACTTTGCTGAGAGCACATGACTGCTGCACACACATGGTATTTCCAATGGCTTATCCAATGGTATTTCCACATGGAAATACCATTGGATAAGGTGCTGATTTGCCAATACTGGGTGTGAATCCTGCTCATGCTGCCTGTCTGTGTCCTTGGACAAGACGGGTATAAAAATGAGTACTGGCCTTGACTAGGTAAGTAAATGTAAGCTGTCATTCTAAGGCACCACACTGTAGACATGCAGTCCTACATGCAAACGTGTAATAAGTTTCCACATAAAATGCCATTTTTGACTATAGTGTTAACATGGCGCATCCCTTTAGTGTTCCAATCCCCCACCCACCCCACCCCATTAAGCCTCAGCACTGCAGGGGGGGTCACTCTTTATTTGGGTCATCAGATTGTCAAAGAGTTGACGTTCAACTCCCCTCCATCTGTTAACAAATTTCTAAAAGCCCATATCCAGAATCAAACTTTGGTATTTAACACCCCAACCCAACACCACCATCACCGGCATGAAGAGTGTAAGTCTGTTTTACATTGTCAAGTTTTGATGTAGTCTGTGTTTTGATTAATAATGTGTCCCAGTGTTGTTGATTTTGAAGCATTTTGTCACTATCCAAAAATAAGGATCTGACTTTGGGCCAAAGGTATTTTGACAATGATTTCCCACACACACACACACACACACACACCACCCTTTTATTTTATTTATTTACTTTGGTTCTTAATTTTGCTTCTGTAGATCAACACAATATAGTTGAAATAAAACAATAATGTGCAGCTAGTATAGACTTCCAGCTTTAAATCAAGAGGTTCAGCACAACATTGCTTTCACCATTTAGGATTTTTTTTTTTTAATACACAGTACTTTCATTGGCCATAAGTAATGAGACAAACTCAGTATAAGGGTTATTTTAGATACAAAAATCACTTTTGTGGCCAGTTTTCTTTCAGTGAGTTATGGGATGGATACATGAACATTTAAGTCACTAATGTGTCTTGGACTTTATGACATCACTTATTAAGAAACACAAGCATGGCGTTTAGTGAGTAGACCCGTATTCGGCTCGCTCTGCTGCACTGTTCAATTTTTTTGCTTTGCAAACTTTGCACTTTTTGTTTGGTTCCATTTTTTTATTTTTCATATTTACCGCTTTTTGACCAAATGCAAAATGTCCAAGTCTGTTGTGGGCATCCCTGTTGTGGGTCAGTCTGGGCTCTATTTATTTATTTGTCTTTGTGCCTTTTATGTGAATGTGTGTGTTTTGCTGTTTCATGGTGGTGCCTGGTGTGTGTGTGTGTGCACGCCCTGCATCTGGTGCGTGTATGGGCACGCACCCAAACCAGGGTGAACCGCCCATGAGAAAAGGAGTCAACAATAGATTATTGTACCAAACCTGCACAAATGGCCATCCCCCGCCAAAACTGGAGGGTGGTGGCTGGCCGCGCAGCCGGCAGAAGTTGAGCATGAAAGTCTAGCCATGTGGCCTGCTGGAGCTGCGCACGGCAGTTCGGCCGCTTGGCAAGCTGGAGCTGAGCACAGGAATCTGGCTGTTTGGCCCGCTGGAGTCCTCCGCAAAGGCAGAAGTTCAACCGTGCGACCCCATCCCCCCCACCTCCCGGAGCTCCTAACAGCGTCAGCAAGGTAGCCACACAGCATGGTAGTTCCCCGTCATGCTGGGGACAAGGACGACCGAGCCCGCTGTGACATTCTCCGAGGCACAGGCAGAAGGCCAGCCCATCACCCGGCAGGAGTCAACAGTGGAGACATATTCAGACGAGGGAGCCAACTGCTTCCTGGTGACATCATTGTCTGTGGAGGTGGCTGGGTCCGCATAGACATCTCCAAATGCTGGGGCTGAAGGCTCCCCAGTGATGTCAACAGCAGTGGAGGCAGCTGGGTCTGTATCAACGTCTACAGCTGTGGGGGCTGAAGGCTCCCTGGCAACGTCATACCTTCAATGTACCTGCTAGACTTACCTTTTCCCCCGCACCCACCCCGGAGCCATGAGGTGGTTCTGTTGTTGGGGCCATATGAACCCACCAGCTGTGGTGATGCAGAGACTGCTGGCATCTGGAGAGGTGGGAGGTGAGCCAGCTGCGGAAGTGCCTGATTCGCCGGCTGTGGAAGTGCATGCTTCGCCAGCTGCGACGTCTGTTCAGAGTCCGACACTGGGGAAGTTTGAGCACAGCTGGAATGCAGAGGGCAGAGGAAGGGTTGATTTGAGGAGGTTGAATATCAGGCTGAACACAGCTATGAGTGACACGATGGCTGGATCTGATGAGATGGAGGTTGACTGGAGTTTGTGCAACAGTTTTCTCAAAGCAGATGTGTGGGTATGAAGGGACACCAGATCCAGAGATGGGAGGAGGCCATGAGTGGCTACAGAAGGGTGAGGTCTGTGGCAGCAGGCATGTCTGCTAGGACTGGTGTGGTGGGTATGGGTTCAGAGTTATGTTTACAGATGGATACATCTAGAATAACGTCTGTCGTGGTGGTTGTGCCTAGTTGGCTGGGAATGTGTCCCCTCAGAGTCAGACGATTTTGCGTTCTGTGGTCACCAATGTTCCTCAGGGTGATACACCCATTCTGGGAGCCTGTCTTGCCTGAATACATCTTCCAAAGCTTATAACTCTGGGAATAAAACCAACACCCAGTGTTGACTCAATTATTAACTCAATTATTGTTGACTCATAAAATCTTTCTTTTTCTTCTGGGTATAACAGTGGAAACAATTATACAAAAGTCTGATCTTATCACAAAAGGTTTTCAGAGTGGGGAGATCAGGGGAGCAGCTTGCAGGATCCATTCTGTGGCCCATCGATTCTGTTGTGGTTAATGCTACACCTAGCCAAAAGAGAACCCAAGATGCAGGCAGCCAGAACACAGAGGTGAGGGCAAAAACCAAGATGCTTTAATTCTCCAAAGTGACAGTGATATGACAATTCTCCCAGGGCAATCCCACGTGTCTAACAGTCCAAAGACATCAAAAACAGATGACTGTCAAAAACCACAATGGGGTGGAAACACTTACAGACAGGAGCACAAGGTGAGACTGACAGGGTACAAGACGGAAACAATCGACCAGCAAATGACAAATGTACAGATGCAGCTTAAATACAAACTTAACTAATTAACAGGTGTAACATAAGTCAGAACGGAAAAGCTGAGACGTGGGGAAAAATAAATGAACACACAGAGATACAAAAATAAAACCGAGTAGTGTGAGGTGGGTGGAAATGAAATCTGATCATGAGAATACAGATAAAACGGACAATACATGGAACTAAAACCAAGTCATGACATATAAAACCAAACCCACAACAATGTCAGAGTAAGCCTGAACGAGACAGAGAAACCTCACCACTTGTCACCTGTAACTGTGGTGGAGATTAGTTTTCTGCCGGAAAACCACAGAGCTGCATTGTCTGCGGACTTAAGCCTTCTTTTGTTGCCGACACTGATCAGTGTCCAATCGGCAGTGTGTGACCACAGTTTATGTATCGGTTCTCTGGAATCTGCACCCACTGATATTGATCAACATTTGGATCAGCTCAAGGCCGAATACTCTGCACTCCGATAAGACGGTGAGTGGTGACAATCCAATTTGGCAGACCTGGCGGAACAGAGCACATGCCAGTATGTTTTGTGGGTTTACCTGAAGCTATTTAGGGTCTGTGCCCTTCTGTTTTATTCCTCCTCCTCAGTGTTTTTGGAATGGAGGCACTGGACAGGGCTCACCGCAGTGTAGCTCCTAAACCGACTCCTGGAGGAAACAAGTAGTTGTCCTGTGCTTTCAGTGCTTCCAAATGAAAGATGTGATTTGCAAGGTTGGAACTCTACAAGCAGGGACTCAGGCCTGTGCTGCTTTATCTGGCTAAAGTGTCTATCACTTTCCCAATTGTGGAGTGAAAGTGGCTGCAATCTTCATCGGCCACCTACAAGTTTGTGCAAAGATGAGAGCTGTCTTTTTTTTCCCCCATTTAAAGAACTGCTATCTGCACTGTTACAGGGAAAGTGGGCTGATCGTGGCTGTTGCTATTTCTGCCTTTTCATGGGTCAGACTGAGATGAGACACTTTGTGGTGTGTGTTCAGTGCCTTTTCATAATGAATTCCTTTTTTAATCAGTCTTCCCATTTTTTTTCTTTTACCTTCTAATATCATTCAGTGTTAACTTTGTTGATCAAGCACAACAACAACCTCTGCTGAAAATGTTCCTGTGATCATTGAAGAAGGAATGGGGGGCGGGGGGGATAGTCTTAGTACAAATTGGGGTCCTTTAGCATTATTCTGGCTGAGTTGCCTTCCATAATGTCTGTCTGTTTCGTCTTCACTTGCCTGAATGATATGCCTGGCAGATGGGCACCTCCGTAGGGAGGTGTCCAAGGGCATCCTTACCAGATCCCTGAACCACCTCAGCTGGCTTCTTTCAATGTGAACGAGCAACAGCTCTACTCAGAGCTCCTCACAAATGACTGAGCTTCTCACCCTATCTGTAAAGGAGACACCAGCCACCCTTTTCAACCATTTTCAGCCACTTGTACCTGTAATCTAGTTCTTTTGGCCATGACCCAACCCTCATGACCATAGGTGAGAGTAGGAACAAAGATTGACCAGTAGATCGAGAGCATCACCTTTTGGCTAAGCTATCTTTTCATCACAACAGTACAGCAGATCAAATGCAATACTGTCCCTGTTGCGCAATATTCTCCAGCCAATCTCACGTTCCATTGTCCCCTCACTTGTCATCAAGACCCCAAGGTACTTGAACTCTTTCACTTGGGGCAAGACCTCATTCCCTACCTGGAGTGGGTGATCCATCAGCCCTCAGATTTAGAGGTGCTGATCCTCATCCCAGCCCCTTCACACTCAGCTGCTAACCAACCCAGGGAGTGCTGGAGGTCACAGGCCAATGAAGCCAACAGGATCACATCATCTGCAAAAAGCAGTAAGGAGACCCTGAGCCCACCAAACCAAAGACCCTTCTCCCCCTGACGATGCCCTAATATCCCGACCATGAATATCATGTATTTATCAAATACTATCACATCTAAATTTTATATATATATATGTGTGTGTATATATATATATATATATATATATATATATATATATATATACACACACACATTTATTTTGTAATTTCCAGTGCTTAGTTCCATGCAACACTGGATTAATACGTCTCACTGATTTTAAAGAATTTTATTTTCTTTATATTGAGACCTTTATCATCTGAGGTTACCTGTTTTTTTGTTGTTGTTTTTTTTGTTTTGTTTGTTTGGGTTTTTTTTTTTTTTTTTGGTTTTTATAAAGTCATGAGGATAGTGTGATTTGAGCCTGCCTGTTCTTGGTTTGGGAAGGGGACCAAATGGCTGGGGGTGTTCTGGACCATATGTATTCTTAGTCGTTTCTTTCTCGTGTTTTTCTTATACTATTTCTTTATTTGGTTTATTGTGTTTTGTCCCTTTCACACCCTTGATGCTTTAGGTGGCCTAATATTTGTATCACCTGTTTGTCAATATAGGACCATACCCACACAGTAATACCACTGGAAAAGTGCACATATGGCTGATGGTAGTTCTGTAGATAGTCCCATTAGATTGTTATTCTGGAATGTGAAAAGCATGAATGCATAAGGCTGTTGACAGAATTTGTACATCATCATCTTGTGCAAGACTGTCCCTTATTCAGTTTAAAGTAATACACAGGCTACACTTATCAAAGTCCAAATGATCCAAAATTTATCACAATCTTTCTGATTTATATAGATGTAACTCATCTCCCTGTGATTTAAATCATCTTTTTCCTTGACCCAAACTTCAGTCATATTGGATTTTATATTTTGATGGTATCTCTCACGTTCTTGATGTCAAGCTGGAGCCTTGTCTGCTGATCAGTTTTTGGAGTTCCTGGAGTCCCCACAATCTTCCCTACTAACTTGCAGGTGGATGTAATTGCCTTTACCTCATTGCTAGCACATCATAGAACATTATTGTCTTGGAAAGCTCCACGCGGCCCATTTATTTATTTTTGGTTGAAAGATCTCATGTTTTTCTTAAAGCTTGAAAAATCAAGTTTCTCAAAGTGTGGCAACCATTTATTTCTCATTTTATATCTGTGAAAAATATTGGACCTGATTGAGCAGGTTTATTATTATTTTTATTTATTCATTTTAATTATTATTTTGAAGGCCTGTGTTTTTGTTTGCAACTTTTGTTTGTTGCATTACCAGTCACAGCTTCATAGTGCCTTCTGGCAAACTGAATCTCAAATTTCACCTCTTCTTTTTAAGAAAATTCTTCCATGTTACATTCTACCATGAACCTGTATAACTGATGATGCAACAGTCAAAAGTTGCTGACAAGCCGGGCGGGTGCCAGGCACCCAAAGAGGGTGGGCCCCCTGTGCAGACTCCGAGACCAGGCTTAGGTGTAAAAGAAGTCGTCCTCTTTAATTCAGGTTCAAATTCGGTACACAGGTTGTCAGTCAGCAGAGCAAAGGTACAAAGAGGGCTAGGCAAATACGCAGTCACAATCAAGCAGGGGTTCGTGGCATGAGCAAACATAGTATTCAGGGTTGAGACAGAAAGCATAATCAAAAACACAGCAGATTACAAAAAATATGGCAAGGCAAAACAGGACAGGAAACGAGAGCTAGGATGTGTACAAACGACGACAAACTGGCAGGGAAGTGGTGGCTGGGAGGTGTTTAAATAGGACAGGAGTTAACAAGGTGCACGTGAGGAACAATCAAGAAAGGGGGCGTGGCTAGTGAACAAAGATAATGCATGGTGCAAAAGGTGAGGAGGGAGAGCACAAGGTGGAGTGAGACACAAAGCTGTGTGAACACTGAACAGGTGCCAAGAGTGTGAGTGAATGGAAATACTAAACAGACTGAATCAAAGTGAGGGACAAAGACATAATGGCAGGTGCAGCGTGGGGAGTGGACATAATAAGATGGATGTGCGGGCAAACTGAGAACAGAGCTAACACAGAATCTAAGGACGGAATATACAGTAGTGTTCAGAATAATAGTAGTGCTATGTGACTAAAAAAAGATTAATCCAGGTTTTGAGTATATTTCTTATTGTTACATGGGAAACAAGGTACCAATAGATTCAGTAGATTCTCACAAATCCAACAAGACCAAGCATTCATGATATGCACACTCTTAAGGCTATGAAATTGGGCTATTAGTAAAAAAAAAAAAAAAGTAGAAAAGGGGATGTTCACAATAATAGTAGTGTGGCATTCAGTCAGTGAGTTCATCAATTTTGTGGAACAAACAGGTGTGAATCAGGTGTCCCCTATGTAAGGATGAAGCCAGCACCTGTTGAACATACTTTTCTCTTTGAAAGCCTGAGGAAAATGGGATGTTTAAGACATTGTTCAGAAGAACAGCGTAGTTTGATTAAAAGGTTGATTGGAGAGGGGACAACTTATACGCAGGTGCAAAAAATTATAGGCTGTTCATCTACAATGATCTCCAATGCTTTAAAATGGACAAAAAAAAGACGCGTGGAAGAAAATGGAAAACAACCATCAAAATGGATAGAAGAATAACCAGAATGGCAAAGGCTCACCCATTGATCAGCTCCAGGATGATTAAAGACAGTCTAGAGTTACCTGTCAATGCTGTGACAGAAGACGCCTGTGTGAAGCTAATTTGCAAGAATCCACCGCAAAGTCCTTCTGTTAAATAAAAGACGTGCAGAAGAGGTTACAATTTTCCAAAGAACACATCAACTGGCCTAAAGAGAAATGGAGGAATATTTTGTGGACTGATGAGAGTAAAATTGTTCTTTTCTGGGTCCAAGGGCTGCAGACAGTTTGTGAGATGACCCCCAAACTCTGAATTCAAGCCACAGTTCACAGTGAAGACAGTGAAGCATGGTGGTGCAAGCATCATGATATGGGCATGTTTCTCCTACTATGGTGTTGGGCCTATATATCGCATACCAGGTATCATGGATTAGTTTGGATATGTCAAAATACTTGAAGAGGTCATGTTGCCTTATGCTGAAGAGGACATGCCCTTGAAATGGGTGTTTCAACAAGACAGTGACCCCAACTACACTAGTAAATGAGCAAAATCTTGGTTCCAAACCAAGAAAATTAATGCCTCGCAGATGTGAAGAAATCATGAAAAACTGTTATACAACAAAATACTAGTTTAATGATTCACAGGATTGCTAAAAAAGCAGTTTGAATATAATAGTTTTGAGTTTGTGGCGGCAACAGCAGATTCTACTATTATTGTGAACACCCCCTTTTCTACTTTTTTTTACTAATAGCCCAATTTCATAGCCTTAAGAGTGTGCATATTGTGAATGCTTGGTCTTGTTGGATTTGTGAGAATTTATTGAATCTACTGGTACCTTGTTTCCCATGTAACAATAAGAAATATACTCAAAACCTGGATTAATCTTTTTAGTCACACAGCACTACTATTATTCTGAACACTACTGTAATATGATGAGAACTAAAATCAGGCATGAACATGAGAACAAAAGAAACTACATGAGAACTGACCAGAAAACAGGAAATCAGTACTAAATAGGAACTGACTAATAAACAGAAAGCAAAAGCCGATATAAAAGTACAACAGAAATGAGAACAGCCAAAATAAACAGATAAAAGCTAAATGATAAACAATGAAAACACAAACCGGCTGAACAGAACTAGAACAGAACTGGACAATGGCTAACATAGAAAAGTGACAGTGTAAAACATAACAGAATAAACCAAAATAAAAATAAACGACTAATAAAGCTGGGACAGAAAGAGAACAACAGAAAGGGGGGGGCTCAACGCCCTGATCAGGCCAAAATCATGACAGTTGCATTGTGCGTTCACCGAACTTTTGCAAGGTCAGAGGTACTTTGATACAGTCAACCACAAAGTCTAAATGACAGAGGATGTGGATGTGACCTAAATGCACAACACTCAACCTGACTTTAAGTGACAGATTTATCATCAACAGGCATACAGACAAGTCAGAAAAAAGAAAAGTCAACTGAAAATACTGACCAACTAGAAGCGATTCAAAGCTGTGACCAAGACAACACAGATTATATGATTCATGTTTTAGATGATGCAAATCGCTAAGATGACTGGCGCTGCCTTATTGTGAACCAGCTCCACAAAAGTACACTCAACCATCTCTGAATTTGTCAGTAGCTGATTAAATCAAACATATTGCCTGTAATGACTTTTTCTTTTCACAAGTCCAATGCAAATCTGCTCAGTCTGATTTTCTGACAGCAGTTATTCATAATGAAATGCAGAATTACACAAAGTAGAGCAGTGAGAGGGATTGTGAAGTGAAGGAGGTGATGACAACACTGTCGGAGATGATGTGAGCAGGCAGCATAATTACATAATGATGAGGAAAGAGGAGGGGACAGAAGAGCTGATCTTGAGATAATTGGAAACAAAAACAGGACTGGGAGAGACGGGCGGTGAATTAAAACCACCTCAGACTCATCTGCTGACAAAATGCAAGGGGCACAGTCACATTTTGTAATTTACAGAGTAGAGACATGACATGTCAGATGACCAAAATAATCGAACAGTTCAGTTTGTGGATTATCATTTTCGCTGAAGTAAATTGATTTACAAACCTGAATTTTGATTTTTTTTTTTTTAACAATTCTTGGATTGGTTGTACTCAGAAGCAGATATATTCAATGTAAATGGAAATAAATGGTGAATTTAAATGACCTAATTCCAGGAAATACAACCAACTACTAGCTGTGACATTCTTGGGGGAGGCACCTGCTGCATTTGGCTCACAATATGCTAAACCGTTATATTACACCTGAGGTACTTCATGAATGTGTTTATTAAATATGGATTGTTTAATAGAAATGTTTGTTATTGTTAACACTAATGTAACTAATGTATATATATATAGTATGCATAATTTGTGTGTATTTGGTTGCTCATAAAATAAAGAAAAACTGAAAAGAAGTTTGGAAAATCCACTTTTTTCATCACATATTATAACACGATTGGACCTCACTTTTTCAACCAGGTCATATTTTTTTCAAACCAACCTCAAGGCAATTGCATTGTGCGTTAGTCAACAGAAAACCCATGAAATGAAAAATTAAAAGTAAATAAAAGGCCTTTGAGTCAATTTTAAGTACAAAAAAATTAAATTAAAAATGACCCTTGCGGACGTTACGCCGTCTGTCAAAACCAAGTGGGAGATATAGATGGTTGAAAGTCGCATAAACTATAGCTAACATTTACATTGAGATGGGCATTCTACTTTGAAATATGTATTCTCCGATATACATCGTCGATTTGTATAAAAGATACGCGTATTAAGAAATTATAACAAGTTGAAAATAACCTGAGAATTGTCTGTCAAAAATAACATCCGCAAGGGTCCATACTCTTATTAATTTCACTTTTCCATAATGGAAAAGTGAAATTTTTAAAGTTAATAGTTGAGTTTTCTTGAGCTTTGTGGTTTATGGAAGAAATATGTGTACTACAATTTCAAACTAGTTTGCAATAAAAACATGTAACTTGAAAAATTGACCTTTGTGTTACACTTTCATAACAGTTTACCATATTGTGAGCCATTTATATTTAGATGCATTCACATGTGCTCTATATGGAAAATCACGTGTTCAACATGTTGATGAATTGAGGTTCATCACAATGGGTGCTGTATGTGCCAATGATAACTGTTTGAGTAAGTCAAGCAACATTGACTTGGGTCGAATGCCACCATGCAGGAGAAGCCTTGAGCAGCACATCATTGGGTTAATTGGGTTAATTTCCAAGTGGGAATATGGAAGAGAGCACACATTGCAGATCCAGACATTCCACAGGCAGCTGATGGCAATGGTTGGGTCATTGTCAGTGGTCATTTGGAGCCACTCTGGTATGATGGAGATCTTTCTCAGCAACTCTCTGAAATCTCAGAAGAAACGTCAGAAGAAGGGGAAGAATCTGATGAAGGTGATGAAGAATCTGGTATGGTAGATTACCTTGTCAGTGACAGTTCTGGTGATGAAGATTAATGAAACATGTTCTGTGATGTTATGAAATTAATCATGCATACATCTCATTTGAATTTCCTTTCTGTATATTACTTACCTGGCTCATGCATCTCACTTCAGATTACTTATCATGCTTACCTGCCTCCTGGTCACAAGATATATCAGGTGATATTGGTCTATGAAACAATGTCAATCATTATTGGAATAAATGGCATATGAAATATACTTGCGTGTACAAATTCTCTGATTCACTGATGTATTAGGGAAATGTAAAATCAAAGAAAGATGGCATGTTCACCGTGAAATTACATTTTGGTTGTCAATATCATGCCTCATTTTTATGTTTAAACAAATGTTTTCATTTACATGTAGGATATCTGAAAGCTAATCTATTTGCCTTCTCTTTGACATTAAATATGTGAAGCCCAATGGTCATGGTAAAATATACAAAGCTTGGAGTACATTGTTCGTTCCTATTTTAGATGCAACTTATACATTCATGAATTGAATCCACACTTGCATAATAGGAATATGGAGGACATAAATATTTTTGCTTGGTCACCATTATTAATCAATTTGATATACATTATAGAATTAGAAAATACTGATTTTTGTTGTGAGTTGAGGGTACTAGTGAGTTTAGGGAGTTTTGGTTTCCTATGAATTGTAATTTGGGTGAAAATTTCAAACTATACGTTTTCATTGCCATGTGCTTGAAAAGTTGTGTATGCCCACATTCTCAAGGAAACTGAGCTTATTACATGCCAAATGAAAGCTTATTTACTCCTCTGTCTATTGATGGGATAATATAGCTAAATAATAGCCAACAAAAAAGCTGTAGGTCTATAAGAACATATACCCTCAATTTTGATATGACCAATTTGGGTTTTTTCGCATAATGACGCCTCACATCAAAAAGTGGCCTGCATGGATAGTGCATCCCAAAATTTTTAATGTCAATCATTTTTTTTTCTGATTCAGTAGACTACAAGGAACAAAAAAATACCAATCTTGCTGGGAGGTGGCGGGGTGCACTGGGACCCCCCCATAGCCCGTGGCCTATTGTTGTTCATGTTAAAAATGTTGATTTGTTGTTTTGTAGTTCAGGTGGTTTAATGAGTTAATTGTCACCATGTTGTCACCATAAGTGAAAACTGTATCATGTTTGATGCCATCCCTGTGTTGTTTTATCTGAAAAATAAGCACGCCTCCTAGTGGCAGAGTGCCAAAAAGACAAAAGCTCTCTCCTGTCTTTCATTCCATGCAGTTCACAACAAAATGAATTGTTACACAGCTTGAAGGTATTTGAACATATCTCATTAACATGCCGATTATCTACATATTAAAAGTGTGCATGGGTGTGTGAGTTTATAAATAAGTTCAATATAAGTACATAATATAATTGTAAATACATTAAAATTGCAAAATGAAAACACTTATTTCCATTGTTGTTCATTTAAAAATCACATAAAATAGAAGTAATAAGAAAATAAAATATTAATTAATACTGATAATAATAATAGTAATGTGTGTATATGATAACAACCTAAACAATTTATAAATACATTAGGACAGTAAATTAACATAAAATAATTACGTAGATCAAGCTGGTAGTATGTTACTGACTCACTGTCATTCTAAATACGGCGAATATCTCTGCTTCCTCTTTGTCTTTTCCACCAGCTTGTCCACTTAAGATACTCTTAAGCTTCTTAAAAGTCCTCCTCGCTGCTCTTACCAGTTTGGCACCTTAGGAGCTGTCTTAAGGTCTAAGGTGCTTTGTGGACGACTTCATCTTACCAAGCGAAAATAGTAAAGAAATGTGTAAGAATTCGAGAAATTCTAAGATTTTTCTTAGAATAATGTCAGACCTATTTTTAGCCTTAGGATGCTTTGTGCATATGGGCCCAGGTGTACACAAAACAGGATGGCTGTACCAGTTCCAAACAGTGCGTTGTTTTTTTTGTTGTTGTTTTTTACACAAAAACAACTTTCTGTATTTCTTAAATTTAATTTTCAATTTATATAGTGCCAAATCACAACAAAGTTGCCCCAAGGCGCTTCACACAAGTAAGGTCTAACCTTAACAATTCCTTCCCTTTCCATTATCAGATTTTCCTTGCATTTCAAAAAATACATAAAATAGGAATAAAATTACAAAAAATATGCAATGAATTTTTATGTCTAATGTAAGGTCACTTGAAAAATCTGTTACATTCCATTAATTTGCAATACTGACAATTGGGAAAACATTGCTTGGGAAGTTACGATTGTATGACTTAGTCTTTTTGCATATAGCACCCCTCTAAACACATTGTCATTGAAGTACTGCTTTTGTAAAGAGACAATAATTCCATTAATTTATTTTTATAAATTGTTTTGTATTTTCCTTTCTAGCATATTTAAATAAACTGGATATTTTTTTAAATATTGAATTAAATACCTCAAAAGGGGCACCACCCATGATAAAACTGGGAAGATATGAGGAGCACGATTGATTAAACAACTGTTTTCAACCAGATACAAGACAAACAACTGGCGTAATTTAACATTTATTTACAGGTAGCAAACTCATGTGACTGAGATTTTGTGACTATGGATAGTGATTCATAGTTTTATTAGTGAGGTGAGGTGATACGTGAGGCTGAGAAACAAAGGGAAAGAATGAGGAACTAAATATGAATGGAAATTCATAAGAATAAACTTAATTGGAATTTAGCAGTAAATTTTTAGTTCACAAATGTTATTGCTAAGAAAGTTAAACTAAGCCACTTTGTATCACTGACTGCGAAGACCAACAGAACACTTGAGGATTCGACTTATCTGGGTCCCTGGATGGAGTGAAGTGGAGAGGTGCAGTCTGGTTTCCTGGCCAGCCATTTTCTGGCCAGCTTTAACAAATTGTGCCAGATTAATTTGGCAGGTCTTCCAGATAACTGCAAGCATGAATGACGCTTGTTTTCTTAGCAGGACCGTTGAAGTTTGAGGTTCGATTCAGCAAGCCGACCCAAGAGGAAGACTTCTATCTGGGTTTGCTGTCAAAATAATCTTCCTACGGCTTCCAAAACTTGTTGAAAATCAATTTAATGTCTTTGTAAAAATCTGAAAAGGCTCAAGACTTGGCCAAGGAAGTTGTAAAGGAAAAATTAAAGTAACTTAAAGCTTTTGGCATTGAGCAAAGAAGAATTGGGAAGCTTGCAAATTCACTCTTAATTTCAAATACTCAGCTTGGAAATTGTCTTCAAAACTCAACTGACTTGACTCATGCCTTAAATTTACTTGGAAAAATTAGTGGAACCATTCCACAACTTGAGTCTCAAAATGAAGAGCTACCGAAAAATAAAAAGTGGGAATAAAATTATGAAAAAAGAGCCGGGACAAACTGCAAAAAGCATATAAAAAGAGAAGACACTGAGAGTCAGAGAGGCAAAGAGTAAAAAGCAGAGTGAGCTCTTTGATGTTTAAGCATTCTTTTAAAGGGGGTTTGCACATGGCCATAAGCTCCACACACCTAACATTAGAATGCTTTGACCAGAAAGTATTTAAGGACCGAATAACATAAAATGACATGTCATTATACCTTCTGTCTATAACTAACATAAATACCTGCATGATAATCATCTTCTAACTAAACACATCACCAGGAAATGGTTAAAGCACTCTGTACACACTGATATTCATTAATAATAAATAACATTGAGGCATGCAACAATACGTTATGCAAAAGGAATGCGCTAACGTCACATGAAAGAAAACATGTCCAGAATGAACTTGGAATATAAATTCTTTGTGCAAATAATTATTTTATGTAATTGTTCAATCCACTTTTAGTATTTGAGTTTTAGTATAATTCCCTACATGTCCATCAAGGGGCACTGTGGTATCATCAGTATTGATCATGGACATGTCTGTTATTTCAACAGGTGATGTCAATAGGTGATTGTAATCATGATTTGATGCAAAAAGAGTAACCACAAAAAAGCTGTCTTTCAGGAGCAAAGATGGACGGGCTATCCAATTTTACAACAAATACGTGAGAAAGTTATTGAAATGTTTAAAATAATGTTCCTCAAAGAATGATTGGAAGGGATTTGCATTTTTGTTTTCCCCTCAACGGTGCATAATATAAAATAATTCAAGGAATCTGGAGGAATTTCAATGAGTAAAGTGCAAGAACACAAGCCTAAGCTGAACACTTGTGATCTTCAATCACAGCATTAAACCAGGATCTGTTATTCATCAATAGCTGATATAACCACATGTGCAATGGATTACTTTGGGAGACCTTTGTCAAGCACTACAATATGGTGTTATATTCACAAATGCACTTAAAACTTTACTATGCAAAGAAAGAAGCTTGTTAACCTTGTCCAGGACCAGCGCTGATGTCTCTGGGTTTGGAGGCATTCTGGGTTGGAGAATCAAACAGTAGAAATGTGTGTTGTGGTCAGACAACTCAGTATTCCAGATCTTTTTTGGAAGAAATGGAAGTCATGTGCTTTGAACCAAAGACAAAAAGGACCACCCAGACTGTTACCAGAAACAAGTCCAAAATCCTGGGTCTGACATGCTATGGGACTACGTCAGTGCCCTCAACAAATATCATTTACATAATTTATTAATGCAGAAAAGTGCATTGAGATTTTAGAGCAATATAAGTTTCCTTCAAGAAGACATCTTTCCATCACTTACCTTGTGATGTCCATTTTTATCTCATCTCTTTGTGTTCCTTAATTTCCTCTCGTGTCTCGGCTTTTCCGTTGTCACAGATTTTACGCCTGTTGTTAATTAGTTGAGTTTATTTTAAGGTGTACCTTTTCGTTGTTCATTTGCCAGTCGCCTGCCACAGTTACGCATATGTATTTGTTTCCAACTTGTTCACCTCTTTGTAAGTACATTGCTCCCTGTTGTGCTTTTGACATTCATTGGATTTGTCCTCGTTTTCTTAGTCACCCGGACAATAATGTATTGGATTATTTGTCACTGTGGATCACCCTGTCACTGCTGTTATAATATTTCCACTGTGGATTATTAAAGCACCTGGATTTTTGCCCTTCATTCCTGTGTCCTGGCTGCCTACTTTGGGGAGTTCTGTTTGACTCTGCTAGCTCCATATGTAACATCATGGCCAGCATGAAAAGGATGTTTGATCACTCGTTAGTCTGACCAGTACTCAGAACCATGGAACAGTCCAAGGAACTCACTCAAGATCTATGAAGGAGAATTCCAAATTTAAACGTGTTGGGAATAATTTTGACCCTGGTAGTTTTTGGTGTTTGTGAAATAATTTTGTTTCTGTGTGCAAAGTAAAATAATGTAAGCATCCAAAATAAAACTAGGATGTTTAGAAATCCTGTGTCAAGAATTCTTTGCTCTTAAAATACACTCAACAAAAATATAAACGCAACACTTTTGGTTTTGCTCCTATTTTGCATGAGATGAACTCAAAGATCTAAAACTTTTTCCACATACACAATATCACCATTTTCCTCAAATATTGTTCACAAACCAGTCTAAATCTGTGATAGTGAGCACTTCTCCTTTGCTGAGATAATCCATCCCACCTCACAGGTATGCCATATCAAGATGCTGATTAGACACCATGATTAGTGCACAGGTGTGCCTTAGACTGCCCACACTAAAAGGCCTCTCTGAAAGGTGCAGTTTTATCACACAGCACAATGCCACAGATGTCGCAAGATTTGAGGGAGCGTGCAATTGGCATGCTGACAGCAGGAATGTCAACCAGAGCTGTTGCTCGTGTATTGAATGTTCATTTCTCTACCATAAGCCGTCTCCAAAGGCGTTTCAGAGAATTTGGCGGTACATCCAACCAGCCTCACAACCGCAGACCACGTGTAACCACACCAGCCCAGGACCTCCACATCCAGCATGTTCACCTCCAAGATCGTCTGAGACCAGCCACTCGGACAGCTGCTGAAACAATCGGTTTGCATAACCAAAGAATTTCTGCACAAACTGTCAGAAACCATCTCAGGGAAGCTCATCTGCATGCTCGTCGTCCTCATCGGGGCCTCGACCTGACTCCAGTTCGTCGTCGTAACCGACTTGAGTGGGCAAATGTTCACATTCTCTGGCGTTTGGCATGTTGGAGAGGTGTTCTCTTCACGGATGAATCCCGGTTCACACTGTCCAGGGCAGATGGCAGACAGCGTGTGTGGCGTCGTGTGGGTGAGCGGTTTTCTGATGTCAGTGTTGTGGATCGAGTGGCCCATGGTGGCGGTGGGGTTATGGTATGGGCAGGCATCTGTTATGGACGAAGAATGCAGGTGCATTTTATTGATGGCATTTTGAATGCACAGAGATACTGTGACGAGATCCTGAGGCCCATTGTTGTGCCATACATCCAAGAACATCACCTCATGTTGCAGCAGGATAATGCACGGCGGCATGTTGCAAGGATCTGTACACAATTCTTGGAAGCTGAAAATGTCCCAGTTCTTGCATGGCCGGCATACGACATGTCACCCATTGAGCATGTTTGGGATGCTCTGGACCGGCGTATACGACAGCGTGTACCAGTTCCTGCCAATATCCCACAACTTCGCACAGCCATTGAAGAGGAGTGGACCAACATTCCACAGGCCACAATTGACAACCTGATCAACTCTATGCGAAGGAGATGTGTTGCACTGCATGAGGCAAATGGTGGTCACACCAGATACTGACTGGTATCCCCCCCCCAATAAAACAAAACTTCGCCTTTCAGAGTGGCCTTTTATTGTGGGCAGTCTAAGGCACACCTGTGCACTAATCATGGTGTCTAATCAGCATCTTGGTATGGCACACCTGTGAGGAGGGATGGATTATCTCAGCAAAGGAGAAGTGCTCACTATCACAGATTTAGACTGGTTTGTGAACAATATTTGAGGGAAATGGTGATATTGTGTATGTGGAAAAAGTTTTAGATCTTTGAGTTCATCTCATACAAAATGGGAGCAAAACCAAAAGTGTTGCGTTTATATTTTTGTTGAGCGTAAGAAAGCACTCAAATTTTTCAAGAAAATAATTTTGTCCTCATTTGTAAAAGATACAGTATGTAAATGTTGAACTTGTTGTTGTGAAAGTGTAGGAACACGGACCCACAACAGGGGGCGCAAATGAACGGACAATGGAGGAATCAAATAACACTGTTTTTACTGTTGTGAAAAAGGCACAACAAATACAACCGATTACAATATGGAGATTGAGTCTTATTACAACGGTGTGGTGTGGGCAGGCTTGACGATAGGAGACGTCTGTCCAAGTCGAACCGGAACCAACCCGATTTCCTCTGCCACCGAACCCCGGGAATACTGGAGCCGCCAAGTCCCGAATTCCCAGGTGGCCACTGCCTCCGCTCGTCGGATCCGGTACTGCTGGCAGGAAACAGTCAGGTGTGGATGCGGCTGCACCCAGCAACACGGAGAGTGGAGAGTCCACCTCCACCTCTCGTCAACAACAATCAAGAAATGTAGGAAGGTGAGTACTTATCCTACTTCGTCCAATACGGTCTTCAGCTGACCTAAGCACAAGCAACACAGTATTAATTCTCAGAATAATACAACTGGCTGAGTTCGTTACCTCTTTGGTAAGGCGATATCTCGGCAAATGAGGTGGAGATGCCGTCCTGCTGATATACCTCCTTATTGATTGGGATCAGCTGTCTCCAGTGATGGGTGACAGCTGTCATCCTGGCTGCTCCCGTAAGGCGGCAGCGCCCTCCGGTGCCTGGAGCCCGCACTCCAGGCAGGGCGCCCTCTAGTGGTGGTGGGCCAGCAGTACCTCCTCTTCAGCGGCCCACACAACACTTGTGGCCTTTAACCTTTTGTCTGTCCCCAAATTATTGCTTGTGGTAGTAGGTAAAATGTCAACCTGTGTGGCACATTCTTCAAGTCACAACTTCATGACCTTGTAACCTTTGCAATTAATTTCTAGGTGTGTGTGTGTGTGTGTGCGTGCGTGTGTGTGTGTGTGCGTGTGTTGTCAAATTTGGTGGTTACATGTTCATGAGTGTTTACTGTACAAACAGATAATCTGAGTAAATACAAAAACATATTAGTTCATATCAAATGATACATCACACTGTTGACAGTTAAATTTGACATGTTCATCACAAATCTTGTAATTACTTCTCAGACTAGATTTACAGGTTATGACTGTGATATAATATTTACAAAATGTTTTCATGGAGAAGAGTGTTCTATATGAGTGAAATATGACTCAAAACATACTGTCCTTGGTTCAGTGATGATTTACATGGTCTCAAGCATAAGTCTAAAGGTCTAGAGCGAAAATGGCGTAGCTCAAAACTACAAGGATTCTACCTTGTGTGGCGTGATGCTATTCTGGACTATAAGCACACACTATTGGCTACAAAACAGGCCTACTACTCGTACTTTGATTTGATTAACAAAAACAACTATATTTCAAAGTTCTAATGCAACACGGTGGCAAGACTTATTCAAGTACAACCACCTTTTGTAAAATGTGTCGGTAGCATGGCCCAAGCAGAGGATCGCCCCTTTGAGTCTGGTCTGTTTGAGGTTTCTTACTCAAATCATCAGAGGGAGTTTTTCCCCTTACCACTGGTAAGGTTAGAGCTTACTTATGCAGAGCGCCTTGAGGTAACTTTGTAGTGATTTGGCGCTATATACAACTCCATTTCCAATGAAGTTGGGACGTTGTGTGAAATGTAAATAACAGAATATGAATGATTTGCAAATCCTCTTCAACCTATATTCAATTGAATACACCACAAAGACAAGATATTTAATGTTCAAGCTGATAAACTTGTTGTATGGCTGGGGGGCCTGGCTGCCTTTTTGTTTCTGTCTTTTGTTTTTCCTTCCAGGTGGCTTGCATTTGGGACTGAGTGGCTGTGTTGCTGAGGTTATCAGGACCTCACCCTGATCACCTGCGGCTCGTCAGGACTCACAGCTGAGGTGCATCTATATGGATTGGAACATGGTGGCATTTAAGACTGGAGTATACAGTGTGTATTTGCCAGAGACTCGACCTTGTGACCAGACGGGTGAGATCGTCGTCTCGGGAGCCATCTCATCATCAGTGGATGCAGAGAACGTCCAGGGTTTGATGCACGGTCTGTGAAAGAGGAGGGGGTGAGGTCTCACGCTCATCAGCACACTTCCTGAGGTACGTTAGATTTTGTGACTAACATTTATACAGTCAGTAAATGTGGTGTCCCTCACACCTTTATTATATTGAGCTGTATGTTAGTCATGTATCGGTTTCCACTGCAGTGGAGTTTTGTGAACTGGATGTTCCATGCCTGCAGGTTGGGAAGCTGATTAGTAATCAAGCCAGGAAGTGTTTGCTGTTTGTACACCTTTAAGTGTTCTCTCTGTGTGTAGAGTGTGGACTCACATAAATGGTTCCTTCTTTCACAGACTCGGTTTGTTGCGGCCACCTGGGGGGTGTCGGCGGGGTCCTTGGGTCTGAACAGCTTCTGGCTCCGGACCGTTAGCGCTGCTGGGAGCGCACCACGCCAGACCGCACTTTCTGTTATTTTTGTATCACTGTTATGTATTAAATTCAGTTAGCCTTTGTACCGTGCTCTGCTTATTTCATACTGGGTCCTTCAAACGCTGGTCGGTTCTCCGAGCTGCGTCCGACACATAACAAAACTTTGTTTTTGTGCAAATGCTTGAGTGTTATTAGAAGGAAAGGTGATGTAACACAGTGGTAAACATACCACTGTCCCAGCTTTTTTGAAACGCGTTGCAGGCATCCATTTCAAAATGAGCAAATATTTACACAAAAACAAAGTTTATCAGTTTGAACATTAAATATCTTGTCTTTGTAGTGTATTCAGTTGAATATAGGTTGAAGAGGATTTGCAAATCATTGTATTCTGTTTTTATTTACATTTTACACAACATCCCAACTTCATTGTAATTGGGTTTGTAAATAAAAAAAAAAACACCTGTAAGTTACTCTCCATTTTCAGTCAACATGGGTCTGCATTACATCCTGTAGCACCTACACTCAGCAGAGACGTACGCGAGGATCCTATTTGTGGACTTCAACTCGGCATTCAACACCATCATCCCCGACATCCGCCACAAAAACTCTCTAACCTCTCTGTGCCAGCTCGCACCTGTCAGTGGATCTCTGACTTCCTGATGGACAGGACACAGCAGGTGAAGCTGGGGAGCATCACATCTAGCAATCATACAATCAGCACTGGCAGCCCTCAAGGTTGTGTGCTCTCCCCACTGCTTTTCTCCCTCTACACAAACGCACCACCTGTGAATTATTCAGTGTTTAGTGCATGTTTATACATGCCGTACAAAGAGTGCAGCTCAAACTGAACTTATATTCCTTGTATGCTGTGGATACTTGGTGAATAAGAGATTCTGATTCTGATTTACTACTCAAGATTTCATACATTACTTAAAAAACAAAATAGATGATATTCAGTCAAATGTATCCCAGCCTGCCTTCGTCCCATCACTGCACCCTGTTACTGATGTGGGTATCATCACTGATATGTCACCAAGACTGAATGAATGAATGAATTTGATATGATTTCAGTGGGTGCGCTGACAAAACCTTTTGCTAAATGCACAGTGTGTCTTTTTGACCCTATACCAACGAAACTGTTCAAGGACCTGTGGCCTACACTTGGACCTACTGTACTGGAAATTATTAACCTGTCACTAACCTTGAGATCTGTTACTAATGCTTTAAATCAGCAGTGATTAAACCAATACTTAAGAAATCTAACCTTGATCCTGGTCTACTGAAAAATTATAGGCCATTATCAAACCAATCATTTTGTTCTAAGATTCTTGAAAAAAATGGTTTAACAACAGCTCGTGGACCACCTTACTGAGAATAACATCTTTGAGCCACTGCAGTCTGCATTTAGAACGTACCATGGAGTCAACTCTTACTAAAGTGATAAATGATCTCCTCCTTGCAATGGATTACGACACCATGACAGTTCTGTTACTGTCAGATTTTAGCGCTGTGTTCGATACGGTGGATCATCATATACTACTCAATAGGTTGGAAAATCACTTTGGGATTGCTCGGAATGCCTTTGCATGGTTGCCATCCTACCTAACCAGTCGCCCTCACTGTGTCTTGTACTATAACACCTCAAACGTTGTTCAGATGAAATACGGGCTTCCACAATGGTCCATCTTAGGCCCCCTGTTTTTCTGCCTTTATATAGCACCCCTTGGGCATATACTGTGATGTTATAGGATTACTTTTAACTGCTATGATGATGATACTCAGCTGTACATGCTGGTAGCTGCTGGTAATGATATATACACCAAGACTTTAAAGAACTGCCTTGCTTCATTGAAAAGCTGGATGTCTAGCAATTTCTTACTTTTAAATTGGGAGAATACTGAAATGATCGTCCTTGGTCCAGCAAGACATTGACATCAGTTTCATGAGCTAATGCTTAACTTGGACTTGTGCTTCATGCATCACACTGAGAAAGTGAGGAACCTTGGAATGATTTTGTTTTTTTTAATCCCACGTTGTCCTTTGACCTACACATCAGAGAAATCACTCGGACTGCTTTCTTCCATCTTTGTAGCATAGCAAAGATTTGTCCCAACCTGTCTATGGCTGATGCAGAGACTCTGATCCATGTGTTTGTCTCTTCTAGGCTGAATAATTGCAGTGTCCTAGTCTTTGGTTTACCTTAGTTCAGCATCAGGGGTCTCCAATTGGTTCAAAATGCTGCTGCCAGAATTTTGACAAGAAGCAGAAAGTTTGACCCCATTACACTGATTTTGGCCTCTGTTCATTGGCTTCCTGTCTGTGAGGTCAGAGTTTAAGGTTATATTACTAACTTATAAAATTATTCATGGTTTAGCACCTCTCTACCTAGCTGACCTAATTACACCCTATGTGCCGACCCGTGCTCTGCATTCTCAGGGTGCAGGACTACTTTGTGTCCCGAAGATTTAAAAAATGTAGGCTGACCACAGAGCCTTCTCTTATCACGCTCCTGTCTTGTGGAATCATCTCCCTGTGGAGATAAAACCTCTAGATTCTGTAGAGACATTAAAGTCCAGACTAAAGGTTCATCGATTCTTCCTCTCATATGTGTAGTGTGGGCCGCTGAAGAGGAGGTACTGCTGGCCCACCACCACCAGAGGGCGCCCTGCCTGGAGTGCGGGCTCCAGGCACCAGAGGGCGCCGCCGCCTCACGGGAGCAGCCAAGGTGACAGCTGTCACCCATCACCTGAGACAGCTGACAGCAATCATCAGTGGGGTATATCAGCAGGACGGCATCTCCACCTCATTGCCGAGATATCGTTTCTACCTGAGAGGTAACGTATCAAAGCTGACGGAGTATATCCTTTTGGATTTGTGCTTAGTTTGTGGATTACTGTTCCAACGAGAGGTGGAGGTAACTTCCCTGCTGTTCGGAGTCCTGGGTGCAAACGCGCCCCCATTTAACTGTTCTTTGTTCCTCGCCAGCAGTACCAGGTCCGACACGCGGAGGCAGTGGCCACCTGGGAGTTCGGGACTTGGCGGCTCCAGTATTCCCGGGGTCCTGTGGCGGAGGAAACCGTGTGGTTCCGGTCTTACCTTGGAGAGGCGTCTCCTATCTTCGAGCCTGCCCACACGACACTTTTGTGAATTGACTGTTGTCCATTTCCGTGATTGGTTGTATTCGTTGTGCACATTCACAACAGTAAAGCGTTGTTATTTTGACTTACTCCATTGTCCGTTCATTTGCGCCCCCTGTTGTGGGTCCGTGTTCCTACACTTTCACAACAATATGGCTAGCATATCGGTGTTGTATGGAACTATACTTCCTCTGCTTTTAAGTCAGATTATTACCAACAGAAGAGCTCCTCAGCCTCATTACATCTAAATTCTGGGTCTGTTGGTACCTGCCAGCTACCACCTTAGCAGTCGCTCTGCTTCACTGTCAAACTACTGCTGGTGAATTAATGCCTTAGGAGCAGTTATTTCTGGCCGACTGATTCTGCTTTTTTTCTCTCGGGCCGAGGCACGGACGACAGTACCCCAGGGTGCTGGACTGACCTTCGAATGCCCTGCCTCTTGCACTAATTACTGGAGATCATATCTCTGAAGCCTACTGGTGCTGGACGTGAATTAGAGGCTCAAGATGGACTCTATTTTAGCTTCAATTGAGGACTCTGTTTTTGCTGCTCTATTGTTGTTCTGTTTCTGTTTTCCATTTCTTCTGAAATTCTTGTACAATCTTTAAAAACCTTGTAACCTGTTAGAATTAGAATGGCCTAAGCAGTTGGTCACCCTTCTGGGACTGGTTTGCTTGAGGTTTCTTCCTCATCACCACTGTTGCCTGTGTGCTTACTCGGGGGTGTTTGGAAAGGTTAGACCTTACTCATGTGAAGTGTCTTGAGGCAGCATTGTTATGATTTGGTACTATACAAATGAATTGAATTTTGTTTGTTTGTTTGGGCTGTACACATGTGATATTTAAGAGATTATAAATAAACTGACCAAATCACATGGGAATCATAATCCCAGATAATCCTGTAGAAACCTCTGGCACTCAAGCAGCCCGTCAACAAGCCAGCCTGACATTGGGTGAGGTCTGCAGTCTGACTTCTTTCTTCAGTCCACAAGAAGAAGCAGTCAGAGAGATTACACACCCTCACTCTTGCTGATCAATTCTGAACTTCTTTACTATACAAGCATGGTCAGTGGTAACAGGTCTAAATAAATAATCTGGTATCATTGGATGCAGGAATATTTCATTCTTGTTCATTGGAGTCTGTTTTACTGATAGTGTGCCCAGTGGATTTGATGCAAAATAAAGAATGAAAACTGCAGAAGGATGGCTATACAAGGTCTGTTAGAAAACTATCTGACCTTTTTATTTTTTGCAAAAACCATATGGATTTGAATCACGTGTGATTGCATCAGCCAAGCTTGAACCTTCGTGCGCATGCGTGAGTTTTTTCACGCCTGTCGGTTGCGTCATTCGCCTGTGAGCAGGCTTTGTGCGAGCAGTGGTCCACCCCTCTCATTGGATTTTTATTGCGAATAAAATGTCTGAACGATTTGGAGCTTTGCTGCATCAAATTTGTCTAGAAACTGTGAGAGACCTCCAGGTGGACACCATTCGGAAAATTCAGATGGCTTTCATGGATGATTTTATGGGGATTACACAGATTAAGGAGTGCTCCAGCCGGTTTAAAGACCGCCCACAGCGTCTGAGAGCACGGCGCACTCCGAGCACCGATCGACAGGCTGAAACCCTGCTGAAACAACCAGATCATTTCTAAAGTAAAGGCTATGTTGATCCGGGACGTCGTCTGACTTCCACAGAAATGGCAGAAGACGTGGACATCACCACTTTTTCGGCACATTCCACTGTTACAGGAGTTTTTGTCATGGAAAGAGAAGCGGAGGGATGCGCCACGGAGCCGCTCATGGCGCGGACAAAAGCACCTCCGTGTTGGTCTCACAGGACAGTTTTCAGATGGCTTTCAGATGGCTTTCGGTGGCTTTTCAGTCGTGTGACTATCTGAGAAATTGTGGATGAGCTGGACATGCCAGAACATGTCCTGTGAGGCTTCTTCACGGCGTTGCTTTGCGCCATGCGGCTCCGTCCCGACGTGCGAATTTCTCAGCACGTCTGTCTCAATGTGCCGAAAAAGTGCTGATGTCCACGTCTTCTGCAATTTCTGTGGTAGTCAGACGATGTCCCGGATCAACACAGTGTTTAGTTTGGAAATGAACGGCACATTCCACTGTTACAGGAGTTTTTGTCATGGAAAGAGGAGCGGAGAAATTCGCAGCGTCGGGACAGAGCCGCATGGCGCAAAGTGATGAAGCCTCACAGACATGTTCTGGCATGTCCAGCTCATCCACAATTTCTCGGATAGTCACACGACTGAAAAGCCACCGAAAGCCGTCTGAAAGCCATCTGAAAGCTGTCCTGTGAGACCAACACGGAGGTGCTTTTGTCCCGCGCCATGAGCGGCTCCGTGGCGCATCCCTCCGCTTCTCTTTCCATGACAAAAACTCCTGTAACAGTGGAATGTGCCAAAAAAGTGCTGATGTCCACGTCTTCTGCCATTTCTGTGGAAGTCAGATGACGTCCCGGATCAACAAAGCCTTCACTTTGGAAATGATCTGGTTGTTTCAGCGGGGTTTCAGCCTGTCGATCGGCGCTCGGAGTGCGCCACGCTCTCAGACGCTGTGGGCGGTCTTTAAACCGGCTGGAGCACTCCTTAATCTGTGTAATTAATTAAAATAAAATCGTCCCTAAAAGCCATCTGAATTTTCCGAATGGTGTCCATCTGGAGGTCTCTCACAGTTTCTGGAAAAATTTGATGCAGCAAAGCTCCAAATCGTTCAGACATTTTATGCGCAATAAAAATCCGACGAGAGGGGTGGACCACTGCTCACACAAAGCCTGCTCACAGGCGAATGACGCAACCGACAGGCGTGAAAAAACTCACGTATGCGCACGAAGGTTCAAGCTTGGCTGATGCAATCACACGTGATTCTAATCCATATAGTTTTTGCAAAAAATAAAAAGGTCAGATAGTTTTCTAACAGACGTCGTACATTGTCGCTTCCTGGATACACTTGGTCTCAATTGTAACCGTAACCCTTTATTCGTGTATTAAAAAAGAGGATCTGGGTCTTCTCATGTTTATTGATTATAAAGTGGTGACCAAGTTGTTGAATAAGGAATCTTAACATTAGGTGCTGATTGACTGAGCTTCTAAATCATCATCGCCAGCTGCTGCATAAGCTGAGGTGGGAAGAGAAAATTATGTGGGCATTGATCAAGCAAGAGTCACTCACCAAGGACCATACAATGTCAAACAAAAATCAGTTTGATGCCAATGTGCTAGCCATGGCTGGGTCCACCCCCACAATCTGACAGGCCAACCCAGGTTCCACCCCATTAACTGCCAATAGTGAGAAAGCAAGTTGTTATAGGCCCTGAAGTACATTGCACTGGTGCTTACAGTGCATTCAGAAAGTATTGACAGCAGTACTCTTTTTCCACTATTTTTTATGTTACAGCCTTATTGCAAACTGGATGAAATTTTTTTTTCACCAAAATTCTGCCCACAACACCCCATTTTTGCAAATTTACAGGCACACCTGTCTGCATATAAGGTCTACAGTTGACAGTGCATGTCAGAGCACAAACCAAGCAAGAAGTAAGACAAGTTGTCTCTAGATCTCTGAGACAGGATTGTCTCAAGGCACACATCTGGGGAAGTGTACAGAAACGTTTATGCAGCTTAGAAGGTCCCAATGAGCACAGTGGCCTCCATCATCCATAAATGGAAGAAGTTCAAATTCACCAGGACACTTCCTAAAGCTGGCCGTCTGTCTAACCTGAGCGATCAGGGGAGAAGGGCCTTAGACAGAGAGGTGACCAAGAACCACATAGGCACTCTCAGAGCTCCAGCATTCCTCTGTGGATAGAGGAGAACCTTCCAGAAGGGCAACCATCTCTGCACCACATGGCAGAGTGGGCAGACGGAAGCCATTCCTTAGTAAAAGAAAAGTGGCAGCCAAAAGGCACCCGAAGGAATCTCAGAACATGAGAAACAAAATTCTCTGGTGTGATGAGACAAAGATTGAACTCTTAGGTGTGAATGCCAGGTGTCATGTTTGGAGGAAACCAGGCACCATCCCTACAGCGAAGCATGGTGGTGGCAGCATCATGCTGTGGCAGGAACTGGGAGACTAGTCAGGATTGAGGGGTTGTATTGCATTCATCTTGAATGAAGCAACGCACAGAGTCATCCTGGTTGAAAACCTGCTCCAGAGCGCTCTTGACCTCAGACTGGATTGATTTTTGATCTTTCAGCAGGACAATGACCATCAGCACACAGCCAAGATATCAAGTAGTGGCTTCAGTACAACTCTGTGAATGTCTTTGAGTGGCTCAGCCAGAGCCCAGACCTGAATCAGATTGAACATCTCTGGAGAGACCTGAAAATGGCTGTGCACCAATGCTCCACATCCAACCTGATGGAGCTTGAGGGGTGCTGCAAAGAGGAATGGGCAAAACTGCCCAAAGATGGGTGCACCAAGCTTGTGGTATCATATTCAAGAAGACATGAGACTGTAAATGCTGCCAAATGTGCATCACCAAAGTGGTGTGAGTATTTATGTACATGTGATTTCTTAGTTTTTATTTTTAATAAATTTGCAAAAATTTAAAAATTCATGTTGTCATTATGGGGTGTTGTGAGTAAAATTTTGAGGGAAAAATGAATTTACTCTATTTTGGAATAAGGCCTGTAACATAAGGTGGAAGAAGTGCTGTGAATACTTTCTGGGTGCACTGCATCTCCGGGTTCAAAGCAGATGAGTGTCTATATACACCCCCCCCCCCGATAGTATGCCAATCCATCATAGGCTACTTCCCAACCAAGCTGATACCCATTTTTAATATGGGTGGACATAGAAAATGCAGATTAAGTGCTTTGTCCAAGGACAAAAGTCTGAACGTTGAGGTATGTTTTGTTTTAATTAAGTATTGTGATATGGGTGCACTTGTACAGCTGCTCTTACACCTGAATGATTTTGGCTGGCTTGTGCTGTAATGGACTGAGCTGCATACCTGTGCACTTGGCCTGGCTGCCCCAGAGGTGCTGCAGCACTGACTCCTCTCAAGCACGCACACCACTCAGCAAAATTCAGCAAAAATCTTTTTTTTCCCCCCCTTGAGTTAAGTGGACTCTCACCCACCTCTATAATCTGTGCTCAGTTCAGGATGGCACGAGAAAGGCTTGGCGCACAAGCTGTCATCACCTCTTGATGATATCTCAGTGATTCTTTCTGTGAAAATGTGAAAATGTGCCAGGCGGCATGCTGACCTCTGCCAGGACACATGACCCTGCTCGAGAAAACTGCACCAAATGCCATGGTGTAAGAGCTTCTTTTTTCATGCCACCCCTTTACAAATCAGTGCCACCCTAGGATCAGTGAAATTATTCTGAATACACCATTTTTTGTTAGTGTTAGCTTTTGTGTGTATGTGTGTGTCTGAAAAAAAAATGAATTTAATATATTGTCCTTCAGGTTGTCTTACACAAGAACACAGATGAGTCATACTCTTATTGATCTTGTTCTGTGTTGCTTAACGCCATCCATGTTTATGTATTTGTAGTTCGTAAGCCAAACTTTAGGCGTTTAATTAGGTCGCAAACAACACAATTATTTGTGAAATATCTCACAATTACGACGACACTGAAGGCAGCACCACTCTAATACCTGCAGAGTCACTGAAAATTTTTTTTTTCCTCCCAGACAAAATCTCTGATCCCGATTGGCTGAGCCGGAGGAAAAGGGGCGGGGCTTTCGCTTGCATCCAGGCACCAGTTTGTGCCGAAAGCGGCGGAAGGTGGGGAGTTTTTTTTTCACCATCACTCTCACGCACGTACTGAGCGAGCGAAACGGGCCATAACTACACGGTGAGTGAAATATTGTGGCATTTATTTATTTTTATTGAATTGAATTTTTTTTTTGATGCGTCATCGCTTGGTTATCCCTATTTACCATTTGCGGCGCTGCTGTCTCGTGCCGTGTCAGTGTCACGTTCAAGACGCTATATTTAGCTTGGTCTGTTTTAAAAAGACATAAATTATTATTCTTTAATGGACTGGATATTTCACACCCACGTCGGTGGGGGACAGTGGGCGTGGGGTGGGGTGGTGGTGGGGGGATGTCTCCCTGTGTCTGTGTGTCTCATGCGGAGGTTCTCTTTGTTACGGCGCTGCCGCAGTCGGGATGGTGCAAATCCTCCACATGAAAAATTACTACACTTACTCCTGTACACTGGCCTCACAGTCAAAGTTATTAAAGGATGTTTATCATAAATGCAGGAGGTTCCCGAGCAGCGTGTTATATAAATGCGTTTCAATTTTAGGATGATTGTGGTGTTCTATAGAGGCTAAAGCCTATGGTTATACAATAATTCCCTCCTCCTCCCCACTGTGTGTATACACACACACACACACACACAGACACACACACACACTGCATCCTCTGTGGATTAGCACACATCCTTCTATTTGCAGCTCTTTTTTTTTTTGTCTCTGCCTGGTAATGTCTTTGGTCTTCTGTCTTTTGAATTGGACATGTGCTGTGCAGTGTGTGTGATGCTTGCAATATGAGCTCATTAATGAGCAGCATGTGACACTGCTCAGGATTACTGTTGGAATATTAAACTCTTTTTTTCTCCCTTTTGCATCCCATATAATAGACCCACCCACTCCCACACACACTCTGACACCTTTACGATCTGCTTTACACAACCTTTTACTGAAATTTAAAGGGTCATTCCATGTCAAATCAACATCTGTCAATAATTCTTTTTATTCTTCTTCTTCCTCTTCTCCTTTCGGCTGCTCCCATTTGGGCCACAGTAAATCAATTGTTTCCATTTCACTCTGTCCTCTGAATCTTCCTTTGTCACACCATGTCCTCCCTCAGCACATCCATAAACCTCCTCTTTGGCCTCCCTCTTCTCCTTCTGCCTGGTACCTCCATCCTTAGCATCCTTTTTCCTAAATACCCTGGGTCCCTCCTCTACACATGTGCAAACCATCTCAATCTTGCTTTCTGACTTTGTCTCCCAACCGTCCTACTTGCACTGTCTCTCTGATATGTTTTAGTTTCATGATAGTCATGAAATACATGAAGAGATTGAAATTTGACCACTACTTCTGCTTCCAACACACCGCTTTGCATACTTTCTTGAGACTTGTGCAGTAGTATAATTTTGATGTGGTCCAGGTCCAAGAACAGCTTATCTTCACAGACTGCACAGACCCTGTACATATGGTGATGTTGGGATATGACCACAGGTCAAAGTCAGGATAATGACCTTGAGCCTCAGTGTTGTTCATATTCAGTAACTTCGGTTGTTGCTGAAGTTTGACTGAACTGAGAATGTGTCTTTATACAACATGTTTTCAAACACACTGATCTGTGACTCCTGACCAAGACAAAAGGCTCAATATTAGTCAAATGACCTTGACATTTAATAGCATCCTAACTCAGAAAAACATAGAAAAGCCCATGTTAAATCTTTTGTGTTGACATAAGTGATGCTATAAAGTATGGTGGTACTTTTTCAGTAAACTTTATTTGGGCTGATTTGTAAAACCCAAACAGGTTTAATGTCTGAAACTACAAGCATTCAGCTCAATGGATTATCAGAGATGTTCTAATGCATAACTGCTGTGACGATGCTTTATTTTTTAGGGATTGATGGGATTATATTCAATCTCTCTCAGATTACCACGCAGGACTCAAGTCAGATGACAGTTCTCCAAATAGGTGTAACCAATATTTTCAACTGATTTGCCAACCGGGCAGGCAGCCTTTCAGACCCTGTTGTGACCCAGTCAAGCAGACTCAAGCAAACAGCCAACCATACAAACAGTCAGGGTGTCAATCATCCAGCTAGCCATCATTCAGTGTGTAATCCAGTTTATGTCATAATGAAGCCAGACAGGCTGGTACTTGATTTGTGCGCTAATACAGAGAAATCCTGCAGGAAATGCGTAGAGCTGTCAGGAAGTCATGTCGTTCAGCCGTCCAAGATCATCAGAGACTAATGCTGACAAGGAAAACAACCCTGATCCCATCCTCTAGTCACAAGGAAGTAATTAAAGATGGTGCAGGGACGCCAGAATACAGTGATCCAGTGTTGCTGTCATTAGGATCCACATTCTGTGCAGGAGGATGGACCCACAAGCTATGGTGGCTGCTATCTACTCGTATGTCACACAGTCCAGATTTATAAACACTACTCCAAATGTGCATGATTATTGAAACACAGTAAGGTATTCTCCTGTATTATCTTTAATGATGTAGAACTACATATTTAACTTTAAATATGTACTGTAAACTGTACGTGCAGAAAGAAACAGAATTTTACATACAGTCATGCCTCCCCAATGCACACACATAAAGCACAAATAAGTGCAAATTCTGTTTTCCCACATCTTGCAATAATAATAAACACAAAGTAAACCAAACATTTCACCTTTGTCTTTTATCTTGTTTTCACATGTGCTTGTCCCATCATCACAGAAGGCTAAAATGAGCCATTTCATGATGCATTTTTTTGTTAATAGTACAGTAGTTTCTAAATAGACAGAGGTGAAATTTCAGGGCTTTTACAGTGTTGAACATAAAACAGCAATTAATTTAACTCTTAAAAATGCTTAAAAGTTTCATCTGCGTAGACCACTTTGAGAATTTTTTTTTCAGTTTTGAAACAAATATAACCACTTTAAAGAACTGAAGGACATCAGCTTTGACAATAAATTGGCCTTCAACATGGAAGATCTAGTCAGTTTAATGACAGATATTTCCAGTCTAAATGCATTAGAACTTTGACTAGTTTTGATTGTCAGTTTTTTTTCAAGTTACGTCACATTGAAATTTACTTAATTTCAGTGAGTGTTGGAAAGAAATATTATTGAAGTGAAGTATATTATTGGGTCAGCCACAGTCAAATGGCATTTATGTATAAGAAGTTGTTACAGTTCTGTTGTCCATTAGTGCCTGTGTTTTTGCTTGGTTATAACACTAAAAATTGCCTACTTGATCCACGTGTTAAAGAATACATTTTTCTTTTAAATAGAATGGAATTTAAAAATAAATAAATTTAATTCTCACCCTATCTCTAAGGGAGGCCCCAGCTAGGCTCTTGAGGAAACCCATTTTGGCCACTTGTACCCGTAGTCTAGTTCTTTCAGTCATGACCCAACTCTCATGACCATAGTTAAGAGTAGGAATAAAGACTGACAGGTAGATTGAGAGCTTCACCTTCCAGCTCTACTACCTTTTCATCACAACAGTACGGTTAAGTGAATGCAATACCATTCCTGCTGCGCCAATTCTCCGGCCAATTTCATGATCCATTGTCTCCAGCCAGGGACCCTTTCGTCTACCAGGGTAAACTCCAGCCCAGCGGCACTCAGTTGGGGGCACGTGAGTATCCCCACACACGCCCAGTGCCTCACACCTTGGGCTGCTCCAGAAGAATAAGGTCCAACCTCTATCAAGGAGAGTTGTTCTGGAGCTGAGGCTGTTCATGGTGACAGGGCCCACCAAATCTAACTGATAGTGCCCCAACTCCCGCACAAGCTAAAGCTCCATACCCCACAGCGAGGTGACGTTCCATGCCCCTACAGCTAGCATCTGCTGCCCGGGTCTGGTCTGTTGAGGCCCTCGACTTTCATTGCCACCCATAAGACAGCACAACTGACCCCAGCGGTTTCCCCTGTAGGTGGTGAGCCCACAGGGTGGAGATGGAAAGTCCATGTTGCCTGTTCGGGCTGGGACCGACCACCAGGCACTCACTGATGTGCCCTCCATCCATGCCTGGCTCCAGATGGGGCCCCAGGCTTCCTCCAGGCCAGGTCATATGCCTGCTACCTAGTTTGTCCTTGAAGTCTTTGTGAACCATACTTAGTCTGGCCCCTCCCCGGAGACCTACTTGCCATGGGAGACCCTACCAGGAGCACGAAGGTTCCAGACAGCACAGCTTTTCAGGTTCATTTCAGTTTCAGGGACATAGAAGCCTCTCCACCAGCAATAAGGTGATGGTTCCCAGAGAGGAACTGACTGCTACATACGGGTGGCTAATCTGTATGTTATGGGGTGGGGGTGAAGTGAACAGGTTAAAGTCAAGCTGATACTGCTTACTATGTTCCCTAGGACTGAGGACTATGTTAAGCAAGCTATGACTGGAATATGCTGCACCAATAACGTTTGTGAATCCTATGAATAACTCACAGTGCACATAATTTGTCGGAGTAAATGTATATTTATTATTGATAACCACAGGGAGTTCAGCTCCGACCTATTTGTTAGGGGCTGTTTCTATTGCCACAGTGGGGATTGGGTCCATGGAAACCCTGCAAGCATTTATTATGTGATGCTCTAGGCCATTATAGAAAAGAAAATGATTAGACCACAATACAGTAGACAGTGGTACAATCATACACACTGACACAGTCTAACAAGTAACTAGTAATGTATTTATTAATGAATTTTTACCTCTGGTTGTATATACATCAGTATTTTGTCAGAATGCACTTTTTCCCACATGTCTGTGGTGCCCTGTGCAAAGGCCCAGTGTTACATAGAGTATGGACCCCCTGAAATAATGTACACACAGTACATATTCCACAATGGAATTTTGACCCAGGGGTCTTTTTCTTTAGGAGCTCATCTCACACCAACATTACCTGTGGCATAAAAATTGTATATTACAAGTCACAAACAACAAATTCATGTGACCTTCACATGTAAAGAGTAGTCCAAAGTAAAAATCTTTCTTGGTTTTTCAAAGAAGTGTTCCAACACCTTAGCACATGGGGATGTTTTTGCTGCTTCTCCATTTATCAATATGCAGGTGCTCAGATTTTAGTGTCAGAACTGACCTGAAAACACAGGTAGACATTTGTATACATTTCTACCCGTTCATTGCTTTCACTTGGTAGCACGTTGCATCTTGTCCTTCAGAAATTAGCCATGACATGGAAAAAGAACAAACAGTGTAATTAAGACATTTACAGATTTCAAGCAATTTAATGTCAAGGCAAGTGTGACAGAAACCAATTCTGATCATATTAATTCAGGTAATTACCCAAACCTAAGTGACCTTGGCAGTACATGCTTCTCGTAAGAGGTTCACTCCTGCACAACTGTGGCATTCTGTCCTCAGATTCATTTCTTTGTTCGTGTGTTCATCATTGAAAGGTTGGTCATTTTGTCTATGGTATCTTCCTTGGGAACCAAGATACTGAGGACCTTTCACCCTTTATTGTGCTAGAACCTGCACTCAAGCTTGCTCTCCAGCCTGCAGAAAAAAAGGTTTATATTTTATATATATATATTTACTTCAAATCCTCACTCCATATTCTTTTAAAATGGCACAGAGTTGTTTAACCTTTTATGCCTTTTACCCATGTTTGTAAAATGCCTACCATGTCCACGGTTTCCAGTGTGTTACAACCAGCCCAGCGGCCAAGAAAATCATTCAGGAAATCAAAATATGCCACTACCAAACAATACATGCTGATTTGCAAGGTCAGGTCTGGGAGCATGTGCTGGTGCCATGTGTCGCCGTATCCACCATACTATGTAACTGCCTTCAGACCTAGATGGCAACCACCCAGGCACACAACTGGTCCACCCCTACCTTTCTAATGCAACAATCTAACTGCCATAGTCAGGTGGTGTCAGTATTTCCTTGGCCTTCTCCAGCTAATATGGTCCTCAACACTGATCCTGGTTGATGGATCATGTCCAGAAAAATGTGTCACATGGACAGCATGTCATAGCTTACAAATCATCACAAAACAAGTGATACTTCTCATCAGTGACCATCAGCATTGCTGTTGTTGTCAATGTATTGCAAAATTTGCAAAGTAACACCATAATTGTTTACTGTGCTAGTATTAAAAGCAGTCTTTCCTCAGTGGTTCTATCAATGAGGTCATAAAACAGCCTTGAGTCATTACATCCGTCGAAAGGAGCCAGCTGAGGTGGCTCGGGCATCTTTTCTGGATGCCCCCTGGACGCCTCGCTGGAGAGGTGTTCCGGGCACATCCCATCGGGAGGAGGCCCCGGGAAGACCCAGGACACACTGGAGGGACTACGTCTCTCGGCTGGCTTGGGAACGCCTCGGGTTTCCCCCGGAGTAGCTGGAGGAGGTGTGTGTGGATCAGGAGGTCTGGGCGGCTTTGCTTGAGCTGCTGCCCCCGTGACCCGACTCCGGATAAAGCGGAGATGGAGTTATTACATAGAGTACATTATCAGAAATAAAATATAACTCTGAGAACATGTTCTTGGGCTGCGCGTGCTATGACGTCATGCAACATGCAACAGGTCCCTTAGTGTATATACGAGGTCTGTTAGAAAAGTATCAGACCTTATTTTTCAAAAACCTGATGGATTTGAATCGTGTGCTTGCATGAGCCAACCTTGAACCTTCGTGTGCATGCGTAATTTTTTTCACGCCTGTCGGTTGCGTCATTTGCCTGTGAGCAGGCTTTGTGTGAGCACTGGTCCTCCCCTCTCGTTGAATTTTCATTGCGAGGAAAGGATCAAATTTTTCCTGAAACTGTGAGAGACAGCCAGGTGGAAACCATTGGGAAGATTCAGATGGCTTTCGGTGACAATCCTATGGGCATCACACAGATTAAGGAGTGTTACAACCAGTTTAAAGATGGCGCACAATGGCGGAGGCCATCGACAGGCTGAAACGACCAGATCATTTCCAAAGTGAACGCTGTGTTGATCCGGGACGTCGTCTGACTACCAGAGAAATTGCAGAAGAGGTGGACATCAGCACTTTCTCGGCACATTCCACTGTGAAAGAAGATTTTGTAATGAAAGACATGCGGAGGGTTTGCGCGTTGGGATGGAGCCACTAATGGCGCATAACAAAAAGCACCTCCGTGTTGGAAGTCTCACAGGACATGTTGTGACATGTCCAGCTCTTACACAATTTCTCGGATACTCACTCGACTGAAAAGCCACTGAAAGCCGTCTGAATCTTCCGAATGGTTTCCACCTGGCTGTCTCTCAGTTTCTGGAAAAATTTGATTCAGCGCTGCTCCAATCGTTCAGACATTTTCCTCGCAATGAAAATCAGATGAGGGGAGAGCACCAGTGCTCACTCAAAGCCTGCTCACAGATGAATGACGCAACCGACAGGCGTGAAAAAAATCACGCATGCGCCCGAAGTTTCAAGGTTGGCTCATGCAAGCACACGTGATTCAAATCCATCAGGTTTTTGAAAAAAAAAAAAAAAAAAGGTCTGATACTTTTCTAACAGACCTCGTACACTAAGGGACCTGTTGCTTTCTGTTTTGGATTGTTTTTTTTCTCCTCCCTCTCTGCTTGGAGAATTGTTTTAACTCATACTCTTTACTGTTGTTAATTCAGTATCTTATTTGACCACAAACACCTTATCTTGTTGTTCTATTATGTTTTGTGATTATTATTTTTTCTTAATACATTTTCATCGGCTATTCATATAAATTGGGTGGGCAAAATGTTGGGTCCAGCTCACACTGTAACTCAGTACAATGCAACAGCACCACAAATTCATCATTATTCAGGGTGTGTTCTGTCCTGAAGGAGGAGCCCCTCTCTGGACTGCCTGCAGTGACATTGTTCTCAAGCTCATGTTGCTCCTGTGGGTCCCAGGTGGCAGATTAGGTTGTTTGTCCACTTCATGTTTGGTTGCCTTATCAGTCCTTATCCATTCTTGTTGTGTCCATTCTGGTGATTTGATGGTCCATGTGTTGTGCTGTTGTCTGGCGAGGTGGCCTGTCCATCACTGTTTTAATCTCTCAATTGCATTGATGATGTAAGTTGCTCCTCTTTGCTGCTAGATCCAGATCTTACGCTCCTGGTCTTAGAGGGTGATGATCAACATGCTGAAGGCCATCCATCTCTGTGTAGTACAACTTTTGATCTCAGGCAAGAGGTCTGGCTTTCATGTTAGTGTCTTGCCAAGGTACATGTTGCCGTCCCCCTCATTTATGGTCTTCCCATCAGTGGTGACTGTTGGTGATGTCATATAACAATTTTGTTTTTTTTCTTGGTACACATTGAGGTTGACTGGTCTACTGGTGTTTTTTATGTCAATTAGCATGTTGTGGAGCACCTGTGATGACTTTTGTATCAACACTATATCATCAGCAAAAATCAGATGCTCACCATCAATGCTGAGTCATCTCTCCTCCCAGTTGATCTTATTGACCCTGTTCAGACTGGGGTTGGCAGTTTGGCTTGAGCGAGATAAATTGCCAACACATATCCAAATGCACACACACCTGTTCTGTCATCTCCAGATGCAAGTGCACACACACTTGTGCTCTCGCTTCCAGACAAATCTCTTTCAGCTTGAGATGGAGAGAGTTTGGATGTGTGAGTAGGAGGAGCCGGATTTGAAAAAACAGGTCTGAACACAATCCGGATTGGCATCTTCAGTCTGAACAGGGCTGTTGATGATGGAATCTTGGAATCATGCTGTGAATGGCTCCTGTGCTACAATATGATGTCTCCATGCTTTGCTTCTCTCTCCAATATGATGTTGTCACTGTCCTTGTTGAGCTTTAGAGCAGATGCGGAGCTGCTTTAAGGGCCACACAGGTGGTTGATGTAGGCAGGTCCCACTCCCTTGTTCCTCAGTGCTGTAAACACTGTGGTAAACTCAGTGTGGTCACAAGCCTTTTTGTAGTCAAGAAATTTGAAGCCCAAATTACAGCATTCAAAAATGACCTTAAAGTGAATCAACACATGTCTTATTTTATATTATATGAATTTTGTCTAGTGTATTGGATATATTCACAAGTAAACAGGTAAATTGATTGTTTTTACTGAATAAAAACTTTCAAATTATTCATTTGAACATGTTTCACTGTGTTTGTGCCGCTCTCAAACAATGTATCTACTTGAAAGCTTGAGAACTGAGCAGTATTTCAAAATGTGCTTTTGCATTTTGTGTTTTTAGAAGTCTGTTATTAATCAGTGATTATAATGGTGCATGTGAATTTTGCATCTGCAGTACAGACAAAAGCTCGGGTATCATTCCCAACAGCATATTATGTCTGTTCTTTAATTATGTTTTCACGTTCCTGTTCTTTTGTATATTTCTTTCTTTTTTTCATCTCACTCACTGTCACATTTCTCCCCATGGTTTTGACTTCTTTGGTTCACTGATGTTCAACTGCAGGCAGGTGCTGGTGGGCGAATCACCAGTGACACTCATGTGTCTGGGTCCTCAGCCTTTGAGATTGAGAGACACTTGAGAAGAGCTTATGGAGTCATGCAGTCACTGGACAGAGGTGTTTAGTGATGCTATTTGCAGAGCAAAGGTCCAAGTCTTTAGGGTCCTGGTGCTTCCTATCTTTGTGAGATGCATGTTTGCATGTTTCTTGGACATGAATGCTAACCAGTGACCTAAGGCAACAACTAGATGTATTTGATACTAGGTCTTTTTGAAGGATCCTTGGGTACTGCTGGAATGACTTTGTGTTCAGCAAGCTGTTACGTCAGTAGACTCATATCCATTGGGAAGGAGCATTAGCTGCCCTGTGGTGCATTTCTCTGTGCCTGATACAGTAACTGGAGGTGTGAGGGTTGAGGACCCAGTGGCAGGCGAAGCCCAAGGGAATGTTCATGCTTCACCTAGCTGTGGCAGATAGATGGTTGTTTTAGAGAAGTGGGGATGAAATGGTTATCTGCCTTAGTAGATGGACCCAAGGCAGTTCTGTGGTGTCATGGATGTGGCAAATTGTTACATCCAGTTGATGAGGAGGTAGCCATTTTTTAATCATGGGATTTTGAATCTCTGAAATTGGAGCCGATCCCACTTCAGTCACTGTTACCATGGTGATCTGGCTTTGATAGAAATGAATGAAAGTGAAAATGAAAGCTGGGCATTCACCTCACGAATACAAACGGCCTAATCCTGTTTATGAGTCAGCCTGACCAAACAAACAAAGCTGTTAACTGGGACAGCAGTACTTTACTGCAGGCAACTACACAGAAGTGACTTTAGTGCTTTAAAAAGGCACTTTACCAACTGTAGACAAACCACTTGGGACTTGTTTTGATGTGAGTTGTTGTGCTGTATCATATAGGAGTAATCAAATATTATGCTTCACCATGACAACAGATTGTATTAGATCATAGTGTCCGATAGGTGAACTAATTGAAGTACTTCTAATGTGTTTGCAGGCAGTAGGGCAGGACTGTCATTTACATCCAGTATTTTATATTGGCATATTATGTAATAATTATCATAACAATAATATTATTATTATTTCTTCTTCTTTTTCCATCTCACTCTGCATCTTTTTCTGTCACACCAACCACCTGCATATCCATGAACCTACTCTTTGGCCTCCCTCTTCTCCTCCTGCCTGGTGGCTCCATCATCAGCATTCTTCTCCCTGTATATCCTCGATCCCTCCTCTGCACATGTCCAGACCATCTCAATTTAGGGCTGCCACAAACGATTATTTTGATAATCGACTAGTCACCGATAGGGCTGCCACAAATGACTATTTTGATAGTCGACTAGTTGGATCATACGTAATTTCCTAAATTAAGGCCTGCAGCATTTTCCGAGAAACGTCAGGGGATGAAAACATGAACATTTCCAAATCAATGACTATTTCTTAGACTTCATTTACAGCAATCATTCAGAAATACAAACAGTGTGGTACTTTATAGTAAATCTGTGTCAGGTAGGCAGTTCTTCCATTCTGGAAGGAGACAAGTGAGGAAAGCCACCAAGACACAACTCTGGAAGAACATTTGGCTTCTGTGAGTGGAGAAACTGGGAAAAGTGCAACATTTTTATTTTATCTTCATTTTACATATAGTCCCAACTTTTTCTGATTTGTGGTTTCTGTTGCATTTCTAGAATTACAGAACTGCTTTAAAGAAAAGTGTGAACATTTTATTGTGTTTTAAAACCTTGTGGAGCAAATGCAAACACCAAACTCAAGAACTAAAGGCAGCTCCACGGTTTGGTTCGGGTTTTTTTTTTTTTTTTAACACTCGGGTTAAAATCCTCTCTCTGCTCCGCGCTCGCTGTCTCAGGTGTACTGATGGTTCTCAGCAGAATGTAACATCTCGTGCCTCCATTCGGGAATCTTCGCCCCCCCCACAGTCTACAATCAGTTGACTCCGTGCACACACACACACACACACACACCAACAGCTCCTTCGGTAAACTGCACATTTTAAACGGCTTTGAACAAGACAGCCACTGTTTTAATCGGCCGTTTTATCCAAATTTGAATGTCCAAATGACGGCAGGACAGCTCGTGGCCTAAAACTATGAATGGAGAGGGAAAAACAAGGACTTAAATAAAATAAACGACTCATCGACTACTAAATTAGTTGTCGACAGTTTCAATAGTCGACGTAGTCGTGACTAGTCGACTAGTTGTGGCAGCCCTAGTCACAGATTATTTTGCAATTAGTCGACTAATCGGATCATACGTAAGTTGCATCTTGTCGCACCAGCATGCAGATGTTGTTTGTCTTTGAATGTCGCTGTTGTTTATTATATCATTTAATTATTTATTTATTTTACAATGTGTTATTGTTGCCAATATTGTTTAAATACATTCATGCCAAGAAAGCAAATTGAGAGAGAGAAAAAGAGAGTGTGAGAGAGACTGAACTTCTGAAAGGTTGTATCATATTTCCAATCCATCGTTGTGGTGAGGGGGGGTTCGGTCTCATGTCAGTCACCAACATGTTCATGATTGCCTCAGTCAGAATATTTGCCTGCTGAGGTGTGCATGTTGTTTGCTTGGTAACAAAGTGTTACCAACGTATTGTTTAATCATTTTCATGACTTGTATAATTTTTACATACTGTTGACACATATTTGTATATACTGTGAAAAATTCTTGTTTTTTATGTCATTGATCAATAAAAATTAAATTCAATTATTAAATGTGGTTGATTTTGATATAAGTATTGACATTCAAAAAGTATAATTGTGCTTGTTCTGTCACCAATTTAAGTATATTGAAAAAGATATATGTCAATTTGCTGATTAACTATTTCAGAATATACATAGGTGCACAGTTTAGAGGTCCAGAAAGAAGCAATGTGCAGGGGATTTAAACTACCACTTGCAGTGAGTTGGAGTGAGTTTAGTCAGGCACAGGACAGGTACAGGTTCATGGAAAGTTGGAAACCATCACCAAAGAAAATTAAAGAAGCCATTACCTGAAAAAAAGGATAATATTTAAACAAGGCAAGAAATAGTATAGCTAAAATGTAGTATTTGGTTTTCCAGAATGCACTAGAGTGCATCATGTAGGGTCAATTTTTTTCAAACTTTTCTGAGAGGATGCCTCTCAGACCCTCCCGTGGGGGTGCCCCCCCCCCAACCCGACATTGGTTGGTGCCTGAAATTTTGGACACTCTGATTTTTTTATTTTATTTTATTTTATTTTTGGACACCCAAAAGTTCAATTTCTGCCTAAAATTATGTTGTTGCAGCTCTAATCTCAATTTCACCTCTCTGACTCTGATGGGCAAGAGGCTGGGCAACACCCTGTACAGGACACCAGTCTGTTCCAGGGACACATATAGACAAACAAACACATTCACACCTATGGTCCAATTCACTTAACCTGCATGTCTTTGGAGGAAAGAAGATGCCAGAGCCAAAGGGAAGCCACACAAGTTTGTGGAGAACATGCAAACTCCACAGAGAGGGCCAGGGGGAAGCCATCCCAGCACCTTCTTGCTGTGAGGCAACAGTACAAACTAATTAAGTCACGTCCCGCCCTTATTAATATTATTATTATTGTGTTTATTATTATTATTTCTGTGGGCAGCATGGTGGCTTATTGGCCATAGTCATAGTTCAGAATACAGTTATTTTAAAAGCATGCATTGTTTGTGCTTTATGATTTCACAAAGTAAGCTCAGCTTCTGTTGTTTCAGCAGAACTACCAGCACTGCTTTCATACTGGAGTCTTATTTGTATTTCAAAGTCTCAGTGTTTGAATGAGATATGATATGAATTCAAATAGGTGAGTGCTCATGGTAACTGTGAGATAAAGAGCAGCAGTAATTTTTGGCAGGCTATTGAAGGACTGAAGTTTATGTGCACTCATCATGGATAAAAATGTCACAGTATTATCTGACTTTGTTATTTCTTCAAACTCTCTTTTCCTAGGGAAGCATGATTGTACATCATACATTTTTAATAGAAGAAAAGCCCTCAAGATTTTGATGCATGAGTTTTATTTTTGGTTTTCTGTAACCAAAGTGTCAAAACTGTACCTGCAGTCATCTAGTTAATTAATTAAATATTTCCATTCATGTGCTCACAAATACTCCTACGATAAACAAATCCTAACAGCTCGTTTCTGATGTGTGCTACATTTGTCACAGAACTACCTCCCAAATGCTTTAGTTTGACCTCAGATTACTAAAAACCACTCAACGGCGATAGAACTACCACTTTATCCTAAAATCTGGAATAATTAAATAAATGACATTCATTGCAGTATTTCCCATAATAATAGTATGATTTTCATCAAATTGTGCAGCCTCAGTATATAATTTGTATTTATTTATGCCACTTTTTTTTTAATAATTATTTGTTGTAACCATTGTACAAGGCAGGCCAATCATGATGTGCCATCCTCATTTAGTATACTCTGTGTTTCTAGTATATTTGTTTGTTTTTAAATAAACCAGTTCAGTACAGGTAACCAGAGGTAACCATTTTTGCTTAATTTCTTTGATTGTTCAAAACGGGGGGAGATGGTGCCCAGACCCCAGGAGTTTGGTAGCGACATTGTGTGCAGATTGTCCTCAGCTTCAATACTTTAAGTCCATCCGGCCTGACTAAAGGTGGGGACACACTACACAACTTTCACAGTTGTTAATGAGTTTGAAAAGAGAGTGCACAGCAGATTTGTTTTATCAGGACTGAAAGACTGGGTATCATACTTTTAGCAACTCCACCTGATGTGGGTTCACAGACTATATGATTTGTCAAACCTTCTGAACGCATCAAACTCTCATGAGAGCGATAGTCTAGAGGGTAAATAAACACGGATGACAAACGGCTCGCTGTTGCTGTTGTTTGCACAGCTATCTGCTCTGAGAAATCCATTAAGAATAAAAAAACAGCTAACATCGTTGTTTTGATATGCCCACTGGCTACTTCCTGCTTTCTTCAGCATCTGACTCTGTTTCGTCTCCCACCTACTCTTTTTCATTGACTGTTGGCAACATGTGTTTTCAGTTCAGTCAGTGATCAACGCACACTACACAGTTGCGTCCAGAGTCCTCTAAAGAAATTCAAATGTTTGACAGATTGCGACTGAGGTCGGGTTGGGTCTGTTCCCCTCACACACTTGCAAGTTCGGGTCGTTACCCCTAACATACTAACAGATTTCTGTGCCAACTAACCTTGCCGACTAGTGCCAACTAGTACTGCCTGATGCAGACTCTAGTCGACTATGAATCGTGGGTAAAATCAGGCAAAAAAATCTGTCTTGAGCTTAAAGAAGCCTTGTTGCATTTTAGATTGTAGAGGTTACGCTTGTCCCTAGGGAAATTGAGTAGCATTATTTATCAAGTTTCCACATAAAGCCCTTAGCTGTCTTCCAGCTGCTTCTTTTGTCTTCCACTCTGTCTCTAATGATTCCTTCTATTGCATAAACAACTTCGCAAGTGTCTTTGCTCGAAGGTAGGATTTTTTTTTTCTCTCCTAACAATGTTTTGGCCAATACTCCCCCAAAACACAACCAAACACAACAAAACAATATCTAGCTACCTCACTGTGTGTGTGTTATTTTCAAACACACACACACAAAATAGTAATTCAATTGTAGATGCAGCAACCACTATTTTTAAATTCACAACTTTTTGCAAAGTCATGGAGCACTGAGCCATTTTCACCACTGTGTTCAGATCAACAAGGATGATTCAGTCCATGTAACACACCCTTTTAGTGCACATGGTGGCAACAAAATCACCCAGTGTCATAGGAGAAGAGGTAGAGAAGGATGATGACTTGTGTAATTTGTGTACAAAGGTGTCAAAAGATGATGGCAGGACAGAAAACAGAGAACAGGTGAGGGGCACGTTCCAAAGCCTATCAAATGAATGTTAGAAACATTGATGCTAACTAGGTCAGTACACCGATGTGGGTGTGGGATGTGTAAAATCCCAAAAATGGATGCTTTACAGTTCACATGTTTGAGGAGGATTTTAAGGATCAGGTGGCCTGCTTGAGTGAGCAACAACCAGATTATGGAAATGACTCATGTCAGTAGAACTTTTATTCTCTCTTTTCAACACTAAAGCACGACACTATAACCAACATAACACCTATAACCTGTAGGTCTGAGCTCCAACAGTATCCAAAGGTGACAAAACAACAGAACATTTTAGTTTGCAGGTGTTCCAATTGCCTGGCTTGCCTGACTTTCGGTCATGTGATAAACATACATGATGTCATGCCGACAGGTCCCCATTAGAAATATAAACCTAACCCACACATTTTCCATCTCTCCATGCTGTGCTATAAGCTGATTAGCTCATTCAGGTCTGCTACCAATCAATTACTAACAGACACCTGAGTGTTCTAATTAGCTTGTGGCAGAGCAGGGAACCACTGTAGTTTTCTCTGGGCCCCTCCCCAATCAGACCGGGAGTGACATGTTTAGCCGCATGTTCTCCTTGAATTGCTGGCTGTCTGAGTGGTGTCCAAAAAATGAGGTGGGCTTCATAGATAATTGGCAAAGCTTCTGGGGAAAACCTGGTCTTGTTAGGAGAGACGGCATCCATCCCACTTTGGATGGAGCAGCTCTCATTTCTAGAAATCTGGCCAATTTTCTTAAATCCTCCAAACCGTGACTATCCAGGGTTGGGACCAGGAAGCAGAGTTGTAGTCTTACACACCTCTCTGCAGCTTCTCTCCCCCTGCCATCCCCTCATTACCCCATCCCCGTAGAGACGGTGTCTGCTCCCAGACCACCAATAACCAGCAAAAATCTATTTAAGCATAAAAATTCAAAAAGAAAAAATAATATAGCACCTTCAACTGCACCACAGACTAAAACAGATAAATGTGGTCTATTAAATATTAGCTCTCTCTCTTCTAAGTCCCTGTTGGTAAATGATATAATAATTGATCAACATATTGATTTATTCTGCCTTACAGAAACCTGGTTACAGCAGGATGAATATGTTAGTTTAAATGAGTCAACACCCCGGAGTCACACTGTCAGAATGCTCGTAGCACGGGCCGGGGCGGAGGATTAGCAGCAATCTTCCATTCCAGCTTATTAATTAATCAAAAACCCAGACAGAGCTTTAATTCATTTGAAAGCTTGACTCTTAGTCTTGTCCATCCAAATTGGAAGTCCCAAAAACCAGTTTTATTTGTTATTATCTATCGTCCACCTGGTTGTTACTGTGAGTTTCTCTGTGAATTTTCAGACCTTTTGTCTGACTTAGTGCTTAGCTCAGCTAAGATAATTATAGTGGGCGATTTTAACATCCACACAGATGCTGAGAATGACAGCCTCAACACTGCATTTAATCTATTATTAGACTCTATTGGCTTTGCTCAAAATGTAAATGAGTCCACCCACCACTTTAATCATACCTTAGATCTTGTTCTGACTTATGGTATGGAAATAGAAGACTTAACAGTATTCCCTGAAAACTCCCTTCTGTCTGATCATTTCTTAATAACATTTACATTTACTGTGATGGACTACCCAGCAGTGGGGAATAAGTTTCATTACACTAGAAGTCTTTCAGAAAGCGCTGTAACTAGGTTTAAGGATATGATTCCTTCTTTATGTTCTCTAATGCCATATAACAACACAGTGCACAGTAGCTACCTAAACTCTGTAAGTGAGATAGAGTATCTCGTCAATAGTTTTACATCCTCATTGAAGACAACTTTGGATGCTGTAGCTCCTCTGAAAAAGAGAGCTTTAAATCAGAAGTGCCTGACTCCGTGGTATAACTCACAAACTCGTAGCTTAAAGCAGATAACCCGTAAGTTGGAGAGGAAATGGCGTCTCACTAATTTAGAAGATTTTCACTTAGCCTGGAAAAAGAGTCTGTTGCTCTATAAAAAAGCCCTCCGTAAAGCTAGGACATCTTTCTACTCATCACTAATTGAAGAAAATAAGAACAACCCCAGGTTTCTTTTCAGCACTGTAGCCAGGCTGACAAAGAGTCAGAGCTCTATTGAGCTAAGTATTCCATTAACTTTAACTAGTAATGACTTCATGACTTTCTTTGCTAACAAAATTTTAACTATTAGAGAAAAAATTACTCATAACCATCCCAAAGACGTATCGTTATCTTTGGCTGCTTTCAGTGATGCCGGTATTTGGTTAGACTCTTTCTCTCCGATTGTTCTGTCTGAGTTATTTTCATTAGTTACTTCATCCAAACCATCAACATGTTTATTAGACCCCATTCCTACCAGGCTGCTCAAGGAAGCCCTACCATTATTTAATGCTTCGATCTTAAATATGATCAATCTATCTTTGTTAGTTGGCTATGTACCACAGGCTTTTAAGGTGGCAGTAATTAAACCATTACTTAAAAAGCCATCACTTGACCCAGCTATCTTAGCTAATTATAGGCCAATCTCCAACCTTCCTTTTCTCTCAAAAATTCTTGAAAGGGTAGTTGTAAAACAGCTAACTGATCATCTGCAGAGGAATGGTCTATTTGAAGAGTTTCAGTCAGGTTTTAGAATTCATCATAGTACAGAAACAGCATTAGTGAAGGTTACAAATGATCTTCTTATGGCCTCGGACAGTGGACTCATCTCTGTGCTTGTTCTGTTAGACCTCAGTGCTGCTTTTGATACTGTTGACCATAAAATTTTATTACAGAGATTAGAGCATGCCGTAGGTATTAAAGGCACTGCGCTGCGGTGGTTTGAATCATATTTGTCTAATAGATTACAATTTGTTCATGTAAATGGGGAATCTTCTTCACAGACTAAAGTTAATTATGGAGTTCCACAAGGTTCTGTGCTAGGACCAATTTTATTCACTTTATACATGCTTCCCTTAGGCAGTATTATTAGACGGTATTGCTTAAATTTTCATTGTTACGCAGATGATACCCAGCTTTATCTATCCATGAAGCCAGAGGACACACACCAATTAGCTAAACTGCAGGATTGTCTTACAGACATAAAGACATGGATGACCTCTAATTTCCTGCTTTTAAACTCAGATAAAACTGAAGTTATTGTACTTGGCCCCACAAATCTTAGAAACATGGTGTCTAACCAGATCCTTACTCTGGATGGCATTACCCTGACCTCTAGTAATACTGTGAGAAATCTTGGAGTCATTTTTGATCAGGATATGTCATTCAAAGCGCATATTAAACAAATATGTAGGACTGCTTTTTTGCATTTGCGCAATATCTCTAAAATTAGAAAGGTCTTGTCTCAGAGTGATGCTGAAAAACTAAGTCATGCATTTATTTCCTCTAGGCTGGACTATTGTAATTCATTATTATCAGGTTGTCCTAAAAGTTCCCTAAAAAGCCTTCAGTTAATTCAAAATGCTGCAGCTAGAGTACTAACGGGGACTAGAAGGAGGGAGCATATCTCACCCATATTTGCCTCTCTTCATTGGCTTCCTGTTAATTCTAGAATAGAATTTAAAATTCTTCTTCTTACTTATAAGGTTTTGAATAATCAGGTCCCATCTTATCTTAGGGACCTCGTAGTACCATATCACCCCAATAGAGTGCTTCGCTCTCAGACTGCAGGCTTACTTGTAGTTCCTAGGGTTTGTAAGAGTAGAATGGGAGGCAGAGCCTTCAGCTTTCAGGCTCCTCTCCTGTGGAACCAGCTCCCAATTCAGATCAGGGAGACAGACACCCTCTCTACTTTTAAGATTAGGCTTAAAACTTTCCTTTTTGCTAAAGCTTATAGTTAGGGCTGGATCAGGTGACCCTGAACCATCCCTTAGTTATGCTGCTATAGACGTAGACTACTGGGGGGTTCCCATGATGCACTGTTTCTTTCTCTTTTTGCTCTGTATGCACCACTCTGCATTTAATCATTAGTGATCGATCTCTGCTCCCCTCCACAGCATGTCTTTTTCCTGGTTCTCTCCCTCAGCCCCAACCAGTCCCAGCAGAAGACTGCCCCTCCCTGAGCCTGGTTCTGCTGGAGGTTTCTTCCTGTTAAAAGGGAGTTTTTCCTTCCCACTGTAGCCAAGTGCTTGCTCACAGGGGGTCGTTTTGACCGTTGGGGTTTTACATAATTATTGTATGGCCTTGCCTTACAATATAAGGCGCCTTGGGGCAACTGTTTGTTGTGATTTGGCGCTATATAAAAAAAATTGATTGATTGATTGATTGAAGAGCCATAGTTTTTGACCGCTTTACCTTCCATTTGTCATTTCAAGTTTCTTTCATGTCTTAACTTTGATACTCACAACACAGATTTGCCCTCGACAGATTCGGGTAGTGAGAATAAGCTGACTCCCTGCACCTGTATGTCACATATTCATGCTCTTTGTGTGCATGTGTGTATGAACAGTTTGACACAGTAGGTTGTCAGCAATAATTTAAACTGCAGCTCATCAACGCTGTGTGTGTGTGCAAGAGCTTGTGCCCTGCAAGAAGGAGACAGCAAAGAGCTGCTGAGTCACCATGCCGACTGGCTGGGTGGCCATGATGACATTTGTTAGTGCATTGCATACTCTTTAACAAAAACATGAAAAACAAAGTATTATTTGAGGGGGGAAGAAAAGAAAGAGCCAGCCAAAAAGGCATTTCTCTTCTGAAGCAATAAAATGAACTCATTGGTTTCTCACACAGAGCCTTCCTGGTTTATTTATTTACTTTTATCCACCCATCCATTTTCTATACCTGTTTACTTCAGTTAAGGATGCCAGCCTGTTGCAGGGCATATTTACATTTTGTTGCAGGGCATATTTACATTTTTTTTTAAATCATGTCTTCATGTTTTCAAATCATATTTTGCACATCAGCTATTACCACTGATGATACATTTTTTTTTGTGTAGTTGTAAGTTTTTGTATGCCAGGGACAGAAACCAGTCAGTTTAAAAAATCATGTGGGTATGACTGCAATAATGTATCATTTTTGGAGTTACTCATCAACATCCAGCTACATTTTAGATGTCTTGAATTGCTCCTAACTAAATTTGGCTGTTCATTATTAATATGTAAAACCTAAAGCTCATTCTTTTTGGTAATTATTTGGCTAGTAATCATACAGATGAAATTGTTGAAAGAGGCATTCTAATATGTCACCTCATGTCACTGTGCTGGATGACTGCTACTGCTGCTGGCATATTTCCAAAAGCCTTTTCTTGCCAGAAAACCTCTCCCTTAGAAGCGTGTCATCTAATTAACACTGCACAAGTTGCTTGTTCAAAGCAAGTCTGCAGATTGGTTTATTTCATGTTGTGCCCAAAACACACCCATGACTAATTAAGTGACTAAATACAGCCCATTTGTTCCTGCAACTTACTTTGCACTCAGATTTCATGCCATGTGAATAGCAAAGAGGAGCTAGTCACCCCACACCCCGGCCCAAATGCACATGCACTGTGCACCTTAGAGCATATGCTACTGATCTTCAAGCTGGAACCCTTTATGTAACATAGTATTAGACAGACAAATTAGGCACAAAACACCTAGAAAGTTAATATCTTCAAGGCTGTAATTTTATTGTTTCCTTTTTGCCTATAAATTAAGTAAAACTTTTAAAATTTTGTATCTAATGTGTTGAACTTAGATCTAGTACAATAATACATACACAGTCATAAATATGAGATACTAAGTCCATAATTATGAGAAATAAAGTTGTACTTATGAGATATAGAAAACAAAACAATAAAAAAAGCATTTCAAATAAATATAGTATGTAAGTAAGTAATACTTAATGTGAATTTATTTAAAAATGAGCAGTTTTATTATGGTCTGACCAAACTTTGTTTTGTAATATTTCTGGAAAAAGTCAGATTTAGATTTTTCGTAAAAGTCATTTTGGGAAAATAGCTGATTTGAGATCAGTATATTTTCTTTTATAACAATTATACATATGGAATCATGTTAAAATGAATACAACAATAAGGTTGCAGCTATCGATTATTTTAGTAATCGATCAATAGTCAATAGTCCAGGGCTCTTCCTAAGCAATGGCACAATGTTGCTGTGCCAAACTCTTGACATTTTGCTGAAATGGCGATGGGATGTGGCGTTGTTTTTTTTCCCCCAACTTGTAAAATTTAACCATTTTGAGTTTTTTATTATTATTATTATGATTATTATTGTTAAAGGCTGGTGGACTGGGTTCCTACGTGATTTTTTTTTAATCTCTTTCTCTGGGACTCAGCAGATGCATTTCAGCTGGAGGTTGAACATGCAAGCCTCGCAGTCACTGTTTTTTTTTTTTTTAAGTTACTGTGTTTGTGAAACATTGCGTTGCCCAAAAAAAGCGAAAATTAAAAAGCGAACAAAACAGACAGCAGCCTGCTTCGACTGTGGGTACCCGGCTGTCACTCACCACACCGAGCAGGCCGTGTGTTTTTTAAAAATAGTTAAACACACTGCTTCACTTTAAATGCGCAGTAAGTCTATTTCAGATGATCAGTGTGGACCCTCTTTCTTTTAAAAGGCTTCATTTTACTCACATTGGAAAGCGGTAGCTTTAAGGGCTAAATTATTAGCTGTTACATGGCCTGAGCACATGCTCTAGTCTTCTTTTATTGTTTTTATGGGGACAATACAGCGCCACACACAGATCTGGCATATGAATTTGCCTCGATCATTTTTTGTATTCGAATTATTCAAGTTATTCAAGTAATTGTTTCAGCCCTACAACAAAAGCAAAATTGTTGAGGTAATAAATGAAATTGTTTCATACAGATAAATTATTGCAAGAATGATGTAGTTCAACTGGTGACAAACTCAACTCTGTTATTTGTCCAAGTGGTGTTGCCATAAAATATCTGAACTTGGGTAGTGACACACCTCTTTGAAAGGTCTAAAGTTTTATTAATGATAAAGCATTGCATAACTATGAATTAGTATCTCAAAATTATGACCCAGTATCTGATCTGTCATAATAATGACTTTGTTTCTCATAATTATGAGATAGGATGCAATCCCCCCCCAAGTGGCAGAAACAGGCTTCCATATGAAATTTTAACTCACTCGGTACAACGTTTAGAAATGTTGGTGTTAAAAGATGAAGAATCATGCCCTACTTTTTCTGGTTCAGGCTCAAAACTTCTCACTTGCCCCATGTAATTTATTTTAAACATTCAATATTTTAAAAATAATTTCCCAGTAAAACATATATTGTTGGAAAACAATTTTATAGAAGTTGTGTTTTTGCTTTTGTGTATAGTTTCACACAAAAGACCTGCTGCCATCAGAGTAAAATGGTTATACTGTTAATCACATTTAGGAAGTGTATTAGCTTCAGTAGCTTCATAAAATGGTTGCTTAGCCTTGCACTAAAATAAGGTGGAACACTGGCCCTGCACCATTGCAGCACTGCAGATTAAGTCAGTGGTGCATCGGCATGCCAGTTGGGGTGCATGGAACTCCATGTTATATCATAATCTGACTGATACAATACAAAAACACAAGTATTGGTACATCCATATTAATCGTGATCTATAAGTATGATTATTTGTCATGTATGCATGTGTATTGTATTTTTAAGTAAATAATTGTAACTTTTCCTTAAGGCTGACATCTTATTAACTACTAAAATGACAATACCAGTGACAAAACAGCCATGCATAGTGTGGAATATACATAGGAATTTTGAAAAAAATGTGACTCATTTGTTCTTAAGCCTTCACACTACTCTACATTTCATGTGCTTTTGATCACTTTCATGACTCAAAATGAATGAAAAGTGGAACCTCTATCATATAATTTGCCTTACTGCAGCGCTGTCCTCACTTCAGTGTTTGTCATGGTTTTATTGCACTTCACATGTACACATATTCCATCCTTCATCTGCTGATTCATATGAAGTGGATAAGCAGTTTTAAATAGGCCAACTCAGCACGAACCGTCTAAAGCTGCAGTGTTGCTCATTTTAGAGGTGAATAGTCAGTTTTCTATATATAGTGTTTCAGGCAGTATTTATAACCTATAATACACCTTGAGTTTCCTTGCAACTGCAGAAGATACATTTCAACACTAATATTCTGATATTTCTGTGTAGGCTCTCAGTTGTCCAGGTGGTTTCCATAGTAGAGAAGCTTGAATCTTCGACTGGACTGGGTTGCTTGACGTGAGGACGTTTCGCTTCAAATCACAGAAGCTTCCTCAGCTAAAATTCTTGCTCTGGTAGTCTGACTTCTGTCTTGACTCTTGTAGAGAAGAATAAACTTTAATAAACGAAGGCTAAATAAATGTTAAATAAACGTTTATTCTTCTCTACAAGAGTCAAGACAGAAGTCAGACTACCAGAGCAAGAATTTTAGCTGAGGAAGCTTCTGTGATTTGAAGCGAAACGTCCTCACGTCAAGCAACCCAGTCCAGTCGAAGATTCAAACTTCTCTACTAATATTCTGATAATAAACTTGCAGCAGAGTTAGGCAGTTGGTTGACTGCTAGCTGAGATGCACTGTGCGCTGGCTGAGATGTGGCGAGCAGTTCGACCACACTCCCACAGAGTGCTGGTGCAGCAGTGGCTCCCACGTCTGTGTCTCATTTTAACTGTACACAGAAAACAATGAATCCAATATATCAGGAAGGCTTTCCCAGCCTGGACTGAGATGCAGCAGGCCATGCATGAGCTGAAACCAGGAAGGCAGATCAAGTGTATTCCAGCAGAATATTCCAGGGGAGATCCTGTGCTGCCCTGTGGATGTTGTCACTACCCACCTAGCTTAGCCTCGACATCCATCTCCATCAGGGAGATAGCCTATCGCTCAGCCTTTTTAATATGCTGATAGAGTGATATCTGATACCATCAAAAGCACCAGCCTGCCAACCGCTGGAGAGATGAGACCAAAAGTAGGTGTATCCAGTCACTTAGATCTGGCCACTTTTTTGTCTGTGAACCTCAGGGAGTGGTACGATTGCAGTGTGGAGCTTTCCAAACTCCCTTAAGATGGCCATCCTTGCTGAGAGAGAGGATGTTTCTGGTTCTCTGGACCTTTCTTGTTTTCCAGGTATAAATTACAAAGCAGTTGTGTTACATCCGCTTCATAAAGTTTATCATCCTCCAATGGAAGACAACAGCAGAATTACTCATATGAATTCCCCGAAACATTAGATCTGTTCTGGTGAGGAATTACCTGCAGGCTGGTGGTCCACAGTCCTGGATACTGTTTAGCATTGTGCCCAGGGCTATCACTTTCAAAAGACATTTAAATCCATGTTTTTCCTTTTCTTGAAAAGGAACCCACAGTCCATTATTTCTGGGTGTTTCATAATTTTAGTTTAGAGTCAGCCTGCTTGGTACTAGCCAAATAAATTCATTGCTGTGAACTGCCGTCTCTCTATCTTGAAATGTCTGTATCTTCTGAACTGTGAGTGACTCTTCAGTGGACTGGAGAAAGAAACTGAAAGATCCTCTGTTGCTGTTCTTCTCTGAATTCAGAGCTGCTGTTTGAGGGAACTTGCTGCTGATTGAATGATCTATTTCAGTGTGCTGTTTTGCAGGCATGGATGTGCTTCAGCATTAATATGATAACACTGACATGTCATAACCACTTTTAAAAATGATTTTTGCTGCTTGCTCTTTGAATTAAACCAATATTAGGTTATCACTTACATATTTTGAAGAAATAAAACTAAACCAAAAAAAAACAAAAAAAAAAAACAGAAAACCTCAAAACAAGAACTTATGTAACTTATGCAAATGCTTGCATGCTAATCAATCAATCAATCAATCAACTTTTTTCTTATATAGCGCCAAATCACAACAAACAGTTGCCCCAAGGCGCTCCATATTGCAAGGCAAGGCCATACAATAACCATGAAAAACCCCAACGGTCAAAACGACCCCCTATGAGCAAGCACTTGGCCACAGTGGGAAGGAAAAACTCCCTTTTAACAGGAAGAAACCTCCAGCAGAACCAGGCTCAGGGAGGGGCAGTCTTCTGCTGAGACTGGTTGGGGCTGAGGGAAAGAACCAGGAAAAAGACATGCCGAGAAGGGGGGCAGAGATCGATCACTAATGATTAAATGCAGAGTGATGCATACAGAGCAAAAAAAAAAAAGAAACAGTGCATCATGGGAACCCCCCACAGTCTACGTCTAAAGCAACATAACCAAGGGATGGTCCAGGGTCACCCGATCCAGCCCTAACTATAAGCCTTAGCGAAAAGGAAAGTTTTAAGCCTAATCTTAAAAGTAGAGAGGGTATCTGTCTCCCTGATCTGAATTGGGAGCTGGTTCCACAGGAGAGGAGCCTGAAAGCTGAAGGCTCTGCCTCCCATTCTACTCTTACAAACCCTAGGAACCACAAGTAAGCCCGCAGTCTGAGAGCGAAGCGCTCTAATGGGGTAATATGGTACTACGAGGTCCCTAAGATAAGATGGGACCTGATTATTCAAAACCTTATAAGTAAGAAGAAGAATTTTAAATTCTATTCTAGAATTAACAGGAAGCCAATGAAGAGAGGCCAACACGGGTGAGATATGCTCTCTCCTGCTAGTCCCCGTCAGTACTCTACCTGCAGCATTCTGAACCAACTGAAGGCTTTTTAGGGAACTTTTAGGACAACCTGATAATAATGAATTACAATAGTCCAGCCTAGAGGAAATAAATGCATGAATTAGTTTTTCAGCATCACTCTGAGACAAGACCTTTCTGATTTTAGAGATATTGCGTAAATGCAAAAAGGCAGTCCTACATATTTGTTTAATATGCGCTTTGAATGACATATCCTGATCAAAAATAACTCCAAGATTTCTCACAGTATTACTAGAGATCAGGGAAATGCCATCCAGAGTAACGATCTGGTTAGACACCATGCTTCTAAGATTTGTGGGGCCAAGTACAATAACTTCAGTTTTATCTGAGTTTAAAAGCAGGAAATTAGAGGTCATCCATGTCTTTATGTCTGTAAGACAATCCTGCAGTTTAGCTAATTGGTGTGTATCCTCTGGCTTCATGGATAGATAAAGCTGGGTATCATCTGCGTAACAATGAAAATTTAAGCAATACCGTCTAATAATACTGCCCAAGGGAAGCATGTATAAAGTGAATAAAATTGGTCCTAGCACAGAACCTTGTGGAACTCCATAATTAACTTTAGTCTGTGAAGAAGATTCCCCATTTACATGAACAAACTGTAATCTATTAGACAAATATGATTCAAACCACCGCAGCGCAGTGCCTTTAATACCTATGACATGCTCTAATCTCTGTAATAAAATTTTATGGTCAACAGTATCAAAAGCAGCACTGAGGTCCAACAGAACAAGCACAGAGATAAGTCCACTGTCCGAAGCCATAAGAAGATCATTTGTAACCTTCACTAATGCTGTTTCTGTACTATGATGAATTCTAAAACCTGACTGAAACTCTTCAAATAGACCATTCCTCTGCAGGTGATCAGTTAGCTGTTTTACAACTACCCTCTCAAGAATCTTTGAGAGAAAAGGAAGGTTGGAGATTGGCCTATAATTAGCTAAGATAGCTGGGTCAAGTGATGGCTTTTTAAGTAATGGTTTAATTACTGCCACCTTAAAGGCCTGTGGTACATAACCAACTAACAAAGATAGATTGATCATATTTAAGATTGAAGCATTAAATAATGGTAGGACTTCCTTGAGCAGCCTGGCAGGAATGGGGTCTAATAAGCATGTTGATGGTTTGGATGAAGTAACTAATGAAAATAACTCAGGCAGAACAATCGGAGAGAAAGAGTCTAACCAAATACCGGCATCACTGAAAGCAGCCAAAGATAACGATACATCTTTGGGATGGTTATGAGTAATTTTTTCTCTAATAGTCAAAATTTTGTTAGCAAAGAAAGTCATGAAGTCATCACTAGTTAAAGTTAATGGAATACTCAGCTCAATAGAGCTCTGACTCTTTGTCAGCCTGGCTACAGTGCTGAAAAGAAACCTGGGGTTGTTCTTATTTTCTTCAATTAGTGATGAGTAGAAAGATGTCCTAGCTTCACGGAGGGCTTTCTTATAGAGCAACAAACTCTTTTTCCAGGCTAAGTGAAGATCTTCTAAATTAGTGAGACGCCATTTCCTCTCCAACTTACGGGTTATCTGCTTTAAGCTACGAGTTTGTTGATCAAGTTGAGATCTGTGGTTTTTAATGGAGTCGATTATTACCACATTTTTAGCTACAGTGATGCCCAGGACTGTAGCAAATAGCTCTTCCTGGGGGCCGATATTATCTTCATTCCCTGCTGTTACATCATTACCACAGTGTATTGTCCTGTGCTCTGACTCATCGTTGGCCTGAAATGACCCAGTGTTTATAGCAGTGTTGAAATGACACCTTTTGTGTGTCAAGTACAGCAGAAAATAAATTGTTCATGGACAGAACTGAGGGATGACTGAGATATTTTAATTTAAAATTTTTGTTTCTATACAGGACCCATTATAATTAGTTACATGATGAGTTGTGCTACAGTAAACTGTAGTTTTATATACTGTATGTATGTATGTATGTATATATATATATATATATATATATATATATATATATATACAACTCCCACATCCAAAGACATGCAGGTTAGGTGAATTGGAAACTTTAAATTGGCAGTATGTATGCGTTCAGGTGTGAGTGTGTTTGGTTGTCTATATGTGGCCCTGCAACAGGCTGGCGCCCTGCCCAGGATGTACCCCGCCTCACATCCTATGACTGCTGAGATATACTCCAGCTCCCCCCTCGTGACCCTTAATTGGAGTGAGCAGTTGAAGATGAGTGAGTGAGTGAGCGAGTGAGTGATATAAATATAGCATGCTAATGTATGTTTTCACTAGTTTCATGTCACACTTATTGTTATTTAAAGATTAGGTGAGATCAGATCTGGTAGCAATGCAATATTGCTGCACCATGGAACTGTCCTGGGTCCTGGATGTTAACCACCCCGGTGCACAACTTGTCCAACCCCACCTCTTAAAAGACACCATGGTTAGCACTATTGCCTAACAGCAAGAAGGTCCTGGTATCAGTTCCCACCTGGTCCTTTCTGTGTGGAGTTTGCCTGTTCTTTCCATGTCTGCTTGGGTTTCTTCAGGGCACCCCGGTTTCCATCCGTATTGAAAACATGCTTATTCTGGGTCTTTCTCTTACCAAGGTAGCCTTTCTACATCTGGAATATGTCCCTGGGTGCTGGACTGTGGCTGCCCACTGCTCCTAGTGGTTGGATTGTGTCTAACTGTAATTTGAATGGGTTAAATGTAGAGGGCAAATTTCATTGTACGTACTGTGAATCTGGCAGTGAGAGTACAATAATGTCCCTTCCTTGTTGTTGTTCTTCTTCTTCAGTAACCATCTACAGTATCTGCCAGCTTAGTGAAACACAGGCAGACCTTGGCTGGGATTCTGCAATACTGAGGCTCTTGCATGCTTGATCATGCCCCACATGGCAAAAATGTCATACCTGACATTTCCTCACACTGCACGTGTCATCTTAAACTCTCATACTACTCATACACATACACTACTCATTTAATAGAATATCGTTCCAGTGGTACCCAAGAATCCTCTGAGGAGATCTAATACAAACAGCTTATAGTCATTGCCTTAGGTCACTGGTTAGCATGCAAGTTTCACAAGCATACAGTAAGAAAGGAAGTACCAGGAGCCTAAAGACTTGGACCTTTATTCTCCTGCAAAGGCATCAGCATCGACAAACACGTCTGTCCAGTGACCTCATGACTTAACACTTTTACCAGCTACAGATACACTTCTGTTGGCTGAGTGCAGGAAGTCATTGAAAGCCTGAATCTTAAGCCCCTTTCACACCAAGGCTGTTTCGAGTTGCGCCGGGCGTCATCATGACAACGCCACATGGAAGCAACCCAGTGCCGAGACGATGCAGCTCGACGCCACAACAGCACGAGGGGCGCAAAGGACGAAGCAAATTGGACACCAAAAATTAAACATGTTTAATTTTTTTTGCGTGGAAGCAACCCAGTGCCGGGATGATGCAGCTCGACGCCACAACAGCGCGAGGGGCGCAAAGGATGAAGCAAATCGGACGCCAAAAATTAAACATGTTTAATTTTTTTTGCGTCCTGTGCTTGACTCAGAAAGGAAGTGGTTTCAGTGCAAGTCAGGGCAAAGCGACGTTACTCGACGTGACTGGAAGCCACGCCCTCACAATACAACGTTACCTGATGCCAATTTATGATTCCTGCTGTGTTTCATTGTTCCCGCAGTATAAATCAGGCAGGATTGTTTTTATACTGTGTACACAATGCAGTGAAACTACACGCTCAAAAAGAGCACAGAAAAAAAATGCTGCTGATTGCAGCTGCTGCTGCTGCAGCTCCTCACTCTTCTCTCACAAATGTGTTTAAATAAAGTCTATACAAGTCCTCCTCACAGACTGATTGCCAGAGACAGGACATGTCCACATCAAGTATAAGTCCAGACATTTCCACATTTGCTCACGGATGGTTCGTTTGCATGCAAAGGAAGAAAGATAAACTATAACAGAACTCAGAACGCAGACCTGCAGCTCAGCACAAGATCAAATATAAACTAGAAGAGAAATCAGAGTGCACAGTCTGGCTGCAGCCAAACTGTGCACTTTTATTCCTCTGTGCAGAGATCCTGCAGGCTGGCTGCATTCTCACCTCCTCTCTGCCCCCTGCTGCACACACCTGACGCGCACCTGACGCAGACATTCCTGTGTCGTCATGACGCCACAGGAAGCAACTCGAAGCAGCCCCGGTGTGAAAGGGGCTTTAGTCTTGGTACAGGACCATCACAAACCCAGGCACTCCAATTTCTCATGCAGCTTCAGGATCCACCAATTCCACAAAGATCACAGAATCATCTGCAAAGTCAAGGTCAGTAAACCTTTCCTTGCCAACATAAGGACAATGGTGGCAAAATATAAAAATAACCCTAAGAATTCTGGTAGTACTTCTGTCAATATGTCTTTTTTTAATGAGCAGTAAAGGCTTGTTTTCACTGCACTCTGAATTCCGTTTTCAGAGGTGTTACATACTGTACCCATTGCTATAAAAACAGGCTTACAAAATGTCGCTGCCTGACAGGAGGAAAAAAAAATCAATCATTAAAAACAGTGGATGTATTTAATGAGTTAAAAGTTTACTTCGTGGTTGTTTGGCGACGAAAGATAAAATGCAATTCTTTGCTTATTTGAGCTGAGCACAAAGTACTTTTTACACAACTGCTAATTATTAGTGTCGTTATTTTATGATGGTCATTTTCATGTTTGGCAGAATTAAGTTGCATTTAAAAATGCGGTAATGGTTTACATTTCTATATTTTGAGCCATGCCACAGTTTTGTGGTGCTGGACAGCTGAAACCCGACATCACTGTTGAATTGATTACTTCTATACGCTGTGCGTGTCACTCTTTATCCACAACAAAATCACGTGCACACAGAAAACAAACGCACATACACACAGAAAAACACACATGCAAATCTCAGCATCATGACAGTGTGGACAAGATCAATTATGTGTGTACGCATGTGCATGTGCACACGGTATTTCTGTGAGATCTTCCATTCAAGATTACCTAGTAGCCGATGGGCTTCAGAGTAGGAGAGGTAACAGATGCTGGACCAAGGGATTGTGGGTAGACTAAATTTTTAATCCCTCAAGAATGCAACAGCTGTCTCACCCAACAACTCATTATCATCTTGCTTAACAACACCTCATCATCCTCTCTTTCCTACTCACTCACTCACTCACTCACTCACTCACACACACATGTGCGCACACACACACACTCTCACCCGCGCATGTCCTCCCTCACTGTATACATAAACCTCTTCTTTGACCTTTGTCTTCTCCTCCTGCCTGGCAGTTCCATCCTCAGCATCCTTTCCTCCTATCTACCCTCATCCCTCCTCTCCGCACGCCTAATCCCTCGCAGTCTCATTTCTCTCACTTTGTATCCAGACTGTGCTGTCCCTCTGACGTGCACATTCTTAATCCTGTCACTCCTAAGGAAAATCACAGTGTCTTCAGCTCTGCCTCCTGCCTTTTTGTCAGTGTCACTGTGTCTAAGCCATACAACATAGATGGGAACATGCACTGATTATGTGTTGCTGTATCTTCCACACCATGGAACCGCCTTGGGTCTTGGATGACAAGCAGTCATGCAGAGAACTGGTCCATCCTACTTGTCTGCTGGATCATGCCCAGAGAAACACAGCACATCACCAAAATGTTGTTTGTGTTCTCTCACATCATGTCTCTGTATACTCTGCTTTGGAGGTCAGGAAACTTCATCTCTACACAAAATTTAATAGAGTTTTACATTGTGACACATCCTGTCTACAGACAATTTAACACACACTGGGGCAGTCACACAACCTCTGTGCTCCTCCTGTCAGAGTTCAGAGTGAAAACATAATAAGAGACCATTGGAAGTTTTGAAACCCAAATTAGGATTGTGTTTGATATGTATAGAGTACACAGTCCTTTTCTAACACAATGGCCTACAGTCCACTCTGAATGCCTACTAACGCTCAATTGTATGCTTTCATGCTGGCTGAGATTCAGGGCAGCGTGTATGCGTTTCAGTTTCAAGACAATGACAGTTTGTTCGCAGGGTGGACAAATGGGCAGAAACAAGCAGAGGACAGAATGGAACAAGAGCTTTTACAGGCGATCTGCTATCTAATTGTTGGCTGAATCCGTAACAAAATATCCACATTTTAAGGTTGATGAATAAATTATTTACTTGCAATAGCAGATTACTTCTTCCAACTAAACTAATGATGAATCAATCTTAACCCAGATGAACTGTACCTGTGACAGTCTGTTGTTTGTAATAATTACTGGATTTTATGAACAAATAGACAGCTTGTTCAGCGTGGCAGCACCACGACTGCAGCATTAAGCCTGGTTCACACGGCAAGATAATTAGGCCGATATTGGACCCGATCTTCCCGTTCCAGCAATCTTAAGGCTGCACCGAAATCGTGATGACGCTAAAGATAATCTTATCAAATATTCCTGCCGTGTGTGGTGTGTTAAGAGCGCTCTGATCTGGTCGGAAGGACGTCGGGGCACTTCGATCGCAAATCTGGGATATTCAACATGTTGTATTGTCTTGGCCCGGTATCGCAGTGTGTGTTGTGTCCCCCAACCACAAATGAGCACGCAGCCTGCTGAATGTGACGTGTCTTACCAGAAAGTCCGGTGGTTGCGCTGTCTCCACTCTCCACTTTAAAGAATGCCTTTTCTTTTTCTTTTTGTATCATTCCCGCCCCCCCCCCCTTTTTAAATAGTCCACAAACTAACTCCGTCTGTTTACTCTGAAGTCATGTTTAACCTTGAGAGATTTTGCGAGATTTCCTGTCTGACCTGGGAATGTCCATGTGTGAAATCTGTTCATGTGTGGTGTGTTGACTTCACCGTGTGGCTGAACACCACACACTGTCCGACCAAACCTGTAAGATCTATGATTTTTTTTATCTCCACTTGTGTGGTCTCTCAGGTTTTGGAAACCTACAGATAAATTTAAATTCCTGCCCTGTGAACCAGGCATTAGTCAATACAGGTTTTACAAAACCCCTTCAAATTATATACGGTTGTCTCGTCATTAGACAGGCGGTCTTAAGGTTGGCCTTTCCGCATCTCAACCACTATTTAGAGATGTAGAGAGAGCTTGGCTATTTGCCTTTCCAGTTCTACATATCCATTGGGGGCAGTGCTGCATGCTTGTGCCAGAAAACATGCTATAAGAAGCACAGAGTGGAAACATAACCTAGCAGAGCATGCCGGGAGAATACAGTACAACAAAAAGCAATGACAAAAACCTGAGCTTCCTGCTTGCAGAAATTAATTTTCTTGACATTGTTATAAACACTGAGCTCCTTCAACTGTTCCACTGTTTTGTTGCAGCTCAAGAAATAAGCTTCTTTCAGTGTGCGCCACAGATGAAGCAATGTTGAAAACTGATGTCATCACATCAAAAAATCTGTGCACAGGAGGAAAAACCGGTATTTAGAGAGTGTGGGTATCTCCACCAACATCATTGTCATGAAGAACAGGAAATTGTTCTGGTGTCATTTTGGCCTCCAGTTGATGGGTATCATAATCACTTGTTTATGCACCAAATCAAGATTTGACAGCTTCTCATTAAGAATTTCTGAAGCTATTGGGCACCACAGTCTCATTTGAGGGCAGGCGCTAAAGGTTTAAAATATGACACATATGACGTAATTTCTCTATTTCCAGGGGGGAAAAAACACATGCATTTTTGATGGGTTTTTGGGCAAATTACACGCAAACAAGGTGAAAATGCTTAGAAAAGTGACAGTGGAAAGTGGACATGTGTTACGGTTTGTTTATGACCCAGAGCACAAACATGTCGAGGCGGTTGTGCAGACGATCTAACACAGCTACTCTGGTTAGCTGTGTACACACTTATCAACATGACCTCTCCCACTCGCTTCGTCTTCCCTTCTCCACTGGCAACAACAACAACAAAAAACACTTTTCGCAACTACTTCGGTGATTGCAGCCGAAAACAAAACAGTACACCATTTGTCCATGTGAAGTTATGCTGTGTATCTATTGCACAACGGGAGTGGAGGTCCCCATAAGTGGTGAAATCCTGTGATATCACGCAGGGTTCAAACAAGACTGTTGTGCCCTATTGCATTTGAGGTTGGTGCAAATTTGAGGTGTGAGACTATCAACTAAGACATGGTGCAGGAAATACATAATGTCTGTAGCTGTTTATACATTATCTAGTAAAGTGGTATTAATTTCAGTCTTTTGTTTCTGCTCTTTAGAGTTGGTGCTCATTGTATTTGCATTGGAGCTTTGCAGCTAAATTAAATTTCTTCTCTGGCTCATATTATGGATTACCACCTGTATGTTTGTTTTTCTCTGCACACTGTAATTGTGGAACAAATGTACATACTGTGCCTGTAAGAAAGAACTTATTTGTGTCCCTTGTAAAGTTCTCCTTGAAAATGATGAACGGTGGGTGAAAGTAAAAAGTAATTGCAGCTTGTCCAATCTCAGTGAAGATAATTGTTATAGTAATAAGAATTTTCTGATCTGAACAAATGCCAGAAATGTTGTTGTAGTAGTAATAATAACAATGATGATAATGTAGCACTTTCCAGTTGTACACATCAAGTCCCGCACAACATACAATATAGTTAAAATAGACAATGAAACACAAAAGTAATTCATGACAGGAAATGCATAAAATACTAAATTAAAACATTAAGATAAAAAGCTATGGACATTTCAGTGTATAAGCTGTCGAACAGAAAAGTCAAGTCTATTTTGAAAACCTAAATTGATTGAGGCTGCCTAATTTAATTTGGGAGACAAATCCATAATGTTGGTGCATCATCTGGAAGTACACCATGACCTGCTGTGTCCATTAACCTTTGGGACACACAGCAGGCCGGCCCCCTTGTGATTCAATATCATGTAAACTATTAGAAGAGTCTTAGAATCCACTTGTCAGATGAATAAGCAGCTAATGATGTAAAGCCAGCACTGGGGCCCTGTGATGAAATTTTTGATTGCCAAATCAAAATTCCATCTGGTGCATTTTGAATAATCTATAGCAGAGTTTCCCAATCATGGACCTTGGGGCCCAAGGTACTGTATGTTTTCCATTTGTCCCTGACCTACTCAGGCCAGACCAGTCCAGTCAGGTGTATTCATCCAATCAACAGCGTGGAAGGATGGAATAATCCTGATTTAGCTCATTATGCAAAGTAAGAGCTGGGTTTGGGGGTTAGTAAGGTTAGACCTTACTTGTGTGAAGCGCCTTGAGGCAACTCTGTTGTGATTTGGCGCTATATACATGAAAATAAATTGAAATTGAAAAACTGGATGGAATGGAAAGTGGACAGTACTTTGGGTTCCAATGACCAGGATTAGGAAACGCTTGATCGACAGATGTTTCAACAGCTTTTGGACCCCACTTGAGAGATGCATCAGGATTTGCCAAGTTATACATTAGATGCCCTTGATGATACGACTCCAGTTCTACATAAATGAGGGAAGCTCCGAGTGCTCCGAAGCAATTTCCCATCCAAGTACTAATCAGGTCCTACCCTGCTTAACCTATGAGAATATGATCTGGTATGCGCAGAGCAGGCTGCACAGCAATCCAGAAAACAATACATTATGATGATCAATTCTGGAGGACACAAAAACATGAATCAGAGTTTCAGCATTCACCTTAGACGGGATTAGTATGTTCCTTGCAGTGTTGCATAAACAAAAATGAGCAGTCTTGGCCACCTCTCAGATATGCAGGAGAAAGGACAACAATGGATCAAAGATCACTCCAAGGTTCTTCACTCTTTCAATATGATGAAGAACACAGTCACCCAGTGACAGTGTATACAGTAAAACTCATCTAAACCGTCATGGTATAAACTGGATGTTCGCACTCACCAGACAAAAGTAAAAGTCCCAATGCTTTTGAATGGATTTCCATGGAATAAACACTGTATATTACGGATTTTGTACAATAGATTTTTGCTCACATCGGACAAAACGTCCCGCTCCATCGTAATGCATTCCATTAAAACCCCCTTGCATGTACCGAACAGATCAGTCTGGACGTGCCCAGTAACAGAGGTACAAAATGAAGTTCAGCACTGACGTGCCGAGTCGAGAAAGTGGGTATCATATTTCTTTGATTAAAAGACGGGCATTTAATTTTTTCAAACCATGCTCAGACACGGGTCCTAAAGCAGGAAGGGCGTACTTCAAGGCCGATGATTATTAATGAAATGCTGCTCTTTCCCGTCTTCCTCTCAAGTCATATTTTAAAAGGTTGTGCAGTGCACACGCCGATTACATTTTGATAATGAATCAAATACGTTTGGCAGAAAAGTTTGCAAATATGACCAACTTTACAACATGTAGTCGGAAAAAGACACTCAAATGACCTGCAATTCATGGAGGAAATTGTATGTACCGTATCGTTGGTTTGGTGGTTGATGATTGCATAAAGAAGTGGAGCTGGTTGAAGGACAAATTAATCCAACAAAAGCCGCTGTTCCTGTGGTAAATTGTATAAAGACGCAACAGAGAACTTTAAAAGGATAATGCAACTCAACCAAATATAATCTTTTTAATGCACATAATGTTCGACACTTACAGTAGTGTTCAGAATGATAGTAGTGCTATGTGACTAAAAAGATTAATCCAGGTTTTGAGTATATTTCTTATTGTTACATGGGAAACAAGGTACCAGTAGATTCAGCAGATTCTCACAAATCCAACAAGACCAAGCATTCATGATATGCATACTCTTAAGGCTATGAAATTGGGCTATTAGTTAAAAAAAAAAAAAAAACATAGAAAAGGGGGTGTTCCCAATAATAGTAGCATCTGCTGTTGACGCTACAAACTCAAAACTGTTATGTTCAAACTGCTTTTTTAGCAATCCTGTGAATCACTGAACTAGTATTTAGTTGTATAACCACAGTTTTTCATGATTTCTTCACATCTGCGAGGCATGGAGTCAACCAACTTGTGGCACCTTTCAGCTGTTATTCCACTCCAAGATTCTTTAACAACATTCCACAATTCATTCACATTTTTTAGTTTTGCTTCAGAAACAGCTTTTTTGATGTCACCCCATAAGTTCTCAATTGGATTTAGGTCCGGGGATTGGGCAGGCCACTCCAGAACATTAATTTTATTGGTTTGGAACCAAGATTTTGCTCGTTTACTAGTGTGCTTGGGGTCATTGTCTTGTTGAAACACCCATTTCAAGGGCATGTCCTCTTCAGCATAAGGCAACATGACCTCTTCAAGTATTCTGACATATCCAAACTGATCCATGATACCTGGTATGCAATATATAAGCCCAACACCATAGTAGGAGAAACATGCCCACATCATGATGCTTGCACCACCATGCTTCACTGTCTTCACTGTGAACTGTGGCTTGAATTCAGAGTTTGGGGGTCGTCTCACAAACTGTCTGCGGCCCTTGGACCCAAAAAGAACAATTTTAATCTCATCAGTCCACAAAATATTCCTTCATTTCTCTTTAGGCCATTTGATGTGTTCTTTGGCAAATTGTAACCTCTTCTGCACGTCTTTTATTTAACAGAGGGACTTTGCGGGTGATTCTTGTAAATAAATTATCTTCACACAGGCGTCTTCTAACTGTCACAGCACTTACAGGTAACTCCAGACTGTCTTTGATCATCCTGGAGCTGATCAATGGGTGAGCCTTTGCCATTATGGTTATTCTTCTATCCATTTTGATGGTTGTTTTACATTTTCTTCCACGCGTCTCTGTTTTTTTTTGTCCATTTTAAAGCATTGGAGATCATTGTAGATGAACAGCCTATACTTTGTTGCACCTGCGTGTAAGTTTTCCCCCTCTAATCAACTTTTTAATCAAACTACGCTGTTCTTCTGAAACAATGTCTTGAACGTCCCATTTTCCTCAGGCTTTCAAAGAGAAAAGCATGTTCAACAGGTGCTGGCTTCATCCTTAAATAGGGGACACCTGATTCACACCTGTTTGTTCCACAAAATTGCCGAACTCACTGACTGAATGCCACACTACTATTATTGTGAACACCCCCTTTTCTACTTTTTTTTACTAATAGCCCAATTTCATAGCCTTAAGCGTGTACATATCATGAATGCTGTGTTGGGAAGGTGTCGTAACACGGACCCACAACAGGGGGCGCAAATGAACGGACAATGAATAAGCCAAAAAGGTAACAGTTTAATGTTGTGATAATACACAACGAAACGTACAGTAATTTGCACAGTCAATTTAACACCAGGTGACGTGTGGGCAGGCTCGAAGATAGAAGACCCCCGACGAGAGAGAAGCCGCGTCCCACACGGCTTCCACCACCAACAGTCTGAAGAACACCGGAGCCGCCAAGTCCCGAGTCCCCAGGTGGCCTCTGTCTTCGGCTGTCGACCCTGGTACTGCTGGCAGAAAGTAGAAATATGATGAGTGAGTGTGAGTCCGCACACTCAGTAATTCTCAGTCCAAACACAGTTAGGAGGGAGCACCTCCACCTCCAAACTAGGAACACACTTGCAGCTCCTGTTACCACTTATCTGGATGGAGTGAGAGGCGAAGATGTCGCGTCTCTCACTGACCGCCAACCCAGCTGAAAGGGCACCACAGGACAACGGCTTGGTAATGGTAGTCGATTTCTCGGCGGGGAGGTGGAGTTGCAGTCCGGCTTTTATGGTGGTGATGATGAACGAGTGACAGCTGGTGCAGAGGATGAGTGACAGCTGTCACTTCTTCTGGGTCTGGCGCCCTCTCGTGCTTGGAGCCTGCACTCCAAGCAGGGCGCCCTCTGGTGGTGGTGGGCCAGCAGTACCTCCTCTTCAGCGGCCCACACAACATGCTGGGTCTTGTTGGATTTGTGAGAATCTACTGGTACCTTATTTCCCATGTAAGAATAAGAAATATACTCAAAACCTGGATTAATCTTTTTAGTCACATAGCACTACTATTATTCTGAACACTACTGTATTTAAGGCAGCGTTTATTTTTTTCAAATGAAGTTTTATACGTATAACAGATTTTGCCCATTTTATACATATAACAGATTTCGATTATAACGGACAAAATTTGATGGTACACCTGAATCCATTATATTCAAGTTTTACTGTATTGACAATCCTGATAACTGTAAGTCTCTGTCACTTTCCTCTGCCTTTTGTTGCCATTAACAGGATTATGGACCTGAGCCTGCGAGATGCTCTGGGTAGTGGTGGAATGCCAGGTGGGGCTCCTGGTGATGGCCTACTAAAGAGAGACTTTGTGGCCTCCCTGGAGAAAGAGAGTTACGATGACAAGGTGGGAGAGACAGTCACCAAAAGCGAATATCGGCCCTTACTAGATGGAAAAGACACTAAGAGCGGTAAGTCTCTATGAGCTAGAGATGGAGGTCAGCTTATCTGTTAATGTCAGGTTTGAAATTTATCACTCAAGCTGCGTGAAAGTGAAACTCATTTTAGGGATGAAATCCAAGTACGAAATCTCACCAAGAGAACATAGATTCCATTTAGCTACTTACTAGCATGTTACCCATGGGGATCCACAGGCTGTAGGTTAGCTAGTGTTTATAAAATAAGTAGATGACATTTTTCTAGGGTGGTAATAAATTGTGCAAATTTTCTATAATCAGTTGGAATGGTGTGTGATTCCAGAATGTTTTTAGAAGCTTAGACCTCAACAGCTTTTTGAAGAGGAACTCAACTCTTTTATTTCCTGCTAATTATGTAATTTTTTTTAAATTTTAATTTACTGTCTTAATGTATTAATAAATTATTTATGTTCTTGTTATCATATACACACTATTATATTATTATTATTATTATTATTATTATTATTATTATTATAACTTCTTTTTTCTAATTTGATTTTTAAATGCACCACAATGGAAATAAGTGTTTTCACTTTCTTGTGTCATTGATGTATTTTTAACGTATTTACAATTATATTATGTACTTACTAAGTAAAATTACACACACACTCAAGCTTTTAATATATAGATGATTTACCACCCCTGCTGCATTGGTGTGTGAGTCCAGAATGCACATATCATTGTCTGTTGTTCAGTGTTGTAAGCTAATATACAGTTGTGCTCAAAGGTTTACATACCCAGGCAGAATTTTAGATTTTTTTGGCCATTTTTGAGAGAATATGGATGACAACACAAAAACTTCTTTTTTCACTCATGGTTAGTGGTTGGGTGAGGGCATTTCTTGTCAAACAACTGTGTTTACTCTTTTTAAATCATAATGACAACAGAAACTACCCAAATGACCCTGAGCAAAAGTTTACATACCCCTGTTCTTAATACTGTGTATTGCCCCTTTTAACATCAGTGACAGCTTGGAGTCTTTTGAGGTAGTTGTGGATGAGGCTCTCTGATGGCAAAGCTGCCACTGAATATGTCTTGGACTTTATTTACATCAGTCTCCATTGGGGGCAGTGCTGCATGCTTGTACCAGAAAACATACTAGAAGAAGCACAGAGTGGAAACACAACCTAACAGAGCATGTTGTCACTCCTGGGAGAATACAGTACAACAAAAAGCAATGACAAAAACCTGAGGTTCCTGTGTGCTGAAATTCATTTTCTTGACATTTGTTATAAATAGCGAGCTCCTTCAACTGTTCTACTGTTTTGTTATAGTTCAAGAAATAAGCTTCTTTCAATGTGCGCCGAAGCAATGTTGAAAACTGATGTCATCACATCAATAAATCTGTGCACAGGAGGAAAAACCGGTATTTAGAGAGTGTGGGGTATCTCCACCAACACCATTGTCACAAAGAACAGGAAATTGTTCTGGTGTCATTTCAGCCTCCAGTTGATGGGTATCATAATCACTTGTTTATGCACCAAATCAAGATTTGACAACTTCTCATTAAGAATTACTGAAGCTATTGGGCACCACAGTCTCGTTTGAGGGTGGGCGCTAAAGGTTTAAAATATGACGCATATGACGTAATTTCGCTACTTCCGGGGGGAAAAACACGGCATTTTCGATGGTTTTTTGGGCAAATTACACGCAAAGTGAAAACGCAAAGAAAAGTGACGGTGGAAAGTGGACATGTGTTGCTGCTTGTTAATGACCCGGAGCACAAACATGTCGAGGCGGTTGTGCAGACGAAAGAACACAGCTACTCTGGTTAGCTGTGTAGACTAACACTTACAGACATGACCTCTCCCACTCGCTTCGTCTTCCCTTCTCCACTGGCAAAAAAAAAAAAAAAAAAAACACTTTTCGCAACTGCTTCGGTGATTGCAGCCGAAAACAAAACAGTACACCATTTGTCCATGTGAAGTTATGCTGTGTATCTATTGCACAATGGTAGCGGAGGTCCCCATAAGTGGTCAAATCCTGCGATATCACGCAGGGTTCAAACGAGACTGTTGTGCCCTATTGCATTTGAGGTTGGTGCAAATCTGAGGTGTGAGACTATGAACTAAGAAATGGTGCAGGAAATGCATAATGTCTGTAGCTGTTTATACATTATCTAGTAAAGTGGTATTAATTTCAGTCTTTTGTTTCTTCTGCTCTTTAGAGTTGGTGCTCATTGTATTTGCATTGGAGCTTTGCAGCTAAATTAAATTTCTTCTCTGGCTCATATTATGGATTACCACCTGCATGTTTGTTTTTCTCTGCACACTGTAATTGTTGAGCAAATGCACATACTGTGCCTGTAAAAAAGAACTTAATTGTGTCCCTTGAAAATGATGAGCAGTGTGTGAAAGTAAAAAGTAATTGCAGCTTGTCCAATCTCAATGAAGATAATTGTTGTAGTAATAAGAATTTTCTGATCTGAACCAATGCCAGAAATGTAGTAGTAATAATAATAATAATGATAATGTAGCACTTTCCAGTTCACATCAAGTCCCACACAACATACAATATAGTTAAAACAGACAACGAAACACAAAAGTAATTCATAACAGGAAATGTATAAAGTACTAAATTAAAACATTAAGATAAAAAACTACTGACATTTCAGTTTATAAACTGTCAAACAGAAAAGTCAAGTCTAGTTTGAAAACCTAAATTGATTGAGGCTGCCTAATTTAATTTGGGAGACAAATCCATAATGTTGGTGCATCATCTCGAAGTACACCATGACCTGCTGTCCCCCTTAACCTTTGGGACACACAGCAGGCCGGCCCCCTTGTGATTCAATATCATGTAAGCTATTAGCTTACTAAAGGCAGAAAAAAATTTCATCTTCTACATGCTTTTGAATGGGAACCCCAAACTTAGATGTTATCTCTTGATATCTATTAAATCTTTTAAAATGAAGAACCAATTTGTCATACAGAAACCCTTGTTTAACTAATCTACTAGTCAGTTTATGGTGTCTAGTGGAAAAACTTTGGTAATTATCACAGATACGACCAATTCTGACTAGCTGGGAGGTGGAAACGCCATATGTAGGCTTACTCGGTATGTTACTAATCATATAAGGAAATTTTACAATATGAAAGTTAAAATCATCCCGTTTGTTGAAAACTGCTGTTCTAAACTGTCTGTCGATAATGCTCAACTCTATATCTAAGTATGAGAGTTTGTTGTTGTTTTCTGTAGTCTTTTTAAGTTCTAATTTTGATGGATAAATATTTTTAATTTCATTCTCAAAATTAGGGTTATTTAAATTCATAATAAAAAACAAAAAGGTTAGCTAAAAGTGGAGCACAATCTGTTCCCATAGGTATCCCTATTGTTTGTTTGAAAATTCTGTTGCCATCCTCTATATAGATATTGTCTACAAGGAATTCTGTATGCTCAATCATGTTTTCTTCAGTTATTTTATGATAACGTGTCGATGTGTTAGACCAGTATGTAGTGCCATCATTTCTAATACTGATGTATTTAGAGCCTCTAATCCCAAAAGCTTCCCTGACTAGTTCACTGATACTACTTGTATATATAAGTTGGTCATGTCAGATGTTCGTATACAGGGTGGAAAAATCAAAACTGTCAAAATGTGTAGCTACTTTTGTTTAACTTTTTTAGTTTATTTAAAACCTCTGTAGCATTATTGATAATCCAAAAACAGTTAACTGTGTTCCGAGCTATATCTTTGCAGTATTGTTTGAAATGTTTTGTGACTAATTTAAGGCTAGAGGTTAGCAGTTGGGATAATGGTTTAGTAGTACATGCACTCGAGGCTGCTATGAATCTATTACCTGTTGGATTTTTCTGCATTTTTGGAAGCCATTAGAAGGATGGTAATTGTTTCATATCAGTAATAATTTTAATGTTATATTTAGTCATAAATTCTTGGTGTTTTGTTACAATATCTTCTATGGGACTATTACAAGACATATATGTTTGTGGGTTAGTCCCATCACTAGTGCTAAGTTCCTTTAAAACTACATCTAAGTAATATTTTTTGCAAACTATTAGGGTATTGTTGCTGGCTTTATCTGCTGGTACTAAAACAAAACATCTTTGAAAGTTATTTAGGTATTCTAGGCAAACCTTGTCTGACAGTACATGTTTTTTTTTTGTATGGATTTTTCTTTTTTCTGAAGTCTATCTTAATTTGAACTGTTTCTAATACTCTACCTTCCCATTTGTCCAATGTTCTGGTATGTACTTTTCTTTTTCAGCCCAATGTTTTTGTGATCCATAATGGCTTTTTTTTTTTAGCCATTATAAGGTTTGTGTCCCAGTTAATTTTGTTAAGTTTGTTCTCTGTATGATGGTCCTTTACTAAGCAATTTTCTAAGTCTCCTGTTCTCAATTATTCCAAGATTACCGGTTGTTACATGTCCTTTCGTATTTGAAATTTGATGAGTGGCAGTTGCAGATAAGGTTTGTAGTTCTAAATTCAAAGTCTAAATTTTTTATGCTTTGTTTGAAATTAAAAACTTTACCAGCTATAGTTTTAGTATATGAATAGTTAAAAATGGGGGGGGGGGGCACTGATGAAATTTGGTATAGTTTTTTGGATTGGTTTGCTATGTAGAATCTGTGACAGTTTGATCATTTCAATGCCTTTGTTGTGAAAAGGAATTTTCAAGAAAGATTTTTTATTATCTTTGGTTATTGTAGTTTTTTCTGTTTTATGTAAACCTAATCTAAAGATAGCTAAATCTTTTATGACAAGAGGAATATAAATAGGTAATTTTTGTTCAAAAAGTATTGTATTTGCTAAAGCTATTAGGATGCCAAATTTTCATTACAAAACCGAAAAAATGAATGTGATAAGTTCATGTACTAACCCAGGTCTATTGTAATTGTTAGCTAGTTATCTTAATCTAAGTTCTAAATCTGTCTTTGTAGTAGTATATTGTTTATTGCGCTTACCTGATCGTTTTTTGAACTTACGTTGTTTTTTGATAAAGTATGTCCATATTACAATATTTTCAATATCTGTTTTTTTAGAAACATTACCTAGTTTTTTGACATTGTCATTAAGCCCGTAGGGATAAATTGTGGCTAGTTCCTTGTACCTGTATTCCTCCCTTTGGAATCGTTTTGAGACTAAGGTCAGGCATTCACCCTCTTCCAAAAATACTTCCTCTATAGGCATTACATTTATGTCATCTACACTATGACCATATGAGCAAAAGTGGTGGTATAAAAATAAATCACACATTTTATTAAACCTCTGTCTATGGTTGTTCATTCTACTCCTAAGGGTTTGGCTGTTTTCTTCTATGTGTTGGATACCACATTTTTGCAGCTAATCAAGTACAAATAAGACACCTGCAGCGAGGTGTGAGTGGAAAAAGGCGCGACAGTGGCGCGGCGCCAGGACGAAGAGGCGCGATCACAGGAACTGTGAAATACTGGTCAGTCACTATTAACAATTTCTTATGTGTCCAACCTCATGGGTTGATCGTTAAAATTAAATTCGTTTGTTCTAAAAGCAATCATAATTATTTATAGGAAAACGTTCTATCTTTATTTCTCAAACAAATGTTTGGGCCTGAAAACAGGTTGGTCTTATTTTTCTACTAAGGTTTGAACTTTGAGAGTGTTTACACACGAAAGAAAAGTGAGAAAATGCTCATGCCTGTTTGAGAAAAGTGTATAAAGTGTGTAGTAAGGGGTTTTACAGCCTTAAAACGTCTATAATAATTGTAAAAAATAACGCTGTCTACTTCGCGGATTTCGCCTATTGCAGGCTATTTTTAGAACGTAACTCCCGCGCTAAACAAGGGACCACTATATATCTACATGAAAGGTTTATCTTTGACCCGTTGTGTGACTGTCATGCCCAGTTGCGCCGTGTTTGCACTTGTGATGGAGGGCTGTATGTGGGGTTAATCTACTGTCGACCCCGCCCCCTGTGATAAACTCATTGCCCCCTCAATATTTTTTTTCTGGGGCCGGGCCTGACAGCAGAGCTCATGTGATCCATTAACAAGATATTAAATCAACTATAGACATACTTTTACAGCTAGGAACTGTTTTATCAAGCTATAAAAACATTAAAAATAGTTCCTTGAAGCTGTTTCAAAATACATTCCACATGGAGCAGGAAAGAAAGGAAAAAAGCATCCAGATGAAACAGTCCTCTGTGATTCCAGAAGCGATTATAGGTGTTTTCAGCATCCAAGGTTTGGCAGAAAATGATTAATCTGCTACAAAATAATTATTTTATACACAGTGTCCAGCGCACAGAGCAGGTGGAATTCTGTGCGCAAGATGGCAGCCACTCCAAAAATAGCTTCTAAGGTCCTGCGTAGCTGCCAGGTGCAAGGATAATGGGCTTTTAGCAGACTCAAAAGCGCCACGCAAATGCCTCTAAGTCATTGCAGTAACTCATACACAAACTGCGCCACGCTGTTGTTGCTAAATTTTGAACTTCTTGAAATTAGCGCCACACTCAGAGAGGAGCCTCGTTAACTGAAGATAATGCCTCTAAGAGCCATGAAACTACCACAATAGTTGAAGAAACCCTCTTGTAGCAAAGAAAACATGCTACGTGGCTTATTATTCATTCTTCATTATTCAGTGGGACCCAGGCTTAATCGCCAAAAGAATGTTGTAAATGAGGTCTTACCGACTCCTGTATGAACCTATCTCAATACTGTTGATAGCTGATAGTCATTTCAGTATGCACTGTTTTGCACTGTTTGTACTGTATTTTATTAAATGTATTTAAGTAATATCACTGTGTGTGTGTGTGTGTGTGTGTGTGTGTGTGTGTGTGTGTGTGTGTGTGTGTGTGTGTGTGTGTGTGTGTGTGAGAGAGAGTCACTGCATCATGGTAGGTGTGCCGTTTATTTTCCTGTTTTTTTTTTTTTGTCCTTTGCCAATCGCTTTACATTGAAAGCGACAAACAGATTTCTGACCTTCTGACCTTTCTCCACATTCATGTCTTGTATCTCTCTCTGTCCCTCCTTCCATTTATTCTACCTTCATTTTCTTTCTCTGTTCCATGTCTCCCCTCTCTTTCTCTGTTCTTGTCACTGTTGTACTGTGTCTGCCTGGAGACAGTGTGACATTAGCCTTATTATCATCATCATTATCATTATCATCTCACTCACACATGCGCAGCATTACCCAGTGGCACAGGCTGATCCAGTGAGCTGCATGCTAACTTGACTAGCTGTCAACATTTGACTTCCTACAATCAGGGCTGACTTAATATAGTCAGTCTTATTGAGCAGACCTACATGATCACATAATCCTATTTATTCCACTTGTGACATCCATCACAGCGTCGATCAGCCTTCCAGTATCTATGCCAGCTGATCCCATTAAGAATCAAAGTGAATTAGGGCCTCGGCCTATGCTAACACACAGTGGGTGCAGATTCTCAGTTCACCTAACAGTTCACACATGCAAACTGTACAAAGGAATTACCCAGGTCAGGCTGGACCTCGTGTCCTTCTTGTTGTTGCGCTTGCTAACGCAGCAGTGGTTTGTTAATGGTCATCCACTTACCTACTTTTGTGACCTACCTACATGTGTAATTAGCAGTGATGATAGTTTTGCGTGGATTTCCAGAAATCTGTATTTTTACTTTCGTAGCGAGCATTTCTGTTGGGAAGGTGTCGTAGCACGGACCCACAACAGGGGGCGCAAATGAACGGACAATGAGTAAGCCAAAAGGTAACAATTTACTGTTGTGACAATACACAACTAAATACACAGAAATTGCAAAGTCAATTAACACCAGGTGACGTGTGGGCAGGCTCAAAGATAGAAGACCCCGACGAGAGAGAGGCCGCGTCCCACACGGCCTCCACCACCAACGGTCTGAAGAACACCGGAGCCGCCAAGTCCCGAGTCCCCAGGTGACCTCTGTCTTCGGCTGTCGACCCTGGTACTGCTGGCAAAAAGCAGAGACAAGATGAATGAGTGTAAATCCGTACACTCAGTGGTCTACAGTCTGTACACAGTTAGGAGGGAGCACCTCCACCTCCAAATCACACACACTCGTGCAGCTCTTGATCTGCCACTTATCTGGGATGGGGTGCGAGGTGAAGCCGTCACTCTCACACCAAACGCCAATCCTCCAGACAAGGCAACACTTCAGGAAAACGGCTGCAACAGAAGTTCAGTTGGTTACACAATGTGTCAGTCAGCAGAGAAATTACCTCTCGGTAGTCGATTTCTCGGCGAGGAGGTGGAGTTGCAGTCCGGCTTTTATGATGGTGATGATGATGATGAACGAGTGACAGCTGGTGCAGGGGATGAATGACAGCTGTCACTTCTTCTGGGTCTGGCGCCCTCTCGTGCTTGGAGCCCGCACTCCAAGCAGGGCGCCCTCTGGTGGTAGTGGGCCAGCAGTACCTCCTCTTCAGCGGCCCACATAACAGGACCCCCTCCTCAACGGACGCCTCCTGGCGCCCGACCTGGCTTGTCCGGGTGTCTTCTGTAGAAATCGGCCAGGAGGGCCGGGTCCAGGATGAAGCTCCTCTTCACCCAGGAGCGTTCTTCAGGTCCATACCCCTCCCAGTCCACCAGATATTGGAACCCCCCGGCCCTTACGACGGACGTCCAGGAGCCTGCGGACTGTCCAAGCAGGCTCCCCGTCGATGAGCCGGGCAGGAGGCGGCGTAGGTCCAGGTGCACAGAGGGGCGAGGTGTGGTGTGGCTTGATACGGGACACGTGGAATACCGGGTGGATCCGCAGTGAAGCTGGGAGTTGGAGCTTCACTGCGGCCGGGTTGATGATTTTGAGGATTGTGAAGGGTCCGATGTATCTGTCTTTTAACTTGGGGGAGTCCACACAGAGGGGGATGTCCTTCGTTGAGAGCCACACCTCCTGCCCGGGCTGGTACGTGGGGGCCGGGGACCGTCGGCGGTCTGCTTGGGATTTGGCCCTCGTCCGGGCCTTCAACAGGGCAGAGCGGGCGGTCCGCCACACCCGGCGACATTTCCGAAGGTGGGCCTGGACCGAGGGCACACCGACCTCTCCCTCCACCAGCGGGAATAATGGGGGCTGGTACCCCAAACACACCTCAAAAGGGGAGAGGCCGGTAGCAGACGAAACTTGGCTGTTGTGGGCATACTCGATCCAGGCCAGATGGTGACTCCAGGCCGCCGGATGTGCGGAGGTGACACACCGCAGGGCCTGCTCCAAATCCTGGTTGGCCCGCTCTGCCTGGCCGTTGGTCTGGGGGTGGTACCCGGACGAGAGACTCACGGTGGCCCCCAGCTCCTTGCAGAAACTCTTCCACACCTGTGAAGAGAACTGGGGACCACGATCCGAGACGATGTCCGACGGTATCCCATGCAGCCGCAAGACGTGGTGAACCAGGAGGTCTGCTGTCTCCTGGGCCGTCGGGAGCTTCGGGAGGGCCACGAAGTGGGCCGCCTTGGAGAACCGGTCCACTATCGTGAGGATTACGGTGTTGCCCTGGGACGGCGGGAGGCCCGTGATGAAATCCAGGCCGATGTGAGACCAGGGGCGATGAGGCACTGGCAGGGGTTGGAGGAGGCCCGTCATCCTCCGATGGTCTGCCTTGCCCCTGGCGCAGATGGTACAGGCCTGGATGTAGTCCCGGACGTCGGTTTCCAGGGACGCCCACCAGAAGCTGCCACGGTCCTACGCACTCCGGGATGACAGGAGAGCTTGGACCCGTGACAGAAGTCCAATACGGCAGCTCTTGCCTCTGGTGGGACGTACAGTCTGTCCTTGGGGCCAGTCCCCGGGTCCGGGCTCCTGGTCAGGGGTTCCCGGACGGTCTTCTCCACGTCCCAGGTAAGGGCGGCCACGACAGTGGACTCGGGGATGATGGTCTCGGTGGGGTTCGACAGCCCCGCTTTGGCTTCTTCTTCGTGCACCCGGGACAAGGCGTCTGATTTTTGGTTCTTGGTCCCGGGGCGATATGTAATCCGGAAGTCAAAGCGCCCGAAGAACAGAGACCAGCGGGCTTGCCTGGGGTTCAGCCGCTTGGCGGTCCGGATGTACTCCAGGTTCCGATGGTCAGTGAAAACCGTGAAGGGCAACGAAGCCCCCTCCAGCAGGTGTCTCCACTCTTCAAGAGCCTCCTTCACCGCAAGAAGTTCCCGATTGCCAACGTCATAGTTCCGTTCAGCTGGGGTCAACCTGCGGGAATAAAAGGCACAAGGATGGAGAACTTTATCAGCCTCCACGCTCTGGGACAGCACGGCTCCTATCCCTGAGTCAGAGGCGTCCACTTCTACTACGTACTGGCGATCAGGATCAGGCTGCACCAGAACTGGCGCAGTCGAGAACCGGCGTTTCAACTCCTGGAACGCGGCTTCGCAGCGATCCGACCAGGTGAAGGGGACCTTGGTGGAGGTCAGGGCAGTCAGGGGGCTAACTACCTGACTGTAACCTTTGATGAACCTCCTGTAAAAATTTGCAAAGCCGAGGAACTGCTGTAGTTTCCTGCGGCTTGTTGGTTGGGGCCAATCTCTCACCGCCGCAACCTTAGCCGGATCAGGGGCGACGGAGTTGGAGGAGATGATGAACCCCAGGAAGGACAAAGAAGTGCGGTGGAACTCGCACTTCTCGCCCTTCACAAACAGCCGGTTCTCCAACAACCGCTGTAGGACCTGACGTACATGCTGGACATGGGTCTCAGGGTCCGGGGAAAAGATGAGTATGTCGTCCAGATATACGAAGACGAACCGATGCAGGAAGTCCCGCAAGACGTCGTTTACCAAAGCTTGGAACGTCGCGGGGGCGTTAGTGAGGCCGAACGGCATGACCAGGTACTCGAAGTGACCTAACGGGGTGTTGAATGCCGTCTTCCATTCGTCTCCCTTTCGGATCCGAACCAGGTGGTACGCATTTCTAAGATCCAATTTCGTAAAGATTTGGGCTCCATGCAGGGGCGTGAACACTGAATCCAACAGAGGTAACGGGTATCGGTTGCGAACCGTGATCTTGTTCAGCCCTCTGTAATCAATGCATGGACGGAGACCGCCGTCTTTCTTGCCCACAAAAAAGAAACCAGCACCCATCGGGGAGGTGGAGTTCCGGATCAGCCCGACAGCTAAGGAGTCCCGGATGTAGGTCTCCATTGATTCGCGTTCCGGACGTGAGAGGTTGTACAACCTACTGGACGGGTACTCAACGCCCGGGACTAAATCGATGGCACAATCATACGGTCGGTGCGGAGGAAGAGTGAGCGCCAGATCTTTGCTGAAAACGTCAGCAAGATCATGGTACTCCTCTGGCACCGCCGATAGATTGGGGGGAACTTTGACCTCCTCATTAGCTGTAGTGCCGGGGGGAACCGAGGATCCTAAACACTCCCGGTGGCAGGTTTCGCTCCACTGCGTCACAACCCCGGACGGCCAATCGACCCGGGGATTGTGCTTCACCAGCCATGGAAAACCCAAAATCACTCGGGAGGTAGATGGTGTTACATGGAACACTATCTCCTCCCTGTGATTCCCAGATACAACCAAGGTCACTGGTTGTGTCTGATGTGTGATTAATGGAAGAAGAGTGCCATCTAGTGCTCGCACCTGCAATGGTGCCAGCAGAGCCACCAGAGGGAGCCCTACTTCCTTTGCCCATCTGCTGTCCAGCAGATTCCCTTCTGACCCCGTGTCTATTAGTGCTGGGGCGTGAAGGGTTAACTCCTCACAAAGGATTGTTACTGGGATTCGTGCCGATCTGCGGGGTCTTTCCGCGTGTGTGTTATGGCCCACCCTTAGCACAGATTCTAAGGACGGGCGTTTGTAGTTTGACCGTTCAGGGCAGTCCCTCTGCATGTGCTCACAAGAGCCGCAGACAAAACACTCCCCGCGGGCCAGTCTCCTTTGTCTGTCAGTTAATCTTACTTTGGCCCTGCTCGTGTCCATAGCCTCCTCAGCAGGGGGAGCTGTAGCCCCACGGGGCTCTCTGGCAGTGAAGCGTGGGGACGACGTCGCCTTGTCGGAACCGGAAGGGGGAGGGACGGCTCGTACCCGGTCACGCCCCCCGGCCTGCTCCCGACGATGCTCATTCAAACGGTTGTCTAAGCGTATAACCAAATCGACAAGCCCGTCAAAATCCCGCGGTTTCTCCTTAGCCAGTAGGTGCTCCTTGAGGACCGGTGACAGTCCATTTACGAAGGCGGCGCGGAGCGCAACGTTATTCCAGCCGGACCTCGCTGCCGCGATGCGGAAGTCGACTGCATACTCGGCTGCGCTACGGCGCCCCTGTCTCATCGACAGCAGCACGTTTGAAGCGGTCTCGCCTCTGTTGGGATGATCAAACACTTGTTTGAACTCCCGTACAAACCCAGTATAAGACGTTAGGAGCCGTGAGTTCTGCTCCCAAAGCGCCGTAGCCCATGCGCGTGCCTCTCCTCGAAGCAGATTAATAACATAAGCTACCCGGCTTGCATCTGATGCGTACATGACAGGGCGCTGTGAAAAGACGAGCGAACACTGCATGAGGAAGTCCGCGCACGTCTCGACACAGCCCCCGTACGGTTCCGGAGGGCTTATGTAAGCTTCAGGGGATGGTGGGGGGGTTTGTTGAACGACCAGTGGTACGTCTGATTCAGGCCCAGGACCAGCCAGAGGAGGAGCTGCAGCAGCGCCCTGATCGTGCGCTTCCACCCTGGCGGCGAGAGCCTCCACTCTCCGATTAAGGAGGACATTCTGCTCGGTCACTAAATCCAACCGAGCCGTGAAGGCGGTTAAGATCTGCTGCAGCTCACCCAACACGCCTCCCGCTGACGCCTGCGCTCCTGGCTCTGCCATTGGCCGTTCACGCTCGAGCTGACGCCCCTCGGAATCCATGACGATTGGCCGAGAAATCCTGTTGGGAAGGTGTCGTAGCACGGACCCACAACAGGGGGCGCAAATGAACGGACAATGAGTAAGCCAAAAGGTAACAATTTACTGTTGTGACAATACACAACTAAATACACAGAAATTGCAAAGTCAATTAACACCAGGTGACGTGTGGGCAGGCTCGAAGATAGAAGACCCCGACGAGAGAGAGGCCGCGTCCCACACGGCCTCCACCACCAACGGTCTGAAGAACACCGGAGCCGCCAAGTCCCGAGTCCCCAGGTGACCTCTGTCTTCGGCTGTCGACCCTGGTACTGCTGGCAAAAAGCAGAGACAAGATGAATGAGTGTAAATCCGTACACTCAGTGGTCTACAGTCTGTACACAGTTAGGACGGAGCACCTCCACCTCCAAATCACACACACTCGTGCAGCTCTTGATCTACCACTTATCTGGGATGGGGTGCGAGGTGAAGCCGTCACTCTCACACCAAACGCCAATCCTCCAGACAAGGCAACACTTCAGGAAAACGGCTGCAACAGAAGTTCAGTTGGTTACACAATGTGTCAGTCAGCAGAGAAATTACCTCTCAGTAGTCGATTTCTCGGCGAGGAGGTGGAGTTGCAGTCCGGCTTTTATGATGGTGATGATGATGATGAACGAGTGACAGCTGGTGCAGGGGATGAATGACAGCTGTCACTTCTTCTGGGTCTGGCGCCCTCTCGTGCTTGGAGCCCGCACTCCAAGCAGGGCGCCCTCTGGTGGTAGTGGGCCAGCAGTACCTCCTCTTCAGCGGCCCACATAACAATTTCCTTGTTATTTTTGTTTTCCTGGCCCTCATTGGATTTATGGTCTGACTTCATGATGTTCGTGTTTGGAAAATTGGAAACATCTCTGATGAGATGACACAGTGGATATTAAGTCTTACATTTTCAAGTCTAGATCCAAGACTGATGGATAAATGCAACTTGCCGCTGCTCGTACACAAAGCAGCAAATGAGAGACGCTGTGACAGATTTTACTGTGAACTCCGCATCATGTTAAAACTACCAAAAAAAAAAAAAAAAAAAAATGGAGGGAAACACTGTTCTCCTGCAGGGAGACGATTTGTAGTTCATCAGGAATAAATTCAAGTGGGGCTGGTTTGAGCAGAAAGGACTGAAATGCTGGTATGACTTTTTTTTTTTATTATCATTATTTATACGGAAAAGCTAACACTCCCATTAAGTGTTTGATCTTATTATGTCATGTTTTTGACAGAATTCATTGTCAGTTGATGCTATTCAAGTTATTTGACACAAATCAAAATCCATCTTTGGGATGAATTTGCTTCACATTGTCTCCATGCAAACCGAATATATTTATTTATTAAGTTAGCCTGCTAAATCTGCATTTTATGGATTCTTCTGTTACACGGGTGTGAAATATTCATGTGGAGGAAAATATCATAAACATTTTAACATGCTCTAACAGTCAAATATTGATGTGAAAAACATTTTTGTGTCATTGTGCAAGACGCGTAAATTGTCAGTATACCAGAAATGCTGGCGTCAGCACTGGATGGAAAAATCTGTGTTATTCCATTTCCCATTTATATAAGTCAATAAGAATCAATCCGTCATCACTGAATTAGTAGTGGTGTAAACAGGTCACAGCTTATCCATGACCTATATGACCACCATTGATGTGCGGTGAGGTTGATGGCTGGTGAGGCACATATTTCATCACAGTCAGATTTACAAACATATGAACTCCACAGAGTATCTTATTCGCCATTTGATTGGCAGCAGTTAACAGGTTATGTTTAAAGTCTCATATCAGCATTATACATACAAAGTGTATCACACAAAAAAACACATTTATTAAAAAAAAAAAAACAAAACATAATAATGGACTTACCTTTACTTATAAATGAAGTCCATGTGCTGCTCCTTCTGAATAAAAGCATCAGTGACTTGTTTGTAGAAATTTTCCTTATCTTCATTCAGCTTTAAAAGTCTCTCTGTGTCAGTAGAGATCACTGCCAGGGAAGAAAGTTGTCCTGTTCCAACTGTATGACTGGAGCCTTTTCTGGCTTTGAATGCGAGTGGTTGACCGCTTGTGTTTGTCATTGTAAATTCCTTAGGCCACAGTATCCCATCTGAGTCCAGACATTGTTACAAGTGGAGAAAAGGAGGCAGAAAAATGGAGGCAGACAGAGTCTCACTGCACAGCATGCCAACAGTTAGCCCAGTGATTGCACAACCCATAGTGAGGCACGGCTGACTGCTGTCTCACCGCATGTCTCTTCTCAGTATTTGAATGGCAAATGTGAAAATTCAGCGATTTTGAAGAAAAAAAATAATCAAAGTGGTGAAGTTAAAAGGAAAATAACTTTATAGTACAAATCACTGGATAAATATAACCATTTAATTTATTTTTACCTTTTAGATTTTTTTCTTTCCATGATGACAGGTAAGGCTGTGCCTCCCCTGACTGCACGTCACTGACGACCGCCTCCTACAGTTTGGCATGCTTGTGGGCTGCAGCTTAATTGCAGAGTTTACACAAGTGTGATTTTGCCTCATGGTGCGTCGTTTATACAGTGATAATTTATTTGGATGCATTCACATTAAAATCACCCTGGGAGTCAAGGTTAAAGCAGCTGTGTGTGCACATTGTTCAGTTGTGCACGCCTCTTGCTCAACTTAAATGATGTGGGGCTGTGGAGTGCAGCTTTCCCAGATTGATTTCCTCTATGCTTTGTTGACAGATTAAAATCTGATTGAATACGTTTCGAATCAGCCTGGTAAAGGTATTTATTGACTAGTCAGTTAAATTTGATTCACAATAAAAAATATTTTCAAAAATATCTGAACACACTGCTTCACTTTAAATGCGCAGTAAGTCTCATTTAGATCAACAGTGTGTGCCTGTCTCACTGTTTGATAGTGTGAACTCACAGAGCCGATAACAGTGATTTAAAACCGCTTTCTATTCTTGGCTATTCTGTAGCTCACACACGTACTGTGCAGGCCTCGGGTGCAGAGGTGGGAAAGGCCCCCTGAAACCTTTTAAAGTACCACTTTTGAAGACATTTTAAAGACATTTTTGCACATAACCAAATTCAGATTCTACTATTTTTAAATAATGCTATTAGTAATAATAATAATTTTTATTGTTGTTATATTATACTTATAACAATAAGAATTATACTACCACTACTAGCTATTATTATTGTTGTTATTTATTGAATTACTATTTGTAATATTTAAGAATAAAGTATGCATTTTGAACCATGTTGAGTTTGAAACCAAGATTGGATTGGCCGAGCCAAGTGAATCGAGCGGGCACAGCAGAGCTGTCTGAAATTCCACAGGTATGGCCAGGAGTACAGTCACATGTTCTCATGGTAATAAATAACCATTGAAAATTTGTATCAGCATGTTCAGATGTTTCCATGAATGTAAAAAGTTGTTTCTTGTTTTTGTTTGTTTTATTACAATATATTTATTAAGACCACAACATGCCAAAATAAGGCTTAAAATGAGTCTAATATTGCTTAAAACCCAGAGCCTCCTGGCTCCACCCTGGGCATTACACTTTTAGGATTTTTCGGGACTTCTCATTCTCATGTATAGAAATGGAAAGATGGAAAGCAGCATTTGTCTTTTTAATGCCATTCATAATTTGCTTGGCTCATTTTCTTTTAGTTTTTTTCCCCATATGGATGAACAGAGCAACGTATTAATCTTCTAAAATGAAAATGGAGAGTGACTCAAACAACGACAGGTGTGAGCTTTTTTATCTAGTTTATCAAACTTGTTTTAATCCATGAAGTATTGTTTTAATAAAGATTTTGATAATGTTAAACCCTTAGGTTTTGTGTCATTTCACATACAGTGTTCCTTTGCACAGTTGGTATGGCACAGCTCAGGCTGTGTGTATGTTCGAGCTGCAGCTGTTAAACACTGGTGACAATAAAGCATTGTACCTCACTCCGATTGTGCCATATGTCTGGTTTTGTTTGATACTGAGTAATAGACTGTGAATTGAGAGCAGATGCTTTTCTGCATGGGATTTTAAATGATTTTGGACGCAGTGGATAAATACTCAAATGTGCATTATTTTAACCTGAGGGACCATTTTGAGGAATCTCAAAATGGTCCCTCGACTGATTCATGCACATTCTGTTTGCATCAGCTTTTGAATGCAGTCCAAATGTAGTTCGAACACAGTATGAATACCTACAATGCTGTTAGATTGCAGTAAGAATATTCTGACCTCGAATGCTGTACAACTGTGGTTCGAACGCCACCTGAAGTCTGGATAGAAGGCATTTAAGGGGAGGGACATGGCTGCGGTTCGCTGTCTTTTGGAAACCTGCTGTGTATCTCTGCTGGATGTCGAATGACATCCAACCTATGAACTGATGACATGTAAACCAGGGTCCACTGACTATCACATCACTGTAGTGCATGTACACCTGTGTGATCAGACTACTACGGTCATCAGATCACTGACAGGTACACGCGATATTACCGGTGTGGCAGTGATAGCCCCCAGCCTGAGATGCATCACAGTACACCCATAATCTGGAGAACCTGGCCTACACGTGTCAGGCCATATGTTGGACATCATATTGGACATTTTGCAGCATGGTGGATTAATGGTTAGCACTGTTGCCTCACAGCAAGAAGGTCATGGATTCGATTCCCACCTGCCTGCCAACATGCAGTCACCACCAGTGGTGGGCGCATGTATGAATTCCAGCTTCATCTGATCTTGCAGTAAGGATCTAAAGAGTCATATCCAAAAACATCAATTTGTCAGGGATCTTCCACACAAGACCGTCCGCCCTCTTCTCTGCTTGCAGCAGCCGGACAGTGGGAAGCTCTGCTGCGCATGAGGGCTTTACCAAAAACTAGGGCTGATTTCCTGGAAAGAGTAAGAGAGAGAGAGAGAGGGGGGGGGGGGGGGGGGCAGGTGTCCCGCTGTCCGGCTGCGGGGTTCCCCAGGGCTCAGTCCTTGGCCCTTTGCTGTTTCTTTTTTTTATCAATGACATATGCTTAGTTTCCAAGTTTGTGTGTTGTATTTTATTTGCTGATGACACGACTGTGTGTGGGGATCATCTGGGACAGGTCCTGGACACGATGGAGAAGGAACCACAGAAGTTCAAGGAATGGTTTGATTCCAACAAATTGTCTCTTCAATTTGGTAAACCAAAGTGTATTGTATTTGGTAAAAATGCCCAGGACCTTATGCAGAAGTTTAAGAGTACACAATGTTGAAATTGAACTCATGAATGAAACTAAATTTCTAGGGGTCTTTATTGATGATATTCTAAGTTGGAAAACACATAAATTATATTAAATCTAAAATGTCAAAGATCATTGCCATCTTGTATAAAGTACAAGACTTCCTTTCCCAACTCATATCATTCATTACTTGTTCCATATATGACCTACTGTATTAAAGTTTGGGGAATCACCTACAAAACAAACACAAAGCCTATATTTATATGTTAGTTTAAATGAGTCAACACCCCCAAGTCACACTAACTGCCAGAACGCTCGTAGCACGGGCCGAGGCGGAGGATTAGCAGCAATCTTCCATTCCAGCTTATTAATTAATCCAAAACCCAGACAGAGCTTCAATTCATTTGAAAGCTTGACTCTTAGTCTTGTCCATCCAAATTGGAAGTCCCAAAAACCAGTTTTATTTGTTATTATCTATCGTCCACCTGGTCGTTACTGTGAGTTTCTCTGTGAATTTTCAGACCTTTTGTCTGACTTAGTGCTTAGCTCAGATAAGATAATTATAGTGGGCGATTTTAACATCCACACAGATGCTGAGAATGACAGCCTCAACACTGCATTTAATCTATTATTAGACTCAATTGGCTTTGCTCAAAATGTAAATGAGTCCACCCACCACTTTAATCATATCTTAGATCTTGTTCTGACTTATGGTATGGAAATTGAAGACTTAACAGTATTCCCTGAAAACTCCCTTCTGTCTGATCATTTCTTATTTTTTTTCTATTTTCTCATTACAGTAGAAGTCTTTCAGAAAGCGCTATAACTAGGTTTAAGGATATGATTCCTTCTTTATGTTCTCTAATGCCATATACCAACATAGTGCAGAGTAGCTACCTAAACTCTGTAAGGGAGATAGAGTATCTCGTCAATAGTTTTACATCCTCATTGAAGACAACTTTGGATGCTGTAGCTCCTCTGAAAAAGAGAGCCTTAAATCAGAAGTGCCTGACTCCGTGGTATAACTCTCAAACTCGCAGCTTAAAGCAGATAACCCGTAAGTTGGAGAGGAAATGGTGTCTCACTAATTTAGAAGATCTTCACTTAGCCTGGAAAAAGAGTCTGTTGCTCTATAAAAAAGCCCTCCGTAAAGCTAGGACATCTTACTACTCATCACTAATTGAAGAAAATAAGAACAACCCCAGGTTTCTTTTCAGCACTGTAGCCAGGCTGACAAAGAGTCAGAGCTCTATTGAGCCGAGTATTCCTTTAACTTTAACTAGTAATGACTTCATGACTTTCTTTGCTAATAAAATTTTAACTATTAGAGAAAAAATTACTCATAACCATCCCAAAGACATATCGTTATCTTTGGCTTCTTTCAGTGATGCCGGTATTTGGTTAGACTCTTTCTCTCCGATTGGTCTGTCTGAGTTATTTTCATTAGTTACTTCCTCCAAACCATCAACATGTCTATTAGACCCCATTCCTACCAGGCTGCTCAAGGAAGCCCTACCATTAATTAATGCTTCGATCTTAAATATGATCAATCTATCTTTATTAGTTGGCTATGTACCACAGGCTTTTAAGGTGGCAGTAATTAAACCATTACTTAAAAAGGCATCACTTGACCCAGCTATCTTAGCTAATTATAGACCAATCTCCAACCTTCCTTTTCTATCAAAAATTCTTGAAAGGGTAGTTGTAAAACAGCTAACTGATCATCTGCAGAGGAATGGTCTATTTGAAGAGTTTCAGTCAGGTTTTAGAATTCATCATAGTACAGAAACAGCATTAGTGAAGGTTACAAATGATCTTCTTATGGCCTCAGACAGTGGACTCATCTCTGTGCTTGTTCTGTTATACCTCAGTGCTGCTTTTGATACTGTTGACCATAAAATTTTATTACAGAGATTAGAGCATGCCATAGGTATTAAAGGCACTGCGCTGCAGTGGTTTGAATCATATTTATCTAATAGATTACAATTTGTTCATGTAAATAGGGACTCTTCTTCACAGACTAAGGTTAATTATGGAGTTCCACAAGGTTCTGTGCTAGGACCAATTTTATTCACTTTATACGTGTTTCCCTTAGGCAGTATTATTAGACAGCATTGCTTAAATTTTCATTGTTACGCAGATGATACCCAGCTTTATCTATCCATGAAGCCAGAGGACACACACCAATTAGCTAAACTGCAGGATTGTCTTACAGACATAAAGACATGGATGACCTCTAATTTCCTGCTTTTAAACTCAGATAAAACTGAAGTTATTGTACTTGGCCCCACAAATCTTAGAAACATGGTGTCTAACCAGATCCTTACTCTGGATGGCATTACCCTGACCTCTAGTAATACTGTGAGAAATCTTGGAGTCATTTTTGATCAGGATATGTCATTCAATGCGCATATTAAACAAATATGTAGGACTGCTTTTTTGCATTTGCGCAATATCTCTAAAATTAGAAAGGCCTTGTCTCAGAGTGATGCTGAAAAACTAATTCATGTATTTATTTCCTCTAGGCTGGACTATTGTAATTCATTATTATCAGGTTGTCCTAAAAGTTCCCTGAAAAGCCTTCAGTTAATTCAAAATGCTGCAGCTAGAGTACTGACAGGGACTAGAAGGAGAGAGCATATCTCACCCATATTGGTCTCTCTTTATTGGCTTCCTGTTAATTCTAGAATAGAATTTCAAGTTCTTCTTCTTACTTATAAGGTTTTGAATAATCAGGTCCCATCTTATCTTAGGGACCTCATAGTACCATATCACCCCAACAGAGCGCTTCGCTCTCAGACTGCAGGCTTACTTGTAGTTCCTAGGGTTTGTAAGTGTAGAATGGGAGGCAGAGCCTTCAGCTTTCAGGCTCCTCTCCTGTGGAACCAGCTCCCAATTCAGATCAGGGAGACAGACACCCTCTCCACTTTAATATTAGACTTAAAACTTTCCTTTTGCTAAAGCTTATAGTTAGGGCTGGATCAGGTGAGCCTGAACCATCCCTTAGTTATGCTGCTATAGACTTAGACTGCTGGGGGGTTCCCATGATGCACTGAGTGTTTCTTTCTCTTTTTGCTCTGTATGCACCACTCTGCATTTAATCATTAGTGATTGATCTCTGCTCCCCTCCACAGCATGTCTTTTTCCTGGTTCTCTCCCTCAGCCCCAACCAGTCCCAGCAGAAGACTGCCCCTCCCTGAGCCTGGTTTTGCTGGAGGTTTCTTCCTGTTAAAAGGGAGTTTTTCTTTCCCACTGTTGCCAAGTGCTTGCTCACAGGGGGGTCGTTTTGACCGTTGGGGTTTTTCCGTAATTATTGTATGGCCTTGCCTTACAATATAAAGCGCCTTGGGGCAACTGTTTGTTGTGATTTGGCGCTATATAAATAAAATTGATTTGATTTGATATTTTTACTTCCAAAGAAAGCTATAAGAATTACTTGTAAGAAACCATTTAGTGAGCCAACAAATCCTTTGTTTGTCCGTTTGCATATTTTGAAATTTGATCGATTATATTATAATACAAATTATGTTCAAAGCACAAAATAAACTTCTGCCACTACATGTCCAGGACCTGGCTAAAATGAGAAATTCCAGTTATAATTTATGAGGCACATTGTTATTTCAGAGATACGAACTACCGTAAAAAGTCAGTGTTTATGTAAAAGGTTTTAGCATTTGGAAAAATTGCCTGGATAGCATACAACCAACTGGCACTTTGGTAGGCTTTAAAAGACTACAGAAACTATTTGATTGCTTGTTATAGTATGTTAAAATAGATTTATTGCTTTTGGCTTGTTTTGTTGTACTGCTGCTTTATCAGGGTGTGGCACAAATGCAAACTCTCACAGCGAATGCAGTTAGAATTAGGTTTAATTGTAAAAACAGGCAGGGATTCGGTACACAGGTGATCCAGCAGAGAAGGCAAAGGTACAGACAGACGTGAGGCTGAGGCTTGGTCCAAAAAACAGGCCGAGGTCAAAAAACGGCATGGTGGTATTCAGAGGCAAAGACAAGTATGGGAAAAACAAGGTCAAACACTGGCGGGCTAATACAAAGGCTAAACAAGACGAGGCACATCTGGAAAGTGAAATATATTCAGCAGTCTGGCTGTGAGAGCTTAAATAACTGGTGGTGTAACTAGTGAAACAAGACACAGGTGTCAGTGAAAGTTGTGGAAGGGGGCGTGACTAGTGAACAAAGATTATGCATGGTGCAAGATAGTGAAGGCAGGAAACAGAGTGGAGTAATGAAAGAGACAAAGACGTGAGCAGGTGCAAGAGCGGAAGTGGATGAAAACACAGAGCAGAAAGAGTCATAGTGAGAGATAAAGACACAAGTGCTGGTGCAGGGCCAATCAAAGAAGATGAGGTAATGACAGAAACCATGGACAGAATACAATACAACTATAACCAGGACATAGCATGAACATGAGAACTGAAAACAAAACCCGACATTATAGCATAAGTGAAATCACAAATGAGATGAGCAAAACAAACAAGTGAAAAACTAATATTCAAAAACACAAACTGGCTGAACAAAACTAGAACAGAACAATGGCAAAAGTATGGAAAGTAACAAAGAAACAGTGGCAAAGCAAAATCAAACAGAATAAATGCAACCGGTGACTATAGAATAGTGCAGTAAAGAAAACAAGATAACTGATAGCCAGAAAACGCAATAAGATAAATAACAAAACCTGTGACTAAAGCCTAATACAATAAATGTGATAAACAGAACTAAACGAAGACTAAAGTAAATTAAGGGTTCTGTTTCAAGGGTTCTGTTTCAAAACAAAAATGTAAACAGTGCATGGTCCACAAACATAAAGGTACACAGAAAAACATAATGAAAGAATACATTGACAGATACCAAGAGAAAAAGTCCAGAGCCAACCCAGAAAGGTACTGACTAGAGAGAAAATGGCGTCTTTCTGGCAGACACAACAGGTGGATGATTACTTCAAAAACGATCATTAAGCAAAAAGGAAAACAATCAGTACTACCAGTAGAGTAGTCTTTGTTCTCTTTCTGGAGCGGAACTGTCACCGTGGTGGAAGGTGGAAGTGCTGGTGATGCAGATTTGATGAGATCTCCTGGAGATGGGTGTGGCGCAGATTCTCCCAAAGAAGCAGATGACACTGAAGGAGAGCGCAATGAGAGAGATTCCTCACATGGAGCCGTGACCTCTTCCAGAAGTCCTGCGGCTCTGGAGGTGAGTGAGTGCTGTAGGTTCCCGGCGGCATGTGTGCCATCGAGCACTTTTGAAGGTGGTGAGTATCTCACTGAATCTATCACAGTGGACGAGATGAGGGCTCCACTTCTGAAGGCTGAGGAGGCCTGATGTTCTCAGCACACGCTTCAGAATGAGTCGACGGCTCAGCTCGGAAAGGAGGCAGGGACCGTGGGGAAGCCCTGGCAAGTGCCGACGTGTGAGATGGTGACGTAGGTCTTCCAGATGGATCTGGGGATGAATCCACTGACGTCATCCCTCCAGAGGGGTCGGGCAAAAATTTTGCTTCGACGTAAATACACGTTGTGGAGTTGATGTTGGCAGTGGGCTGGGCGTGGTTGGTGATGCAGCAGGTGGCAGCTAGCGATCTGATCGGATTGAACTGCGGAAGTGTGACAGCAGTGTCTGAGAGCGTGATGGAAGGATAAGGACTTATACCCGATTCATAAAGTTCCGACTCAAACAAAAAATACATGGATCTTCTATATATAGTGGGATTTGCCCATATTTAAACAGAGCCTTGATGTTATTTAAGTCTGGGTATGCAGACACAATGTCAGGCGCCTGCAGTATTATTTGATCTAAGGCTGAAGAAATATGTTGTCTGTGCCAACGAGCTGAACTGCCCAAAAACTCAAAAAATAGGTCCTGTATTTTAAAAAATACCATGGCGATATCTTGGAGCATCTGACCTTCAGCCTCAGATGACGTCTCATCCTCGATGTCCTCCCACTCGGAGTCGCTGTCTGTGAGTGAGAGGCTGAATGACAGGTGGTGTTCGGGCTGGGCAATCCAGGGTGGGTAGTCTCCCCGCGCAAAAAAAACATATCCAGACCTTCTAGGTCTGGGAAAAAGTAATACAACCAAGTATTAGCCTCAACAAGGTACAAAGCTTGGCCAAGATAAAGTTCTTCTTAGGTGTAAAGCAGAAGCGAAAACAATAAAAAAGAAGTCTCTGATGGTGGCAAGGTCTTCAACTGTGACAGCAGGTGAGCAGTTCGCTGCATCCATGTTTGGAGACAAATGCAAACTCTCACAGCGAATGCAGTTAGAATTAGGTTTAATCGTAAAAACAGGCAGGGATTCAGTACACAGATAGTCCAGCAGAGAAGGTAAGGTACAGATAGATGTGAGGCTGAGGCCTTGGTCCAAAAAAACAGGCTGAGGTCAAAAAAACACGGCGTGGTGGTATTCGGAGACAAAGACAAGTACGAGGTCAAGGGCGAAACAAGGTCAAACACTGGCAGGCTGATACAAAGGCTAAACAAGATGAGGAACGGCTGGAAAGTGAAATACATTCAACAATCTGGCAGTAAGCTGTGAGACTGTGAGGGCTTAAATAACTGATGGTGTAATAGTAAAACAAGACACAGGTGTCAGTGAAAGTTGTGGTAGGGGCCGTGACTAGTGAACAAAGATTATGCATGTGCCAGATAGTGAAGGCAGGAAAACAGTGGAGTGGATGGAAAGAGACAGACTCGTGAGCAGGGTGCAGGAGCCGAAGTGGATGAAAACACAGAGCAGAAAGAGTCAGTGAGAGACAAAGACACAAGTGCTGGTGCAGAAGCAATCAAAGAAGATGAGGCAATAACAGAAACCATGGAGCAGAATACAATTCAACTATAACCAGGGCAGGACAGAGCAGTGGACATGAGAACTGAAAACAAAACCCGACATAGCATAACTGAAATCACAAATGAGATGAGCAAAATAAACAAATGAAATGATCAAAAACACAAACTGGCTGAACAAAACTAGAACGGAACTGAACAATGGCAATAGTATAGAAAGTAACGAAACAAAGTGGCAAAGCAAAATCAAACGGAGAATAAACGCAACCGGTGACTATAGAATAGTGTAGTAAAGAAAACAAGATAACTGATAACCAGAAAATGCAGTAAGATAAATAACAAAAACCTGTGACTAAACCCTAATACAATACATGTGATAAACAGAACTAAACTAAGACTAAAGTAACTTAAGGGATCAAGAGTGAAAGCAAACATTAAAGCAAAACTAAATACATGGCAAAGAAAAGATACACAGAGAATAAATGAAACAAAACCAATCATAACATGAACATGACAGTGATAACAAGACATGACACATACTGTAGGCTCAGAGCACAGAAATGGATACAGATCTAATGACAGATGGCCCTAAAGGGTTGGATCATGACATGCTTGTACGTTTGTGTTTTTGAAATTGTAGTTCAGAGATCAATTTATATTGTATTAGGTATATGTATAATTTTTATATACGTTGTACAATTTTTTTTTTTAATTCTTTGGTTGAAGGGGTAGGCGTCTACAAGCTTTGCTTCTGCCTGCACCCTTTCGGCCACATGGCTGTACATTTGGATGATTTTCTCTTTTTCTTTGTATGTTTTGTTGATTTGCTTTGGATCCATGTGTGCTGAATAAATTCATTCATTCATTCAAAACTTGTGCCAAGTCAAGATGCAGATCCACTGCTGGTCTGCTGTGGCAACCCCAAGTAAAACAAGGGAGAAGAAGCTGAAGCGACTTATTTTGTTGTGCTAGTTTCAAGCAGATATTGTTGGAAGTGGCTATTTGTATGTTGAGGGTTATTGTTAGGGTTAGGATTAGTGGTTGAGGTTAACGTAGTTTACAAATTTATGTATCAAAAGCAAATACACGTTCAAGTATGTAGCCTCATGATCACGTGACCAGTATTGACCAATGAGAGATGCTACGTACTAATAGAAGTTCACTATATGACTACTACTATGTACGAATAACCACTGCCAGTATTATCAGCATCCTACAAATGTAGCACCATGTTCAAACTCCTGAACCTATTATGCTGTCAGCCAGTGATGATCATCAGTAATCTGCCCCCTGGTGGTCCCTTTTCATGTTGATGGTAGATAAAGAGACAAGTTTGTGATCAGTAACTTTAATGCTCAAAATACAGCATATTTAGATCCTGTGAAGGTCAAACCTTACCTCAGTTTGGCACAAACAGATTCTTCTGTAGCATGCTGACTATGTGTGCCTACTGAGCCATTTTATAATGATGACTGCATAGTTACTATGTGTGTGAATACTTGAATATCACTGCAGTACAATGAAACATCAGTGAATGTAGCGTCACACACATGCAGTTATGGTGAGGTCATCAGAACACACACATGCTGTCACCACTGATGATCTTTACGTGTTTTTGAGTGCCGCTGACTTCAGCAGATATGTTCAACTGAATACAATGTCAAGGAAGCTTTTACAGCACTTCTAAACTCCAACACAGACTGAATGACTAATAGAGAGACACACACACCAACAAAATGACAGCTAAGCACATCTGACATGAAACACACACATGCACAGTATTGAAGCCGTGACAATTTTTTCAGATTAATTCCTCATACTTCATATGTGGTTGTTTGTTTAGCCTGCCACGTAATTCCAGCTTTATCTTGATGTGAAACCTACTCCATCTTCCAACACAATAAACTGGCTGTAGAAGTGATTATTTAGTCCTTACATTTAGAATTATATTAGTTTTCCCCAATCTAGTGGGGCAAACTAATGGCTGTAATTCCTACAGGGCTAATGCAGTATTAAATTTTTTGTAATTAAAGCGGGAAACTATACGCTACAAGCACATCAAAAGCCTTTTTTCCTTCCAATGACCAAAATGTTATTGTCCAAACCTTTATGGACTTGACTGTAGAAGTATGGGGGTAAGGACGCTGCGAGGACAGAAGCGTGCATAAAAGTAAATATCTTGGCATGTTAGTCGAAATTTGTAAACTACTGTATATGTCAAATCATACAAAAATTATGGTAGTGTGTATTCTGTCTGGGTGAGAATACATTAAAAAAGGACAACTTTTAAAAAGTGCAAATTGTAGTGCACTTTATGGTTGTGGTTTCTTCATTATGAATTGAATCCTGCAGTATTAAACACAGAAAGCTTCAAAGTGAATAAATCATATAATATGAGGCTTGAAGATAATAACACACTCAGTACACCTCAAACAAATGACTCATTGGATGAACTCAATTGAATTATGGGCAGGATTTCCATCTAATAAATATACGAGGTCTGTGAGAAAAAGTATCCGACCTTATTATTTTTTTCAAAAACCATATGGATTTGAATCACGTGTGATTGCATCAGCCAGCTTGAACCTTTTTTCCTCCACGCCTGTCGGTTGCGTCATTCGCCTGTGAGCAGGCTTTGTGTGAGCAGTGGGTCCACCCCTCTCGTCGTTTTTTTATTGCGAATAAATGTCTAACGATTTGGAGCTTTGCTGCATCAATTTTTTTCCAGAAACTGGTGAGAGACCTCCAGGTGGACACCGTTCGATAAAATTAATATGACTTTCAGTGAAGATTTTATGGGGATTAAACAGATTACGGAGTGTTACTGCCGCTTTAAGGACGGCCCACAACTGCTGAGAGCGCGGCGCGTCTCCCAGCGCTGATCGAAATGCTCAGACCCCGCTGAAACAACAGATCATTTCCAACGTGAAGGCTTTGTTGATCCGGGAGGTCGTCTGACTTTCACAAAAGGCAGGAGACGTGAACATCAGCACTTTTTTCCGGCACATTCCACTGTTACAGGAGTTTTTTTAATGGAAAAAGAAGCAGATGAATGGGCCACCATGCCGCTCATGGCGCGGGACAAAACCACCTCAGTGTTGGTCTCACAGGACGGCTTTGAGATGGCTTTCAGAGTGGATTCCGGTTGCTTTCCAGGTCGTGTGATTATCCGATTGTGATTGTGCATGAGCTGGACATGCCCAACATGTCCTGTGAGGCTTCATCACGGCGTTGCTTTGCGCCATGCGCTCCTCTTTCCATGACAAAAACTCCTGTAACAGTGGAATGTGCTGTTCATTTCTAAACTGGACGCTGTCTTGATGCGGTATGTCATCTGACTAGCACAGGAACTGTGAAAAGATGTGGACATCAGCACTTTTTCGGCACATTGAGACAGACGTGCAGAGGAATTGCACAATCACAGTCGGATAATCACACGACTGGAAAGCAACCAGAATCCGTCTGAAAGCTATCTCAAAAGCCGTCCTGTGAGACCAACACCGAGGTGGTTTTGTCCCGCGCCATGAGTGGCATGGTGGCGCATTCATCCGCTTCTTTTTCATGAAAAAAAACTCCTGTAACAGTGGAATAAGCCAAAAAGTGCTAATGTCCACGTCTCCTGCCTTTTTGTGAAAGTCAGACGACCTCCCGGATCAACAAAGCCTTCACGTTGGAAATGATCTGGTTGTTTCAGCGGGGTCTGAGCATGTCGATCGGCGCTGGGAGCGTGCCGCGCTCTCAGCAGTTGTGGGCCGTCCTTAAAGCGGCAGTAACACTCCGTAATCTGTTTAATCCCCATAAAATCGTCCGTGAAAGCCATATTAATTTTTCGAATGGTGTCCCCCTGGGGGTCTCTCACAGTTCCTGGAAAAAAATTGATGCAGCAAAGCTCCAAATCGTTCAGACATTTATTTGCAATAAAAAAACGACGAGAAGGGTGGACCACTGCTCACACAAAGCCTGCTCACAGGCGAATGACACAACCGACAGGTGTGAAAAAAAACTGACCGCATGTGCACGAAGGTTCAAGCTTGTCTGATGCAATCACACGTGATTCAAATCCATATGGTTTTGAAAAAAATATAAGGTCGGATACTTTTCTCACAGACCTCGTATGTAGTCCCAACTAAATTAAATTAAATTATCTTGCATGGATCAATACATATATTTTTTGGATGGAAATCCTGCTCATAATTGAATTGAGGTCCATCCAATGCATTGGTTATTTTGAGTGTAAGTACTTTTACTACTTGCCTTTCAACAAAACAACCAGAAATGAGTGCTGTTGCTTTCATTTATGATTGAGCGAGACTCTTGACCCTGCTAAGCTAAAACTAGCATACTAATACTACCCTAAGCCCCTTTCACACAGGGCCCTGCGTCATGAAAAAAAAATGTTGCGTGCAGAGGGAAGCTTGTCCTGCCTCTTCTTCTTCTTTGTTTTTGAAGCTTCACTGCCATCAGAGTTCAGCAGGATGAATAAAATCTAGCACTACGGGTGTGTACTGATAAAAAAACGTAAAATGATTTTTCCTCTGGAGTGGCGTAGGGTAGAGTAACAATTGCGTGGGCATGGTAGTGTTGCGTCATCAGCCATCCTGCAGCTACGAAGTTGAATGATTGCGCCTAAGATAAGCACATGCGCAGTACATGGAATTCACCGTATCTTAAACTCCATACATAATTCCTGTCCTCACTGTGACAGTAGTGTCACGACTGATTCATTTTCCAAATGAAGGATCTGCATTCATAGTCAAGAAACCACAACCATAAAAGTGCACTTCATATTTTAAAGGTTTTTATATTTTATATTTTGTATGATTTGACATACAATAGTTTACACATTTTTTTATTTATGCACTACTATAGACTAACATGGACCCTTATTTACCACATGTTCTCTTTAATACGCACGTCTTTCTGTCAGTATACTTAGCCCATATAGAAGCACCAGCAGTTCATGTCGTTCATGTCTTTCGCAAACTAAGTGGAGTGTTAAAAATTGTAAGAACAATAGTAGCAAAACTTTATACCTGGAGGCAGAGTAATTCAGTCTTTTTTCCTTCTGCTTCCCTCTTTGTTCTTTATGTATTTTTTAAAACCTTATTTAGTCATGTGTTTTCCATCCATGTCTCTTGCTCTATTAAATCCTAACTATCGTGTTATGCATCATTCATTGCTTTTCTAGCACAGCAGGCTCACTCATCAAATCATCTATATTCAGCTCCACTTTCATCCTTTCCTTCCATCTAATTTGGGATGTCCTTGTCTGCAGGGTACAAGTGGAGAAAGGAAAAAGGCAATAGGACATATTTTTGAAACCAAAACCCAGAGAGGGTTTTGATTGCTGCCCTCTGTACATAACTACATAAAAACAATCCTTCAATTATCAAAGCAGTCTAATCAACAAATGCTTTGTGAGGCTCCCCATAGGCTGCAAATAAGCCCTGGTGATGGCCACATTAGAACATTAAGAGTACCCACACAGCTAGGATGTGGTCCACTGTATGGCTTTTTGGGCATGAATCCAGATCACTGTGGTCACTGAGCAGGGAGTAACTAGCACTGAATAATTTTTTTGAATTGTCTTTGAAACAACCTTGTTTGACACAGACAGCAAGTAATACCTCTGTAATTGTTGCAATATACAAGGTCTATTAGAAAAATATCCGACCTTATTATTTTTTTCAAAAACCATATGGATTTGAATCACGTGTGATTACATCAGACATGCTTGAACCCTCGTGGGCATGCAAGAGTTTTTTCACGCCTGTCGGCTACGTCATTCGCCTGTGGGCAGTCTTTGAGTGAGGAGTGGCCCACCCTCTCGTCGATTTTTTTCATTGTTTAGGAATGGCTCAGAGACTGCTGCTTTGTTTGATCAAAATTTTTTCAAAACTGTAAGGCACAACTGAGTGGACACCATTCAATAAATTCAGCTGGTTTTCGGTAAAAATTTTAACGGCTGATGAGAGATTTTGGTCTGGTAATGTCGCCATAAGGACGGCCCACGGTGCCTGACGGCGATCTGCGCTTCGAGGCGGCAGCGTCTCGCTGTTTCAAGTTGAAAACTTCCACATTTCAGGCTCTGTTGACCCAGTAAGTCGTCAGAGAACAGAGAACTTTCAGAAGAAGTCGGCATGAGGAGTTTATTCGGACATTCCATTGTTAACGGACATTTTGTAATGAAAGAACGTGCGGGCAGAGTCGCATGTCGGGCCGGACCTGACCGCGGGGGGTCGCAACACGAAAAACACCTCCGTTGGAAACCTTAACAGGCAAGTTGGAACATGCCCAAGCTGTTAAACAATTTCTCAGTTACTCACTTGTTGAAAGCCATCAAAAGCCGCCTGAATTTTACAAATGGTTTTCAACACGGAGGTGTTTTTCCTGTCGCGGCGCAGACGGATTCGCCGAGTCGTTTCCGTGACGCGTCTTTCATTAAAAAATGTCCTTAAACAGTGGAATGTCCGCATAAAGTCCTCATGCCGGCCTCTTCTGAATCTTCTCTGTTCTCTCACGACGTCCTGCGTGAATTAAGCCTTAAATTAGGATGTGTTCAGGTCGAAACAGGCCGACGACGGCGCCTGGAAGCGCTGCGTGACGTCCCGCTCCGTGGGAAGTCCTTACACCGACAGAAACACCCCATACTCTCATCAGCCGTTAAACTTTTCACCGAAAACGAGCTTAATTTCTCGAATAGTGTCCACTCGGATATTCCTCACAGGTCCAGAAAAAATTTTGATAAAGCAACGCGCGCCGTCTCGAGCAGCATGTGAAACAAAGGAATTCAGCCGAGAGGGCTGGACCACATCTCACTCAAGGCCTGCCCACAGGGAAATGACGTCACTGACATGCGTGAAAAAACTCACGCATGCGCACGAGGGTTCAAGCATGATTGGTGTAATCGCACGTCATTCAAATCCATATAGTTAAAAAAAAAAATAAAAGTGTCGGTTTCTTATCTAATAGACCTCGTATGACACCTCCCTTTCCTTTCCAGAGAGGGGCAACAGGTTCTTTCTTCCAGTCTACTGGGATTATACCTGTCTCCTAAATGTATTTGTTGCCTGCAAAAGAAGGAGAACAGTATCTGCACCTGCCCAAAAGGTTCAGCATGGATACCAGAGATTCTCACATTCAGCTGTTTCAACAACTTCACAGTTTCACTGAGATTCAGTGTTACAAGATCAGACATGTCCAGTATCCTGGCTGGGAGATAATCCTTCTACTGCTACTCAAACTGAAAGATCTGATTTTTATATTAGTGATGGAGAGACATTCACATGATACAGATACAGATACTTTATTGTCATTGTAACCAGTACAATGAAAGGTAAGATGCAAGCCTTTAAGTGCAAATATAAACCTGAATAAACCACACGCAGGCTTAAAAGGTCTGGGGAAGAAAGAAAATAAACATAAAATTTAACAGAATGGAAAAGGTGTGCTCAGAGTGCAAATTAAAAAAAGAAAAAATATATAAATACGTAATAGCAAAAAAGAGATTTTATATATATATAAAAAAGTGAAAAGTATGTACAAAACTGTGGATACTTCAGTGGCACATTAACAAATATTGCACTCATTTCAAGTGTGGCATGTGACATGACTATTTGGTACCAGTGGCATTCAATGCTCTAACAGCAGTTGGGTAGAAACTGTTTTTCAGTCTATTTGTACTCGCTTTAATGGTACTATACCATCTGCCTGATGGCAGTAGCTCAGAGAGTGGCCAGGTGGGATGAGTCCTTTAGGTTGGTGCTGGTTCTCCTGAGACAGTCAGAGCTGTAAAGGTTCTCCAGTGTGGGTCGAGGGCACCCAGTGATCTTCTCTGCCATTTTGGTAACCCTCTAGATAGGGGCATGCTGGGAACATTTTTCAGCCCGGGAGTTGATCCACAAACCGCCAGCGCACAGAGATAATAAGAGTTCTGCTGTGGCATTTAAATCCAGCATTTATGTGCTGACTGACTGTGAAAATTGGGTGGCTTATAATAGAAAATAAAAGTTAGTTAGTTAAAACAAGAACGGTATTGTTAACTCACCAGTACACCACCTAAGCAGTGAAGTCCCATACTGTAAGTAGCTGGAAGAGGTGGTACAGTGGTCCCTCACTATAACGCGGTTCACCTTTCGCGGCCTCGCAGTTTCACAGATTTTTTTTGCGCAATTTTGCATGCTTTTTTTTCTTTTTTAAACAGCACATTGTGTTCTGCGTCCTTGTCAGGCGGGCCAGTCGTGTCACGGGTCGGCATCACCGCGATTGCTCTCCGATGCGCTTACTGAGTCTGCGGGTTCGGTAAACACAGCAGCGGGCCACTCACACCGCCCTCCTGTCTGCTGTGCGGAGTTGCAGCCAAAATCTGGCAACAGGTCCAGAGATTACGCCCGCTGTTTTGATTTGTGGATGTTGACCGCAGCCGCAGAGCTCCATGGCCACCGAGAGAGGACTTGGATTCTTTGCGGGTCCCGCATCCGTACCTCCGGAGGCAGTGAGTGAAGGGAGAGTTCTGCATGTGTCTGTTTATAATCTTCTCGCCCAGAAGAAAAAAGAGTGTTTACACAGGAGAGAAAAGTGAGAAAATGTTAATGCCTGTTTGAGAAAAGTGTATAAAGTGTGTAGTGAGGAGTTTTATAGCCTTAAAACATCTATAATAATTGTAAAAAATAGCGCTGACTACTTCGCGGATTTCACTTATCGCGGGTTATTTTAGAACGTAACTCCCACGATAAATGAGGGACCACCAAATGTTGATACAGCTGACATCCTGGCATCAACAGGCACATAGCCTGTTATGCCCGGCCCTATTTACCATTTTCCTCTTTGCTCTGTCTTCTTGAAAACATATCTGTGAGCTTTGCACACTTGGCTTAGCTTTTTCAGCTCCACCTGGCTTTTTCTGTCCATCTTTTCACTCACGGGTAGCGCAAGTCCCATCTGAGCGCACAGGGCTTGATTGGACTGAACTAACTGTAATGAATGCATAGGGGTGTTAAACATGTAATGGTATGTCCCTGCCTTAGGCTTTGGAAAATATAACAGCGTTGCAAAAGAAGCAGTCTTAAGTTATTTTCTTGTGAATTTTCGTGATTGTAAAACATTTATAACACTTAATGTCTTCTCTTTAAGATACAGCAGCCCAAGTGTCTTGCTGTGTAGCCTAACAGTTAGTGGTGGTCATATAACACCCCCTCACAACGGCCCCAGGTTGGACCAGCCCACCGGGAAAACTCCAGACTCTCCCGATTACCCAGCACGTGGTAGTCTTTGGAGCTCTTTCCTGTTTGCCACCGTGCAGCTGGCAAACCATGTACAGAGGCAGTATGTGAGGATGCTCTCCATGGTAGAGCGGTAAAAGGACACGAGGAATCTCTGGTTTATGTTCTTTTTCCTGAGGATTCTCTGAAAGTGGAGTCTTTGCTGTGTCTTCTTTACCAAATGTGTGGTGTTCCTGGCCCAGGTCAGTATTTCCTCTATGTGGACTCCAAGGAAACTGAAGTCCCTGACCCTTTCCACACAGGTTCTCCCAATGATAATGGGCTGAATGTCTGTTTTGTTTCTCCTGAAGTCTATGATTTGCTCCTTGGATTTGGATGTGTTCAGGAGCAGGTTATTTTCTCTACACCACACCGTCAGCTGTTCCACCTCATCCCGGTAAGGGGACTCATCTCCTCCAGTGATACAGCCTACTAGTGATCCAGCCCATTCTCACAATTCACTATCCACCCCATTAAGAACATGACACTAATGTGTCTCAGCAGAACCACCACAATTGGTTTTGCAAGGTGAGCATGTGGTGAATTCCTCTGTGCATGATCCAGAATGCAGGTGCCTCAGTACTGAGGACCACAGCAATCTGGAAAAGGCAAATGGGATACCTATTTATTACCTGGCTGTAGGAGATAAATTGTTACTTTCAGGAGGTGGGCACAGCCTGATCATATGTCTGGGTAGTTGCCAGCCAAGACCTAACAGGAGTCGAATTAGTACGTGCATGTGCTAGTTTGTGCACGTATTATTCGAGCAGTGTACGTAATGTTATACTGCACTGCACTAGCACTGGTGCAAGTAACTTTATCCAAGTTTTATCAACTACAAGCACCAGTAGAATGAACCAATAAAGGAATAAATAAGGAAAAAAAACAATTTCCAGTGTGTTGTCTTTGTCTTCCCTGTGTTTTATGACTCTCACACACGGAGCGAGTTGCTGTGCTCTATTTGTTGTGGAAAGCTGACAAACGTCGCCAGCGGCGCCGTCCATGGGTTCACAATATCCTCATGAGACGTTCCCAATTCAGGGAGTTTCATTATCAGCAAATAACTGGAGCTGCAGGAGCTCCAGTTTGAGGACCTCCTGTCCAGTTCATGCACGCACATGTAAACAAAGAAAAGAAAAAAAACTGGCTGCCGCTGTGGTTCCTCGCTCTCTCTCCCCCAAACTCTGTCATCATTGTGTTATAAACCAGTCACCATTTGTTTTATTATGCATCTGTGTAGTTAATAAAATTATCTTCACAGAATAAAATAATGTTCACGGACAATTTGTTCACGCGCGTACTAGTCCTATCTCACTGGGCTCAACTGTTGGAGAACAATTAGAGACAAAAATTTGTGTCCAAACACACAAATATCTCCCTTGGTATCTCACTGAAGTGGCCACTTGCAGCTGAACACGAATGACACGTTTGCGCAAACAGTGTTCAGCTCTTATCCATGTGAATAGACAGTGGAAATTCCCCCACTGTTTCCAATAATGCCAAAATAAAATGAACTAATAGAAAAATAATACATAAAAAAAAAAAAAAATTAATTAATAATAATTATTATTATTAAGCCTACAGTGCACTCACTGACTTGCAGAATGATGCTGGTCTGTGTCCCTGCTGGATCTACTGTCCTGTCTTCCATTGTTCACCAGAAGTGAAATCTCTGTATAGAGATGCTGGGCCACATGCTGCTATACAGTTAACTTTTACTGGAAAGCTAAAAATGTCGCTATGTGGAGGCCTTGAGAAACGCATTGGCATGATACCTATGGAGATGTATGTCACTGCCAATATTTGCACATTAGTGAGAAGATGCTTACTCCATTTTTTCTTAAATATTTCACAACAAAGTGTCCCACCAGAAGTACTGTAGAAGCCAAAATATAAATATCTCTTTCATAAACAGTACAAGGAAAAAAAAAATTCTGTAATCTGGGTACAGTCCATCTGATCTTAGATCTTGACGCGTGTGGGACCAGGTTCCCACACGCTGCTTATCGGGTTGGTTGAGGTGAGATCAAAAATATATGTATTATTATTATTTTAATTTTTTATAAATATTCAAACAAATCTGTCCCTCGCAAAATTACAGTATAGTCTTCTACATTTGGTAAGAGTAATTAAGAGTAATTGGACCATTTAATGTTTACCAACTTTGTTCATGACTGCCACAGGGCAAGGCCATGCTTAGAAAGGCTGCATGATGTCTGTTCTGCTGTGTCTGTGTAGGCAGGAGATACCACAAGCTGACATGTAGATTGCCTGATACCCGAAGAACATCTACAAGGAGAAAAAAATTAAACAGAGAAAGTAATGGAGAATCATATAGATTCCTGTGGTGTTCAGTCAAAAGTGACTGTAGTGTGTGTGTGCGCACGCAAAGGAATTTTTTCCCCCTCCTGTAAAAGTCAGAAACAAGTGATGTTACAAACACATACACTGGCATCTTGTCCAGGGTGTATCCCAACTCCCACCCTGTGATGGTCAGTATACAGTAGGGGAAGAAAGTATTTGATACACCTGTGATTTTGCAAGTTCACCCACTTACAAGTTATGGAGGAGGCTGACATTTTCAGCGTATGTGCAGTTCTACTGTGAGAGACAGAATCTAAAAAGAAAATCCAGGAAATCACACTGTATGAATTTTAAATAATTTATTTGCATTTCATTGCATGAAAAAGGTATTTGATACATTAGAATTCTGGCATTCACAGACCTCTTAGTTCTCCTTTAAGAAGCCCTCTTGTTCTCCTCTCATTATCTGTATTACCTGCACCTGTTCCAACTCATTAGGAGTATAGAAGACACATGTGCACACACACAAACAAACCCCAACCTTTTCACAATGGCCAAGACCAAAGAGCTGTGTAAGAGCACCAGGGATAAAATTATAGACCTTCACAAGGCTGGAATGGGCTACAGGAGAACAGCCAAACAGCTTTGTGAGAAGTCTACTACTGTTGGTGCAATTGTCAGAAAATGGAAGGAGTTCAAGACAACAGTCAATCTCCCTCGGTCTGGGGCCCCCTGCAAGATCTCACCGTGTGGGGTATCAATGATCTTGAGGACGGTGAGGAATCAGCCCAGAATTACATGCCAGGACCTGGTCAGTGACCTGAAGAGAGCTGGGACCACAGTCACAAGGAGGACCATTAGTAACACACTACACCATCATGGATTAAAATCCTGCACTGCACGCAAGGTACCCCTGCTCAAGCCTGCACATGTCCAGGCCCATCTGAAGTTTGCCAGTGACCATCTGGATGACCCAGAAAAGTCATGAGAGAAAGTCATGTGGTCAGATGAGACCAAGATAGAACTTTTTGGTCGAAATGCCACTCGCCATGTTTGGAGGAAGAAGAAGGATGAGTACAACCCCAATAACACTGTCCCTACTGTGAAGCATGGAGGTGGAAACATTATGCTTTTGGGATGCTTTTCTGCACAGGGGACGGGACGACTGCACCGCATTGAGGGGAGGATGAACGGGGCCATGTATGATGATTGTTCTGTGGAAAATTTTATATCACCTGACAAATTCCAGAAGCCACCCACATTGTCAAGTTTGCCGTACATTAGAGTGACAAATTAAATTTTGACCTTTCACCTCAGTGACCTTGACATTCGTCAAAACAAACCCTTACACTCAATTCTGGGGTTTTCTGTCATCAACATAACAAGTTTGGTGTAAACTGGCCAAAGAACCTGGGAGAAGTAGGGGAAGAAACAGAAACAGTATGGGGTTCCCTAATTAATTCCCCCCCCCCCCCCCCCCCCCCCCACACACACACACACACATTCAGCTCAGGTAATACTATCTAGCATGTTTATTGAACAGTCTTAACATACATGGAAAACATCATACATTGGACAAATTGTTTTCAGCAACTGCATGCTAAAAATTTATGAGCAACCCCCCCAACATGTATGGAAACATTGATCAGGGATACATTTCCTACAAAAGCATTACAATTTTAGGTTGCCCCCACTGATCATGTGTGAAGCTTAAGGTTAGAAGCAGACATGTTTTGTCCAATTATATGAAGATAAAATTTTCTTTGCATTTCGGCATTTTGACACAAACAATAATAAAGACGTATGTTTGTGTACACGTGTAGTTGTCTGTGTTCTGTGTCTTAATTTTTCAGTGGCACATTGATTGTCGGCAGCAGTATTGCCTTGGGAACCACAGATGCTGCTGTCCTCAGCTCGTGTAGCCATGGTGATAGACCCTTCAGCAACGTGTTTTGTCTGCGTATCTCATAGTCCAAAGATATCACAATGGCACATCCTCACACAGGCAGTAGCTGAAGTAGAACAGACACAGACAGATCCAGGTGTAGACTTCTGTGGGTCTGTCTCACTCTGTGGAACGTGTTTGACCCAGTCGTGTGCTTAAATTTTCACACTGTTACATGCAGCAGCATTAACAGAGGAAATGTATTGAAAATGTTCATTCATAGTATTTGTAATCATTAAGTGGCCATTATGTGCTGTTTATCTACAATAGGTCCAGGCATGATGTCATCAGGAGGACGCCAAGACCCACCAGGACAACCTGCCTTCAGCTCTGACTACCAGTCTGGTGAGGGTGTGTGGGAATGTATGTTTTGTTCATAATTTGTACTGTAGTTAATTATTATTTCTTTATTATTTATGTTGAGGCTCAGGTGTCTTTAGTACCCTCTATAGATCAATCCCAGAAGCAGCATTAACAAATAATAGCTTTCAAGCTATGGCTCAGGGTCTAAAGGTTTTTCCACTGAGTCGTCTTAAAATTCTACTGTTTTTACTTTATATTTACATCTTCATCATAGTTTCTTTTTTTTTAAAGACCTTTTCAAATGAGTTCTGTGTATACCGTACATCTATAGCCTCAAGTCCTATGTAAAGTATAGTTAAGATCGTACTTGTCATGACTATATCTCATGTGACCCAAACCCTGAACCATGTTAATTCAGCAGGTCCAAAGTTTATCCTGTGAGATTGTTGCATCTAAATGATCCATACTGAAATGTAGAAGAAGCTCATTTAAACCCCGGTCACACGGCACTAACAAAGGACACCAAAGCCAAAATGAAACAAGAAATCTGGACTTACGTTGACTTTCGGAGACATCTTTTAACCGTCGTCCAGCTTTGTTCCTGTAGCTGATGCTTTGTCAGAATGTTCAAACTGTTGAAAAATGTGAACGAATCCCGACGACAACTTCAATTTGTCCGTATTCCGTTTTGCTTTCTGTCTTGACGGTTCCTCATCGTTTGCGTAGTTCCGTACCGTCAGCATTCCATTTGACTGTCCTCCAACTTCGTCCAACGTCCCAAGTCCGATGTCTTGCACGAATGTTGACGATATCTGAACGGATCAATAACTAAAGAGCCAATGAGCTGAACAGCTCGTTGGCTCTTTAGTTTTGTATTTCTTTTGTTAGTTTCAGTTTTGTTTAGTTCCTTTATGCGCTCTTGCAGGCATTTTGGTGATGGGAGAAGCGCAGGATCATTCGTCCACCTTTTCTCCACGATTTGTGACTTTTTTTTTTTCTTCATTCAGTTATCGTTATGTGCCGTGTGACCGGGCCCTTAAAGAGGTTCTATACACGATTTAGTACCTTTACATGTCAAGCTAGCATCAGCATCTCAGACCAAAACATGACTCCTCCCCAAGGATCAATGGAGAACCTTTAATGTTCATGGTGAGTTAATACCCAAATAATCACTTCCTCAGTTTATAAAAGAGATTCAGTTGTCACTAAACTTGCTCACCCTCCCACTTGCGTGCATCTGCAGTGGTAGGTGGGGCACCCTCTCCTAAAAGCAGACAGAGACAGACTTACTTTGGGTAAGAGCCACTTTAGCTTCTATAGCAAATCTGGAACATTTTGTCTACAGGAAGGTGTCATTGGGTGGATCTGTTTCTACCAAGTCATTCTGTTCTCAAAATATGGAGCTGCAGACCATCCACCCATCGTCACTTTGACTCACTGAGTGGGTGTGTGGCTCTCACAGCCACAGCTGCTTTTCTGCACACTGCAGGCAGTGACCTGCTCTTCATGTCTGCATAGTAGCCGTTGAGGAGAGTCCACAGTACTGATTCTTCAGTTGCTACCAGATATTTGTACGATCGTTGTGAAAGATCACATATTCTGTTTACTGTAGTTTACAACTCAGTTATTTTTTATGCATGCTTGTCACATTGAGAACAACATTTAACTGCAAAAATGCAATATTCAGAATCCAGCTGGAAAATATTGCAGGGAAGAAAGCGCTGAAGATCAAAGGAACTGAAACAAACGAGAACATTAGAATGTGGCAGGGAGTGGCTAGGAAACTGGAACTAAGTACTGTGAGGTAAATCAAGCTTAATGAAGTCAGGTGTGATGACAAACGAGGTGCAGCAGTGCAAGAGACGAGACAAGGTCCTGCACGAGGATATATTGTGAATTGATTAGATAAGTGCAAAAACACAAAATATAACTCCACTTCAGCTAGAGCCTGAATTAAAGGAACAGTGCACAAAACCACAAAACAAATAAACTAAAGCCACAAACAGAACACAAGATGAGGGTGAGGGATTGATCATGACAGTGCTTGTTGTCAGATCAGCCTGCTATAAAAAATGGGTTTGGCAGAGCCCCTCCTTCCCTTCCTTCTCCTTGTTATTTGCATCCTGGATTTCTTAAGAACAAATTCAACATGTGCTTTCATTTGCTTGTAAGCAGCCTTTGTGTGAGGATGGGTGTAGTCTCTCGTTGTTTTTTCTTTGCAAGGAAATGGCGGAACGACTGGAGCAGCGCGACTGCATCAAATTTTGTTAGAAACTGGGCCACAGCCAGGTGAAAGCCATTCAGATTATTCAGACGGCTTTCGGTGACAATCCTCTCTGCATCACACAGATTAAGGAGCGGTACAACTGGTTTAAAGACGGCCGCACTACGGTGGAGAGCGTGCCGCGCTCCGGGCGGCCATCAACATGCTGAAATGACCGGATAATTTCCAAAGTGAACGCTGTGATGATGTGGGACCATCATGTGACTATCCGAAAATTGCAGAAGAGGTGGACATCAGCACTTTTTCGGCACATTCCACTGTGACAGAAGATTTGGCCATGAAAAGAGTTGCAGCGAAATTCATCGGCACAAAGCTAATGGCGGAACAAAAGTGCCACCGTGTTGAAGCCTCACAGGACATGTTGTGACATGCTCACCTCTTCCACAATTTCTCGGATAGTCACACGACTGAAAAGCCACCGAAAGCCGTCTGTCTTCCGAATGGTGGACGAAGTGAGCATGTCACAAGCCTGTGAGGCTTCAACACGGTGGCGCTTTTGTTCCGCCATCAGCTTCGTGCCGATGAATTTCGCTGCAACTCTTTTCATGGCCAAATCTTCTGTCACAGTGGAATGTGCCGAAAAAGTGCTAATGTCCACCTCTTCCGCAATTTTCGGATAGTCACACGACGGTCCCACATCATCACAGCGTTCACTTTGGAAATGATCTGGTCATTTCGGCATGTTGATGGCTGACCGGAGCGCGGCGCGCTCTCCACCGTTGTGCGGCTGTCTTTAAACCGGTTGTACCGCTCCTTAATCTGTGTGATGCCCATAGCATTGTCACCGAAAGCTGTTTGAATAATCTGAATGGTTTCCACCTGGCTGTCGCCCAGTTTCTGGCAAAATTTGATGCAGTCGCGCTGCTCCAGTTATTCCGCCATTTCCTTGCAAAGAAAAAACGACAAGAGACGCCACCCATCCTCACACAAAGGCTGCTTACCAGCAAATGACGAAATTGACAGGCGTGAAAAAAATCACGCATGCGCACGAAGGTTCAAGTTTGGCTCATGCAAGCACACGTGATTCAAATCCATCAGGTTTTTGAAAAAAATAAAAAGGTCGGAAACTTTTCAAACAGACCTCGTGTACATATATATATATATATATATATATATATATATATATATATATATATATATATATATATATATATATATATATATATATATATATATATATATAATATAGGGTGACCATATTTCAGACCGGCAACGAGATACTCGAATGGCCAATGAAAAACAATGACAACCAGGACATTGTCATCACTTTCTAAAAATAACCCAGGATGGACAGGGCATGAAAACAGGACGTTTGGTCACCTTACATACACATTATATATATATATATATATATATATATATATATATATATATATATATATATATATATATATATATATATATATATATATATATATATATATATTATATTATATACATTTATTGTTATTTACATATTTAAGATCCTATTGTCTTACGTACAATTTTTACATGTTCAGTGAAGCCCCTCTATCAATCAATCAGTCATAAACAATATTTATGTTTTAACAGTGTCTGCAGGAGGGCGTGTGTGTGAGCATACATGAGTTTTTGACAAGCGTGGAGGTTAGCTTTGAGTTAGCAGATGTTAGTATGCACGCTGACATCTGTGAAATGCCTTGTAAATTACTCCAGAGGTGTGTTCAAGTTCCAAAAACAGCGTTTTCAGTTTTAGAAGTGTTTATTTCTTGCTAGCTTTTATGTAATATATGACAGAGGTTAAATGTACACACAAGCAAAAGAGAATTTGCAGCTAATTAGCCCAGCCACTGACATCATGGCGCCAGTCTACTCTGATTGGCTGTCACCCCCGCCCATCAAAAAAAACAAACAACCCAAACAGGATGAAACAGAATATGGCTTTTTAACCTCTTAAAATATGTCAAGATTGGCCATTTTTGAACTTATCCAAGGTCTGTGTCCCAAGAATGTTTCCTGTGAAATTGAAGACTCTGGCAGGAATAGGACTGGACTTATGCTGAACACAGACAGATGGATGGACAGACGCAAAGTCTTTGCAATGGCCATCGGGTATTGCAAAAATGGATAGAAATGTATATATTATACAGTATGTGTACTGTTTGTATGTTCAGCAAGGCCACACTGTGCCATGTGTCTTGTTCTCCCCCCAGTTGCTTTTACTGTGCATTCTATCCGCCTGGTTCATTTCATTTTGCTCCACATCGTCACTCATGTTCTTTTCATTTCATCGTCTCTCTCTCTCTCGCTCGCTCTCTCTGATTATGATGGGTGGGATGGCTGATCAGTGAAGCCAGAACAAGACAAAGTAGGGCAGCATGCCTGGCTTACTGTTAGGTCCACTAAACTATTGAGCCTTTCCCCTCTGGTGTCAGTTTTATGTCATCAACAGTTGGTAAACAATATTTTTTGTTGATTATAGTTCACTGATGTTCTCATTGTGCCTCAGTAAATTTCCACAATGAGGTGACTTGCTTTTTTGCCCCACCAGTTATTGTGCTGTGTTTGAGTGCTGTAGTATCTTCTAGCTTCAGCATGTAGCCGTTGTTCAGCATTGAAATCATGTTCTTCTGACATATGAACCTAAAAAAGGTTTGTTTTTTGTGATACAATTTTGTTTCTGTGTTCAAAGTGAAATAATGTTAACATCCAACATAAAACTAGGATGTTAGGAAATTCTGTGTTGAAAATTCCTTGCTCACTTTGGAAGAAAATTCAGTTTCATAAGGGTGCTCATAATTTTATCCTCACCTCTATGTGATCATCTTTGAAGCGCATGGAAGAGATGTTCTATGGCACAGGTGTCCGTGTATTCATGGTTCCATTGATTCCTTTATTTAACTGTTACCATCATGGTTGAGTTGATCACCTGCATGGGAAAAAGGTCTGTTGGATTTACAAAACTTAAATATGTACATCAGTTGCACATGATCAGAATGTTTTGAAATAACATGAATGAATGAATTTATTTGGCACGCAGACTCAGCAATAACAAAAAAACTGATACACAAGACAATTCCACAATGACCTGTGACCAAAAGGGGGTGAGCAGAAGCAAAGCTTATAAATGCCCACCCTTTATATACATACATACATACATACTCATTACCAACCCCCAGAGCAAGCACACAGGTGACAGCGGTAAGGAAAAACTCCCTTTGATGTATTGAGGAAGAAACCTCAAGCAGACCAGACTCTAAAGCCCCTTTCACACCGGGGCTGCTCCCAGTTGCTTCCTGTGATGTCATGACGACGCAGGAATTTCTGTGTTAGGTGCGCGCAGCAGGGGGCAGAGAGGAGGTGAGAATGCAGCCTGTAGGTTCTCTGTACAGAGAAGTCAGAGTGCACAGTTTGGCTGCAGACAGACTCTGCACTCTGACTTCTCTTCTACTTGTTGTGCTGAGCTGTTATAATTTGTCTGTCCTCCCTTGACCACGAGATACGCGCGCGCGCATGAACCATCGTTGAGCAAATGTGGAGATGTCTGGAGTTCTATTTGACGTTGACACGTCCTGGACTTATGTCCTTTTTTAACTGTGATGAGAGAGTCTGAGGAGAGAAAGGAATGAACTGCCTGCAGACAATTTTTTCCTTTTGTTTCCTCCTTTGACTGCGAGATGCGCGCACACGCTTGCGCGAGAATGAGCCGTCAAGCTAATGTGGAGATGTCTGGAGTTCTACTTGATGTTGACATGTTCTGTCTCAGGACTTATGTCCTTTTTTGTCCTTTTTTTTAACTGTGATGTGAGAGTTTGAGCAGAGAACATGGAACTAACTGCCTGCAGCCAGACTTTTTTTTTCTTTTAATTGTTCACATGTGCGCGCGTGAACGAACGTCCATGAGTGGACTAGAGATGTTCAGACTTTTTACTGGATATTTCTGGCAATCAGTCTACATTTTTTTTCTGTGGTCTTTTTTTTCAGAATGTAGTTTTTACTGCATTAAGTACACGGTATAAAAACAATCCTGCGTGATTTATACTGCGGGAACAATGGAACACAGCAGGAATCATAAATTGGCTTCTGAGTCACGCCGGGTAACGCCTCTTTGCCCCGAGTTACGCTTCTTTGCCCCGACGTGCGCTGGAACCACTTCCTTTCTGCGTCGAGCACAGGATGCCAAAAAAATTAAACAGGTTTAATTTTTCAGCGCCCGACTTGCTTCCTCCTTTGTGCCCCTCGCGCGGTTGTGGTGCCGAGCTACATCGTCTCGGCACTGAGTTGCTTCTATGCAGCGCCGTCATAATGACACACGGCGCAACTGGGAGCAACCGGGAGCAACCCCGGTGTGAAAGGGGCTTAAGGGGTGATCCTCTGCTTGGGCCATGCTACAAACACATTTAACACAACAAACTCAAGTCCCATCATCATAAACATATCTAGTGTAGATACATACATACATACATACATATGCAATGCGTGTGATTTTACACTACATATTAACAAGATAGAAAAACAAAGTGCACACAACTAAACAATGATCAACAAAACACCCTAACCCTCAACACCCTTCCTCCCCCCTATACCTAGAAGAAACCATGTGCCTATACCGCTGCTTAAACTGGTTCATGCTTGGACATTGCTTGAGCTCCACCCTCAATCTGTTCCACATCCTCACTCCACAAACAGAAATACAAAAACCTTTTAATGTTGTACGTGCCCACTGATGTTTTAAATTTAACTCCCCCCTCAGATTATAATCCCCTACTCTATTAAAGAATATGTTTTTAATATTTCCAGGAAGTAAATTGTTTATTGCTTTATACACAATTTGTACTGATTGAAAATGAACCAGATCAGTAAATTTTTAAATTTTTGATTTTAAGAATAGTGAATTTATGTGGTCTCTATAACCAGTATTATGAATTATTCTTACAGCTCTTTTCTGCAGTATGAATAATGGTTGTGTTGTACATTTATAATTATTGCCCCAGACCTCTGCACAATAGTGTAAATATGGTAAGATCAGTGAGCAATAGAGAATGCGGAGTGAGTTGTGGTCCAGAATGTATTTAACTTTGTTCAGAACTGAAATGCTTCTTGACAGTTTGCTCTGTATATGTTTTATATGAGACTTCCAGTTTATTTTATCATCAATTATCACCCCAAGAAACTTAGTTTCATATACTCTTTCAATATCCACCCCCTGTACTTGTAACTGTACTTGTATGTCTTTATTACAATTGCCAAATAACATATATTTTGTTTTACTTAAGTTTAATGATAATTTTTTTCTGTCAAACCACATTTTCAGCTTTCCCATTTTCCCATTGAGAAACTTAATTATGTTTTTCAATTTGAACTATGAAAAATCATGTTTCTCTGTTTCACTGTGCAGTCATGTAGATATCCTTGTCATCTGGGAAATGTTCTTAACTTCTTATCTTTTTTTTTTTTTGGCAGATATGAGAATAGCTCTTTCTTGTGGTCAGTGTTCATCAGAAATTCTGCAAATTTCCACAAATTATGGCAGTACCAGATACACATTGCCAAGTGCATGTTCCTAATTTTCCTCATGCCTCCTTTGATTGTCAGTGCATGATATTGGTCCCAGACAGTAACTCCTCTCATTGACTGTTTTAAGTTGTGATTAACTGTTGGACAGACTATCTTGTCAAAATCTGAATTGAAGGTTTTGCCCTATACAGCTGTTCCACACCACACTGTCAGTAACACCACACTGTCAGTAACAGCGGAATCATAAGCATCTGGTGCAACTAGCTCCTCGTCAACAGAAATTGCTCTATTTGTACTGGCTTTCATGATATTAACCACCAAATCTGACTTGCTACAAGAGTTGAGGAACTCATCAGATGACAACACAGGTGGGTATGGGGAAGATTCATGATGAGAAAACTCCTCCAAACCACGGCTGTCCAACACAACAGAAACTTCCTCATAGAGTTTGACATACTGTCTAAACAGCTTAACTGTTATTTTCCTTGGCATTTATTTCAGTTATTTCATTTGATTGATGCTGTCAGAGGTGTGACATTTGAGTCAAGCACACTCTGTCTGAAGTTGTCATGCTGCTCCTTTCCCATGCATTCCAGTTTATGGATCAATATGGCAGCAGCCGCAGACTCACACAACTTGTTGTCGAGTGAAACCAGTGTCAGGGCTGGTGATGGTTTGATGCAAGAAGTAGTAGGAGACCAATGCAAACTCACAGACATGGTTGGTTGTGGAGAATAAGTAGCTTTATCTGATGACCAGGCAGTGGATTCAGTACACATGAAGTCAGACATACAGGCAGAGATATCAGACATGGAACAGGCAGGGTCGTGGCCAAGAAACAAGCAGGGTTCGTACCAGCGGCGTCAAGGAGTATAGCAGGCAGAGCAAAGGCAGAGTCAAAAAACAGGCAGAGTTCAGGGTTATGGCGAGGCGGAGGACGGAGTACACAAGCAAGGTCAAAAATACTAGAGCACAAACTGGACAAGACGAGAGTCGAGAAAGTGATCAAAGTCAACAATCGGGCAGTGAGCTGTGGAACTATGAGGGTTTTAATAGGAACAGACTAATCAGGGTGATGTGGAGCAGGTGTGTGGAAGGAGGTGTGGTTTAGTGAACAAAGAAGAGGGAAGAAAGGCAAGAAAGTGCAGGAGGGCAAAACAAAGCGATGCAAAGCAAGATAAGTAGGTGACAGAAAAACTAACTGAATAACGTAACGTGTTCTAGACAAACAATAATGCGTGAGCAAAACCAAAAGGGGCAGAACTAAGAAATACGGTGACAAGTCTAAAGAGAGAAAAAATAAGTAACTTTAAATTAAATCAAACTAGGATGAAACAGATACTGGCTGAGACAAGAGAATACAATAACTGATGAAGGCAAAATGACTATGGATTAAACTGCAAATAACCAAAACCCAGAGAATACAGAATAATGCAATAAATAAAACAAAATAACTGATGAACAGAACATGCCATAAATAACAAATGGAACATAATCTGATGAGCAACACCAAAGTTAAAAAATAATAACGTGACTAAGCATATACAATAAATGTGATAAACTCATGATAAAAAATGAAAACACAAACTGGCTGTTGTGTGTTGGGGGGTTTGGCTGGACATTTCGGTGTTATTTTCTTTTCTTTGCTCTCCAGGTGGTATGCAAACTGTTTTTTTGTCTGTGGAGAAGGTGCTGGCAGAAGAGTCCTTCAGCATTATTGGCTGCACTTGTGGAGGATGTTCACGTGCAGGCCTAATGACTTGCAGCACCTGTGGATGATGCTCACGTGCAAACTTAAAGACTTTCAGCTGAAGCAGATAATGAGATGGCGTTCTGCATTTAAGCCATGAGTGATTCGAGCAGAATTGCCGGGAACTCGACCTTGTGATGTTCGGTTGTGAGACGCTGAGGACCGCGCCTGGGTTTGACACATCGTGCCTGTGAAGGAGGACGGGTGAGGGACACATGCTGTCAGCACACATCAGAGGTGATGATTGTCTGAATAAGTGTTAACAGTAATTTGGTATTTTGTTACGCAGTATATTTGAATATTGATGAGAATTGTGCAGCTCACTTCTCACTGCCGTGGCGTACGGACTGATGATCCTCCACCTGTTGTGAGAAGCTGCTCATTTACATAAAGCTTAAATTCAGACCTGAATGTGTTGCTGATAGTGTGTGCCTTTGAAGGATATTTGTTGTAGCTGTTGACTTACCTCACCTTTTCCATCCTTCACAGAGTCAGTTTGTCGTATCCACCTGGGGGGTGTTCGGCGGTGAGTCTGGGTCCAGAAGCGCCGAGCTTTGATCCATTTGGGCGCTGGAGAGCGCGCCGTCCTTCACCTCGCCAGACAAACGCACATTTATGTTGTACACCAATTATTGCACAGGAGAAAAATAAAATTGTTTTGTTTTTGGAACCGCTTTCTGGTTATTTAGCGCTGGGTTCAGTCAGACGCAGGTCCGCTCCTCATCCCGCGTCTGCACATAACACTGGCAGGACAAAACTAGAATGGAACAGAATCATGACAAAGAAATACAAAGTGACAAAGAGACCAAGTGACAAAGCAAAATGGAACACAGAATAATGCAATAATAATGCAAAGCTTTGTTTGTGATGAGGGGATTCTTTATTGTCATGAAATCCTCATCAAGACAGGCATGTCACTAGACACTTTCAATAAAGTGGTTTGGATAAGGGAGTGAAGTGACCGAGCTGGATGGAGGGTGGAAACTTAAAAAAAAGTCCATAAAATGGTTCTTTCTGGTGAGTTTTGGCAGCTTAAATGACAGAAAACTAACAAACAATGTCTGGAACTGAAAGTCCTCATTGCCATTTATCACCATCAAGCAGTAGGTCATCCAAAGACACACGAACAAATTTTTTTCTCCCTTCAAGTGAGTATGGAGCTACGATGCAGAAAGCAGTCTGTCTGCAGAATCTGTGTAGGGCTTCTGTTGTTTTATTTCACTCTCTTCTTATCTCCTGTCACAGTGTATTTTTACATTTATTTTAGATGTCACTTTTTTTACAGTGCACATTTAATTTGGGCCTTTTTCTGTGTGTGTGTGTGTGTGTGTGTGTGTGTGTGTGTGTGTGTGTGTGTGTGTGTGTGTGTGTGTGTGTGTGTGTGTGTGTGGTGTAGCATGAACACCTTTTTATTATTATTATTTTTTATTTAGCTCGCTCACACCTATTAGAGCCGTCGGCTGCAAATACTGTCAAACATTTTATAATGTGTATCCTTAAGAATATCAGCTTTTCCTTTGGTATAATCTCGATCCGTATCATGCAGAGATCCATGAATATGAAGTGCAAAGTAGAAAGTGGCTTCTTGACTTTTTTCAGTCACTGAAATTGTTTCAAATTTTTATATTTTCCGTGTCTGTGACTTCTTTCCCAACCATTGAAATTTCTATAAACGATGTTAATTATTTAATGTTGCTGCTTTGATGTGAAAAAGAAGTTTTGTTTTTGGCTGTGTGCATCATGTGTGAATGATCTTGAGCTGCACAGACATTTGCTCAAATATTTTTTGTGACTACAGTTTAAGTTAAAATACAATGTAGAATGTTTTATTGTTTTTGGTGGTGGTGGTGTTGGGGGGGGCTAATCAGAGCTATCTGCAGTGACCGTGGGTGGGGCAGTGCAATTTCTGTTCTCATTGCGCTTGAGTCATTACATGCATGGCCAAGCTTGATTAATTGCTCGAGCTTTGGCTCGATCATCCCACAAATCCACAGATTTTTTTTGCAGATCCATAACTTAATGATCTCTGAGCCAGTTGTGAGCCAGTGTTTCAGCATGGCAGGGTCAGACAAGTCATTCCACCAGTTCCTTTCATGTTTTTTGTGGTTTGCTCGTGTGCTCAGTCACATGAGCAAACCACATGAAAATCACAGATTTGTCACAGATTGAAAAAACACATGAAAGTCACAGATTTGTCATGATTCACAGGTAAGCAGGGCACAGAAGGTGGTAGGGTGCAAAATGCAGACTCACAGGCAGGTGGTTGAATAAAAAGGCTTTATCGATAATTCAGGCAGGGTCTGGTACACAGAATGGCAGTCGGCCTTGCAGAGGGACAGGCAGGTGAAAAGCGGAGGCATCATCAAAAACAGGCGGGGTTTGAGAGCACAGCAAAACAGTGTTAACATGGGCAAAGACAAAAATCCAGATCCAGAACAAAAGCAAGGTTGAGCAAAACGTGGAAACAAGAAACAGTGATGTGAAGGGCCAGGATGAAGACAACAGTATCAACGAGCAAGCAACGTTGACAAAACACACGGCTTAAATATACAGTGGATAATTAGGATGTGATTTGAAGCAGGTGCGAATAGATGAAACAGAGATGAGAGACAACTGTGAGACAAGAGAGTGCTGTGGCCAGTGGGCGAGGTGGTGACAAACAAAATGGGGCGTGGCCAACAGAAATGAGAAGGTGAAGGGCAAGAGAGTGAAGAGATCTGAGGATGTGACAGTGATACAAATGAAACTGGATGTGAGAACATGAGAACTGAGACAAGGGAGTGCAGTGACAACATGGACATTAGAAACAAAAACTAACAATACTAAAATATTCAAAGAGAGAAGAACTAAAATCCAAAGGCCGCATTCAAACTTAACATGAACAAAATCCGATTAGACAACAAGAAAATCAAAACCTGAAACTAGAACAGAACTGACATGAATAATATAACAATACTAATGTGGTAAACGCGACAAATAAACTTAGTGACACAAGCAATCATGAAACAACAAACAAAAACCGTGGATCAAAACTAGAATGACACTTGCATGTGGCTGAAGATGATGATGAACAGAAAGCAACAAGCTGCGACAAAAGCAATCATGAACAAAAATCAAAGACAGTGGATCAAAGACAAACTAAACAAGAAAGGAACTCAATGTGTGTCAATAAGGCAAGACTGACAGAAACTAATAAACGAGATCTGAGCAGGGGCAAATCCTGACATTGCCACCTCCCCCCCCCAAGGCCTACCCTGAAGGCCGAATGAAACACCCCCAAGCTCCCAACGGACACAGACGGCCACGGGCTGGCGGAGGGAAATCAGAGGGGGTCCCAAGCACCCAGACACTCCGGTGGAGTCCACCGGACGGGACCAGGACCAAAAGGCCAGCAGGAAACAGGCCGAACGGGAATGACCCAAACGAGGGGAACCCAAGGAGAGAGGCATAATGGTCGACAGGGGACAGAAAAACCAAAGAAAGGATGACCAAAAACAGGGTCCGGAGGACGACCACAGGACCCCATGAAACCCATGATTGACTCCAAGGGCGGGTCAGGTGACCCATCAAGTCCTCTGGAAGGAACAGGGGAAGGGGGGAAGCCGGCCACGTGGATGGCTGGGAACCAAGGTGGGGACGGGAGGAGAAACAGGGCCAGACAAAAATCGGCTAACATTACAAAAACAAAACCGACCAAAAAATATGGACAAAAGGTTCGACCGTAAGTGGATTGGAAAACAACCATCCAACCAATTTTAAAGTGGTGTGAGAGAGCCAAAAGAGAACTGTACACCAGAGATAATGCAGCACTAACAGCCCAGCAACCGAGCAGTAAACGGGGGCCGCATTTGAGGACCTAACATACTTAACTGAAGAACCAACAATAGAAACACTATGAGGACCATGGAAGATGAAAGAACTAAAGATAAAACTAAACCAAGCAAAAGTGTGTAACAAAAGAACACCAACAGTACCTAACGTAATAGAACCAAAAAAGAAGGCAAGGATAAACAGAAATACAAGTGGAAGGGAAACGTGAAGAAAAACTTGATTAACGGCCAAATGAATTGAGGAAACCCTCTGAATGTATGATAAAGAGAACTGTGAAAAAGAGTGTGGGAAGAAAATTACATGGAGGGAAAAAAATGCTTAATCAGAAGATTGCTGTTGTGGCTGGCGTGCCTGGCTGGCTTTTGTGTGTCTTCTGTTTCTGTCTTTTGGTTTTCCTCCCAGGTGGTGCGCATTTTGGACTGAGTGACTGTGTAGCTGAGTTTATCAGGACCTCACCCTGATCACCTGCGGCTCGTCAGGACTCACAGCTGTGGTGCATCTACATGGATTGGAACATGGTGGCATTTAAGACTGGAGTACACAGTGTGTATTTGCCAGAGACTCGACCTTGTGACCAGACGGGTGAGATCGTCGTCTCAAGAGCCATCTCATCATCAGTGGATGCAGAGAACGTCCAGGTTTGATGCATGGTCTGTGAAAGAGGAGGGGGTGAGGTCTCACGCTCGTCAGCACACTTCCTGAGACTCGGTTTGTCGCGGCCACCTGGGGGGTGTCGGAGGGGTCCTTGGGTCCGAACTGGTTCTGGCTCCGGACCGTTAGCGCTGCTGGGAGCGCACCGCAATCCACCACGCCAGACCGCGCACTTTTATATTTTTCACATCACTGTTATGTTTATTAAACTCTGTTATCCTTTGTACCGTGCTCTGCTTATTTCATACTGGGTCCTTCAAACGCTGGTCGGTTCTCCGGGCTGCATCCAACACATAACAATTGCTTTGAGTTGTGGTACACTGTCTCTTTTCAAACACAATTTGAATGGTTTTTGGGAGAGCTTCCATGTCTCTCATGCAAATTGGAATCTGCCCAGCATATTTTTGATGATCAAGAGCAAAGAACAGAAATACAGATTTTTGGAGGGTAGTGACAATGAGTTCAAATTGCCATTCTGTTGTGCCTTGGATGAACATGAGTATTAGCTGCTGGTACTTAGGTACTCGTAGTCAAAATTTGTATGTTGGACAAGGTATCAAGGTGTCTTTATTATCCTCAGTGGGGGTAGTTTGTTGTGCAGCCAGCAGAGAGAACACATTCATACATACAACCCTAATTCAGGGGCGTGCTGGGAACATTTTTCAGCCCGGGAGTTTCATATCCAACCGGCCCACAAACCGCCAACGCACAGGGATAATAAGAGTTCTGCTGTGGCATTTATGTACTGATTGACTGTGAAAATTGGGTGGCTTATAATAGAAAGTAAAAGTTAGTTAGTTAAAACAAGAACGGTATTGTTAACTCACCAGTACACCACCTAAGCAGTGAAGTCCCATACTGTAAGTAGCTGGAAGAGGTGGTACTACAAATGTTGATATGGCTGACATCCTGGCATCAACAGGCGTTGCACTCATGCATGTAGCTCCAGCGACTCATGAAAATGTCTGTGCTTTGGACCACAAGGTGGACACAACAGAGGTAGTACCAATTCGAATGACTCTATAAATATACACCGAACCATCAGAAGTACCGCTACTTGTCAGACAGTGGTAGTAACGAGATAGCGAGCACCACAACAGCTACCTTTATGTCATCGCTATGTACCTGACTGGAGCGTTTTCCTTGAAAATGACAACAGTGACATCTAGTGGTTTTATTTATTTTTGCCCGACATCATCTTGAAACATTTGGAAAATATAGGACTGCTGATTATGAAAAATACACAAAATACAAGAAGTGTAACTATAAATATTTGTGTTTTACTTAAAATACTGAAAATAAATGAATAAATATTGCTTTGTTGGAAAAAAATACTACAAATTCTATACAGAACAATGGCACAAATAGAACATTTATTCAAAAGTTACTTTGAGTAATACAAACTGAGTAATACACACCAACTGAACTAAACATGGATGAAATCAAATCAACCATCACAGACAAATCCTAAGTGCAAATGAACAAATAAATGAATTAATAATCAGCCAGGTAATTAGTGCAACAATGTACGCCTGAGAAGTGCACTGGTATCTGCAACTTTGTTTATAACATTGTCATTGTCAGTTGCCATTAAGATGGTTTTCTCAGAAGACATCAGCATGAATGCCTCCATGTGCTCCTAATGAAGTGTGCTCCGCAATCTGTTTTTGATAAATTTTAAGGTGGAGAAACTTCTTTCACAGGCCACCTGGGAGATTGAGAGGGTCAATAAAAACTTGTATGCTAGCCCAATGACATGGTAGGCATCTGTTAGCAAATTATACTGACTCAGTACCAAGTACACACAAATCACACAGTTTCTGCAAGAAGCACAAATCCTGCTCCCTATCTCTGTGTCTAACTCAGTTCCAGCTGTGTCATTCTCAGTGCCTGCCCTTACAGTGTAACTCTCTAGTGAAGACTTTTTCAGCCTGTCCCATTGAGCTGCAAGACTGCACAACTCAGCCTGCAAAGTACTCACTGTTGCCCTTTGGTCAAAACTAATCAGGCATTTGCTTATCTGCTCGAAGGCTCCACTTGTCAGTCCATTAATTTGTATTTGATGAAAGTTTCTAGGGTCTAGGCAGGCAAAATCTGTAGCCAGTTTACCAATAGCAGCAAATCTTTTTTCAGTGCTTCCCGTCACAGTGTCTAGGATAACATTGTGAACATTTATCTCAAATGTAGCATCAGATGAGGCTACTGGCTCATCCTCCTCAACTTCTCCAGGCATTCATTTTCTTTTTCTGATATGCTTCTGTGGAAGCTCTGTTTGCACCTCAAAGTCACAGTTCTCCTCTTCAAACTTTTTGTTTGCCCAGTGCACAAAAACATCAGCTGCCCCTTTCACAGACTCAAAATCCCTGGCACATTGCTTTAAACTCTCCTGTGTCCCCTCAACAATCCTCGGAGATGACAAAATGTCCAACCCTTTGGTTTGTAAATATTTGGACAGTGGGGATGTATGCTGAAAAACACGAAGGAAAATTTGAGCAGTTAATATGACCTCAAATTTCAAAAGTGTTTCAATGAAGCCCTTTGCTTTCGCTCTCACTGTTGGTTTCATTGTGACATCTCGCAAAACCTTTTCTAAGGTCAGCAGAAGGTCAACATACAGTCCATTTTGGGGACTACCATAGCTGCCAAAGACTTTGCTTAGAGCCTTATCCTTAGCCCACCATCTTGTTTCACCTATTGGTATCAGCTTTCTGTGACGCTTGTCCTTGGAGACTTCCTCCCAGACTTGCATTCTTTTATATGACTCCCTTAGAAAAACTGCAATATCATTGAGCAAGGAAAAAAGAGAAGCACTTTCAACCACACTTCTTGTAGTGTCTGACAGCACTAAATTGAGGATATGTGCGTAACACCAAACATGGATCTGCGTGGGGGACTGCTCAGACAAAAACGTGGAAAATCCTTTATAGGGACCTTGCATGCTTGCTACTCCATCAGTGGAGTTGCCCACACATTTGCTGATGTCCAGGTTGAGCTTGAATAGAGTTTCCTTTAACAGCTCAAGTAAGTACTTGCCTGTGGATTTTTCACAGTTTATGACACCAACCAAACGTTCATGTATGGTGTCTGTTACATATCGCAAAATTACAGCACACTGATCAGTTGAAGTGATATCTTGAGTGGTATCAATTTGGATTGAAAACATACCCGCTTCTCTAACCTCATCTGCTATAGTGGCCTTAATCAACTCGCTGAGTGAATCAACAACTTTGCCAACAGTGTGGTTGGACATTAGAGTGACCAATGAACCTCTCCCCTTTGCCCCACTGTCGTGGTGTTTTTTTGCTCTGTTCAGTGCAGCTGTTGATATGTTGCTGAAGACAGAGATCATATCGGCTTAGGAGTAGGAGCAGATCTAAAAAGTTGCCATGTTTCACATCACTGTTCTCCAGCATATAAGCAGCTTCTGCTCTATGTCCTCTGTAACTCAGTCCACATTTGCCTAAAACTTTGATCACATCTATTATCCAATCCATCACCTGGCGTTTCTTCTTTACCTCCTCATGGTGTAAAGACATTTGCTTGCCTACAAGAAGGCTTTTTTTACATCAGCCTTTTTAGCAAACATGAAGCAGGAGTCAGCACTGTCCCTATGGAGTTTGCTTTTCTCATGCTCCTCAATTCTTTGATGAACATGTTTCCATGTTTTAAAACCATGCTTTATAAAAGGACTTTCGCCAGTAGGAGGGGCATATGCCAAACATACAGAGCAGTACAGTGATTTGGATTTCTCTGAGTAAGTTAACTATTTTCTGTTTGTTCCATGCTTGTGAAAAACTTTGGCTAGGAGGGGCTCTTTAGTTGATTGCTGTGGGTGGAAATGGAAAAACATGACAAAATCCTTGGATTGAGGGCGAACAAAATAATCAAAAGGCTCCGTCTCATCTACATTTGACTCTTCCTGTCCCTGATGAGCTTCTGTGGTCTCTTTGGCCTCTGTCTCCTGTTCACTGTCCCTTCTCTCAACATCTGGCTCACCTGTGAAATATGCAGGCAGAGAGCAGTATTTATTAATAACATAATATAGTATAATATACACACTTTGTATATAGAGTTTGACCTACCACGCTCAGAAATGCTTGTCCCTTTCCTAACTTCAGCTTCATCTGTAGGTCTGCTTTCAATTGGACTTTGCTGCTGCTCAAGTACTACAAAAGCATGCAATCAGTGGGTTAGTAGGTTGACAACTTTAGTTTCAAATGATGCATTAGAACATTGTTAATTACTTAAATAAAATGTAAATGCATTTTATACACAATTGGATTTTAATTAAATGTTTGTGTGTCTTTTTTTTTTTTTTTTTTACCAAAAATGCAATTAAAAGGATTGGTAGTCTACGAGGTCTGTCCATAAAGTATCGTACCTTTTTATTTTTTTCAAAAACTATATGGATTTCATTCATATGTTTTTACGTCAGACATGCTTGAACCCTCGTGCGCATGCGTGAGTTTTTCCACGCCTGTCAGTGACGTCATTCGCCTGTGAGCACGCCTTGTGGAAGGAGTGGTCCCGCCCCCTCGTCGGATTTTCATTGTCTGGAAATGGCGGAATGAAAAGGACTTTTTTTCCATCAGAATTTTTTCAGAAGCTGTTAGAGACTGGCACCTGGAAACCATTCGAAAAATTTATCTGGCTTTCAGTGAAAATTTTATGGGCTTCACAGAGAATAAGGACTTTAACTACAGGTATAAGGACCCCTTTAAGGACGGTCGGTGCGCCGCGCTGCGAGCTGCGACGACGCGGCACAAACCACTGGATCATTTCTAAGCTGATGGCTGTGTGGATACGAGACCGTCGTGTGCTCTTTCTCTGGTTATCACAAGACCTGGACATCAGCCATTTTCCGGCAGATTTCACTTTTAACAAGAGATTTTGTCATGGAAAGCCGCGCGGAGGCTTCGCGCGTCACGACCGATTCGCTGATGAAGCGAGACAAAGGAACACCTCCGTTTCGGAGTGTTAGAGGACAAGTTGGGACATGCCTATCTCAGCTTTCAGTGCTTACCAGTCGAGTGAGTATAAAAGAACTTGTGGAGAGCTGGACATGTCCCAACTTGTCCTCTAACACTCCGAAACGGAGGTGTTCCTTTGTCTCGCTTCATCAGCGAATCGGTCGTGACGCGCGAAACCTCCGCGCGGCTTTCCATGACAAAATCTCTTGTTAAAAGTGAAATCTGCCGGAAAATGGCTGATGTCCAGGTCTTGTGATAACCAGAGAAAGAGCACACGACGGTCTCGTATCCACAGAGCCATCAGCTTAGAAATGATCCAGTGGTTTGTGCCGCATCGTCGCAGCTTGCAGCGCGGCGCACCGACCGTCCTTAAAGGGGTCCTTATACCTGTAGTTAAAGTCCTTATTCTCTGTGAAGCCCATAAAATTTTCACTGAAAGCCAGATAAATTTTTTGAATGGTTTCCAGGTGCCAGTCTCTAACAGCTTCTGAAAAAATTCTGATGGAAAAAAAGTCCTTTTCATTCCGCCATTTCCAGACAATGAAAATCTGACGAGGGGGCGGGACCACTCCTTCCACAAGGCGTGCTCACAGGCGAATGATGTCACTGACAGGCGTGGAAAAACTCACGCATGCGCACGAGGGTTCAAGCATGTGTGACGTAAAAACATATGAATGAAATCCATATAGTTTTTGAAAAAAATAAAAAGGTACGATACTTTATGGACAGACCTCGTACTTTAGCATCCCAAATATGCATTGTTGCATTATTATTGTTTTTTTATCACCAATAAAACAATATACAGTTTATCAATCTCCAATATGTGAATTACTTAAATAGCGCGTGGTCTATGCACAGCATCTTAGCATATATTAATTAGCCTGTTATGCCCGGCCCTATTTACCATTTCCCTCTTCGCTCTGTCGTCTTGAAAAAATATCCATGAGCTTTGCACACTTGGCAGCATCTTCCTCCAAAGCTTTTCTTTTTCTTAATCGAGCTTTTTCAGCTCCACCTGGCTTTTTCCTGTCCATTTTTTCACTCACGGCCCACTCCTCCTATCCCATCTGTGCGCACCAAGCTTGATTGGACTGAACTAACTGTAATGAATAGGGGTGTTAAACATGTAATGGGATGTCCCTGCCTTAGGCTTTGGAAAAGATAACAGCATTGCAAAAGAAGCAGTCTTAAGTTATTTTCTTGTGAATTTTCGTGATTGTAAAACATTTATAACACTTGATGTCTTCTCTTTAAGATACAGCAGCCCAAGTGTCTTGCTGTGTAGCCTAACAGTTAGTGGTGGTCATATAACACCCCCTCACAACGGCCCCAGGTTGGACCAGCCCACGGGGAAAACTCCCAACTCTCCCAATTACCCAGCACGCCGTAGCCTCAATTCTAATGAAGTTGGGACGTTGTGTAAAATGTACATAAAACAGAATGCAGTGATTTGCAAATCCTTTTGCAAAATTGCCTTCTTGCTCTCGGCCGGGACGGTCGCATCTTCCTGCTACTGTAGCGTGTTTTGTCTATGAGGCTGCTAGCCCTGCTCCTCTGGAAAACGGCAAAATGGATCTGATCAAGTGGTGTCTGAACGCAATTGATACTATTTTTTCCACAAGACACTCAGGAGCGTAGGACCCGAGCTGTCCTGCCGGGACACATGTGGCGGGTTACGTGATGGACAGCTGGCGGAGGTGGCAAGTCATGTGCCTGTACACGTTGTCTGTGGAGGACGTTGAAGATGTTTACTTATTTGGAGCTGTGGTGACTGGGTTTCTGCTGTGTGGGGCGGCCATAGCACTGGTTTACCGGAAAATTAAGAAGGTGGAGGCGGCATTAATTGGCCCATCCAGGCTGCCCCACATGATTGATTCGATTGGAAGGGCAGTGTCAGCTCAGTCGGCGGGTGTCAACCGCACGTTGGAATCCATCTCGGGGAGAATGGCTGCACTGGAAAACCGCTTTGATCGTCAGTAAGACCACATCTCCTCTATTCAGATGTATTTGGGAGCCAATCTGAAGTTTCAGACTGTGGAATCTGCCAGGCGTCTGTTAATCTGGTTATCTATTTGGTTTCCAAACACCAGCTGTCCTTCAAGGCCGCTGGGATAAAATCCTCCCCCCGAGGAACACTCCTGATAGCCTCGCTCCTCGTCTCCCCCCCCCCCCTTCGTCTTCCCCCTCCCTCCCTCCCTCCCTTCCCAGTCCTGAGATGTTGACTGTGGGACCTTGAGACTCTGGTGGACTGATTCAGGACTGGGATCCCCCCCCCAGGATGGACGGATAAGGCCTGTCGATGGTGCCTCACGTGCGGCCTTCCGGGCTGTCTGTCTGGACACTGGACACATCCAAGTCTCGGCTGTCATCTGTCGTCTGTTGTGATTTGTTTTTTGTTACGACTGTTTTTCTGTGCTTATGGGGTTTTTTTTTTTGCTCTCCAGTGGTGCTGCGTGAGTTCAACACAGCAGCAATGGAGGTTTTTCTTTTCCCAATTCTTTCCTTGTGTGTGCTTTTATGTGTATTCATGTACTGGGCCGACTTATGTGTGTTGTTTGTTAAGTGTGTCATGAGGCTGGTCAAGGTTTGCTCAGCCCTGCTCGTGACCTAGGGCAGGGATATACATCTGGAGCTGGGTCCCCGGGCGCCCTAAAAGGGGACCTCTGCTCCTAACTGGCAATTAGGATGGGTAAACATGCAGTAAACACATTTCATTGTGCAGCGAACATGTTCCTTATGTGCATATGACAATAAACTCCTTTTGAATGCTTGAATCCTTTGAATACACCACAAAGACAAGATATTTAATGTTCAAACTGATAAACTTTATTGTTTTTGTCCAAATATTTGCTCATTTTGAAACGGATGCCTGCAACACTGTGTTATCACTTTTCCTTCTAACAACACTCAATAAGTGTTTGGGAATTCAGGACACAATTTGTTGAAGCTTTGTAGGTGGAATTCTTTCCCATTCTTGCTTGATGTACGACTTCAGTTGTTCAACAGTCCGGGGTCTCTCTTGACGTATTTTGCGCTTCATAATGCGCCACACATTTCAATGGGCGACAGGTCTGGACTGCAGGCAGACCATTCTAGTACCCACACTCTTTTACTACGAAGCCACGCTGTTATAACACATGCAGAATGTGGCTTGGCATTGTCTTGCTGAAATAAGCAGGGACGTCCCTGAAAAAGACGTTGCTTGGATGGCAGCATGTGTTGCTCCAAAACCTGGATGACCTTTCAGCATTGATGTTGCCATCACAGATGTGTAAGTTGCCCATGCCGTGGGCACTAACACACCCCCATACCATCATAGATGCTGGCTTTTGAACTTTGCACTGGTAACAATCTGGATGGTCTTTTTCCTCTTTTGTCCAGAGGACACGACGTCCATGATTTCCAAAAACAATTTGAAATGTGGACTCATCAGACCACAGCCCACTTTTCCACTTTGCGTCTGTCCAAATGAGCTCAGGCCAAGAGAAGGTGGTGACATTTCTGAATGTTGTTGATGTATGACTTTCACTTTGCATGGTAGAGTTTTAACTTGCACTTGGAGATGTAGCGATGAACTGTGTTAACTGACAATAGTTTTCTGAAGTGTTCCTGAGCCCACACGGCAAGATCAAATACACAATGATGTCGGTTTTTAATGCAGTGCCGCCTGAGGAACCGAAGGTCACGGGCATTCAGTGTTGGTTTGTGGCCTTGCCGCTTACATGTAGAAAGTTCTCTAGATTCTCTGAATCTTTTGATTATATTATGGACTGTAGATGATGGAATCCCTAAATTCCTTGCAATTGAACGTTGAGAAACATTGTTCTTAAACTGAACTATTTTTTCATGCAGTTGTTCACAAAATGGTGATCCTCACAATTCATAATGTGCAAAACATGTAAATCAGTCAAAACCAAGTAATATATTATAAATACTCATATAGGAGCTTTACTTTTAATCGACTTTTGTATCTGTTTAAGATGATGGATGGATTTAGAAGATGTACTGTATTATTCCAAGATTTAACAACGTCACAACTTCATTGGAATTGGGGTTGTACATAGACTTAAATATGGCATGAAAACTCAACAGACAGTGGACATAGTAATACAACATAAAAAACATAATACAATAAAAACAACATAAAAATAAATGAAACTAGTTAAAAACACTCAATGAGAAATGGGCCGCTTGAGGAATGGGTCACTCAACTTTTCAGGCACTACCCTGAAAAGCTGTCATGACCCATTCCTCAAGAACTACCTCTGTTCCACTGTCCTTGGAGGCTTGCCTCAGATGACTTAGTACTACAACAGTAACCTGATGGGTGTTTCTTGTTATCATGACACTGGATGTTTTCATCTAAGCTGTGGCTTTTGGTTTCTGTCTTCACTACCCCAGGATCTTGTTTCTCCACAAAGCCATTTCAGTGTGGAGTCCACCTAGCATCACAGCAAGCTTATCTTTCCTTAACACATCTGGGAAGGTCTAATGAATTTTCTTTGCAAGATCGTAGAGTGGTCGATCAACTATGAACACAGGAATTTGTGTGGAGATATACAAAACAAGATATGCTGTAATCATGTTTGTTTCATGTTTATTCAGTTAGACACACATGAAAACCTAGATATAGACACCAGCTTCACCATCTGAGGCGTAATGGAAAAAAGGCAAAAATTGCCTTTGATTTTACTCATTTATTTATTTATTTATTTATGGCATACTGGAATTCTCACAACATCGATATTATCACATCAGTTGATTCCTCATACAGCTATGGTGTAATGGTAGCAATAAAGTTGCTGCAAACCAATTGTATGAAAATAGTGAGCTTTCAAAAAGTATTGATGGTGGCCATTTTGGGAAATGGTCAACAAAATCATTGTGTTTGTCTGAGTGTTTGACACTTAAACCAGATTTGTTCAATAGACTCTTAAATTCAGGTGTTAGTGTTGTACTCTGTAATTGTGATCACCACTGAGTTTTTAAAATGTCTATCGCAAAGCGTTTCCTGTTTTTTACGACATCATGCAAGCTTTATAAGTCTGCAGACACTGATCTGTGTGTTACAGATACAAATTTTTGTTCTCAGATCCTCTGAACTTCGGGGAGGAAAAATGGCACTCAGAGCGTAGCTGTTATGACAGTTGACGTAAAGCGGGACTGGTTGGTTGCTGCGGCGATGTTGTGTGGCTCCTGCAAGACGCTATGATTAAGCGTAGCATATGGACATTGCAAACTCGCAAAGTTTTTAAAAGAAGAATTTTGCAGCATGTCTGTGTCACGGAGCGACGTCGGATAGAGAGAAGATAGTGAGAAAGACGATTTGAAAACGTTTGATAAGGACAAGAATCTGAGGAATTGTCACTGGCTTCATGAACACATCTGAAAGATAATGTGCTATCAGGAAAAAGTAAGAATTTTTCACTCCCTGGAAAATAAACATTGTGTTGTTCAAATAGGATTTTAGACAAGATATTGTGACTTTTTATTATTAATCTAGACTTTCTTTCATTGGAAAAAAGACGTGGCTTTGAATGGATTTAAATGAATTTACACAAGAATGTAAATGAGCTTTTATTAATGTAGGTGATGGTCTAGTGGTTAAGGCGTTGGGCTTGAGACCAGAAGATCCTCGGTTCAAATCCCAGCCTGACTGGAAAATCACTAAGGGCCCTTGGGCAAGGTCTTTAATCCCCCATTGCTCCCAGTGTGTAGTGAGCGCCTTGTATGGCAGCACCCTGACATCGGGGTGAATGTGAGGCATTATTTGTAAAGCGCTTTGAGCGTCGGATGCAGATGGAAAAGCGCTATATAAATGCAATCCATTTACCATTTTAAACTTTCTTTCATTGGAAAAAAGACACTGTGGCTTTAAGTGGATTTACAGGAATTTACCCAAGAATATGTGACTTTTTTTACTATAATGCGGCGTTCACACCAGACGCCACGCGACGCCACAAATTCGCATCCCTCGCCTGGCAGTGGACGTGCCACCATCACCCGGTGTGTCGCTCTGCTTGAGCCGCGTTCACACCGGATGCCACGCTACGCCACAAATTCATCATTTGCTGCAGGAGCTGCATCTGGATGACAGCTGCTTTCAGCGGTACTTCCGCCTCTCCAGGACCCAGTTTGAGGACCTCCTGTCTCGTACGTGCGCGCACATGTGAACAAAGAAAAAAAACTGGCTGCTGCTGCAGTTCCTTGCTCTCCTCTCCAACTCTGTCATAATTGTGTTATGAACCAGTCACCATTTGTTTTATTATACATCTGTGTAGTTAATAAAATTATCTTCACGGATAATTTGTTCACGTGCGCACATGTGAACAAAAAAAAAACTGGCTGCTGCTGCAGTTCATCGCTCTCCTCTCCAACTCTGTCATAACTGTGTTAAATAAATAAAGGACAAAAGGGACATAAGTCTTGCCCATAAGCTGATTGCCAGAGACAGGACAGACAGCTCCACGTCACTACATATCCAGTCCCTGATTTGTCATTGCAGCGCGAGAAAAAAAAGTTCACATTTTTCAGCTTGGGGAAGAGGGCGACGTGACGCGATGCAACGGGATATCGCGCCACAAACGTGCCAATCGCTCAAAATCACTTTATTCGCATCACTTGATTCGCGTCCGTCACGTCACATTGCGTGGCTTGAACTTTTGCAGCGCTACAATGCGTCCTTCCATAGGCATTACATGGCAACCTGTCACCACCGTCGTTCACGTGGCGTCTCGTGTGAACGCGGCATAAGTTATTTTGTTGTTATTTTACCATGATTTTCAAAATATTCTACAAGCTTTAACTGAAGTTTGTGAAATGTTGTAACAGTCTTTTCAGTCTTCATGAATTTCATGTAGTTTAACTATTCTGAGTTAATGCATCATTTGGTTTACAGTTAAGAGTAAAGTCATTCCAGGTCCTACTTCCATGTAATATTCTGTTATTTCAATATTATTATTGACAGTTTAAATGAAAGGTTGAATCTAGGATCATTTAAATATGCATTTCTTTTATCGATTTTTTTTTTCTCCAGGAGATAGATACAAAATTAATTTGGTTTTTGGGGCCCCGCAGGCCCTAAACCCTGGCTCGACCCCATGCAAATTTTCCTCGTATTTCACAATGTTCATTTCATAGCTGTGGTTATTTGGACATAATAAGGGGCAGTTTGCTTTGCAGAAAAAGAACACAGCATTCCAAGAAAAACACTTGCTACCTACAGTAAAATTGGAGGTGGTTCCATCATGTTGTGCAGCTGTGTGGCCAGTGCAGGTACAGAGAATCTTGTTAAAGTTGAGGGTCACATGGATTCCAGCCAATATCAGCAGATTCTTGAGAACAATATTCATGAATCAGTGACAAAGTTAAAGTTGCGCCGGGGCTGGATCTTTCAACAAGCCAACGACCCTACACACTGCTTACAGTCGATGAAGGCATTCATGCAGAGGAACAAGTACAATGTTCTGGAATGGCCATCTCAGTCCCCAGACCTGAATATTATTGAATATCTGTGGTGTGATTTTAAGTAGGCTGTCCATGCTCGGAAATCAACATGCCTGACTGAACTGGACTTGTTTTGTAAAGAAGAATGGTCCAAAATACCTTCAACCAGAATCCAGACTCTCATTGGAAGCTATAGGAAGCATTTAGAGGCTGTTTCTGAAAAAGGAGGCGCTACTAAATATTGATGTATTTTTTCTGTTGGTTTGCCCAAATTTATGCGCCTGCCTAATTTTGTTTAAAGAATTATTGCACACTTTCTGTAAATCCTATAAACTTCATTTCACTTCTTAAATATCACTGTTTGTCTGCTATATGATATATTTACCTGAAATTGCTGATCCAAACAACCAATGATTTATAAAGGAAAATCATGGAAATCATCAGGGGTGCCCAAACTTTTACATACAACTCTATATAGTGCCAAATCACAGCATACAGTAAGTCACCCCATAAGTCAAATTTGTACTTGAAATAAATCTTATTCATCAGTTTAAATTGAATGAGTGCCCGTGCATCCAACAACCAGTGGCCTTGATGGCCAACAAATGGAGGAATTGGAAATTTAAAAAAGTGACAACAATCTCATTTGAACCTTCAACCACACCTTCTAATTTTCATCATGTATGTGATGATAAGATTTTTTGTTGCCGCAAGGTTAGATAACAATGCCTCTAGAGATGGCAGCATTCAGCATGTGACAAACAGGTCTATGGGATATTATATCTGCAAAAATAATTTTGTGAGGGATAAGATCATATCATTTATTGTTTTTAAGTTATTGTGTTAAACTGGAGGGGTGTCTGTCTATCCATTCATTCACTTAAGCCCCTGTCACCCATAGCAAGAATGTGCCGGAAGCATGCCCGACACGGCAAATATTGGCATAATCCGATGCAGTCGGGAGGGAAAGAGGCGTGGCCAGCTCTGTCAGAACGCATCCGGAGTACCTTGTCCACACCTGCACGATGGCATCCAACGCGCATGTAGACAACAGGTGGATGATACAGACTGCTGTCAGACAACCATAAAAGGCGCAGAAGACTGCCCAATGTCCAAATGTCTGGATGGCACACCGGAGCGCTGTTTTCCTCATGCGCACGTGCGTGCATGTGTGGAAAACACACGCGCACATGCGTGGGGCTGTACTTATTCCTCAGCTGTGTGTGTGCATAATGCTGCATGGGCCACTAAGCCTGCGCACCTGCCACTGCACAGCTCCACTCCAAAGTTTGCTGGCCTTGCAGTCCCTCAGACGGAGCCTTTCCAGGGAACTATCTTTTTTCTTGTTTGCTGATGTCAGGAGCACAACGTAACTCTTTTACACTGCGATGGTTGGATTATCACATCGAATTAATTTTTTTCTTTTGGGTGAGAGGATTCTAACTGCAGGCTGATGTCCTGGCTTCATGTCCATGTCCTGCGCTGTGAAACACTCCTGGACCACTGTTGGAGGTGAGATTCATGTTTATTAATGGTGTAACAGCCTGCCACAACCTCCATGTCATATCTCCTCCAGAGTTAGAAGGTGATCATTTATTACAGCGTGAGATCCATCCACCTCCAATCCTGACACGTGCAATGGTGCGTTACTGCGAACCATGGAGAGGCGCAGCTGCCCGTGTTATGATGGAGACAATAGTTCACATTATTTACATCACCCATGGGAAGGAATAGACAAATATCTGTCCTGTAAGGTCTATTGTGAATATAACAGCCTGTTCAGATTTGCGGCACCGTGCGCTGCTGTGTGCACGGAGCTTTCAGTTTGATAGCCGCTGTTCACATTCACTGTACATGATAATAATTCATAATCATTATCATGATGAAGCGTGCCACATACATTTCAACAGTTCCTTTGCACTCCGGGGTGGTGGACATTATTATACATGGCACGTGCAGGTCATACCAGCAGGCTTTGCAGTGCCAGATCCATCTCGAGTGTAGCAAATTTACAGGCCTCGCAACGGGGGACCAATATAATGTAACAAATTTACATTAATTTAATTATTTGGAATGAATGGTACCTCACATGAGAACCATAAAGATGGAACCAAATTGGTCAATTCTAGATCGGCTCACACCGGAGCACCATAAGAATGTAGTGAATAAGCAGTTAAACTCCCAAATTGAATTAGATTGGAAGAGGCCCCATCTGATGAGTCACCAAAATAATTAACAATTTAGGGTTTAATACTTGTTATTTAATTATTACTCGGGGCACCACTTTAATTTAAACATTCATTAATTTATTAGTCTCAATTTAATTAATCGGTCTCAGTTTAATTAATCAGTGTCTGATCTGAAAGTCTGAATTCTACAATATGATTAACCAAAGGTTTCCTTCTGAACACAAAATGAACCACAGCAGAAATATTTACAATTTATTTACAAGTATACAAGAAATGAACAGTTTGCTGGCATTTTTATGGACAGTGATTAAATAAGTTCATTCATGGAAACAATTTTCTTACTCATGAGACGTTGGAAGAGAGGTAAGTAAGTAAAGTAAGTAAGTGAGTAAGTAAATAAATCTGATTAGAATTTAGAGATGAAATTTGAAGCCAATTATTAAGAAAAATCTTAAACAAACATATGAATATGTTTAAAAGGAAGCCACTTTGTATCCATTGACAGCAAACCTTTTTCCTGGAACCTTTAACTGGGTCACTGAGCTGACACGTTGAAGAGATGGTTCGGAGGGATCCACCCGTCCATCCGTTGTGCTCACTTGGGTCAGGGGGTTAACTCAGGCGATCCCAAAGGCTTGTGGCTGGCTTTACCGACAGGTTGGCTCATGGTTTGATATCAGCATCATCGTCAGCTAGCAGGAACCCAGAGGTGGAAGATGTTTGTTGAAAATGGTTTCTGGTAGCTTTTAAAAAGTTTGTTGGATGCAGATTAAAAGTCTTTGTGAATTTAGGAAAAAGTTGAAACTTTAAAAACGTTAGAAAATTTTAAAAAGGAAAAGTCGCTTTCCTGTAATTTCACTATTACGAGGTCTATTAGAAAAGTATCCGACCTTATTATTTTTTTTCAAAAAACCATATGGATTTGAATCATGTGTGATTACATCAGACATGCTTGAACCCTCGTGGGCATGCAAGAGTTTTTTTCACTCCTGTCGGTTACGTCATTCGCCTGTGGGCAGTCTTTGAGTGAGGAGTCGCCCACCCTCTCGTCAATTTTTTCATTGTTTATGAATGGCTCAGAGACTGCTGCTTTGTTTGATCAAAATTTTTTCAAAACTGTAAGGCACAACTGAGTGGACTCCATTCGATAAATTCAGCTGGTTTTCGGTAAAATTTTAACGGCTGATGACAGATTTTGGTCTGGTAGTGTCGCCGTAAGGACGGCCCACAGCGCCTGACGGCGATCTGCGCTTCGAGGCGGCAGCGTCTCACCGTTTCAAGTTAAAAACTTCCACATTTCAGGCTCTATTGACCCAATAAGTCGTCAGAGAACAGAGAACTTTCAGAAGAAGTCAGCATGAGGAGTTTATTTGGACATTCCATTGTTAACGGACATTTTGTAATGAAAGAACGTGCGGGCAGAGTCGCATGTTGGGCTGGACCCGACCGCGGGGGGGGGGGGGGGCCCGACAGGAAAAACACCTCCGTTGGAAACCTTAACGGGCAAGTTGGAACATGCCCAAGCTGTTAAACAATTTCTCAGTTACTCACTTGTTGAAAGCCATCAAAAGCCGCCTGAATTTTACAAATGGTTTTCAACACGGAGGTGTTTTTCCTGTCGCGGCGCACACAGATTTGCCGAGTCGTCACGGAAACGACTCGGCGAATTTGCGCTCACGTCTTTCATTACAAATGTCCCTTAAACAGTGGAATGTCCGCATAAAGTCCTCATGCCAGCCTCTTCTGAATCTTCTCTGTTCTCTCACGACGTCCTGGGTGAATTAAGCCTTAAATTAGGATGTTTTCAGGTCGAAACAGGCCGACGACGGCACCTGGAAGCGCTGCACGACGTCCCGCTGCGTGGGAAGTCCTTACACCAACAGAAACACCCCATAATCTCTCATCAGCCGTTAAACTTTTCACCGAAAACCAGCTTAACTTCTCGAATAGTGTCCACTCGGATATTCCTCAGGTCCAGAAATAATTTTGATAAAGCAACGCGCGCTGTCTCGAGCAGCGTGTGAAACAAAGGAATTCAGCCAAGAGGGCGGGACCACATCTCACTCAAGGCTTGCCCACAGGGAAATGACGTCACCGACACGCGTGAATAAACTCACGCATGCGCACGAGGGTTCAAGCATGATTGGTGTAATCGCACGTCATTCAAATCCATATAGTTAAAAAAAAATAAAAGGGTCGGTTTATTATCTAATAGACCTCGTATTTTGAAAACTTCAGCTCGGAAGTTCTCTTAAAAGTTCAAAAGACTTGATGCACCTTAAAGCGTCAGGTTAAACTTTAGGTTTTTCGAAGAATAAAGGATGAATGAATGAAGCCATGTGGTAGCTTTAGCTAGCTTAGCTTAGCATGGGGCCTTGTTAACTCAAAAATAAAAATTAAGCATTTAAGAAAGGAAGAGAGAAGAGGAAGCTGGAAGAACCAAAAGAGAAGAGAGCGGCCAGAGCAAGAGAGCGGGCAGCACTCTGTTCTAACTTTAAAAAGGGGAACTTATGTCACCAAACTCCGCCCATTTAGGGTGTATAGTTTCACAGACCACTTCACATGCTCAGAACGGACAGACAAAAATGATTCAATTATTTAAACACATTAACTATTTGGCAAAATGTTCTGTGACACTCAAATGGATACACATTATTAATAGTCAGACACATCCTTTGGATAAACAGAATACTTCAACATCAACATATTGATAATGCAGAAAGATCACACTTAAACACACATCAGTTAAGGAACACATATCAATTAAATGGAATGATTATATGCAAAGCAATTTGTTTGATTAATCAATACAAACAACATTAGGAGTTTTTAGATATGAACAAAAGAAATACTGACACAATTCTTTTTTATTTTAAAAGAATGTCTTGTTTTTCACTTAGACCTAAATAGTAATAGCTGCTTGTCAAGACAAAGTTTTATGACCATGTGTTATCATGGGGGAAGGTTCTATGGCAGTGAAGAGAGGTTCTGTCCTTGGCTTGAGGCCATAAAAGTGGGTTCTTCTGGCCTGGACAATTTCAGATTCTGACATGAAGCAATTATAATGTCATGTAATTCATAATGACCGTAATTTAACCGATAAACCAGGCAAGGGCTCCTTGGAAGAACCTTTGAATTACAATTCTGTTTTTCTCTGGGCCACAGTGTGGGGGCTCAAAGGGATCTCGACTTATCTCCAGGTAGCACAGGAATTTCTCAGTTGAGTGTGAAAACACAGTCTCGGTCCCAAGTTGAAAACTCAGGTTTTTGTTGAGACAACATTAATGTATTTATTTAATTAGGGCGAATCGAGGCCATGCACTACACAAGGTTCTCTCGTATCAAAATCAAATCAAATCAATTTTATTTATATAGCGCCAAATCACACACAAACAGTTGCCCCAAGGCGCTTATATTGTAAGGCAAAGCCATACAATAATTACGGAAAAACCCCAACGGTCAAAATGACCCCCTGTGAGCAAGCACTGGCGACAGTGGGAAGGAAAAACTCCCTTTTAACAGGAAGAAACCTCCAGCAGAACCAGGCTCAGGGAGGGGCAGTCTTCTGCTAGGACTGGTTGGGGCTGAAGGAGAGAACCAGGAAAAAGACATGCTGTGGAGGGGAGCAGAGATCAATCACTAATGATTAAATGCAGAGTGGTGCATACAGAGCAAAAAGAGAAAGAAACACTCAGTGCATCATGGGAACCCCCCAGCAGTCTAAGTCTATAGCAGCATAACTAAGCGATGGTTCAGGGTCACCTGATCCAGCCCTAACTATAAGCTTTAGCAAAAAGGAAAATTTTGAGCCTAATCTTAAAAGTAGAGAGGATGTCTGTCTCCCTTATCCGAATTGGGAGCTGGTTCCAGAGGAGAGGAGCCTGAAAGCTGAAGGCTGTGCTCCCATTGTACTCTTAAAAACCCTAGGAACTACAAGTAAGCCTGCAGTCTGAGAGCGAAGCGCTCTATTGGGGTGATATGGTACTATGAGGTCCCTAAGATAAGATGGGACCTGATTATTCAAAACCTTATAAGTAAGAAGAAGAATTTTAAATTCTATTCTAGAATTAACAGGAAGCCAATGAAGAGAGGCCAATATGGGTGAGATATGCTCTCTCCTTCTAGTCCCTGTCAGTACTCTAGCTGCAGCATTTTGAATTAACTGAAGGCTTTTCAGGGAACTTTGAGGACAACCTAATAATGATGAATTACAATAGTCCAGCCTAGAGGAAATAAATGCATGAATTAGTTTTTCAGCATCACTCTGAGACAAGACCTTTCTAATTTTAGAGATATTGCGCAAATGCAAAAAAGCAGTCCTACATATTTGTTTAATATGCGCATTGAATGACATATCCTGATCAAAAATGACTCCACAAGATTTCTCACAGTATTACTAGAGGTCAGGGTAATGCCATCCAGAGTAAGGATCTGGTTAGACACCATGTTTCTAAGATTTGTGGGGCCAAGTACAATAACTTCAGTTTTATCTGAGTTTAAAAGCAGGAAATTAGAGGTCATCCATGTCTTTATGTCTGTAAGACAATCCTGCAGTTTAGCTAATTGGTGTGTGTCCTCTGGCTTCATGGATAGATAAAGCTGGGTATCATCTGCGTAACAATGAAAATTTAAGCAATGCTGTCTAATAATACTGCCTAAGGGAAGCATGTATAAAGTGAATAAAATTGGTCCTAGCACAGAACCTTGTGGAACTCCATAATTAACCTTAGTCTGTGAAGAAGATTCCCCATTTACATGAACAAATTGTAATCTATTAGATAAATATGATTCAAACCACCGGTGCCTTAATACCTATGGCATGCTCTAATCTCTGTAAAAAATTTTATGGTCAACAGTATCAAAAGCAGCACTGAGGTCTAACAGAACAAGCACACAGATGAGTCCACTGTCTGAGGCCATAAGAAGATCATTTGTAACCTTCACTAATGCTGTTTCTGTACTATGATGAATTCTAACCCTGACTGAAACTCTTCAAATAGACCATTCCGGGACGGGAGGAGAAACAGGGCCAGACAAAAATCGGCTAACATTACAAAAACAAAACCGACCAAAAAATATGGACAAAAGGTTCGACCGTAAGTGGATTGGAAAACAACCATCCAACCAATTTTAAAGTGGTGTGAGAGAGCCAAAAGAGAACTGTACACCAGAGATAATGCAGCACTAACAGCCCAGCAACCGAGCAGTAAACGGGGGCCGCATTTGAGGACCTAACATACTTAACTGAAGAACCAACAATAGAAACACTATGAGGACCATGGAAGATGAAAGAACTAAAGATAAAACTAAACCAAGCAAAAGTGTGTAACAAAAGAACACCAACAGTACCTAACGTAATAGAACCAAAAAAGAAGGCAAGGATAAACAGAAATACAAGTGGAAGGGAAACGTGAAGAAAAACTTGATTAACGGCCAAATGAATTGAGGAAACCCTCTGAATGTATGATAAAGAGAACTGTGAAAAAGAGTGTGGGAAGAAAATTACATGGAGGGAAAAAAATGCTTAATCAGAAGATTGCTGTTGTGGCTGGCGTGCCTGGCTGGCTTTTGTGTGTCTTCTGTTTCTGTCTTTTGGTTTTCCCCCAGGTGGTGCGCATTTTGGACTGAGTGACTGTGTAGCTGAGTTTATCAGGACCTCACCCTGATCACCTGCGGCTCGTCAGGACTCACAGCTGTGGTGCATCTACATGGATTGGAACATGGTGGCATTTAAGACTGGAGTACACAGTGTGTATTTGCCAGAGACTCGACCTTGTGACCAGACGGGTGAGATCGTCGTCTCAAGAGCCATCTCATCATCAGTGGATGCAGAGAACGTCCAGGTTTGATGCATGGTCTGTGAAAGAGGAGGGGGTGAGGTCTCACGCTCGTCAGCACACTTCCTGAGACTCGGTTTGTCGCGGCCACCTGGGGGTGTCGGGGGGGGTCCGAACTGGTTCTGGGGGACCGTTAGCGCTGCTGGGAGCGCACCGCAATCCACCACGCCAGACCGCGCACTTTTATATTTTTCACATCACTGTTATGTTTATTAAACTCTGTTATCCTTTGTACCGTGCTCTGCTTATTTCATACTGGGTCCTTCAAACGCTGGTCGGTTCTCCGGGCTGCATCCAACACATAACAATTGCTTTGAGTTGTGGTACACTGTCTCTTTTCAAACACAATTTGAATGGTTTTTGGGAGAGCTTCCATGTCTCTCATGCAAATTGGAATCTGCCCAGCATATTTTGATGATCAAGAGCAAAGAACAGAAATACAGATTTTTGGAGGGTAGTGACAATGAGTTCAAATTGCCATTCTGTTGTGCCTTGGATGAACATGAGTATTAGCTGCTGGTACTTAGGTAGTCGTAGTCAAAATTTGTATGTTGGACAAGGTATCAAGGTGTCTTTATTATCCTCAGTGGGGGTAGTTTGTTGTGCAGCCAGCAGAGAGAACACATTCATACATACAACCCTAATTCAGGGGCGTGCTGGGAACATTTTTCAGCCCGGGAGTTTCATATCCAACCGGCCCACAAACCGCCAACGCACAGGGATAATAAGAGTTCTGCTGTGGCATTTATGTACTGATTGACTGTGAAAATTGGGTGGCTTATAATAGAAAGTAAAAGTTAGTTAGTTAAAACAAGAACGGTATTGTTAACTCACCAGTACACCACCTAAGCAGTGAAGTCCCATACTGTAAGTAGCTGGAAGAGGTGGTACTACAAATGTTGATATGGCTGACATCCTGGCATCAATAGGCGTTGCACTCATGCATGTAGCTCCAGCGACTCATGAAAATGTCTGTGCTTTGGACCACAAGGTGGACACAACAGAGGTAGTACCAATTCGAATGACTATAAATATACACCGAACCATCAGAAGTACCGCTACTTGTCAGACAGTGGTAGTAACGAGATAGCGAGCACCACAACAGCTACCTTTATGTCATCGCTATGTACCTGACTGGAGCGTTTTCCTTGAAAATGACAACAGTGACATCTAGTGGTTTTATTTATTTTTGCCCGACATCATCTTGAAACATTTGGAAAATATAGGACTGTGATTATGAAAAATACACAAAATACAAGAAGTGTAACTATAAATATTTGTGTTTTACTTAAAATACTGAAAATAAATGAATAATATTGCTTTGTTGGAAAAAAATTACAAATTCTATACAGAACAATGGCACAAATAGAACATTTGTTCAAAAGTTACTTTGAGTAATACAAACTGAGTAATACACACCAACTGAACTAAACATGGATGAAATCAAATCAACCATCACAGACAAATCCTAAGTGCAAATGAACAAATAAATGAATAACAATCAGCCAGGTAATTAGTGCAACAATGTACGCCTGAGAAGTGCACTGGTATCTGCAACTTTGTTTATAACATGTCATTGTCAGTTGCCATTAAGATGGTTTTCTCAGAAGACATCAGCATGAATGCCTCCATGTGCTCCTGATGAAGTGTGCTCCGCAATCTGTTTTTGATCAATTTTAAGGTGGAGAAACTTCTTTCACAGGCCACCTGGGAGATTGAGAGGGTCAATAAAAACTTGTATGCCAGCCCAATGACATGGTAGGCATCTGTTAGCAAATTATACTGACTCAGTACCAAGTACACACAAATCACACAGTTTCTGCAAGAAGCACAAATCCTGCTCCCTATCTCTGTGTCTAACTCAGTTCCATCTGTGTCATTCTCAGTGCCTGCCCTTACAGTGTAACCCTCTAGTGAAGACTTTTTCAGCCTGTCCCATTGAGCTGCAAGACTGCACAACTCAGCCTGCAAAGTACTCACTGTTGCCCTTTCGTCAAAACTAATCAGGCATTTGCTTATCTGCTCGAAGGCTCCACTTGTCAGTCCATTAATTTGTATTTGATGAAAGTTTCTAGGGTCTAGGCAGGCAAAATCTGAAGCCAGTTTACCATTAGCAGCAAATCTTTTTTCAATGCTTCCCGTCACAGTGTCTAGGATAACATTGTGAACATTTATCTCAAATGTAGCATCAGATGAGGCTACTGGCTCATCCTCCTCAAGTTCTCCAGGCATTTTTCTTTTTCTGATGCTTCTGTGGAAGCTCTGTTTGCACCTCAAAGTCACAGTTCTCCTCTTCAAACTTTTTGTTTGCCCAGTGCACAAAAACATCAGCTGCCCCTTTCACAGACTCAAAATCCCTGGCACATTGCTTTAAACTCTCCTGTGCCCTCAACAATCCTCTGAGATGACAAAATGTCCAACCCTTGGTTTGTAAATATTTGGACAGTGGGGATGTATGCTGAAAAACACGAAGGAAAATTTGAGCAGTTAATATGATCTCAAATTTCAAAAGTGTTTCAATGAAGCCCTTTGCTTTCGCTCTCACTGTTGGTTTCATTGTGACATCTCGCAAAACCTTTTCTAAGGTCAGCAGAAGGTCAACATACAGTCCATTTTGGGGACTACCATAGCTGCCAAAGACTTTGCTTAGAGCCTGATCCTTAGCCCACCATCTTGTTTCACCTATTGGTATCAGCTTTCTGTGACGCTTGTCCTTGGAGACTTCCTCCAGACTTGCATTCTTTTATATGACTCCCTTAGAAAAACTGCAATATCATTGAGCAAGGAAAAAAGAGAAGCACTTTCAACCACACTTCCTGTAGTGTCTGACAGCACTAAATTGAGGATATGTGCGTAACACCAAACATGGATCTGCGTGGGGGACTGCTCAGACAAAAACGTGGAAAATCCTTTATAGGGACCTTGCATGCTTGCTTCCATCAGTGGAGTTGCCCACACATTTGCTGATGTCCAGGTTGAGCTTGAATAGAGTTTCCTTTAACAGCTCAAGTAAGTACTTGCCTGTGGATTTTTCACAGTTTATGACACCAACCAAACGTTCATGTATGGTGTCTGTTACATATCGCAAAATTACAGCACACTGATCATTTGAAGTGATATCTTGAGTGGTATCAATTTGGATTGAAAACATACCGCTTCTCTAACCTCATCTGCTATAGTGGCCTTAATCAACGCTGAGTGAATCAACAACTTTACCAACAGTGTGGTTGGACATTAAGTGACCAATGAACCTCTCCCCTTTGCCCCACTGTCGTGGTTTTTTTGCTCTGTTCAGTGCAGCTGTTGATATGTTGCTGAAGACAGAGATCATATCGGCTTAGGAGTAGGAGCAGATCTAAAAAGTTGCCATGTTTCACATCACTGTTCTCCAGCATATAAGCAGCTTCTGCTCTATGTCCTCTGTAACTCAGTCCACATTTGCCTAAAACTTTGATCACATCTATTATCCAATCCATCACCTGGGTTTCTTCTTTACCTCCTCATGGTGTAAAGACATTTGCTTGCCTACAAGAAGGCTTTTTTACATCAGCCTTTTTAGCAAACATGAAGCAGGAGTCAGCACTGTCCCTATGGAGTTTGCTTTTCTCATGCTCCTCAATTCTTTGATGAACATGTTTCCATGTTTTAAAACCATGCTTTATAAAAGGACTTTCGCCAGTAGGAGGGGCATATGCCAACATACAGAGCAGTACAGTGATTTGGATTTCTCTGAGTAAGTTAACTATTTTCTGTTTGTTCCATGCTTGTGAAAAACTTTGGCTAGAGGGGCTCTTTAGTTGATTGCTGTGGGTGGAAAGGAAAAACATGACAAAATCCTTGGATTGAGGGCGAACAAAATAATCAAAAGGCTCCGTCTCATCTACATTTGACTCTTCCTGTCCCTGATGAGCTTCTGTGGTCTCTTTGGCCTCTGTCTCCTGTTCACTGTCCCTTCTCTCAACATCTGGCTCACCTGTGAAATATGCAGGCAGAGAGCAGTATTTATTAATAACATAATATAGTATAATATACACACTTTGTGTATAGAGTTTGACCTACCACGCTCAGAATGCTTGTCCCTTCCTAACTTCAGCTTCATCTGTAGGTCTGCTTTCAATTGGACTTTGCTGCTGCTCAAGTACTACAAAGCATGCAATCAGTGGGTTAGTAGGTTGACAACTTTAGTTTCAAAATGATGCATTAGAACATTGTTAATTACTTAAATAAAATGTAAATGCATTTTATACACAATTGGATTTTAATTAAATGTTTGTGGTTTTTTTTTTTTTTTTTACAAAAATGCAATTAAAAGGATTGGTAGTCTACGAGGTCTGTCCATAAAGTATCGTACCTTTTTATTTTTTTCAAAAACTATATGGATTTCATTCATATGTTTTTACGTCAGACATGCTTGAACCCTCGTGCGCATGCGTGAGTTTTTCCACGCCTGTCAGTGACGTCATTCGCCTGTGAGCACGCCTTGTGGAAGGAGTGGTCCCGCCCCCTCGTCGGATTTTCATTGTCTGGAAATGGCGGAATGAAAAGGACTTTTTTTCCATCAGAATTTTTTCAGAAGCTGTTAGAGACTGGCACCTGGAAACCATTCGAAAAATTTATCTGGCTTTCAGTGAAAATTTTATGGGCTTCACAGAGAATAAGGACTTTAACTACAGGTATAAGGACCCCTTTAAGGACGGTCGGTGCGCCGCGCTGCGAGCTGCGACGACGCGGCACAAACCACTGGATCATTTCTAAGCTGATGGCTGTGTGGATACGAGACCGTCGTGTGCTCTTTCTCTGGTTATCACAAGACCTGGACATCAGCCATTTTCCGGCAGATTTCACTTTTAACAAGAGATTTTGTCATGGAAAGCCGCGCGGAGGCTTCGCGCGTCACGACCGATTCGCTGATGAAGCGAGACAAAGGAACACCTCCATTTCGGAGTGTTAGAGGACAAGTTGGGACATGCCTATCTCAGCTTTCAGTGCTTACCAGTCGAGTGAGTATAAAAGAACTTGTGGAGAGCTGGACATGTCCCAACTTGTCCTCTAACACTCCGAAACGGAGGTGTTCCTTTGTCTCGCTTCATCAGCGAATCGGTCGTGACGCGCGAACCTCCGCGCGGCTTTCCATGACAAAATCTCTTGTTAAAAGTGAAATCTGCCGGAAAATGGCTGATGTCCAGGTCTTGTGATAACCAGAGAAAGAGCACACGACGGTCTCGTATCCACAGAGCCATCAGCTTAGAAATGATCCAGTGGTTTGTGCCGCATCGTCGCAGCTTGCAGCGCGGCGCACCGACCGTCCTTAAAGGGGTCCTTATACCTGTAGTTAAAGTCCTTATTCTCTGTGAAGCCCATAAAATTTTCACTGAAAGCCAGATAAATTTTTGAATGGTTTCCAGGTGCCAGTCTCTAACAGCTTCTGAAAAAATTCTGATGGAAAAAAAGTCCTTTTCATTCCGCCATTTCCAGACAATGAAAATCGACGAGGGGGCGGGACCACTCCTTCCACAAGGCGTGCTCACAGGCGAATGATGTCACTGACAGGCGTGGAAAAACTCACGCATGCGCACGAGGGTTCAAGCATGTGTGACGTAAAAACATATGAATAAAATCCATATAGTTTTTGAAAAAAATAAAAAGGTACGATACTTTATGGACAGACCTCGTACTTTAGCATCCCAAATATGCATTGTTGCATTATTATTGTTTTTTTATCACCAATAAAACAATATACAGTTTATCAATCTCCAATATGTGAATTACTTAAATAGCGCGTGGTCTATGCACAGCATCTTAGCATATATTAATTAGCCTGTTATGCCCGGCCCTATTTACCATTTCCCTCTTCGCTCTGTCTCTTGAAAAAATATCCATGAGCTTTGCACACTTGGCAGCATCTTCCTCCAAAGCTTTTCTTTTTCTTAATCGAGCTTTTTCAGCTCCACCTGGCTTTTTCCTGTCCATTTTTTCACTCACGGCCCACTCCTCCTATCCCATCTGTGGCACCAAGCTTGATTGGACTGAACTAACTGTAATGAATAGGGGTGTTAAACATGTAATGGGATGTCCCTGCCTTAGGCTTTGGAAAAGATAACAGCATTGCAAAAGAAGCAGTCTTAAGTTATTTTCTTGTGAATTTTCGTGATTGTAAAACATTTATAACACTTGATGTCTTCTCTTTAAGATACAGCAGCCCAAGTGTCTTGCTGTGTAGCCTAACAGTTAGTGGTGGTCATATAACACCCCCTCACAACGGCCCCAGGTTGGACCAGCCCACGGGGAAAACTCCCAACTCTCCCAATTACCCAGCACGCCGTAGCCTCAATTCTAATGAAGTTGGGACGTTGTGTAAAATGTACATAAAACAGAATGCAGTGATTTGCAAATCCTTTTGCAAAATTGCCTTCTTGCTCTCGGCCGGGACGGTCGCATCTTCCTGCTACTGTAGCGTGTTTTGTCTATGAGGCTGCTAGCCCTGCTCCTCTGGAAAACGGCAAAATGGATCTGATCAAGTGGTGTCTGAACGCAATTGATACTATTTTTTCCACAAGACACTCGGGAGCGTAGGACCCGAGCTGTCCTGCCGGGACACATGTGGCGGGTTACGTGATGGACAGCTGGCGGAGGTGGCAAGTCATGTGCCTGTACACGTTGTCTGTGGAGGACGTTGAAGATGTTTACTTATTTGGAGCTGTGGTGACTGGGTTTCTGCTGTGTGGGGCGGCCATAGCACTGGTTTACCGGAAAATTAAGAAGGTGGAGGCGGCATTAATTGGCCCATCCAGGCTGCCCCACATGATTGATTCGATTGGAAGGGCAGTGTCAGCTCAGTCGGCGGGTGTCAACCGCACGTTGGAATCCATCTCGGGGAGAATGGCTGCACTGGAAAACCGCTTTGATCGTCAGTAAGACCACATCCTCTATTCAGATGTATTTGGGAGCCAATCTGAAGTTTCAGACTGTGGAATCTGCCAGGCGTCTGTTAATCTGGTTATCTATTTGGTTTCCAAACACCAGCTGTCCTTCAAGGCCGCTGGGATAAAATCCTCCCCCCGAGGAACACTCCTGATAGCCTCGCTCCTCGTCTCCCCCCCCCCCTTCGTCTTCCCCCTCCCTCCCTCCCTCCCTTCCCAGTCCTGAGATGTTGACTGTGGGACCTTGAGACTCTGGTGGACTGATTCAGGACTGGGATCCCCCCCCCAGGATGGACGGATAAGGCCTGTCGATGGTGCCTCACGTGCGGCCTTCCGGGCTGTCTGTCTGGACACTGGACACATCCAAGTCTCGGCTGTCATCTGTCGTCTGTTGTGATTTGTTTTTTGTTACGACTGTTTTTTCTGTGCTTATGGGGTTTTTTTTTTTGCTCTCCAGTGGTGCTGCGTGAGTTCAACACAGCAGCAATGGAGGTTTTTCTTTTCCCAATTCTTTCCTTGTGTGTGCTTTTATGTGTATTCATGTACTGGGCCGACTTATGTGTGTTGTTTGTTAAGTGTGTCATGAGGCTGGTCAAGGTTTGCTCAGCCCTGCTCGTGACCTAGGGCAGGGATATACATCTGGAGGGTCCCCGGGCGCCCTAAAAGGGACCTCTGCTCCTAACTGGCAATTAGGATGGGTAAACATGCAGTAAACACATTTCATTGTGCAGCGAACATGTTCCTTATGTGCATATGACAATAAACTCCTTTTGAATGCTTGAATCCTTTGAATACACCACAAAGACAAGATATTTAATGTTCAAACTGATAAACTTTATTGTTTTTGTCCAAATATTTGCTCATTTTGAAATGGATGCCTGCAACACTGTGTTATCACTTTTCCTTCTAACAACACTCAATAAGTGTTTGGGAATTCAGGACACAATTTGTTGAAGCTTTGTAGGTGGAATTCTTTCCCATTCTTGCTTGATGTACGACTTCAGTTGTTCAACAGTCCGGGGTCTCTCTTGACGTATTTTGCGCTTCATAATGCGCCACACATTTTCAATGGGCGACAGGTCTGGACTGCAGGCAGACCATTCTAGTACCCACACTCTTTTACTACGAAGCCACGCTGTTATAACACATGCAGAATGTGGCTTGGCATTGTCTTGCTGAAATAAGCAGGGACGTCCCTGAAAAAGACGTTGCTTGGATGGCAGCATGTGTTGCTCCAAAACCTGGATGACCTTTCAGCATTGATGTTGCCATCACAGATGTGTAAGTTGCCCATGCCGTGGGCACTAACACACCCCCATACCATCATAGATGCTGGCTTTTGAACTTTGCACTGGTAACAATCTGGATGGTCTTTTTCCTCTTTTGTCCAGAGGACACGACGTCCATGATTTCCAAAAACAATTTGAAATGTGGACTCATCAGACCACAGCCCACTTTTCCACTTTGCGTCTGTCCAAATGAGCTCAGGCCAAGAGAAGGTGGTGACATTTCTGAATGTTGTTGATGTATGACTTTCACTTTGCATGGTAGAGTTTTAACTTGCACTTGGAGATGTAGCGATGAACTGTGTTAACTGACAATAGTTTTCTGAAGTGTTCCTGAGCCCACACGGCAAGATCAAATACACAATGATGTCGGTTTTTAATGCAGTGCCGCCTGAGGAACCGAAGGTCACGGGCATTCAGTGTTGGTTTGTGGCCTTGCCGCTTACATGTAGAAAGTTCTCTAGATTCTCTGAATCTTTTGATTATATTATGGACTGTAGATGATGGAATCCCTAAATTCCTTGCAATTGAACGTTGAGAAACATTGTTCTTAAACTGAACTATTTTTTCATGCAGTTGTTCACAAAATGGTGATCCTCACAATTCATAATGTGCAAAACATGTAAATCAGTCAAAACCAAGTAATATATTATAAATACTCATATAGGAGCTTTACTTTTAATCGACTTTTGTATCTGTTTAAGATGATGGATGGATTTAGAAGATGTACTGTATTATTCCAAGATTTAACAACGTCACAACTTCATTGGAATTGGGGTTGTACATAGACTTAAATATGGCATGAAAACTCAACAGACAGTGGACATAGTAATACAACATAAAAAACATAATACAATAAAAACAACAAAAATAAATGAAACTAGTTAAAAACACTCAATGAGAAATGGGCCGCTTGAGGAATGGGTCACTCAACTTTTCAGGCACTACCCTGAAAAGCTGTCATGACCCATTCCTCAAGAACTACCTCTGTTCCACTGTCCTTGGAGGCTTGCCTCAGATGACTTAGTACTACAACAGTAACCTGATGGGTGTTTCTTGTTATCATGACACTGGATGTTTTCATCTAAGCTGTGGCTTTTGGTTTCTGTCTTCACTACCCAGGATCTTGTTTCTCCACAAAGCCATTTCAGTGTGGAGTCCACCTAGCATCACAGCAAGCTTATCTTTCCTTAACACATCTGGGAAGGTCTAATGAATTTCTTTGCAAGATCGTAGAGTGGTCGATCAACTATGAACACAGGAATTTGTGTGGAGATATACAAAACAAGATATGCTGTAATCATGTTTGTTTCATGTTTATTCAGTTAGACACACATGAAAACCTAGATATAGACACCAGCTTCACCATCTGAGGCGTAATGGAAAAAAGGCAAAAATTGCCTTTGATTTTACTCATTTATTTATTTATTTATTTATGGCATACTGGAATTCTCACAACATCGATATTATCACATCAGTTGATTCCTCATACAGCTATGGTGTAATGGTAGCAATAAAGTTGCTGCAAACCAATTGTATGAAAATAGTGAGCTTTCAAAAAGTATTGATGGTGGCCATTTTGGGAAATGGTCAACAAAATCATTGTGTTGTCTGAGTGTTTGACACTTAAACCAGATTTGTTCAATAGACTCTTAAATTCAGGTGTTAGTGTTGTACTCTGTAATTGTGATCACCACTGAGTTTTTAAAATGTCTATCGCAAAGCGTTTCCTGTTTTTTACGACATCATGCAAGCTTTATAAGTCTGCAGACACTGATCTGTGTGTTACAGATACAAATTTTTGTTCTCAGATCCTCTGAACTTCGGGGAGGAAAAATGGCACTCAGAGCGTAGCTGTTATGACAGTTGACGTAAAGCGGGACTGGTTGGTTGCTGCGGCGATGTTGTGTGGCTCCTGCAAGACGCTATGATTAAGCGTAGCATATGGACATTGCAAACTCGCAAAGTTTTTAAAAGAAGAATTTTGCAGCATGTCTGTGTCACGGAGCGACGTCGGATAGAGAGAAGATAGTGAGAAAGACGATTTGAAAACGTTTGATAAGGACAAGAATCTGAGGAATTGTCACTGGCTTCATGAACACATCTGAAAGATAATGTGCTATCAGGAAAAAGTAAGAATTTTCACTCCCTGGAAAAAAACATTGTGTTGTTCAAATAGGATTTTAGACAAGATATTGTGACTTTTTATTATTAATCTAGACTTTCTTTCATTGGAAAAAAGACGTGGCTTTGAATGGATTTAAATGAATTTACACAAGAATGTAAATGAGCTTTTATTAATGTAGGTGATGGTCTAGTGGTTAAGGCGTTGGGCTTGAGACCAGAAGATCCTCGGTTCAAATCCCCACCTGACTGGAAGATCACTAAGGGCCCTTGGGCAAGGTCTTTAATCCCCCATTGCTCCCAGTGTGTAGTGAGCGCCTTGTATGGCAGCACCCTGACATCGGGGTGAATGTGAGGCATTATTTGTAAAGCGCTTTGAGCGTCGGATGCAGATGGAAAAGCGCTATATAAATGCAATCCATTTACCATTTTAAACTTTCTTTCATTGGAAAAAAGACACTGTGGCTTTAAGTGGATTTACAGGAATTTACCCAAGAATATGTGACTTTTTTTACTATAATGCGGCGTTCACACCAGACGCCACGCGACGCCACAAATTCGCATCCCTCGCCTGGCAGTGGACGTGCCACCATCACCCGGTGTGTCGCTCTGCTTGAGCCGCGTTCACACCGGATGCCACGCTACGCCACAAATTCATCATTTGCTGCAGGAGCTGCATCGGATGACAGCTGCTTCAGCGGTACTCGCCTCTCCAGGACCCAGTTTGAGGACCTCCTGTCTCGTACGTGCGCACGACATGTGAACACAGAAAAAAAAACTGGCTGCTGCTGCAGTTCCTTGACTCTCCTCTCCAACTCGTCATAATTGTGTTATGAACCAGTCACCATTTGTTTATTATACATCTGTGTAGGTTAATAAAATTATCTTCACGGATAATTTGTTCACTGTGCGCACATGTGAACAAAAAAAAACTGGCTGCTGCTGCAGTTCATCGCTCTCCTCTCCAACTCTGTCATAACTGTGTTAAATAAATAAAGGACAAAGGACATAAGTCTTGCCCATAAGCTGATTGCCAGAGACAGGACAGACAGCTCACGTTCACTACAATATCCAGTCCCTGATTTGTCATTGCAGCTGCGGAGAAAAAAAAGTTCACATTTTCAGCTTGGGGAAGAGGGCGACGTGACGCGATTGCAACGGGATATCGCGCCACAAACGTGCCAATCGCTCAAAATCACTTTATTCGCATCACTTGATTCGCGTCCCGTCACGTCACATTGCGTGGCTTGAACTTTTGCAGCGCTACAATGCGTCCTTCCATAGGCATTACATGGCAACCTGTCACCACCGTCGTTACGTGGCGTCTCGTGTGAACGCGGCATAAGTTATTTTGTTGTTATTTTACCATGATTTCAAAATATTCTACAAGCTTTAACTGAAGTTTGTGAAATGTTGTAACAGTCTTTTCAGTCTTCATGAATTTCATGTAGTTTAACTATTCTGAGTTAATGCATCATTTGGTTTACAGTTAAGAGTAAAGTCATTCCAGGTCCTACTTCCATGTAATATTCTGTTATTTCAATATATTATTGACAGTTTAAATGAAGGTTGAATCTAGGATCATTTAAATATGCATTTCTTTTATCGATTTTTTTTTCTCCAGGAGATAGATACAAATTAATTTGGTTTTTGGGGCCCCGCAGGCCCTAAACCCTGGCTCGACCCCATGCAAATTTTCCTCGTATTTCACAATGTTCATTTCATAGCTGTGGTTATTTGGGACATAATAAGGGCTGCCAGTTTGCTTTGCAGAAAAAAGAACACAGCATTCCAAGAAACAACACTTGCTACTACAGTAAAATTGGAGGTGGTTCCATCATGTTGTGCAGCTGTGTGGCCAGTGCAGGTACAGAGAATCTTGTTAAGTTGAGGGTCACATGGATTCCAGCCAATATCAGCAGATTCTTGAGAACATATTCATGAATCAGTGACAAAGTTAAAGTTGCGCCGGGGCTGGATCTTTCAACAAGCCAACGACCCTACACACTGCTTACAGTCGATGAAGGCATTCATGCAGAGGAACAAGTACAATGTTCTGGAATGGCCATCTCAGTCCCCAGACCTGAATATTATTGAATATCTGTGGTGTGATTTTAAGTAGGCTGTCCATGCTCGGAACCAACATGCCTGACTGAACTGGACTTGTTTTGTCAAGAAGAATGGTCCAAAATACCTTCAACCAGAATCCAGACTCTCATGGAAGCTATAGGAAGCATTTAGAGGCTGTTTCTGAAAAAGGAGGCGCTACTAAATATTGATTATTTTTTCTGTTGGTTTGCCCAAATTTATGCGCCTGCCTAATTTTGTTTAAAGAATTATGCACACTTTCTGTAAATCCTAATAAACTTCATTTCACTTCTTAAATATCACTGTTTGTCTGCTATATGATATATTTACCTGAAATTGCTGATCCAAACAACCAATGATTTATAAAGGAAAATCATGGAAATCATCAGGGGTGCCCAAACTTTTACATACAACTCTATATAGTGCCAAATCACAGCATACAGTAAGTCACCCCATAAGTCAAATTGTACTTGAAATAAATCTTATCATCAGTTTAAATTGAATGAGTGCCCGTGCATCCAACAACCAGTGGCCCTTGATGGCCAACAAATGGAGGAATTGGAAATTTAAAAAAGTGACAACAATCTCATTTGAACCTTCAACCACACCTTCTAATTTCATCATGTATGTGATGATAAGATTTTTTTGTTTGCCGCACGGTTAGATAACAATGCCTCTAGAGATGGCAGCATTCAGCATGTGACAACAGGTCTATGGGATATTATATCTGCAAAAATAATTTGTGAGGATAAGATCATATCCATTATTGTTTTTAAGTTATTGTGTTAAACTGGAGGGGTGTCTGTCTATCCATTCCTTCACTTAAGCCCCTGTCACCATAGCAAGAATGTGCCGGAAGCATGCCCGACACGGCAAATATTGGCCTAATCCGATGCAGTCGGGAGGGAAAGAGGCGTGGCCAGCTCTGTCAGAACGCATCGGAGTACCTTGTCCACAACCTGCACGATGGCATCCAACGCGCATGTAGACAACAGGTGGATGATACAGACTGCTGTCAGACAACCATAAACGGCGCAGAGACTGCCAATGTCCAAATGTCTGGATGGCACCCCCGGATCGATGTTTCCTCATGCGCACGTGCGTGCAGTGTGGAAAACACACGCGCACATGCGTGGGGCTGTACTTATTCCTCAGCTGTGTGTGTGCATAATGCTGCATGGGCCACTAAGCCTGCGCACCTGCCACTGGCACAGCTCCACTCCAAAGTTTGCTGGCCTTGCAGTCCCTCAGACGGAGCCTTTCCAGGGAACTATCTTTTTCTTGTTTGCTGATGTCAGGAGCACAACGTAACTCTTTACACTGCGATGGTTGGATTATCACATCGAATTAATTTTTTTCTTTTGGGTGAGAGGATTCTAAACTGCAGGCTGATGTCCTGGCTTCATGTCCATGTCCTGCGCTGTGAAACACGCCTGGACCACTGTTGGAGGTGAGATTCATGTTATTAATGGTGTAACAGCCTGCCACAACCTCATGTCATATCTCCTCCAGAGTTAGAAGGGATCATTTATTACAGCGTGAGATCCATCCACCTCCAATCCTGACACGTGCAATGGTGCGTTACTGCGAACCATGGAGAGGCGCAGCTGCCCGTGTTATGATGGAGACAATAGTTCACATTATTTACATCACCCATGGGAAGGAATAGACAAATATCTGTCCTGTAAGGTCTATTGTGAATATAACAGCCTGTTCAGATTTGCGGCACCGTGCGCTGCTGTGTGCACGGAGCTTTCAGTTTGATAGCCGCTGTTCAACATTCCTGTACATGATAATAATTCATAATCATTATCATGATGAAGCGTGCCACATACATTTCAACAGTTCCTTTGCACTCCGGGGTGGGTGGACAATTATTATACATGGCACGTGCAGGTCATACCAGCAGGCTTTGCAGTGCCAGATCCATCTCGAGTGTAGCAAATTTACAGGCCTCGCAACGGGGACCAATATAATGTAACAAATTTACATTAATTTAATTATTTGGAATGAATGGTACCCTCACATGAGAACCATAAAGATGAACCAAATTGGTCAATTCTAGATCGGCTCACACCGGAGCACCATAAGAATGTAGTGAATAAGCAGTTAAACTCCCAAATTGAATTAGATTGGAAGAGGGCCCCATCTGATGAGTCACCAAAATAATTAACAATTTAGGGTTTAATACTTGTTATTAATTATTACTCGGCCCACTTTATTTAAACATTCATTAATTTATTAGTCTCAATTTAATTAATCGGTTCTCAGTTTAATTAATCAGTGTCTGTATCTGAAAGTCTGAATTCTACATATGATTAACCAAAGGTTTCCTTCTGAACACAAATGAACCACAGCAGAAATATTTACAATTTATTTACAAGTATACAAGAAATGACAGTTTGCTGGCATTTTTATGGACAGTGATTAATAAGTTCATTCATGGAACAATGTTTCTTACTCATGAGACGTTGGAAGAGAGGTAAGTAAGTAAAGTAAGTAAGTGAGTAAGTAAATAAATCTGATTAGAATTTAGAGATGAAATTTGAAGCCAATTATTAAGAAAAATCTTAAACAAACATATGAATATGTTTAAAAGGAAGCCACTTGTATCCATTGACAGCAAACCTTTTTCCTGGAACCTTAACTGGGTCACTGAGCTGACACGTTGAAGAGATGGTTCGGAGGGATCCACCCGTCCATCCGTTGTGCTCACTTGGGTCAGGGGGTTAACTCAGGCGATCCCAAAGGCTTGTGGCTGGCTTTACCGACAGGTTGGCTCATGGTTTGATATCAGCATCATCGTCAGCTAGCAGGAACCCAGAGGTGGAAGATGTTTGTTGAAAATGGTTTTCTGGTAGCTTTTAAAAAGTTTGTTGGATGCAGATTAAAAGTCTTTGTGAATTTAGGAAAAAGTTGAAACTTTAAAAACGTTAGAAAATTTTAAAAAGGAAAAGTCGCTTTCCTGTAATTTCACTATTACGAGGTCTATTAGAAAAGTATCCGACCTTATTATTTTTTTCAAAAACCATATGGATTTGAATCATGTGTGATTACATCAGACATGCTTGAACCCTCGTGGGCATGCAAGAGTTTTTTCACTCCTGTCGGTTACGTCATTCGCCTGTGGGCAGTCTTTGAGTGAGGAGTCGCCCACCCTCTCGTCAATTTTTTTCATTGTTTATGAATGGCTCAGAGACTGCTGCTTTGTTTGATCAAAATTTTTTCAAAACTGTAAGGCACAACTGAGTGGACTCCATTCGATAAATTCAGCTGGTTTTCGGTAAAAATTTTAACGGCTGATGACAGATTTTGGTCTGGTAGTGTCGCCGTAAGGACGGCCCACAGCGCCTGACGGCGATCTGCGCTTCGAGGCGGCAGCGTCTCACCGTTTCAAGTTAAAAACTTCCACATTTCAGGCTCTATTGACCCAATAAGTCGTCAGAGAACAGAGAACTTTCAGAAGAAGTCAGCATGAGGAGTTTATTTGGACATTCCATTGTTAACGGACATTTTGTAATGAAAGAACGTGCGGGCAGAGTCGCATGTTGGGCTGGACCCGACCGCGGGGGGGGGGGGGTCGCGACAGGAAAAACACCTCCGTTGGAAACCTTAACGGGCAAGTTGGAACATGCCCAAGCTGTAAACAATTTCTCAGTTACTCACTTGTTGAAAGCCATCAAAAGCGCCTGAATTTACAATGGTTTTCAACACGGAGGTGTTTTTCCTGTCGCGGCGCACACAGATTTGCCGAGTCGTCACGGAAACGACTCGGCGAATTTGCGCTCACGTCTTTCATTACAAAATGTCCTTAAACAGTGGAATGTCCGCATAAAGTCCTCATGCCAGCCTCTTCTGAATCTTCTCTGTTCTCTCACGACGTCCTGGGTGAATTAAGCCTTAAATTAGGATGTTTTCAGGTCGAAACAGGCCGACGACGGCACCTGGAAGCGCTGCACGACGTCCCGCTGCGTGGGAAGTCCTTACACCAACAGAAACACCCCATAATCTCTCATCAGCCGTTAAACTTTTCACCGAAAACCAGCTTAACTTCTCGAATAGTGTCCACTCGGATATTCCTCAGGTCCAGAAATAATTTTGATAAAGCAACGCGCGCTGTCTCGAGCAGCGTGTGAAACAAAGGAATTCAGCCAAGAGGGCGGGACCACATCTCACTCAAGGCTTGCCCACAGGGAAATGACGTCACCGACACGCGTGAATAAACTCACGCATGCGCACGAGGGTTCAAGCATGATTGGTTGTAATCGCACGTCATTCAAATCCATATAGTTAAAAAAAATAAAAGGGTCGGTTTATTATCTAATAGACCTCGTATTTTGAAAACTTCAGCTCGGAAGTTCTCTTAAAAGTTCAAAAGACTTGATGCACCTTAAAGCGTCAGGTTAAACTTTAGGTTTTTCGAAGAATAAAGGATGAATGAATGAAGCCATGTGGTAGCTTTAGCTAGCTTAGCTTAGCATGGGGCCTTGTTAACTCAAAAATAAAAATTAAGCATTTAAGAAAGGAAGAGAGAAGAGGAAGCTGGAAGAACCAAAAGAGAAGAGAGCGGCCAGAGCAAGAGAGCGGGCAGCACTCTGTTCTAACTTTAAAAAGGGGAACTTATGTCACCAAACTCCGCCCATTTAGGGTGTATAGTTTCACAGACCACTTCACATGCTCAGAACGGACAGACAAAAATGATTCAATTATTTAAACACATTAACTATTTGGCAAAATGTTCTGTGACACTCAAATGGATACACATTATTAATAGTCAGACACATCCTTTGGATAAACAGAATACTTCAACATCAACATATTGATAATGCAGAAAGATCACACTTAAACACACATCAGTTAAGGAACACATATCAATTAAATGGAATGATTATATGCAAAGCAATTTGTTTGATTAATCAATACAAACAACATTAGGAGTTTTTAGATATGAACAAAAGAAATACTGACACAATTCTTTTTATTTTAAAAGAATGTCTTGTTTTTCACTTAGACCTAAATATAATAGCTGCTTGTCAAGACAAAGTTTTATGACCATGTGTTATCATGGGGGAAGGTTCTATGGCAGTGAAGAGAGGTTCTGTCCTTGGCTTGAGGCCATAAAAGTGGGTTCTTCTGGCCTGGACAATTTCAGATTCTGACATGAAGCAATTATAATGTCATGTAATTCATAATGACCGTAATTTAACCGATAAACCAGGCAAGGGCTCCTTGGAAGAACTTTGAATTACAATTCTGTTTTTCTCTGGGCCACAGTGTGGGGGCTCAAAGGGGATCTCAGACTTATCTCCAGGTAGCACAGGAATTTCTCAGTTGAGTGTGAAAACACAGTCTTGGTCCCAAGTTGAAAACTCAGGTTTTTGTTGAGACAACATTAATGTATTTATTTAATTAGGGCGAATCGAGGCCATGCACTACACAAGGTTCTCTCGTATCAAAATCAAATCAAATCAATTTTATTTATATAGCGCCAAATCACAACAAACAGTTGCCCCAAGGCGCTTTATATTGTAAGGCAAAGCCATACAATAATTACGGAAAAACCCCAACGGTCAAAATGACCCCCTGTGAGCAAGCACTTGGCGACAGTGGGAAGGAAAAACTCCCTTTTAACAGGAAGAAACCTCCAGCAGAACCAGGCTCAGGGAGGGGCAGTCTTCTGCTAGGACTGGTTGGGGCTGAAGGAGAGAACCAGGAAAAAGACATGCTGTGGAGGGGAGCAGAGATCAATCACTAATGATTAAATGCAGAGTGGTGCATACAGAGCAAAAAGAGAAAGAAACACTCAGTGCATCATGGGAACCCCCCAGCAGTCTAAGTCTATAGCAGCATAACTAAGCGATGGTTCAGGGTCACCTGATCCAGCCCTAACTATAAGCTTTAGCAAAAAGGAAAGTTTTGAGCCTAATCTTAAAAGTAGAGAGGATGTCTGTCTCCCTTATCCGAATTGGGAGCTGGTTCCAGAGGAGAGGAGCCTGAAAGCTGAAGGCTGTGCCTCCCATTGTACTCTTAAAAACCCTAGGAACTACAAGTAAGCCTGCAGTCTGAGAGCGAAGCGCTCTATTGGGGTGATATGGTACTATGAGGTCCCTAAGATAAGATGGGACCTGATTATTCAAAACCTTATAAGTAAGAAGAAGAATTTTAAATTCTATTCTAGAATTAACAGGAAGCCAATGAAGAGAGGCCAATATGGGTGAGATATGCTCTCTCCTTCTAGTCCCTGTCAGTACTCTAGCTGCAGCATTTTGAATTAACTGAAGGCTTTTCAGGGAACTTTGAGGACAACCTAATAATGATGAATTACAATAGTCCAGCCTAGAGGAAATAAATGCATGAATTAGTTTTTCAGCATCACTCTGAGACAAGACCTTTCTAATTTTAGAGATATTGCGCAAATGCAAAAAAGCAGTCCTACATATTTGTTTAATATGCGCATTGAATGACATATCCTGATCAAAAATGACTCCACAAGATTTCTCACAGTATTACTAGAGGTCAGGGTAATGCCATCCAGAGTAAGGATCTGGTTAGACACCATGTTTCTAAGATTTGTGGGGCCAAGTACAATAACTTCAGTTTTATCTGAGTTTAAAAGCAGGAAATTAGAGGTCATCCATGTCTTTATGTCTGTAAGACAATCCTGCAGTTTAGCTAATTGGTGTGTGTCCTCTGGCTTCATGGATAGATAAAGCTGGGTATCATCTGCGTAACAATGAAAATTTAAGCAATGCTGTCTAATAATACTGCCTAAGGGAAGCATGTATAAAGTGAATAAAATTGGTCCTAGCACAGAACCTTGTGGAACTCCATAATTAACCTTAGTCTGTGAAGAAGATTCCCCATTTACATGAACAAATTGTAATCTATTAGATAAATATGATTCAAACCACCGCAGTGCCTTTAATACCTATGGCATGCTCTAATCTCTGTAATAAAATTTTATGGTCAACAGTATCAAAAGCAGCACTGAGGTCTAACAGAACAAGCACACAGATGAGTCCACTGTCTGAGGCCATAAGAAGATCATTTGTAACCTTCACTAATGCTGTTTCTGTACTATGATGAATTCTAAACCCTGACTGAAACTCTTCAAATAGACCATTCCGGCATCACTGAAAGCAGCCAAAGAGAACGATATGTCTTCGGGATGGTTATGAGTAATTTTTTGTCTAATAGTTAAAATTTTTTTAGCAAAGAAAGTCATGAAGTCATTACTAGTTAAAGTTAAAGGAATACTCGGCTCAATAGAGCTCTGACTCTTTGTCAGCCTGGCTACAGTGCTGAAAAGAAACCTGGGGTTGTTCTTATTTCTTCAATTAGTGATGAGTAGTAAGATGTCCTAGCTTTACGGAGGGCTTTTTTATAGAGCAACAGACTCTTTTTCCAGGCTAAGTGAAGATCTTCTAAATTAGTGAGACGCCATTTCCTCTCCAACTTATGGGTTATCTGCTTTAAGCTGCGAGTTTGTGAGTTATACCACGGAGTCAAGCACTTCTGATTTAAGGCTCTCTTTTTCAGAGGAGCTACAGCATCCAAAGTTGTCCTCAATGAGGATGTAAAACTATTGACGAGATACTCTATCTCACTCACAGAGTTTAGGTAGCTACTCTGCACTATGTTGGTATATGGCATTAGAGAACATAAAGAAGGAATCATATCCTTAAACCTAGTTATAGCGCTTTCTGAAAGACTTCTACTGTAATGAGAAAATAGAAAAAAAATAAGAAATGATCAGACAGAAGGGAGTTTTCAGGGAATACTGTTAAGTCTTCAATTTCCATACCATAAGTCAGAACAAGATCTAAGGTATGATTAAAGTGGTGGGTGGAGTCATTTACATTTTGAGCAAAGCCAATCGAGTCTAACAATAGATGAAATGCAGTGTTGAGACTGTCATTCTCAGCATCTTTGTGGATGTTAAAATTGCCCACTATAATTATCTTATCTGAGCTAAGCACTAAGTCAGACAAAAGGTCCGAAAATTCACAGAGAAACTCACAGTAACGACCAGGTGGACGATAGATAACAACAAATAAAATTGGTTTTTGGGACTTCCAATTTGGATGGACAAGACTAAGAGTCAAGCTTTCAAATTAATTAAAGCTCTGTCTGGGTTTTTGATTAATTAATAAGCTGGAGTGGAAGATTGCTGCTAACCAGGTTTCTGTAAGGCTGAATAAATCAATATGTTGATCAGTTATTATATCATTTACTAACAGGGACTTAGAAGAGAGAGATCTAATGTTTAATAGACCACATTTAACTGTTTTAGTCTGTGGTGCAGTTGAAGGTGCTATGTTATTTTTTCTTTTTGAATTTTTATGCTTAAATTTATTTTTGCTGGTTATTGGTGGTCTGGGAGCAGGCACCGTCTCTACGGGGATGGGGTAATGAGGGGATTGCAGGGGGAGAGAAGCTGCAGAGAGGTGTGTAAGACTACAACTCTGCTTCCTGGTCCCAACCCTGGATAGTCACGGTTTGGAAGATTTAAGAAAATTGGCCAGATTTCTAGAAATGCGAGCTGCTCCATCCAAAGTGGGATGGATGCCCTCTCTCCTAACAAGACCAGGTTTTCCCCAGAAGCTTTGCCAATTATCTATGAAGCCCACCTCATTTTTTGGACACCACTCAGACAGCCAGCAATTCAAGGAGAACACGTGGCTAAACATGTCACTCCCGGTCCGACTGGGGAGGAGCCCAGAGAAAACTACAGAGTCCGACATTGTTTTTGCAAAGTTACACACCGATTCAATGTTAATTTTAGTGACCTCCAATTGGCGTAACCGGGTGTCATTATTGCTGACGTGAATTACAATCTTACCAAATTTACGCTTAGCCTTAGCCAGCAGTTTCAAATTTCCTTTAATGTCGCCTGCTCTGGCCCCGGAAGACAATTGACTGTGGTTGCTGGTGTCGCTAACTTCACATTTCTCAAAACAGAGTCGCCAATAACCAGAGTTTGTTCCTCTGCGGGTGCGTCGCCGAGTGGGGAAAAACAGTTAGAGATGTGAACGGGTTGGTGGTGTACACGGGGCTTCTGTTTAGGACTACGCTTCCTCCTCACAGTCACCCAGTCGGCCTGCTTTCCCGGCTGCTCGGGATCTGCTGGAGGGAAACTAACGGCGGCTAAGCTACCTTGGTCCGCACCGACTACAGGGGCCTGGCTAGCTGTAGGATTTTCCAAGGTGCGGAGCCAAGTCTCCAATTCGCCCAGCCTGGCCTCCAAAGCTACGAATAAGCTACACTTATTACAAGTACCATTACTGCTAAAGGAGGCCGAGCAATAACTAAACATTTCACACCCAGAGCAGAAAAGTGCGGGAGAGATAGGAGAAGCCGCCATGCTAAACCGGCTAAGAGCTAGTAGCTGCGCTAAGCTAGCGGATTCCTAAAAACACACAAAGTGAATAATGTGTAAATAATTTAGAGGTGATTCAGCAGAGGGGGTGCTTTAGTTAAGGCACGTGAAGATTACAGTGTGAAACTAATTGTTATCTAGTTAACTAGATCAATCTAACTGCGCAGATTAAACAGCTAACAGATACAGCAAAACACCGCTGTGCTCTGGAACAGGAAGTGATACAATACCGCAGTGAGAGCCAACCACCAGTAGAGGCCGGAGAAGCTCTGAGTTCACAGCATACGCACTGCTTCTCGTATGCGCTCAAATCGTTTCATATCCCGTTTTGCCACTATCGAAATATGTAAATTGTGATTAGATGGCCCTCAGATTACACATGGAACGCCGTCTGATAGGTGTCCTACCTCGATGGCGCCCGGAGAGATGTGAACATATACATCACACTCAGGCCACCAGCCGATTTTGACCACCTGTGTGGACTTCCGCAGATTCAGATTCCGCAATTCATAAGTTCGATGCCAGTCTGCGTGATTCCGGCTATGTGTGACAGGGGTATTACTTTAAATGGTACATGCTTTGGCTTTTCCGAAGCATAGGAGTATGTTTGTACTTGCTGTGGTATTTGTGTGACTTTTTTTTTTTGAGAAACATAACTTGTAAGTGTGTGTTAGTGATGTGTGTGTTCTATCTGTCCATCAGGATTCCCTCAGTCTGCGCTGGGAGGCACTATGGGGTCTGCTGGTCTGCCACCATTCCAAAGCAGTATGAGCTCCACTCTTGGTCTTTCTTGCATGGACACCCAGAAGAACTTGTTTGGTTCAGAATCAAAATCCATTACTATTGGAAGCAGTCCTTTCAAACCCAGTGAGCCATTTTCCTCTTCGGGCAGCCCAGGAATCCAGTTGGTGGATAATTCAGCAGGTATCAAAGATAGAGGTGGCTGGACGTGGTGTACTTAGTAGGGGTGGGTGGCATCAGGAGAATATACAGTAGGTGTCAGTGTGCTTCAAAAGCTACGCAGAAAAAAGATGAACAGGCCGGTCAACACATGGTTTAAGACCGAGTTCACTGAAAGGTCGATTATATTTTAATCTACTCTGTGCCAATAGGGGACACACATAACACCACATCACAGAACCACCATGGCAATAGAAAGAAAACCTTTAATTTGGTGACGTCTACAGCTGGTGGAACCTGTATTTAATTAAAAACAGAAAGCAAAGAGGGGAGATTCCTTTTTATTCTCCGGTAGCCTTAAGGCCAGAAGGAAAGTATAGAAATGTACTCCACTGGTGCGTCCGTGCTTCAGTCACACTTCCTTGTGCTCACAATAACAGAATTTATCAGATTTTCAACAAAATAGAAATGAGCCTCCCAAATGATTGTATCTCCAACAAGTTCAAATTTGAGCCTTATGAAGTTCCAGAAAAAGACCTTCGATGAGTCATTCACTTTACTGCAGAGTACTGGTGCCCATGATAACTTAAAAAAGATTTATCAGATTTTTACCAGATTTGAAGGAGGCATTCCAAATGAGTGCATCTGAACATGATTGCGTGTTGCTAATAAACAAGCACCTGAGTGTATGTAAACCACTAAAAACTGTTGAGGTGGCCATTCAGATCATGTTGTTATGACTCTGTTAAGCTGTGTAGGAGCATATTCAACATAGTCAAACCATGGAAATGTTTCAAACTCGAAGTTTGAAGTTGTTGAAATCTGATTAAGTTGCTCAGCTGCATGCTGCTAAAAAGTGGTTTCTTGTTTTGAATTCAGCCTGCAAGACTAGCTTTGATACAAACCTTCTATTCCAATCTTTGAATTCTCCAGAGTGTTTTGGCTGCAATCTGTGCTTTGAATTATGCGATATTCCACCTTGATACCTAGTTATCGATTGATAATATCAGTTATCAAGTTGTTCACCAATGAATATGGCTTTATACACCCTGAAGAAAACCATACACAATGAGGCCGAAAGGGTGTATGGTTTTCTTCAGGGTGTACAAAGCCATATTCATTGTTGAACAACTTGATAACGATTTTATCATATACCTATAAATGATAAATGTATGGTTTTCTGAAGCGTGTAAAAAGCCATATTCATTGTGAACAACTTGATAACGATTTTATCATATACAGTGGTCTCTCGTTTATCGTGGGAGTTACGTTCTAAAAATAACCTGCAAAAGGCGAAATCCGCGAAGTAGTCAGCGTTATTTTGTACAATTATTATAGATGTTTTAAGGCTGTAAAACCCCTCACTACACACTTTATACACTTTTCTCAAACAGGCATTAACATTTTCTCACTTTTCTCTCCTGTGTAAACACTCAAAGTTCAAACCTTAGTAGAAATAAAATAGAACGTTTTCCTATAAATAATTATGATGGCTTTTAGAACTAACAAATTTAATTTTAACGATCAACCTATGAGGTTGGACACGTAAGAAATTATTAACAGTGACTCACCAGTATTTCACAGTTCCTCTGACCGCGCCTCTTCGTTGTGGCACTGCTCCACTGTCCGGATTGGCTGATTACTCGGGTGGTATTAAAAATATTACCCATCTGCGAAAAGGGTGTATTGCTATTTATTCTTTAGTGTTTTATCCAATCATTTTGGTGTATCATTTATAGGTATATGATAATAGATGTTGTAGCTTAATGAGTCCACACTAAGCTTATTGATTTCAATTCAACCTGGGAAACAGTTTGATTCAGACCTTTGAAGCATGCTTCAAGATTCGAAAGAGTGCTTCATGGTGATGTCTGCCTCAGAATTATGCACTTTTGTGTGATGATCGTAAAAGCACCTAGACCAAAGAAGAGAAAAATAGCTGGAACACAAATCCATGGTGGTGATCGTTCAGTGTACCAGTAATTTTACAACCAGGGTGTTGGTGACTCAGTGAAACTCTTGTGCTGGGTGTGATTGTGCGATTTGTCCATTGTCCAATAAAATTGGATAAAAAAACATGACAAACAGTGCCAATTGGTCTGGGACGTGCAGAGCTATATCCTTGAGTGCAGGTTTGATTTTCAAATTTAAACAGAGCCTCGGGTCACTGTTCACAACCTTCATAGGCTTTCATATGACAGAAGACGAAAACAGGAAATGTGGTTCACGCTCCCAAAACTGAATTAAAAACACTGAAATGAAGTATGTATGGGAAAGTCATACAGGAGTAGTACAAACGTTTCAAAACAAAATCTTTTAACAGTGAGTATTATTAAGAGTGATATTACGATAATGTTTTCACTCATCTTCAACCGCTTATTCGGGATCGTGTTGCGGTGGCAATAGCTCCAGCAGGGGACCCCACACTTCTCTTTCCCAAGGCACATTAGCTACCTCTGACTGGGCTGACTCCTTTCAAAGTGAAGGGGCAGTGGTTCTACTCAGAGCCCACGGATGACCAAGCTGCTCACTCTATCTCTAAGGGAGACACCAGCCACCCTCCCGAGGAAACCCATTTCGGCTGCTTGCACCCGTGATTTAGTTCTTTTGGTCATGACCCAACCCTCATGGCCATAAGTGAGAGTAGGAAAAAAGATTGACCAGTAGATCGAGAGTTTCGCCTTTTGGCTCAACTCTCTTTTCGTCACAACAGTACAGTAGAGAGAATGCAACACCATCCCTGCTGCGCCAACTCTCCGGCCAATCTCACGCTCCATTATCCCCTCACTCATGAACAAGACCCCAAGGTACTTGAACTCCTTCAATTGGGGAAAGACCTTTTTTATTGCACACTTTCTGTAAATCCTATAAACTTCATTTCATTTCCCAAATATCACTGTTTGTCTGCTATATGATATAGTTAACTGAAATTTCTGATCCAGACAACCAATGATTTATAAAGGAAGATCATGAACATTATCAGGGGTGCCCAAACTTTTGCATACAACTGTAAATGGTCATAAATTGCTGTCTTACTAAAAATAATTGCCGACTTTGTCTGTAACCACCTCCCAGTTCTGTACCATACCCCAGGGATACAGGGTTCAAACTTTACCTCAATATCCATCCTGTCCCACAGGGTGGCCAGCGGGTATTTCTATCTCAGAGTTCACCTCGCTTCCTTCCGATGATCTTTCCTGCATGTTTAGGGTTATGGTTAGTGTAGGATTGTTGTTGAGCTCTGTTTATTACAGAGAGCTCATTCACCACATAACAAAAAGTAATTTTAATAAGTTTTTGAATTATTTATTGAGGAAAACTGCCACACTGTTTGCTGTCTGTATTAACTATAAGGATTTGTTTTTCTTTGTTTTGTGACACTGTAATTTGAATATTATAATATAATCTTTTACTGTTTCCTGACATGTTGGAGACTTAACAGTCAATGATTCATTAAAAACAAAGGATCAGCAGTATAACTGACAATGAAAATAACCCTTAGTTGCAACCGTACTGCAATTGATATCAGATCAGTTTTCGGCGCATACTCTACGGAGCCGTCCTAAGTCCTGGTTGGCAAAAACCTCGGCACATGGTCCACTTGCCAAAAGTACACACCTGTCTGCCAACAGCAGGTGAAAAGTAGGCATCTCCTTGGCCTTTTCGAGAAGGGGATGATTGTCAAGTAAGCAGTAGTCATCGTCTCATAATTTTGAGGTGATCCCACTCAGTTTAACAGCATTACATGAGTATAATGGGTAAGAATAAAAACCTTTGACCTTTGACACTTCTGGTATTTGAGATTTCATAGTGGATCAAATGCATGAAAAGTTTAGGCAACTTTTGTTGATTTTAGTGTTTTAGTTCCTCTCCTTTAGGTTTTGATGGTAAAGTGAAGATTAATGCCACAAACCTACATTAACGCAAACCATACAGGATGAATAATATGTACAGTGAGGAAAATAAGTATTTGAACACCCTGCGATTTTGCAAGTTCTCCCACTTAGAAATCATGGAGGGGTCTGAAATTTTCATCTTAGGTGCATGTCCACTGTGAGAGACATAATCCAAAAAAAAAAAAATCTGGAAATCACAATGTATGATTTTTTTTAATAATTTATTTGCATGTTACTACTGCAAATAAGTATTTCAACACCTGCCAATCAGCAAAAATTCTGGCCCTCAAAGAGCTGTTAGTCCGCCTCAAAAAAGTTCACCTCCACTCCACTTATTATTCCAAATTAGAAGCACCTATTTGAGGTCGTTAGCTGCATAAAGACACCTGTCCACCACACACACTCAGTAAGACCCCAACTACTAACATGGCTAAGACCAAAGAGCTGTACAAAGACACCAGAGACAAGATTGTAGACCTCCACAAGGCTGGAAAGGGCTACGGGGCAGTTGTCAAGCAGCTTGGTGAAAAAAGATCAACTGTTGGAGCAATTATTAGAAAATGGAAGAAGCTAAACATGACTGTCAATCTCCCTTGGACTGGGGCTCCATGCAAAATCCCACCTCGTGGCGTATCAATGATCCTAAGGAAGGTGAGGAATCAGCCCAGAACTGCACGGAAGGAGCTGGTCAATGACACCACTGTTTCCAAGGTTACTGTGGGTAATACACCAGGACGTCATAGGTTAAAATCATGCATGGCACGGAAGGTTCCCCTGCTTAAATCAGCACACGTTCAGGCCCGTCTTAAGTTTGCCCATGACCATTTGGATGATCCAGAGGAGTCATGGGAGAAAGTTATGTGGTCAGATGAGACCAAAATAGAACTTTTTGGTCTTAATTCCACTCGCCGTGTTTGGAGGAAGAAGAATGCTGAGTATCATCCCAAAAACACCGTCCCTACTGTGAAGCATGGGGATGGAAGCATCATGCTTTGGGGGTGGTTTTCTGCACATTGGACAGGACGACTGCACTGTATTAAGGAGAGGATGACCGGGGCCATGTATTGCGAGATTTTGTGGAACAACCTCCTTCCCTCAGTTAGAGCATTGAAGATGGGACGTGGATGGGTCTTCCAACATAACAATGACCCGAAGCACACAGCCAGGATAACCAAGGAGCGTCTCCATAAGAAGTATATCAAGGTTCTGGAGTGGCCTAGCCAGTCTCCAGATCTAAACCCAATAGAAAATCTTTGGAGGGAGCTCAAACTCCGCGTTTCTCAGCGACAGCCCAGTAACCTGGCTGATCTAGAGAAGATCTGTATGGAGGAGTGGGCCAAAATCCCTGCTGCAGTGTGTGCAAACCTGGTGAAAAACTACAGGAAACATTTGACCTCTGTAATTGCAAACAAAGGCTGCTGTGCCAAATATTAACAATTATTTTCACAGATGTTGCAGCAGTAACATACAAATAAATTATTAAAAAATCATACATTGTGATTTCCAGATTTTTTTTTTTTTTAGATTATGTCTCTCACAGTGGACATGCACCTAAGATGAAAATTTCAGACTCCTCCATGATTTCGAAGTGGGAGAACTTGCAAAATCGCAGGGTGTTCAAATACTTATTTTCTTCACTGTAGCAGTTACTGTTCTCATTCTGCATCTGTTGGAGCAAATATCATATGCTTCCAGCTTGCTTTTTGAAACCAGGTGGTCAGTCAAGAATAGATGTTGTGCTTTTCTAAATTATCTGCTGTGGCAATTCATATACCGTATTTTTTGAAGTATAAGTTCAACCAGAGTATAAGTCGCACTGGTTCAAAAATGCCTCTTTAGGAGAAAAAAGTATATAATTCACACTGGAGCATAAGTCACATTTATCACTTCATGCAAGCCGAAGCAAAATGGAATAAATTGCTGTATTAGTCATTTATAAGGCACAGGTGTAAAGGAGCAGAGCTAATGATGCCCTAATAATGTCACTATAAGGGCGCAAAATGCGAGTAAACTGTTTCTTTAAGCCTCTGAACAGATGAACATATGTGAGGTGAACGTACCACACAATGAAACGTTTGAAAACCCGGTGAATCATTTATATATTTACAACAAAACACTGCTTGAGCCATTGGAAGCTGAGTGTTTTTTTTGTTGTTGTTTTTTTACAAGCGCAAACTGCTTCTTTAGGGCACTGAAAAGACGATCTTATGTGAGGTGAACGTACATCCATCCATCCATCCATTTTCTTCCGATTCATCTGCGTTCAGGTCATGGGGGGCAGCAGCTCAAGCAAAGCCGCCCAGACCTCTCGATCCACACACACCTCCTCCAGCTCCTCCGGGGGAACCCCAAGGCGTTCCCAAGCCAGCTGCGAGACGTAGTCCCTCCAGCGTGCCCTGGATCTTCCCCGGGGCCTCCTCCCGATTGGATGTTCCCAGAACACCTCTCCAGCGAGGCGTCCAGGGGGCATCCGAAAAAGATGCCCGAGCCACCTCAGCTGGCTCCTTATGACGTGGAGGAGCAGCAGCTCGACTCCAAGCTCCTCCCGGGTGACCGAGCTCCTCACCCTATCTCTAAGGGAGCGCCCAGCCACCCTGCGAAGGAAACTCATCTCGGTCGCTTGTTTTTTCAGTCATGAGCCAAATCTCATGACCGTAGGTGAGGGTCGGAACGTAGATTGAGCGGTAAATCGAGAGCTTTGCCCCCCTGCTCAGCTGTCTCTTCACCACGATGGTCCGATACAGCGACCGCATCACTGCAGATGCTGCACTGATCCGTCTGTCGATCTCACGCTACATCCGTCCCTCTCTCGTGAACAAGACCCCGAGATACTTAAACTCCTCCACTTGAGGCAAGGATACTCCACCGACCTGAAGAGGGCAAAGCACCTTTTTCCGGTCGAGAACCATGGCCTCGGATTTGGAGGTGCTGATTTTCATCCTGGACGCTTCACACTCGGCTGCAAACCGCTCCAGTGCACACTGAAGGTCCTGATTTGATGAAGCCAACAGAACCACATCGTGCGCAAACAGCAGAGACGAGATTCTGTGGTTCACAAACCGGACCCCCTCTACACCCTGACTGCACCTAGAAATTCTGTCCATAAAGGTAATGAACCGGTGACAGAGTGCATCCCTGGCAGAGGCTGACGTACACTGGAAACAGGCTTGACTTACTACTACTACTTACTACTTACTGCTCCTGCTGCGGTCGTACAGTGACCGGATAGCCCTTAACAAAGGACCCCGGACCCCATACTCCCGGAGCACCCCCACAGGGCGCCTCCAGGGACACGGTCGAGCTCCTTCTCCAGATCCACAAAACACATGTGGACTGGTTGGGCGAACTCCCATGAACCCTTGAGCAGAGTTGTCCAACGCAAACTTACAGTAAGTTCAGTTTTAAATCATCTCACAGCAGCATTTATCTGTTTACTGTTCACGTTGTTGTGTAAATTAACGTCTTTTCATTTGTGCTGTAACAACGCACCCACACACGCACTGTACACACAGGGGAGGTGATGGTCTAGTGGTTAAGTGTTGGGCTTAAGACCAGAGGATCCTTGGTTCAAATCCCAGCCTGACCGGAAAATCACTAAGGGCCCTTTGGCAAGGTCCTTAATCAAATCAAATCAAATCAATTTTATTTATATAGCGCCAAATCACAACAAACAATTGCCCCAAGGCGCTTTATATTGTAAGGCAAGGCCATACAATAATTACAGAAAAACCCCAACGGTCAAAACGACCCCCTGTGAGCAAGCACTTGGCGACAGTGGGAAGGAAAAACTCCCTTTTAACAGGAAGAAACCTCCAGCAGAACCAGGCTCAGGGAGCTTAATCCCAGTGAGTAGTGAGCGCCTTGTATGGCAGCACCCTGACATCGGGGTGAATGTGAGGCATTATTGTAAAAGCGCTTTCAGTGTCAGATGTAGATGGAAAAGCGCTATATACAGTGGGGGAAATAAGTACGAGGTCTATTAGACAATAAACCGACCCTTTTATTTTTTTTTAACTATATGGATTTGAATGACATGCGATTACACCAGTCATGCTTGAACCCTTGTGAGCATGCGTGAGTTTTTTCACGCGTGTCGGTGACGTCATTTCCCTGTGGGCAGGCCTTGAGTGAGATGTGGTCCCGCCCTCTCGGCTGAATTCCTTTGTTTCACACGCTGCTCGAGACGGCGCGCATTGCTTTATCAACATTTTTTCTGGACCTGTGAGGAATATCCGAGTGGACACTATTCGAGAAATTAAGATGGTTTTTGGTGAAAAGTTTAACGGCTGATGAGAGATTATGGGGTGTTTCTGTTGGTGTAAGGACTTCCCACGGACCGGGACGTCGTGCAGCGCTTCCAGGCGCCGTCGTCGGCCTGTTTCGACCTGAAAACATCCTAATTTAAGGCTTAATTCACCCAGGACGTCGTGAGAGAACAGAGAAGATTCAGAAGAGGCCGGCATGAGGACTTTATGCGGACATTCCACTGTTTAAGGACATTTTTTAATGAAAGACGTGCGCGCAAATTCGCTGAGTCGTTTCCGTGACGACTCGGCAAATCTGTGTGTGCCGCGACAGGAAAAACACCTCCGTGTTGAAAACCATTTGTAAAATTCAGGCAGCTTTTGATGGCTTTCAACAAGTGAGTAACTGAGAAATTGTTTAACAGCTTGGGCATGTTCCAACTTGCCCTTTAAGGTTTCCAACGGAGGTGTTTTTCCTGTCGCGACACCCCGCGGTCGGGTCCGGCCCGACATGCCGCACGTTCTTTCATTACAAAATGTCCGTTAACAATGGAATGTCCGAATAAACTCCTCATGCCGACTTCTTCTGAAAGTTCTCTGTTCTCTGACGACTTACTGGGTCAACAGAGCCTGAAATGTGGAAGTTTTCAACTTGAAACAGCGAGACGCTGCCGCCTCGAAGCGCAGATCGCCGCCAGACACCGTAGGCCGTCCTTAAAGCGACACTACCAGACCAAAATCTCTCATCAGCCGTTAAAATTTTTACCGAAAACCAGCTGAATTTATCGAATGGTGTCCACTCAGTTGTGCCTTAGTTTTTGAAAAAATTTTTATCAAACAAAGCAGCAGTCTCTGAGCCATTCCTAAACAATGAAAAAACGACGAGAGGGTGGGCGACTCCTCACTCAAAGACTGCCCACAGGCGAATGACGTAACCGACAGGCGTGAAAAAACTCTTGCATGCCCACGAGGGTTCAAGCATGTCTGATGTAATCACACGTGATTCAAATCCATATGGTTTTTGAAAAAAATAATAAGGTCGGGTACTTTTCTAATAGACCTCGTATTTGATCCACTGCCAATTTTGCAGGTTTTCCCACCTACAAAGAATGCAGAGGTCTGTAATTTTTGCACCTGTTTGAACTTGTTAACTGTATAAAAGACACCTTTGCAGTGTGCACACACTCAATCAATCACACTCCAACCTATCCACCATGGCCAAGACCAAAGAACTGTCTAAGGACATCAGGGACAAAACTGTAGACCTGCACACAAAGTCACACCACACCACATCATTCAAAATACACGCAGATAACACTACAGCCCTACCAACCTTCTTACATAATTTGGATTACACTAAAGAGTAGAATGTGACAACTTAATAAGGCTAAGCTTTGATATTATTACAAAACATTATTATTATTATTATTATTAACCTTTATTTAACCAGATTAAAAAACCACTAAGATCGAGGCCTCTTTTACAAGGGTGATCTGGCCAAAAACTGCAGCAGCACACGTCATAATAGACAAACATCAAGATAACCATTAAAATATATCAAATACAAGCAATTGACAAATTAAACGCAATCATTTCGGTCACAGAAACAATATATAAGTAAAAAAAAAAAAAAAAATTAAGATTTAAAAACACAGGCGCTGTTCAAAAGATTTCCATTCTCGGTTTCTTAAAATAGAGCAGAAAGTGATCAGAGAAATCAACCCTGACACTTTCAGTTCAGTTTCAGGGCTTTATATTGTGGCCTATAACAGTAACGTTGTTTATATCCCTGCAAAGTCTGCACAAACAGATAGATGCATGTTATCCAAAAACACTGAAAAACTGGAACCCTCAGACAGAGTTCCATTTGCAAACAACATATTGTTAATCTGAAAGGGGTGATCTATAATATAATGTTCGTTCATCTGGAACTGTTTCATGGTATTTTTTTTAACTGAGTCACTTAATTTGCTGTAATATACAGTATGTATCTGTAAATGTTGATGGTCGTCAATATACAAGCTCTGAAGATTCTCACATTCCAAAAAACCCAGAACAGTATTTGTGTGATTCAAAGGGTTTTTATTTGGCACCCATACACTTACTGTACACACAGGGGAGGTGATGGTCTAGTGGTTAAGTGTCAAGTGTTAGTGGTGTTAGTGTCAGTGGTTAAGTAATAAACAACACTTTAACATGGTGTTTATTACTTTGGCACCTTTTCCACAATCTTGTAAATTATTTTATTACAAAACTGACTAAGGACCATTGCAGTCCATTATGCATAATAACATGAAGGTGAAGCCTCAGATAATTAAATCTGAGTTCAAAGTTTGAGACATATTTTATTGGTATATATACACATACACACACACACACACACCCTAATTTCTATAATGCCTACATTTTTCAATGAGTAGGAGATGGCCTCACACTTCTTTTTTCAGTTTTGATCAGTTTTCATAGAAAAACTATTAAATACAGAATGCGTGTGGGGTAAAAAAAAAAATACTATTCTCGTAGCAATATTACAAAAGAAATGAAATTTAATTTTTAGAAAAATATGTATGGCACCAAAGTGGTTTAGTTGTCATGGGTTTGATTCCCACCTGTGGCCTTTCTGTGTGGAGTTTGCGTGTTCTCCCTGTGTTTGCGTGGGTTCTCCCTGGGTGCTCCGGCTTCCTCCCACATCCAAAGACATACAGGTTAGCTGGATTGGAAACTTTAATTTGCCTGTAGGTGTACGTGCTGGTGTGAATTTGTTTGTTTGTGCCTCTGCGTCAGACTGGCATCCTGTCCAGGGTGTACCTGACTTTGCGCTCTATGACTGCTGGGATAGGCTCCAGCCCTCCGCGACCCTCAGTTGGACGAAGCGGTTGAAGATGAATGAGTGAGTAAGAAAAATATGGATGTGAATCCAGGACTTCAATTTGAATACCTTTAATGTTATGAAGTCTGAATTAATATGAGAAAGATAAATAAATAAAGTTAAGTTTTCCTGTTTGTTTATAACTGAAATATAGTCATACATACATACATTTGGACATACCCTTACCTTTTTACAAAGCAGTAAGTGGATTAGTTTAGTCATTAGTCATTTTGGGCTGTATTCCTCATATTCTCTCAATACACAGCAAAATCACCAGTGTTAAATTAACACTGGTGATTTTACTGTATACTGTGGTCATATCAAATCTTTTCTTCAAGATTAGTTCCATTCAGCTTTCAGTCTGATCTGGGCCTGATACTATTTAATAGCATCATTAAATATTCCTTTTTGGAAGGCAAGGAAAGACAAGGTTGCTTCATGTTTCTCCTCACCTATGACAGTAAATGAAAATTTCCTGCCCAAATTTCAAATTAAGCCCCAGCATTCTTAAGTTTACAAATTGGTGTTTTAGAGCATTATATTTGGAATAAATGTCCTAGACACAAAAAAGTCCTAGACACAAAATTGAAATAAAGGAATTGCTGTGTGAAGGAGCCACACACTCTGTGGAAAAAAAAAAAAATTACACCTCACCACACTTTAGATTACTGGTGTGGTTGAAACGGGTAGTATTAATGTTTCTCTTGGCATTTTTCCAGTGCCAAGATTGAGATATACGCCTATTAAATACCTGATTACATTAAATATAGATGATAATACCTTAATATCAGGTAACTGCTCTTCTTAGAGCAGTTTATAACTGTGAAAGCAACAGAGGCCACAGGCAGAAAATAGCAGCTTCAATCAATTTGGAAATGCAGGGAGGAAAGGTGCCAGATTATGAGGGCAATGCACTGTGTTTTCTCTACAATCACATTCACATCCAGTGATGTAAGGCAGGCAGAAAGGCAAGGGGAAGGTATGGTGAGTACAACTAAGAGATGAATAGTAACTGACAAGGAGAAAAGTGGAGAGCAGACTGAAAAGAGCGTATTGGTCAGAGTTTTGTTTTCTATCAGTCTGTTTATATCTGTTCATCTTTCTCTCATTGCTTCTTATCCAATGGAGTGCTTGTCAGTAGTAAGTGAAAAATGTGGCTTCAGAGGAAAAAACAGTAATCAAATGTGATAATGCTTTTACCCTCAAACCAACTAAGAAGGAAAAGACAAATGAAAGGATCACAGTCATTTCCAGCTAAATGTGTATTTTTTGAGGGGTGGGGTAAGCTTGCTTGCAAACACCCTGTCATTTGTTATTTTCTTCAAACATTTTTTTTCCTCACATAATTTTTGTTTTATTGTTGGACCTTGTGAGATTTGGGGACATGTCATTCATTACCGGACACGCCTGCATTTGTTTCACTGAGAGCTAATTAGAGCTCACATCCACCCAGGACGTTTATTTTCCTGTGCTATGTGAGATCCCCACGTGAGGTCAGGACCGCTCTGTCGCACAGTATTGTGATGTTCAGGATGATGTTGCTTAGAATCAGAGAGAATCACGCACATTGCTTACCTCTGTTTGTCTGTATATTGTATTTATTGTCAGAATATGAGGACCAAACAAAATCATGTTGTATGGAAAGATCTGGCTTTTTTCAATGATTTCATAAAAATAACTGCCCATTATATTCTACCATGTTGGAAAAAATCTGAGCATTCTTCTTATATACTGTAAATATTGTGCTGCCATGTAGATAACAAGCCACCACTGTGGTTCAAAGCATGACTTGTTAGGTGGACAATGTTGTATTAAACCTATCCTGTGCCATATTACTGTGCTAAATTGGATTAATATCAGTTAGCCTGATAATGGACAAAAAGATGATCTAGAGCTTTTTCTATGTACTATAAATATACATTATACATACATCTTCAGTCACATTCTGCCTTCTTGGCACAGCAGTTGTCCAAATTATAAATTAATGATGAAACAAGGCATTTTTTGCCTGGTCACAGACCAGGCATTGTCTGTTAAACATTTTTGGCATGTGTCAGACACATCAATCCCATACAGGTGTGTATAAGTAGTATAAGTACATGCACCAAAAACCTTCAAACTAAATTTGCCCCTACTGCACACTTGGCATTTATGTGTTGTGTTTTTTCTTTTTTTTTCCAACTATGTCAAATTTTTATTGAGGTCACCAGTTTACCTATACAGAGATGACTGTTTTTTTAAGCAGTGTGGACTATTCTAGAAGATTACAGAAATTGGTGGGATTAGTTGTAAAAGCTTCTGAATGACTAATTGGCATTAATTCAAGATAACTGTGGAATTGGCTGTATTTCATTGCCAAGATGAAGAACCATTAAGTCAATGGTTCCAGAGCATAAATTTGGATTTCCTTCCTTAGGAGCTATCTTGATAAGGTTCATGATACCACAAACAACTTCACAATGTATTATACATAATAAAGCCTGAAGCAAACATTACTAAGGTAGGAAGCCCAATTAACATCCAGAAATAATTAAATTGCCCCCCAAAGTTTAAGCAGAGCCTCAGGGTCACAAATAAGAAACTAATGAAAGCATCAAATAGAAATGTGACATAATCCACCTTCTGGAGAAGACCACATCACCATGGCCTAGAAGCCTGCCATCCACAAATGAATATACGAGGGCTGTCAATAAAGTTACGGTCCTTTTTATTTTTTTCAAAAACTATATGGATTTCATTCATATGTTTTTACGTCAGACATGCTTGAACCCTCGTGCGCATGCGTGAGTTTTTCCACGCCTGTCGGTGACGTCATTCGCCTGTGAGCACTCCTTGTGGGAGGAGTCGTCCAGCCCCTCGTCGGAATTCCTTTGTCTGAGAAGTTGCTGAGAGACTGGCGCGTTGTTTGATCAGAATTTTTTCTAAACCTGTGAGACACATCGAAGTGGACACGGTTCGAAAAATTAAGCTGGTTTTCAGTGAAACTTTTAACAGCTGATGAGAGATTTTGAGGTGATTCTGTCGCTTTAAGGACTTTTCACGGTGTGAGACGTCGTGCAGCGCTCTCAGGCGGCGTCATCAGCCTGTTCAAGCTGAAAACCTCCACATTTCAGGCTCTATTGATCCAGGACGTCGTGAGAGAACAGAGAAGTTTCAGAAGAAGTCGGTTTCAGCATTTTATCCGGATATTCCACTGTTAAAGGAGATTTTTTTAATGAAAGACGTGCGGACGGGTCCGCGCGTCGGGACGCAGCCGACGCGGTGCGGCGGCACAGGAAAAAACACCTCCGTGTTGATAACCATTTGTAAAATCCAGGCGGCTTTTGATGGCTTTCAGTGGAGTGAGTATATGAGAAATTGTTTAACAGGCAGGACATGTTCCAACTTGTCCTTAAGGCTTTCAACAGAGGTGTTTTTCCTGTGGCGGAGCGTCGCGGCGGCTGCGTCCCGACGCGCGGACCCGTCCGCACGTCTTTCATTAAAAAAATCTCCTTTAACAGTGGAATATCCGGATAAAATGCTGAAACCGACTTCTTCTGAAACTTCTCTGTTCTCTCACGACGTCCTGGATCAATAGAGCCTGAAATGTGGATGTTTTCAGCTTGAACAGGCTGACGACGCCGCCTGAGAGCGCAGCGCGACGTCTCGCACCGTGAAAAGTCCTTAAAGCGACAGAATCACCTCAAAATCTCTCATCAGCCGTTAAAATTTTCACTGAAAACCAGCTTAATTTTCGAACCGTGTCCACTTCGATGTGTCTCACAGGTTTAGAAAAAATTTTGATCAAACAACGCGCCAGTCTCTCAGCAACTTCTCAGACAAAGGAATTCCGACGAGGGGCTGGACGACTCCTCCCACAAGGAGTGCTCACAGGCGAATGACGTCACCGACAGGCGTGGAAAAACTCACGCATGCGCACGAGGGTTCAAGCATGTCTGACGTAAAAACATATGAATGAAATCCATATAGTTTTTGAAAAAAATAAAAAGGACCGTAACTTTATTGACAGCCCTCGTATTACTTGAAAATTGAGATTTAAAAAAAGCAACAAAAAAATTTACAGTTGATCACCGAGACAAATAAAAGTTTTTAAATCTTAATTTTTCACTGTCTAGTGTACTTTAATGCTGTTCAGATTTAAAATTACAATTGTTTGTTGTTTACAGGAATACCATAGACAAATACCTCAGGTTGTCTTTGAACCCACAACCTTCGGGATATGTGGTGACATAACTATATCACCACCATTGAAAATCTCCAGCATTTGTTAGAAGCACTTTTTCACATTTGTCATTCAAATTGAAATGACACATCTTTACGTTAAATTACCTTTGTTAATGGCTCCTTCACACATAGTGCGAGCATGAAGCAGGAATCGTATGCAATACGTGTAAAATCGAAGCTGCCTCTAATTCCTCGTACACCTGTTGTTACAACTATTTGTGCACACCAACGGCTGAAAGACAGTGTGCCCTATGAGAGCCCATTGAACCCTCTCCCGGCAGGTGTCGGCCAAATTCCAGGTCATACACATGAACATCTAACACTGCTCGTTTGCCCAAACTTTTGCGTACAACTGTATTTAACTGAAATTTCTGATCCAGACAACCATTGATTTATAAAGGAAAAACATGAAAATTATCAGGGGTGCCCAAACTTTTGCAGACAACTGTAATTATGACAATACCTACATACGCAGTTACATAACAGATAACGAAAATGAATGATCACATAACACAGAGTGATGCATTGGTCTGGGCGCTGAATGGACAGGGGGCTTGTCTGCTCACAGCCGCTGCTGTTAGATCTGTGCTGCTGGACGTCCCAGCTGGAGAACACGTACCATGTCTTGAAGTACATTAACTTGCAACATTCCTCTGTGAGGCGCGTGTCTTTGCCTGCTGTCCTCACGTGGAGATACATAAAACATCTTTCACCTTTTCGCCGGGCTGCAGAGGCCACACACAGCGCACCTCATCCATGTCCTTGTTGATTTCAGGCACTTTTTTGCAGCATTTACAGAACAGCATTGGTAGCGCAGTGGTGAAGTTTCTGGCTTGCAATCACATCTTTGCAGGTGCGAATCCTGTGGGTGGCATCTATTTTTCCTTTTTCTTTTTTTCACAGCAGCTGCGTGAAGTGGTTACAAATGCTCCAGCTGCTCACACTGTGTTCGCATGCACAGAACTGTCGTAGCAGGTTCGTTCACGCCTGCCCGTCGGCTCGATGTTTTTGTGGTTTGCTCATATGAACTGTTCTGCCGTGATTCGCCCTGATTTGCACTTATTCGTACTATGTGTGAAGGGGCCCTAAGAGTTGTATCAACACTGAAATATTTGATTCTGAGATTTGAACACTCCAGATTTTGCTGTGCACCAACAGAGCACTGTCTGGTCAGACTCCCTTGTGTGATGTATAAACAAACATTTTCATCGCATGGCTGAAAATGGTAATTGGTACTCTGAATTTTTTATTCTTTGTGAAACACGTTTTCTCATTTTCATGGCCCATTAGTATACATTAATTAAAAAAACTCATTTTGCTCTTTGCATATTCAGTTCATTATAGCCTTAATCCGACCTTAGAAGTGTTAACAGCTGATTAAACCTACGATAGTAGGTAGTTACCATCACGTCATGATACAAGCATGATGAATGTGGGACAAAGAAAAGTCTTAAAAGCAGTCAGACTATGGTTACTATGGCTGAAACCAAAAAGTTATGCAAATATTCATATAATGTGAAATGTTAAACTATCTGCTGTAGTAGAATGTATACTCAACAAAAATATAAACGCAACACTTTTGGTTTTGCTCCCATTTTGTATGAGATGAACTCAAAGATCTAAAACTTTTTCCACATACACAATATCACCATTTCTCTCAAATATTGTTCACAAACCAGTCTAAATCTGTGATAGTGAGCACTTCTCCTTTGCTGAGATAAGCCATCCCACCTCACAGGTGTGCCATACCAAGATGCTGATTAGACACCATGATTAGTGCACAGGTGTGCCTTAGACTGCCCACAATAAAAGGCCACTCTGAAAGGTGCAGTTTTATCACACAGCACAATGCCACAGATGTCGCAAGATTTGAGGGAGCGTGCAATTGGGATGCTGACAGCAGGAATGTCAACCAGAGGTGTTGCTCGTGTATTGAATGTTCATGTCTCTACCATAAGCCATCTCCAAAGTTGTTTCAGAGAATTTGGCAGTACATCCAACCAGCCTCACAACCGCAGACCACGTGTAACCACACCAGCCCAGGACCTCCACATCCAGCATGTTCACCTCCAAGATCGTCTGAGACCAGCCACTCGGACAGCTGCTGAAACAATCGGTTTGCATAACCAAAGAATTTCTGCACAAACTGTCAGAAACCGTCTCAGGGAAGCTCATCTGCATGCTCGTCGTCCTCATCGGGGTCCCGACCTGACTCCAGTTCGTCGTCGTAACCGACTTGAGTGGGCAAATGCTCACATTCGCTGGTGTTTGGCACGTTGGAGAGGTGTTCTCTTCACGGATGATGCGAAGGAGATGTGTTGCACTGCATGAGGCAAATGGTGGTCACACCAGATACTGACTGGTATCCCCCCCCAATAAAACAAAACTGCACCTTTCAGAGTGGCCTTTTATTGTGGGCAGTCTAAGGCACACCTGTGCACTAATCATGGTGTCTAATCAGCATCTTGATATGGCACACCTGTGAGGTGGGATGGATTATCTCAGCAAAGGAGAAGTGCTCACTATCACAGATTTCGACTGGTTTGTGAACAATATTTGAGGGAAATGGTGATATTGTGTATGTGGAAAAAGTTTTAGATCTTTGAGTTCATCTCATACAAAATGGGAGCAAAACCAAAAGTGTTGCGTTTATATTTTTGTTGAGTATAGAACAAGCCACAGTACAAATGGCACATAAGAAACACCCTTTGTATTTGGCCAGTATTTGACATTCTCATGCAAAGCCAGTGCATGTTATAATACCACATTTTAATTCGAAGCAGAAAACAGTTTTATGCCATCTAAAATTTCCACATCAAGTATGAGTTACCAAGACTGTTATATGGTCTTTCATGGCATTTTGTCAGATTTTGATCTTAACCTTTGTAATTAATGGAAGTGCTCCTCCTTCTCAAAGTTAAGAAATATAACAGTAGATGGGATTAAGTTATTGTAGATTTTTCACATATTTTAATGATACATGTACCAGTAATTGAAATGGTACAAAAAACTGTTCTAGAGGTATTTAAAATTTTATTCTCAGAATCAGTTTTTTGTGAAATGGTTCCTTTTCCCATCTTTGAAAAGGTATTTTGATTCCGTAGTAGTTTTAACATTGCGAGGAGATGGATTACACATCAAACAGTGAAACTCAGCTTTAAGTCTGAAACAGCAGGTGCCGTCTATAGTAACCACACTCTGATGGCTTTATGGTAGGTGATTTTCTGACACAATATTTGATTGGTTCCTCCTCTCATGAAACCCTCCCCCCCCTTCGGCAGCTCCCGTCCTCTCTCCCAGTGGCTCAGTGGACGACAGCAGCACCGCTTCATCTGCCTCTGAACCCCTCAGCCCTAACACTGCAGGGCCTGGGGGTGAGGTTGGCAAGCAACAGCAGAGACGGAGAAAGAAGAAAAGGAAGGGGCGCGATGAGGTCTACAGCTTCTTGGATAGCCAACAAATGGAGAATAATGTCGGCCAGTCAGATCGGCATGGTGTAAAAAACTGTGCCTCTTCGCAGGAGAAGGGAGGATGGGAGGTGGAGGACGAGGAGGAGGAGAACTGGGAATGGGAGATCAGAGAGAGTGGAGGAGGTGGTAGGGTTCGAGGGAAGAAGACTAAAGGTCGGGCAAGGCTTCCAGAGGAATGGGGCGCTCCCCAGCAGCCTGTCTCTCCCACGCCGGCTGCAGTCGCTCCTACATGGGCTACCATTGCTGATGCCAAAGCTCCAACCAGCAGCCCCTGTCCTGTTTTGCCCTCTGCCCCTGTACAGATATCCGCAAGCTTCACCAACCATTCCCATGCTAGCCTTTTGACAGAATCATCTCAGCGCCCATATGAGCCGATGTGTGTAGAAAGTTTTATAGATGGGAAAAACTCAAATCAAAGCAAAGACTCCCTGTTTACTTTAACCAATACAGGTGATGCTAGCATTAGCTTGGCAGCTGCTGCAACCACCAAGAATAGTTTACCTGGTGATGTTAGTAGTAGTTTAGCATTAATGGCAGGGGACAACTTGAGCCCAGTTTCTCAGACTTTCTCTTTCCTGGATTCAGTCCTTCAGACCCCTCCGGCCTCCACACCTGACTCACAGACCACTACCCCTGTCACCAACACCCCTTTGCCGGCCGCTGCTCCGTCAACTAAGTCTGTCCCAGCAGAAGCTGCTGTGCCTGCTTCACAAACCTATTCTAGTTTCAGTCCTCCCTTGCCACCATTAAAGAACCTTCCAGATGCTCCTCCCATGTCTGCTTTTCAAGCAAGTACGCCCACTCCTGTTATCAGCACCACAGCAGCAGCCTCCTCTGGAATCACTCCCGACCTGACCACTTTGGTTGGATCTTCTGCTCCTCCCAGTAACAGTGAAGATACTCATCCCTTCCAGTCAGACACTTCTAGTAGAAGTGTAGGTGAAGTCCTTGGCTCGACAGCCACTCCCCTTCTCCCTATGACCCCTACAGCCCCTCCCTCTCTTCCTGCACACTCTGAACTCCAGGAGTCTTCGCCGCCACTGCTACCCCGACTGGAAGGTTGGTGAACTTCAGGAAACACTATCAATAGGTTGGGGCAATATTTGACCAGAAGTTACTGAAGGCTACGATAGTAAACATTCTTACAGTTTGTCTTCTCACGGGGATGTATGGCCATGGTTCTTGTTCTGATCACAGACCTACCTGTGACTGGTCATTCCATGTACACAGTATTTTTTCTTAAACTAGAGGATGACAGCAGTAGCTGCCACTCATATTTCAGTCTACAAATCTGGCCTTTGTTATTGTCAAATCACGACAGAAAGGTTATCTCACACAATCAGGAAATGATGTTTAGATGTGTTATATTAGTGAACCTTTCCAACTCTAACATTCCTAGTGGCCACAAGTGTACCCTATGTTTGCAGTATACCCTGATAGTACTACAAGGGTAAACTGAAAAGTTTCATTTTATGTTTTGATTCTTCTTTGCCTGCCTCTGTGTATTGATGTGTTGCCATGATCGCAAACTGTTTATGTGACTTCCTGCTCTGATGTCTGTGTGCTCCACTGTGTTTCATCTGATTGTCAGCAGCATGTGTGGTTTCTGTCAGCAGATACCTTGGGTCACTAATGGGAAAAGCTCATTTGCTTACTGTGTGTGTCAGTTTTCAAAATTCAGAGATGTATAGTTGCCGTAGCTGTTAAGCTGTTAGGATTCAAAATAATGAAAGTAATTCACTGTGATAGGCTAAAAACCGAAATAGACTATATTTTGAAATTTGATTAATATATAAAAGAAAACACAACTAGTAATCAATGCCAAACCCCTAAGGTCAAGACATGAATTTGAAACAAGAAAATGAATCATACAAAGACAAAGAATATGGGCCTCTGCAGATGAGGATACAATTATTAGCTCCACTATGAAATATGTTTTCATCAAATTTTACCCAAGTGTTTTTGTTGTTGTTGTTTTTTTGTTGTTGTATTTTCAACACCACATTTCTAAACATCCTTGTCTTATTTTTGATGCTTACATTATTTTACTTAACAGATACAAACACAAAGTTATTTCACAAAAACCAAAACTATCAGGGTCAAAATGATTATCCCCTTTAAGAACTCACCTTTTTATTGAGCCATAGCACAAACCACTGTTGTGCAGTGATGTTCTTTAAGTTTGTCGTGCTCAAAGCTTGTAAACCAAGTTCAAACTGAGGGTTATTTTCCAGTGTACACACAATATAAAAACTTCAGTAAAGGTTTGAGCTGCCACTTGAGAAAGCACCATGCCAAAAAAAAAAAAATTAAATCAGTTTAGACTTTAGAAAAAAATTGCTGATGGTCACAAAGCAGAAGAAGGAGTTGTCAAAGCATTTGTCAAGAACTGAAGTGAGAAGTATCATCAAGAAATTCAAAGAGAGACACACAATACAAAAATTGCAGAGGTAGAAAGAGATAGGAGGTGAAAGATTCCAAAGACTCTGGAAAGAAAACTAGTGAGAGATGTGTTTAAAGACCCACAATAATTGGCTGGAGACTAATGAATGACGTAACCAAGTCGGGAATTGTAGTCTCAAAGACAATCACTATAACCCTGGACAGCATGGGCGCAATTTGGTGGGGGATGGGGGGACATGTCCCCCCCCCACCTTTTCAACCAGGGGGGACAGAATATGGTATGTCCCCCCACCTTCTGACATATATGTGTGTACTTGAAACATGCTATGCCAGTCTTATGTGCAAACCATGTCAGTCTTATGTGCAAAACCATGTCAGAATAGTATCTTTGTTTCTGCAAGTTTGTGTTTTTAGCAGCATTGACTTGTTTACAACACCTGTTTCTTGTTTGTCACATTCGGAATTTTCTGGGACTGCATTTGCTCAGATTTGAAACCAAAAATAGTTGCCTCTAAGGACTAGTGTCTACACATAAGTATCAGTGGTCCATATGCTAATTTACTAAATTCTGAAAGTTAGAAAAGGAAATCAGGAAAGCTATCTGGGACCTCAGAAAGCCCATCTGCAATTATTGCTTGATCTCCAAAATCAGTCTATGCAAGCGAAATTATGTTCAGTATGAGTGTTGTCATTAGTGCCACTTCGAAAATTAAATTCTTGATAAGTAATTTATCCTAAACTTATGATCTGTTGTTTTTTAAAACTTAACTTAAACTAATCTTGAGAAAAAAATACAGTATGCGATCGTTAATAATTATTAAGAGCCTGTTCTTTCATATTTCTGAATACATTTTACCACATTGCAGTTGTTTTTCTTAAAGGAAACTCAACCTATCATTCTTTTTGAGTTCTACACATGTGGTGATACCTTATTTAACTAAACTCTGTAAGGGAGATAGAGTATCTCGTCAATAGTTTTACATCCTCATTGAAGACAACTTTGGATGCTGTAGCTCCTCTGAAAAAGAGAGCTTTAAATCAGAAGTGTCTGACTCCGTGGTATAACTCACAAACTCGTAGCTTAAAGCAGATAACCCGTAAGTTGGAGAGGAAATGGCGTCTCACTAATTTAGAAGATCTTCACTTAGCCTGGAAAAAGAGTCTGTTGCTCTATAAAAAAGCCCTTCGTAAAGCTAGGACATCTTTCTACTCATCACTAATTGAAGAAAATAAGAACAACCCCAGGTTTCTTTTCAGCACTGTAGCCAGGCTGACAAAGAGTCAGAGCTCTATTGAGCTGAGTATTCCATTAACTTTAACTAGTAATGACTTCATGACTTTCTTTGCTAACAAAATTTTAACTATTAGAGAAAAAATTACTCATAACCATCCCAAAGACGTATCGTTATCTTTGGCTGCTTTCAGTGATGCCGGTATTTGGTTAGACTCTTTCTCTCCGATTGTTCTGTCTGAGTTATTCTCATTAGTTACTTCATCCAAACCATCAACATGTTTATTAGACCCCATTCCTACCAGGCTGCTCAAGGAAGCCCTACCATTATTTAATGCTTCGATCTTAAATATGATCAATCTATCTTTGTTAGTTGGCTATGTACCACAGGCTTTTAAGGTGGCAGTAATTAAACCATTACTTAAAAAGCCATCACTTGACCCAGCTATCTTAGCTAATTATAGGCCAATCTCCAACCTTCCTTTTCTCTCAAAAATTCTTGAAAGGGTAGTTGTAAAACAGCTAACTGATCATCTGCAGAGGAATGGTCTATTTGAAGAGTTTCAGTCAGGTTTTAGAATTCATCATAGTACAGAAACAGCATTAGTGAAGGTTACAAATGATCTTCTTATGGCCTCGGACAGTGGACTCATCTCTGTGCTTGTTCTGTTAGATCTCAGTGCTGCTTTTGATACTGTTGACCATAAAATTTTATTACAGAGATTAGAGCATGCCATAGGTATTAAAGGCACTGCGCTGCGGTGGTTTGAATCATATTTGTCTAATAGATTACAATTTGTTCATGTAAATGGGGAATCTTCTTCACAGACTAAAGTTAATTATGGAGTTCCACAAGGTTCTGTGCTAGGACCAATTTTATTCACTTTATACATGCTTCCCTTAGGCAGTATTATTAGACGGTATTGCTTAAATTTTCATTGTTACGCAGATGATACCCAGCTTTATCTATCCATGAAGCCAGAGTACACACACCAATTAGCTAAACTGCAGGATTTGTCTTACAGACATAAAGACATGGATGACCTCTAATTTCCTGCTTTTAAACTCAGATAAAACTGAAGTTATTGTACTTGGCCCCACAAATCTTAGAAACATGGTGTCTAACCAGATCCTTACTCTGGATGGCATTACCCTGACCTCTAGTAATACTGTGAGAAATCTTGGAGTCATTTTTGATCAGGATATGTCATTCAAAGTGCATATTAAACAAATATGTAGGACTGCTTTTTTGCATTTACGCAATATCTCTAAAATCAGAAAGGTCTTGTCTCAGAGTGATGCTGAAAAACTAATTCATGCATTTATTTCCTCTAGGCTGGACTATTGTAATTCATTATTATCAGGTTGTCCTAAAAGTTCCCTAAAAAGCCTTCAGTTAATTCAAAATGCTGCAGCTAGAGTACTGACGGGGACTAGAAGGAGAGAGCATATCTCACCCATATTGGCCTCTCTTCATTGGCTTCCTGTTAATTCTAGAATAGAATTTAAAATTCTTCTTCTTACTTATAAGGTTTTGAATAATCAGGTCCCATCTTATCTTAGGGACCTCGTAGTACCATATTACCCCAATAGAGCGCTTCGCTCTCAGACTGCAGGCTTACTTGTAGTTCCTAGGGTTTGTAAGAGTAGAATGGGAGGCAGAGCCTTCAGCTTTCAGGCTCCTCTCCTGTGGAACCAGCTCCCAATTCAGATCAGGGAGACAGACACCCTCTCTACTTTTAAGATTAGGCTTAAAACTTTCCTTTTTGCTAAAGCTTATAGTTAGGGCTGGATCAGGTGACCCTGAACCATCCCTTAGTTATGCTGCTATAGACGTAGACTGCTGGGGGGTTCCCATGATGCACTGTTTCTTTTTCTTTTTGCTCTGTATGCACCACTCTGCATTTAATCATTAGTGATCGATCTCTGCTCCCCTCCACAGCATGTCTTTTTCCTGGTTCTCTCCCTCAGCCCCAACCAGTCCCAGCAGAAGACTGCCCCTCCCTGAGCCTGGTTCTGCTGGAGGTTTCTTCCTGTTAAAAGGGAGTTTTTCCTTCCCACTGTAGCCAAGTGCTTGCTCACAGGGGGTCGTTTTGACCGTTGGGGTTTTACATAATTATTGTATGGCCTTGCCTTACAATATAAAGCGCCTTGGGGCAACTGTTTGTTGTGATTTGGCGCTATATAAAAAAAATTGATTGATTGATTGATTATTTACACCAGAATGTTAATAAAATCAGTGATGGCTATTCTCAGAATAAAGTACTTATATCCACAGTTTCAAATTGTACAAGTCAAATGGTGTCCACTTTATGGTCTTCTCAAAACATTAAAATTACTGATCTGGATGCTCAGAATGCATCTGAGCTTATCTAGAAACCGTTGGCTTCTGGGGGACTAAAGCGGCCCCCAGACCCCCGGCCTATGGGCTTCGGCCCTGCGGGCCTCACACTTTGTCCCCCCCAATTTATACTTCTAAATTGCACCCTTGGGTACAAGGAACTAGCCCCAATTTATCCCTATAGGCTTAATGACAATGTCAAAAAACTAGGTAATGTTTCTAAAAAAGATATTGAAAATATTGTAATATGGACATACTTTATCAAAAACAACGTAAGTTTAAAAAACGATCAGGTAAGCGCAATAAACAATATACTACTACAAAGACAGAAAGCGGCCCCCAGACCCCCTGCCTATGGGCTTCGGCCCTGCGGGCCTCGCACTTTGTCCCCCCCAACTTCTAGTTCTAAATTGCGCCCTTGCTGGACAGGAATGAACTGCGAGGTTGCAGACCAAGAAAACCTCCACTTCTGTGAAGAGACACTTTTAAGCCAGACTGAGATATGCTCAGAATAACCTGTAGAAAAATTATTATACTGGAAGCGTGTCCTTCGGTCAGGTGAGACACAACTAGAGCTCTTTGACCACAGATGTTGCTTATGACCCAATACATATGTCACTCCTGGTGAAAAACTACTTCCAGAAAAACAAAGTGCACAAAGCCCTGACTTGAATCCCATTGAAAAGCTGTGGGGTGAACTGAAGACCAAGGTCCATGCCAGAAGACCATCAAATCTGGAGGTGCTTGAGAGATTTGCTAAAGAAGAATGGTCTGGAAGACATGTTTGAGATTTGGTGAAAACTACAACAAATGATTGCAGGCTGTTATCCAACAAGAAGGATACATGATTGACAATTAGCATCAGGGCAGCTAATAATTTTGACCCTGGTAGTTTTTTGTTTTTTTTCAAATAAGTGCAAAGTAAAGTAAGCATCCAAAATAAAACTAGGATGTTTAGAAAATTTCTGTTGATTAATTCCTTGCTCTGTTAAAAAAAAAAAAAGCACTTGGCAAAATTTTGAAGAAAATGTTAAATTTCATTGGGGGGGGTAATAATTTTGTCATCTGTATATTCAAAAGTGTGTATGTACACTCAACAAAAATATAAACGCAACACTTTTGGTTTTGCTCCCATTTTGTATGAGATGAACTCAAAGATCTAAAACTTTTTCCACATACACAATATCACCATTTCCCTCAAATATTGTTCACAAACCAGTCTAAATCTGTGATAGTGAGCACTTCTCCTTTGCTGAGATAATCCATCCCACCTCACAGGTGTGCCATATCAAGATGCTGATTAGGCACCATGATTAGTGCACAGGTGTGCCTTAGACTGCCGACAATAAAAGGCCACTCTGAAAGGTGCAGTTTTATCACACAGCACAATGCCACAGATGTCGCAAGATTTGAGGGAGCGTGCAATTGGCATGCTGACAGCAGGAATGTCAACCAGAGCTGTTGCTCGTGTATTGAATGTCCATTTCTCTACCATAAGCCGTCTCCAAAGGCATTTCAGAGAATTTGGCAGCACATCCAACCAGCCTCACAACCGCAGACCACGTGTAACCACACCAGCCCAGGACCTCCACATCCAGCATGTTCACCTCAAAGATCATCTGAGACCAGCCACTCGGACAGCTGCTGAAACAATCGGTTTGCATAACCAAAGAATTTCTGCACAAACTGTCAGAAACCGTCTTAGGGAAGCTCATCTGCATGCTCGTCGTCCTCATCGGGGTCTCGACCTGACTCCAGTTCGTCGTCGTAACCGAATTGAGTGGGCAAATGATCACATTCGCTGGCGTTTGGCATGTTGGAGAGGTGTTCTCTTCACGGATGAATCCCGGTTCACACTGTTCAGGGCAGATGGCAGACAGCTTGTGTGGCGTCGTGTGGGTGAGGTTTTCTGATGTCAGTGTTGTGGATCGAGTGGCCCATGGTGGCGGTTGGGTTATGGTATGGGCAGGTGTCTGTTATGGACGAAGAACACAGGTGCATTTTATTGATGGCATTTTGAATGCACAGAGATACCGTGACGAGATCCTGAGGCCCATTGTTGTGCCATACATCCAAGAACATCACCTCATGTTGCAGCAGGATAATGCACGGCCCCATGTTGCAAGGATCTGTACACAATTCTTGGAAGGTAAAAATGTCCCAGTTCTTGCATGGCCGGCACACTCACCGGACATGTCACCCATTGAGCATGTTTGGGATGCTCTGGACCGGCGTATACGACAGCGTGTACCAGTTCCTGCCAATATCCAGCAACTTTGCACAGCCATTGAAGAGGAGTGGACCAACATTCCACAGGGCACAATTGACAACCTGATCAACTCTATGCGAAGGAGATGTGTTGCACTGCATGAGGCAAATGGTGGTCACACCAGATACTGACTGGTACTCCCCCCCCCCCCCCCCCCCCCCCCGTGATAAAACTGTGCACTAATCAGCATCTTGATATGGCACACCTGTGAGGTGGGATGGATTATCTCAGCAAAGGAGAAGTGCTCACTGTCACAGATTTAGACTGGTTTGTGAGCAATATTTGAGGGAAATGGTGATATTGTGTATGTGGAAAAAGTTTTGAGTTCATCTCATACAAAATGGGAGCAAAACCAAAAGTGTTGAGTTTATATTTTTGTTGAGTGTATATTATGAAAGTAACTTCAACAACAGCAGTTGCTTCTAGTAAAGGTAGTATTCTGAGGGTTTTATAAATTTAGTTCAATTTTATTGACCTTTCCCAAGACATGAGCAAGTACAATGGCAACAGTTTTAAGGAAGACGTTCCTTGGCATTTTTAATTACAGAAAGAAAGTTCAAGCAGACCAGATTTTCTTGGTGACCATATGCTTTGGTCCATGCTAACAAAAAAGCAGAAAATAAAATGACAGATTATTTAAAAGTCAAGGTAGTGTAGGCCAGTGTCCCAGTAAAATAGACTGTAGTTAATAAGTAAATGATTGTAGTGATGCAAGAAATACAATGACTCCGGAAAGAATACCTTCCAGATGTAGTCTGGAAGTTACGTTTTCAACATTTTATGTTATAGCCTCAATCCAAAATGGAAGAAATTCATTTTTACCCCCAACCTTCTACAAATACACCATAATGACAATGTGGAAAAAAAGTTTTTTTTTCAAAATTGAGCTCAGGTGCACCCTGTTTCCAATGATCATCCTAGAGATGTTTCTACAGCTTAATTGGAGTCCACCTAGGGTAAATTCAGTTGATTGGACATGATTCGGAAAGGCACACACCTGTCTACATAAAAGGAACCACAGTTGGCAGTGCATTTCAGAGTACACACCAAGCATGAAGTCAGAGGAATTGTCTGTAGACTGCCGAGACAGCATTCATCTGTGGAGTGAGGAGATCCTTCCAGAACGACAACCATCTCTGTAGCAATCCACCGATCAGTCCTGTATGGTAGAGTGACCAGACGGAAGCCACTCCTTAATAAAAGCCACATTGGCAGCCCGCCTGGAGTTTGCCAACAGGCACCTGAAGGACTCAAAGACAATGAGAAACATAATTCTCTGGTCTGATGAGACAACGAGTGAACTCTTTGGCATGAATGCCAGGCATCATGTTTGGAGAAAACCAGGCACCATCCCTACAGTGAAGCATGGTGGTGGCAGCATCATGCTGTGGGGATGTTTTTCAGCGGCAGGAACTGGGAGACTAGTCAGGATTGAGGGAAAGATGAATGGAGCAATGTACAGAGACATCCTGGATGAAAACCTGTTCCAGAGCGCTCTTGACCTCAGACTGGGGCGATGGTTCATCTTTCAGCAAGACAGTGACCCTAAGCATACAGCCAAATTATCAAAAGCATGGTTTCAGGACAATTCTATCAGTGTCCTTGAGTGGCTCAGCCAGAGCCCAGACCTTAATCCAATTGAACATCTCTGGAGAGATCTGAAAATGGCTGTGCACCGACACTCCCCATCCAACCTGATGGAGCTTGAGAGGTGCTGCAAAGAGGAATGGGGCAAACTGCCCAAAAATGTGTGCGCCAAGCTTGTGGCATCATATTCAAGAAGACCTGAGGCTATAATTGCTGCCAAAGGTGCATCAACAAAGTACAGTAGGAGAGTTACCCAAGCTGTGAATTTGAATTTGAACTTGAATTTTCTTGAGATGACCAAGGCTTTGAACCTTCAAGCCCAAAGCCTGAAAAAAGGACCCGAAGGCCAAGGCTGAGTATCAAGGCACTACGTCACTGCCAGCAATCATCCTATTTATCAGGACTGTGTAACATTCCAAATTTTGGAATGGCAATTCTACTTCCTGTTTGCTGACTCACTTCAAAATTCAAGTCAAATTCAAGAATTGAATTGAAATTCATGAGTCATTCTCAGTTCAATTCTGAATTTTGCCCAGCCCTGCTGTTTATTGGACATAGCTTATTCTTGTTTCTTCTCATTTGTAAATTAATGTCTTCAACATATTGAAATATATGAGGTCTATTAGATAATAAACCGACCCTTTTTTTTTAACTATATGGATTTGAATGACGTGCGATTACACCAATCATGCTTGAACCCTCGTGCGCATGTGTGAGTTTTTTCACGCGTGTCGGTGACGTCATTTCCCTGTGGGCAGGCCTTGAGTGAGATGTGGTCCCGCCCTCTCGGCTGAATTCCTTTGTTTCACACGCTGCTTGAGACGGCGCGCGTTGCTTTATCAACATTTTTTCTGGACCTGTGAGGAATATCCGAGTGGACACTATTCGAGAAATTAAGCTGGTTTTCGGTGAAAAGTTTAACGGCTGATGAGAGATTATGGGGTGTTTCTGTTGCTGTAAGGACTTTCCACGGAGCGGGATGTCGTGCAGCGCTTCCAGGCGCCGTCGTCGGCCTATTTCGACCTGAAAACATCCTAATTTAATTCATCCAGGACATCGTGAGAGAACAGAGAAGATTCAGAAGAGGCCGGCATGAGGACTTTATGCGGACATTCCACTGTTTAAGGACATTTTTTAATGAAAGACGTGCGCGCAAATTCGCAGAGTCATTTCCGTGACGATTTGGCATATCTGTGTGCGCTGCGACAGGAAAAACACCTCCGTGTTGAAAACCATTTGTAAAATTCAGGCGGCTTTTGATGACTTTCAACAGGTGAGTAACTGAGAAATTGTTTAACAGCTTGGGCATGTTCCAACTTGCTCGTTAAGGTTTCCAATGGAGGTGTTTTTCCTGTCGCAACCCCCCCGCGGTCGGGTCCGGCCCGACATGCAACTCTGCCCGCACGTTCTTTCATTACAAAATGTCCGTTAACAATGGAATGTCCGAATAAACTCCTCATGTTCTCTGATGACTTACTGGATCAACAGAGCCTGAAATGTGTAAGTTTTCAACTTGAAACGGTGAGACGCTGCTGCCTCGAAGCGCAGATCGCCGTCAGGCACCGTGGGCCGTCCTTACGGCGACACTACCAGACCAAAATCTCTCATCAGCCGTTAAAATTTTTACAGAAAACCAGCTGACTTTATCGAATGGTGTCCACGCAGTTGTGCCTTACAGTTTTTGAAAAAATTTTTATCAAACAAAGCAGCAGTCTCTGAGCCATTCCTAAACAATGAAAAAACGACGAGAGGGTGGGCGACTCCTCACTCAAAGACTGCCCACAGGCGAATGACGTAACCGACAGGCGTGAAAAAACTCTCGCATGCCCACGAGGGTTCAAGCATGTCTGATGTAATCACACGTGATTCAAATCCATATGGTTTTTGAAAAAAATAATAAGGTCGGATACTTTTCTAATAGACCTCGTATGTCCATTTTAACACTTTATGACTCTTAAAAAATTGTCAGACATGGGGTCTATTTTTGCCATCAGTTTGCTTAAGTATGACTCATTTGGTTGAATGTTGTAATTTATTACCTCCGCCAAGGAGGTTATGTTTTCAGTCACGTTTGTTTGTTTGTTTGTCTGTCAGCAGGATAAGTCAAAAAGTTTTGAAAGGATTTTGATGAAATTTTGTGGAGTGGTTGGAAATGACAAGAGGAACAAGTGATTAAATTTTATTGGTGATCCGGATCCCGATGCTAACGCGTTAGCATGTCTATGGCATTTTCAGTGTTAAACGTTAGCATTAAGCAGTTGCAGCTGTCATCACGTTCGGGTGCATTTGTTTTCAAATTGTAATATTTCTTAAATTTATTTTTGTTGAAATTTTGTGGAGTGGTTGGAAATGACAAGAGGAACAAGTGATTAAATTTTAGTGGTGATCTGGATCACAATCCGGATCCCAATGCTAACTCATTAGCATGTCTATGGCATTTTCAATGTTAAAAGTTAGCATTAAGCAGTTGCAGCTGTCATCACGTTCGGGTGCATTTGTTTTCAAATTGTAATATTTCTTAAATTTATTTTTGTTTATATATTAATAATATAATGATTATTATATACAATTTTAGAGAAAGAGACAAAAAGAAATAGATCACTGTGCCAAGGAGGGAATCTCTTTATGGTCAGTGACCCTATGGCCTTGTTTAGAGAAGTGTTTCATAAATGTTAAAAAATTTATATATTTGCAGTTTAGTTGAATAATAAATTGAATTTTGTCTATTTGTTTTTGTCTATAAGCACATGCAATATCAATATCAGTGCTCAGATGTCAGTAGCTTCTGGGAAAGGTGCAAGTTGCAATAAACTGTGATGCCAAGCGCCAAGGATACATGCTATCCAGTCACAGCAGATGAAACTTTTTTTACTACTGAGCAAACATCATTGTTAGACTTTTTTAGGTTCAGTGATTCCACAGCGTGTAGATGTTATGGCGTCAGTGACCCCATGGCCTTGGCGGAGGTTTGCACTCTCTGAGTGCTTCTTGTTTTTTTTTGTCAAGCATTCTGAGGTGTATATAAACTGTGATGTTACCACAAACAAAGCACATAGCATTGCAACACAACTACCGTACATCAAAATGTGTTTGCATATTGTGAGCAAACCAGTCTTTCATGACTAGAAGTGATGGATGTGTGTGTGCCTACACTTCAGAGTGGCACACACACACACACACACACACACACACACAAAGCATTTTGTATGAGTGAATTTGCATATTACACTTTGCTTTAACAAGTTACCTACAAAACAGCAATGAAAATTATTAATGAAAGGAATGTAAAATTCCTGTAAAATTCATTTGAGCAAAGCTTTGCAAATGAGGTTGTTATTTTAAAGGTAACATCATGTCTACAGTTGCAACTTGCATGTCTGAAAAAGGTGATTAGACAGCAGCTTCGGCTTATTTGTTATTTTCCCACCCATATATTTTTCCCCAATATTTATCTTCCAGAAAATCCCATAATATTCTGAGCAATCACAAATTTGTTGGTGAATTTACAGTAGTAGTGTCGCTTAAATGTTAACTACTTAGTTACTAACACGTTGATGCTGCAGTATTCCCGTGTATTTTATGTTTGAAAATATCTTCATTTTTCAGATTCAAGCTCAGGTCAGAAAAATTTAATCACCTTTCGATGTGTTGATTTTGGCAATGTAACTGCAGACTGAATGTGCAGCTCATCCTTGTAACTGGTACATTGTGGGGGAACTCTAAGACGAGCATTTAGAATGCATGCTTCTAATACTTCTCTGTCCGTGTAATTTTGAGTTTATATCCTGTCCTCTGCCCCTGGTTGCATGATTTCCCCATAGTCTGCTTAATGAAGCTTTAGTTTCAACATAATTCACTCTTCTTACACCTTTTGCACCACTGACAGTTCACACATAATTGTTATGATATGTGAATTACACTTTAAACAAATCTTTAAAAGGTTTTAATTCAAATAATCTGCCAAAATTCTAACATCTTCCTCCTACGTCTGAACATAACAAATGTATTTTAGGATTTACAATGTCTGGCTCATTGAAGACAACAATGATTTTTGTCATTTATTTCAGTGCTGGATCATTGTTAGATTAATTTTTAATGTGTTGAAGCTGTTTCTAAATTCAGTGCTTATGTCCTCCTCTCTCTCTCTCTCTCTCTCTCTCTCTCTCTCTCTCTCTCTCTCTCTCTCTCTCTCTCTCTCTCTCTCTCTCTCCCCCCCCCAACCCTTTTCTCTTTGCATATTTGGACCTATTATGACCTTGAACAAAAGGTAAGACAGCTTTCTCCTTTCCCAGTGTCTCGTTTTTATTCTCACGTGGGTGCAAATAATTTCTGCATTGCTGGGTGGTTTTGAAAGTGTTGGATGAAGCAAGAGCTTACTGTTTTCTATAAAATTAGAATAAATGTGACTTCTTCTTTGTCTGTCTGTTTGTTGGTCTGTTGGTTTGTTAGAGTTGGCCTGAAATGTAAATTTTGGGCTGGATTTAGATAAAGAAGGCAAGACCAAACATTTTAAAAGGTTAATCTTGTGCAAAATCATCTATTTGCCTTTTATTGTCAAATATTGTTTTTTTTTTCTCCTTTTTATAACACTAAAAGTCCACAATTTTAGATGCTTCCATGTTATTAATGTCATTTATGACTGAAATGGCTTGCTTTAAGCTTCTGTGATGCATATCCTGGAAGTCGTGAGTTAAGGCCATATTTCTGCAACAGTACACATTCACGTTGCCAATCACATTTCATTTGGTAATGTTGATTTGGATGGGATTGCCAACATATAGGCCGGGGTTTGTGTCTAAGTGTGTGCTTCAGGCATTTTTTGTGGATTTGTGTTTGTCCTTGAACAAAACACTTCATCTGTGCTGTTCCAGTCCACACAGCTGTAAATTGGTGCTGCCCTTGACAGGGCAAGTAACCTGTGATGAACTGTGGTATCCCTTCCGAGTGGAGTTGTTGATCACCTACTTCATGCTACCGTACCTGAGGATAGCCACTGTCCTACTGAACCTCAAGGCCTTTTTCTGTCAGGTGGACAGTGTCACATTTCACATTGTGTATGTGGATAAGAACATGGATTATAAAATAGTAGACAATATGACAACTGTGATTGATAACTTATTAGAATGTATAACTATTGAAATATGTGAAGAAAAAAGCAAAAATGTATTTGTCAGCTGTATATATAGAGCACCAGGTGTTGTGAAAGTGTCGTGACACGGACCCACAACAGGGGGCGGTAATGAACGGACAATGGATAAGCCAAAAGTAACAATTTAATGTTGTGAATCGCACAACGACGTACAGACAATAACAATATGGTGGACTGTCAATCATACACCAGGTGACGTGTGGGCAGGCTCGACGATAGAAGACGCCTGCCGAGAGAAGAGCTGGATCCCCACACAGCTTCCACCACCAACGGAGCTGAAGAACACCGGAGCCGCCAAGCCCTGCGCCCCAGGTGGCCGCTGTCTTCAGCAGTCAGACCCGGTACTGCTGGCAGAAAACAGAGACAGTCCTGATGAGTGTGAGTTCGCACACTCAGTAATCCCACAGTCAGTGTTCAGTAAAGGAGGGAGAACCTCCACCTCCAATCACACACTCATGCAGCTCCTGTCTAACCACTTATCTGATTGGAGTGTGAAGCGAAGCCGTCGCTGATCACACCAAACGCCAATCCCACAGATAAGGCAAACACCACAGGATAACGGCTGCAAAAGAAGTTCAGATTATTACTCAACGTTTTGAGTCAGCAGAGAAAAGTACCTGAATGGTAGCTGATTTCTCGGCGAGGAGGTGGAGTTGCAGTCCGGCCTTTATGGTGATGGTGATGATGATGAATGAGTGACAGCTGGTCCTGAGGATGAGTGACAGCTGTCACTCCCAGTGGCTCTGGCGCCCTCTCCTGCTTGAAGCCCACACTCCAAGCAGGGCGCCATCTGGTGGTGGTGGGCCAGCAGTACCTCCTCTTCAGCGGCCCACACAACACCAAGATCTAGTATCACTGACTGTATGGGAAAAATGTTCTCAAAAACTAATCAAAAAACTGTGTTCATTTGTGGTGACTTAAATATTGATCTGCTCAATCCAAATAAGCATAAAATAACAGATGAATTTATCAGTATAATGTACAGTATGAGTTTATATCCAAAAATCACCAGACCAAGCAGAATTACATCCCATAGTGCTACCTTAATTGATAATGTATTCAGCAATGATATTGAGAATAACACTGTGAGTGGATTATTAATCAATGACATTAGTGATCATCTACCAGTTTTCATCGTTTATAATAGAAACCATCGGCGGAATCAGCCAGAGGAGAAAATAAAATACAGGCGAGTGCGGACAGAGGAAGACATGAACACACTAAAGAAGGATTTACAGGAGCAAAACTGGGAAAAGGTATACAGTGAAAGTGATGTTGATAGTGCATATGAAACTTTTTTACAGATATTTACATCATTATATGATAAAAATTGTCCAATTAAACAAGACTACAGAAAACAAAAAATCCAAGCTCAACCATGGATGACGAAAGGGTTACGAAATGCATGTAATAAGAAAAATACACTGTATAGAGAATTCATAAAACTAAAGACTAAAGAGGCAGAAAATAGATATAAGAAATACAAAAATAGATTAACTAATATTATACGGGTATGTAGGAAGGAATATTATAGTAACATATTATATAATAACAAAAACAAAAAACAATATTAAAGGAATATGGGATATATTAAATAGCATTATCAAAAATGGTAATAAAAAACAGAGTTACCCTCAGTATTTCATTGATAATAATGTCAAGAAGGAAAATAAGGATGAGGTAGTCAACGGTTTTAATAATGTTTTTGTAAATATTGGACCAAGCTTGGCAGAAAAAATTCCCAATTCCCAACCTGAGGATTGGGATAATAATCTCATAGAAAGAAATCCCTGTTCAATGTTCCTCACAGCAGTGGATGGAAAAGAAATTATAGACATTGTGAATAATTGTAAATATAAAACATCTACCGATTTAAATGAAATTGATATGGTGGTGGTAAAACAGGTCATTGAATGGATTGTAGAACCATTAACATACATCTGTAACTTATCATTTCAAACCGGTAAATTTCCCAATCAAATGAAAATAGCTAAGGTTGTGCCGCTGTATAAGACTGGGGATAGACACCACTTCACAAATTATAGACCTGTTTCTTTGCTTCCACAATTTTCCAAATTATTAGAAAAGTTATTCAATAATAGATTAGACAAATTCATAAATAAACATAAATTACTTACTGATAGTCAATATGGATTCAGAGCACATAGTTCAACATCACTTGCATTAATAGAATCAGTTGAGGAGATTACAAACGCCATAGACCACAAATTACATTCAGTTGGAATATTTATAGACCTTAAAAAGGCTTTTGATACAATCAATCATGACATATTAATCAGTAAACTTGAACAGTATGGGATTAGGGGGTTGGTGTTGCACTGGGTGAGAAGCTACTTAAGTAACAGAAAACAGTTTGTGAAGTTGGGGGAATATACATCATCATGCTTGGACAATGCTTGTGGCGTCCCACAGGGGTCAGTATTGGGTCCAAAACTGTTTCTAATTTATATAAATGATATTGTCAATGTTTCCAAAATATTAAAATTAGTATTATTTGCAGATGACACAAGCATTTTTTGTTCAGGGGGGGATTTGCAGGAGTTACTGAGGAGGATCAGTATAGAAGTGGGAAAATTGAAAATATGGTTTGACAGAAACAAATTATCATTAAACTTAAGTAAAACAAAATACATGTTATTTGGCTATTGTAATACAGACATACAGGTTCAGTTACAAGTCGAGGGGGTAGATATTGAAAGGGTACATGAAAATAAGTTTCTGGGGGTGATAATAGATGATAAGATAAACTGGAAGACTCATATAAAACATATACAAAGTAAACTGTCAAGAAGTATTTCAGTTCTAAACAAAGCGAAACATATTCTGGACAACTCACTCCGCATTCTTTACTGCTCACTGGTTTTACCATATTTACAGTACTGTGCAGAGGTATGGGGTAATACTTATAAAGGTACAACACAATCACTATCAGTAATGCAGAAAAGAGCTATAAGAATCATTCATAATACTGGCTATAGAGATCATACAAATCCACTATTTTTACAATCCATATTATTAAAATTTACAGACTTGGTTCATTTTCAAACAGTACAAATCGTGTATAAAGCAATAAACAATTTACTTCCAGCAAATATTAAAAATATGTTTTTTAACAGATCAGGGGATTGCAGTCTGAGGGGGAAATTTAATTTAAAGCATCAATGGGCACGAACAACATTAAAAGGTTTCTGTATTTCTGTCTGTGGGGTGAGGATGTGGAACAGATTGGGAGTGGGGCTCAAGCAATGTCCAAGCATGAACCAGTTCAAACAGTGGTACAAAAATATGTTTTTTTCTAGGTATAGGGAGGAGGAAGGGTAATGAGGGTTAGGGTGTTTTTGTTTTTTGCTTCGGCTTGTAAATATATAGTATTTTGTATGTAAGTAGGTATGTGTAGGTGTATATTTATGTTTGTGTATATATATGTGTATATGTATATATGTGTGTATATGTGTGTATGTATGTTGATATATACGAGGTCTGTCAATAAAGTATAGGTCCTTTTTATTTTTTTCAAAAACTATATGGATTTCATTCATATGTTTTTACGTCAGACATGCTTGAACCCTCCTGCGCATGCGTGAATTTTTCCACGCCTGTCGGTGACGTCATTCGCCTGTGAGCACTTCTTGTGGGAGGAGTCGTCCAGCCCCTCATCGGAATTCCTTTGTCTGAGAAGTTGCTGAGAGACTGGCGCTTTGTTTGATCAAAATTTTTTCTAAACCTGTGAGACACATCGAAGTGGACACGGTTCGAAAAATTAAGCTGGTTTTCAGTGAAAATTTTAACGGCTGATGAGAGATTTTGAGGTGATACTGTCGCTTTAAGGACTTCCCACGCAGCAGGACGTCGCGCAGCGCTCTCAGGCGCCGTCGTCAGCCTGTTTCAAGCTGAAAACCTCCACATTTCAGGCTTTATTGATCCAGGACGTCGTGAGAGAACAGAGAAGTTTCAGAAGAAGTCGGTTTCAGCATTTTATCCGGATATTCCACTGTTAAAGGAGATTTTTTTAATGAAAGACGTGCGGACAGATTGCAGCGTCGGCTCGCAGCCGCCGCGACGCTCTGCCACAGGAAAAACACCTCTGTTGGAAGCCTTAAGGACAAGTTGGAACATGTCCAGCTGAAAGCCATCAAAAGCCGCCTGGATTTTACAAATGGTTATCAACACGGAGGTGTTTATCCTGTGCCGCCGCACCGCGTCGGCTGCGTCCCGACGCGCGGACCCGTCCGCATGTCTTTCATTAAAAAAATCTCCTTTAACAGTGGAATATCTGGATAAAATGCTGAAACCGACTTCTTCTGAAACTTCTCTGTTCTCTCATGACGTCCTGGATCAATAGAGTCTGAAATGTGGAGGTTTTCAGCTTGAAACAGGCTGACAATGGCGCCTGAGAGCGCTGCGCGACGTCTCGCACCGTGGGAAGTCCTTAAAGCGACAGAATCACCTCAAAATCTCTCATCAGCCGTTAAAATTTTCACTGAAAACCAGCTTAATTTTTCGAACCGTGTCCACTTCGATGTGTCTCACAGGTTTAGAAAAAAGTTTGATCAAACAAAGCGCCAGTCTCTCAGCAACTTTTCAAACAAAGGAATTCCGACGAGGGGCTGGACAACTCCTCCCACAAGGAGTGCTCACAGGCGAATGACGTCACCGACAGGCGTGGAAAAACTCACGCATGCGCACGAGGGTTCAAGCATGTCTAAAAGGACCTATACTTTATTGACAGCCCTCATATATATATATATATATATATATATATATCGGTTTAGGTGTGTAGGAATCTATGTGTATATGTGGCAAAGGGTATTACTGGTTGTGGGGAAGAAGGGGTAGAGATAAATAAGCTGATGCTTCACCCTACCCCTTTTCGGACATGTTGGGTACACAGTAGGAACTTTTTTGTTGTTGTCTTTACTGATCTATCTTGTAATTGTTGTTGTATCAAATGTTCGAAATAAACAGTTTTCATTCATTCATTCATTTTCATTCATTTCTGTCTGATCCTTCCAACTTTAAAACAAAGGTTTAATCAGTTGTTGTTAATTTGGACCTCCTTCCTCAGTGATGCAAAGTTTGTGCCACGCTTTCACATTTTCTACAGTAAATTGTAAAGTTGCTTGTGGAGTCATAAATCTTTTGAGATAGCACCTAAGGAGGAAACTGATCTGTGAAGATCCAGAATTGTCCTTGGCTTAATTCTTCAAAAAATTAAGCAAACATCCCTCAATGGTAAATGGACTGCATTTATATAGCGCTTTTCCATCTGCATTAGATGCTCAAAGCGCTTTACAAATAATGCCTCACATTCATCCCGATGTGAGTCTGCTGCCATACAAGGTACTCACTACACACCGGGAGGAACTAGGGCATTAAGGAGCTTGTGATTTTCTCTGTCAGGCAGGAATTTTAACCGAGTATTCTCTGGTCTCAAGCCCAACGCTTTAACCACGAGAACATCACCTCCCCTAATCCTTGTTGTATTTGTCTAGTGCATCTGAGTTAAACATTTTTTAATCAATTAGTCCTCTGTAAATATCATTATGATTTTGAGAAGGACAGGTTGAGAGCATTTATTTATTTCAGTAACCATGTCACTGGAGGGGATTGACTTATCTGTCTGTTCATTCACTCCCTGCATTTTCCAAAGCCTAGGCCTGTATTTTTTTAAACATTATTTTATAAAGGAACATTTATTAATGAACCACTTTTAAGAAAATGTTGAAAAGGTCATATCTGAGCTGTAATACATGCTATTATATTTTTGGGCTGCCATATCAGTGACACAGCCATGATATTTCGGTGGATTTTCCTTGTTTTACATCATGGTTTGTGCTTTGGTGAAGGTTCGCATCCTGATGAGCGCCCTTTCACATTATAATAGTATTTATAGGGCACACTGTGTGTACAGAGGTAAAGATTAAAAACATGCTCAGTGCTCAAAAAACTGATTAGAAACTGTAGCTCATAGTACTTTCAAAGCTGATCACTCAGCAGAAGGAACAAATTCAAATTCGCTGTTGCGATGGGCTGCAGCGAGCGAGTGCATGGCGCGCACATTGACAGGCTGCCCCAGGTGAAACAGACCGTCAGATCATAACACGCAGTGGGCGATTTCAATGTCATGTCACCCACGTGAGCTCTTTTCCAAATCATGTGGTGTCTGTCCTGCAGTGCACCATCCATAGGGCACGCGTGTCGGACCTGATGTGCGCGGGGCTGGCTGGACACACCAGGCCAGCAGATGTGGACATAAGAGCGCACTGCTCCATTCATGTCATTTCATGACTGTACGTCTATGACCAGGAGTCATCTACAGAGGAACAGACGGTTTAAACTTGTATTGTCCACTCGGTAAGAGGGATTCAAATAAATGCGGTGTTTTTATGGGGTATGGTTTTATTTAAATACGTTTATCTCCTTATTGACTTAAGGCATTTTATGCACATTTTATAGGACAGCGATGGTAGTGCAGTGGTAAAGTTTCTGTCTGTTAATCAGAGCTTTTGTAGATTGCAGGTTCGAATCCCGCGGGTGGCATGTATTTTTTATTTTTATTTTTTGCCACAGCAGTTGCACGATGTCGTTCCACACACCCGAGCTGCTTCACACTGTGTTCGCTCTGCAACAGTTTCGTGCATGCTCGTGTGTGCACAAAACCATCACAGTGGGATCATTCACGCCTGCCCAACCACGTGTCCCTCCTAATGTCAGCTTGATGTTTTTATGGTTCCCTGATTCGTGCTGTTTTGTGCTGTTTTGCCGTAATTTGCCCACATTTGTACTATGTGTGAAGGGGCCCTTACCGTAGCAACAGCGTCTTCATGCCAAACTGGAAATTCTGTGAGCAGACCCACAGATTTCTCCATCTCGTCAGCTACATTGAGTAATTCTGTATCAGAATCCACATAAATACTTTTGTGTGGTAGAGTAAAGCCACGCATTTCGGCATCGTTGTTGCTCCGCCAGTTTCTCTTGCTCTCAGCTAACAGTGCCATTATTCACATTAGTGTAGCAACACAGTCAGGGCACAGAGTAATACATCAAATGTGAAATGGTTGAATATTTTGCCATATCAGCGTAATATTTTATGTTCTGAAATCTCACGCAATTAACCAATCAGATTTGCGGAACAAATGTAATTGGATTAGAATGCAGTATCTTTTTTCCGTCCATTGAATGCTGGAAGTAAATGAAAGAATTGCATCGCCCTTCATTTTGCATTATCCAGAATAAATGGTAGCTGCATTCCAGTGATAAATGCACTAACTGAAACAAAAGTGAGTCTGTTTCAGAAAGCTACATTTACTATGAATCTTTAGAGAAACTTGAAAATCTTCCATTTCTGTGTCTGTAAAGTCATCTGTGAAAGTCATCTGTGGGGCAGAGAACATCCTTCCACTGTGCTTATTCAGTTAGAACTAAATTCAGGAGAGTATAATAATACTACTGCAAATATGACTGGTCCTATAATATTGGATAAGGGGCACAATGTTTAAGTACTGTATTTTCTGGGGTATATATATCGCATCAAATTATTTGTCACACCTATACATATTAGTTGCATCAATCTGTAAATTGCATTTATTTTTAAACATAGTGGTTTCATGCAACAAGAAACAAAATTTGTTTAATCACTGCATTATTTATTTATAAAGCAAGCACTGCAACGCTAACAGGGTAATGTTATTGTACAAGGCAAAAAGAACTCAAGAGTAAGTGTGCACTTTTGCTTGTCAGCACTTTTACTTTCCTAAATTTGAATGAAGTTCTTAAAACAATTTTGAAAGCATTATAGCTTTACATTATAGCGTTACCTTAGCCTAGCCATCCTCCTCATTATGGATGCATCTGTTTCACAAAGAACAAACAAGTCAATTGGCGTGTCATATGAAGGTTATTCCCTCTCTTTATTCTAGAATCTATGCAGATAAGCCCTCAGTGCTTGCAAAGTCAGTCCATGTAGGTTCTTCTGAACTTTATGCCACATCATCCCAGGCTACAGTTCATTAATTGAACTTTGCCTTCTGCAATGCTTCCATGTTTCATGCCATCCACTACCTTCGGCGATAACTAAACAAATCTGGGTTATAAAATCCACAGAGCTGTGAAGAAAAATATATGTAGACAAGTCATGAGGGTTAATGCGAAACTGCATTCAAAAACACACATGTAAATGATTAAGCAATTAAAGTCTAATCAGACAATGGCAGACAGCCATGCACAAGAGAGACAGTAGGCTTTGATCAGTGGTGTCAAAAGTACACACATTTGTTACTTAAGTAGAAGTATAGATACTGCAGTTTAAAAACACTCTGGTAAAAGTTGAAGTATCAACTTGACCTCTTTACTCAAGTAAAAGTGAAAAAGTATGTGCTCCAAAACCTACTTAAAGTATAAAAGTATAAAGTAACCTTTAAAAAAAAAAAAAAAAGAAAAATTAGATGCCACTAGATGAATTGAAAGCTTAATTTAAAAACTGATTCGTTCTACATGTGGCCCAAGACCCAAAACCCCAAATTACCCCCCAACACCACCTGCACGAAAATGTTTCAATTCTAGAAGCTCTGAAATGCAATTTGGGACTATTCCAGACAATAAACTGCAGTGAGTGCAGCATCCATTTAGTGAGAAAAAACCCAACTTTCCTTATTTAACTTCATTCCAGTAGTATTCTGCTCTTACTAGGATGCAGCAGTTTTCTAGTTTGGCAGATAGTTCTGGAGGAAATCACTGAAGAAATTAACAAATTGAAAATATGGTTTGACCGAAACAAGCTGTCATTAAACTTAAATAAGACAGGGATGAAGTGGAGGCGTAAGAACACTAGGTGTTCACAGGAAACACTTATTTCTGTATTTATTTATTTATGTTAGTTATTATATATTTTCTGTTGTGTTTCTATTCAGGTTCTTTTTGCCTCTTTCTCTAAAATTGTATATAATAATCATTAGATTATTGATATATAAACATAAATAAATTTAAGAAATATTACAATTTGAAAACAAATGCACCTGAACGTGATGAGAGCTGCAATTGCTTAATGCTAACTTTTAACATTGAAAATGCCATAGACATGCTAACGCGTTAGCATCGCTCCCGTTTTTAAGTTCTAAAATACATCTATCAACTGTTTCAGAAGACCATAACAGGTCGGTTTAACATAGAAAAGGTAAATAATACTCACAGAAGTATGCTCTTTAGGGTTTTAGCGGGGGAAAATTAAGCGAAAGAAAGAAATAAACGAAGCAATAGGTCGAAGCATTGCTTCAATCTGCGAACCACTGCTTCGATTGGTTCACGGTTCAAAGCAAAGCCGCGCTGCAGAAAAGTTGATTACAGGAGCGCATGACGTGAAATATATATATATATATATATATATATATATATATATATATATAAACATTAAACTGAAGCCAAGAGTAACGAGGCTGTTTGTTTTAAAAAATGTAGGGAATAGAAAGTACAGATACTTGTGTGAAAATGTAATAAGTAGAAGTCAGAAGTAGGCAGAAAAATAAGTAATGGAGTAAAGTATAAATACCTAAAAAGTGTACTTAAGTACAGTAACGAAGTATTTGTACTTCGTTACTTGACACCTCTGGCTTTGATTCACAAATCAGGTAGCAAGCAGGTAAAAGAAGATGGTCATTTCAAGATCCTGATAAACACACTCTAAGCCTCAGGGTTTTACTTTAAAGCATCAGTTGGGTGTCTGTCTTTCAGTTCATTGGTAATAGCTGCAATAAACAGTTCTGGCACCAGTTCAATGCACCAGATTGATAACAATGACACCTCACACTTTCCATAAAAGCCACACTTCTTTTTGTAGAAAATTAATGGTAGCTGGCATTCATGATCATAATTCTCAAGTAATCAGATTTGTAATCAGATTTGATGTAATTAGAGACACCAGAGTACATCAAAAGAACGATGAAAGAACAGGCCAGTGAACACATTGTTCGTCACAGTGCCGCACTGTCCTTAAAGCACCAGAACAACAAATTATTTTATTGTCAAAAGAAAGCACTAATCGAATTTCTGAGGTTTAGCTCAGCTGGCAGTTCTAATTGTCGTAGTCATGTGGTATTGTGCAGAACTGAGTAAGTTGCATCTAGCTCTTGGGTTTTTATTCAAAGAATGCTTTTTGAGCATCCACTATGGTTCTAGCTGTGTGTATTTCCAAATTCAGTATTTATATTTGTGTCTTTTTTAAACGTGCGCAATATTGATGGCTGCTTCAGCCTTACTGAAGACCATCTTCATGTTTTAGTTTGTGTGTGTGTTTTAAGAATGATGGGAAAAGATGGGCTGTCGTCTTTGTGTATATATGCATAGTGATGCTTGACACAATCTGTCAGCTGGTTCTGCTGCACTGCCATCGTTCAGCTAGACTGTGTGTGTTTGCATTTGTGTGTTGAGAAGGTATAATTTCTGGCATCCAAAGCAAAACATCTTTCCCCACTGAATGCAATATGTAATTCATAGACCCATAGGAGTTTCAGCAGCCTGAATTTGTCCTTGAGCGTGATCCAGTGAAACTAGGTCAAAATGAATCAAAGTGAAGCTTTTAAAGTGGAGTAATCACTGGAGACCCAAATGTGTTGCTACTGGCTGTGCAGCATTGTGCCCATTTGTGCTGCTGCCAATATGCGTTTCACTGGCTCCACCAAGTGTCTGCTGGGAGAATCGCAGCCAGGTCAAACACAAAACAGCTGGAAATACACTGAAAAATATATTTTTGACCTAAATAATAAAAAGGTTTTGATTTCTACTTAATTTAGAACACCATGAAAATGAATATGCTGCCCCACGACTATGGAACCAGCTGCCTTCAGATGTCAGATGTGCCATTCTGTGTTTTTGTGTTTGTGCCTTGCTGTTCTTTTTAATATTATTGTGTTTATGACCCATTTTCTGTTTTAAGTTGTTTTACTATTTTCTCTCCTTTTTGTACAGCACTTTGGTCAGTGGAAGCTATGTTTAAATGTGCTTTATAAATTAAATTTGCTCACTAATATAGAGTAAATATAAAGTATATGTCGTCAAAAGTACATAATTGTTGAAGTTCACTGCTGACAAAAATGCTGAACTTTTATAAAGTGTTCAAATGTTAATGGGAGGCTCCAAAATATGATGGATGTGTTGCCAATGGGGTGCCAGTGTGCATTTTTTTAACCATTGTTGAATATTCTTTCAAAATTAATTGGTTGCCTCCCAAAAAATTGTAAAAGAGTTCTATTAGTATTGGTCAGAATTTTTGGCACCTCTGAATTTAAGTATGGAATTAAAAAATTGTTCATAATTGCAAGTTAACCAATTTTGTGTAATCACTATGTTTAATAAAATGTCATTATTAAACAACAAACAAACAATTCTAGTCATTAGTCATTCTAATGTCTTTCTATACAGTAAAATCATCAGTGTAAAATTAACACTGCCAGTGTACTGGCAGTGGAAGTTTTAAGGCATGCCTTACTGTGTAAGGCATGCCTTAAAATCTTATATTACTGTATTGATTTTGAGAAAAAATGTTTACCCTCTTTGCATCTATTCTAATGAGTGGCAATATGGGAGCCTCTAAACAACTCTCAAATGACCTGAAAACAAAGATTGTTCGGCATCATGGTTTAGGGGAAGGATACAAAAAGCTATCTCAGATATTTCAGCTGTTGGTTTCCACTGTGAGGAACATAGTGAGGAAATGGAAGACCACAGGCACAGTATTAGTTAAGGCCCGAAGTGGCAGGCCAAGAAAAATCTCAGATAAGCTGAAGCGAAGCATGGTGAGAACAGTCATAGTCAACTCAGACCTGCTCCAAAGACCTACAACATGATCTTGCTGCAGATAGTGTCTCTGCGCATCGTTCAACTATACAGCACACTTTGTACAAGAAGATGCTGTATGATGCGGTAATGCAGAGGAAACCTTTTCTGCATACATGCCACAAACAGTCGCTTGAGGTATGCTAAAGCACATTTGGACAAGCCAGCTTAATTTTGGAATAAGGTGCTGTGGACTGATGAAATTAAAATTGAGTTATTTGGATATAACAAGGGGTGGTATGCATGGCAGAAAAAGAACACAGCATTCCAAGAAAAACACTTGCTACCTACAGTAAAATTTGGAGGTGGTTCCATCATGCTGTGGGGCTATGTGGCCATTGCAGGTACTGGGAATCTTGTTAAAGTTGAGGGTCACATGGATTCCAGTCAATATCAGCAGATTCTTGAGAACAATGTTCAATAATCAGTGACAAAGTTGAAATTGCGCCGGGGCTGGATCTTTCAACAAGTCAATGACCCTAAACACTGCTCAAAATCTACTAAGGCATTCATGCAGAGGAACAAGTATAACGTTATGGAATGGCCATCTCAGTCCCCAGACCTGAATAGTATTGAAAATCTGTGGTGTGATTTTAAGCAGGCTGTCCATGCTCGGAAGCCAACAAACCTGAGATGTTTTGTAAAGAGGAATGGCCCAAAATACCTTCAGTCAGAATCCAGACTCTCATTGGACGTTATTGGAAGTGTTTAGAGGCTGTTATTTCTGCAAAAAGAGGATCTACTTGATGTATTTTTTCTGTTGGGGTTCCCAAATTTATGCACCTGCCTAATTTTGTTTGAAGAATTATTCCACACTTTCTGTAAATCTTATAAACTCCATTTCACTTCTGAACTATCACTGTGTTTGTCTGCTATATGATATATTTAACTGAAATTGCTGATCTAAACAACCAGTGATTTATAAAGGAATGTCATGAAAATCATTAGGGGTGCCCAAACTTTTGCATACAACTATATGTGATATTTGTTGCGTGTTTGGTTGAAGCCTTGGAGGAGGAAGGAAAGAATTAAAAGGCTGAGCCGCAGAACTGCAAATGTTAGAATGTGCACTGCAGCACAGTTGTGACAATCTCTCTGTAAAGTCAGATAGTACAGACATTTTAATCATTCACATCAATCTAATATCATACCTGACTGTGACTGGCATTATTAACACTCAAACTCAGTCAGTCCATCCAGAAATTTGAGATGCCAGGACTTCATCACTTAATTTAACGAATAATGCAACTAATACACCTATATAGAGATATATAGTGATATATCTGTCGCTCTCTATATGAACATTTAAAGTGCATCCAGAAGGTATTTCCAGAGCTGCACTTTTTCCACATTTTTTATGTTACAGCCTTATTCCAAAATGGATTAAATTAATTTTTTTGCTCAAAATTCTACACACAATATCACATAATGACAATGTGAAACAAGTTTTTTGAGACTTTTGCTAATTTATTACAAATAAAAAATAGGAAATCACGTGTACCTAAATATTCACACCCTTTGCTATGGAACTCAATATTGAGCTCGGGTGCATCCTGTTTCTACTGATCATTCTTGAGATGTTTCTACAGCTTAACTGGAGTCCACCTGGGGTAAATTCAGTTGATTGGACATTTGGAAAGGCACACACCTGTCTGCATATAAGGTCCCACAGTTGGCAATATGTCAAAGCACAAACCAAGCATGAAGACACTGGAATTGTCTGTAGACCTCTGAGACAGAATTGTCTCAAGGCACAAATCTGAGGAAGGGCACAGAAAAATTTCTGCTGCTTTAAAGATCCCAATGAGCACAGCTTCCTCCATCATTCATAAGTGGAAGAAGTTCAGATCCACCAGGACTCTTCCTAGAGCTGGCCGCCCATCTAAACTGAGCGATCGGGGGAGAAGGGCCTTAGTTAAGGAGGTGACCAAGAACACCATGGTCAATATGTCGGAGCTCCATCATTACTTTGTGGAGAGAGGAGAACCTTCCAGAAGGACAACTATCTCTGCGCAATCCACCAGCAGGACTGTATGGTAGAGTGGTCAGATGGCACCACTTACACACATGACAAGCTGCTCCTGATCAGAAAGAGGTACTGTGATAAGACTTTATTGATCTCACAGTGGAGAAATTCACAATCCCCCCCTCCCCCTGATCACAGGGTGAAGGTAATACACCATTAAGCTGAATGTCAACCATCATCAAACAAGAAGAATATCTAAATGAGAAGGACGTGCTAGGTCTTCTTTGCCATGTGAAATTAATAAATCATGCACTCAAACTGAAAGACCCTTGACTAAACATAGTCAACAATTGTTTGTACTTTGTGAGACAGCCAAAACAGCAACAAGGGGGACAGCAAAGCTAAGGTGAAGCTAACTGTGTATAATGTTTTAAAAATATATGTGTTTTAAAATATTTAGCTACATAGTCAATCAATCAATTCAATCAATTTTTTTTATATAGCGCCAAATCACAACAAATAGTTTCCCCAAGGCGCTTTATATTGTAAGGCAAGGCCATACAATAATTATGTAAAACCCCAACGGTCAAAACGACCCCCTGTGAGCAAGCACTTGGCTACAGTGGGAAGGAAAAACTCCCTTTTAACAGGAAGAAACCTCCAGCAGAACCAGGCTCAGGGAGGGGCAGTCTTCTGCTGGGACTGGTTGGGGCTGAGGGAGAGAACCAGGAAAAAGACATGCTGTGGAGGGGAGCAGAGATCGATCACTAATGATTAAATGCAGAGTGGTGCATACAGAGCAAAAAGAGAAAGAAACAGTGCATCATGGGAACCCCCCAGCAGTCTACGTCTATAGCAGCATAACTAAGGGATGGTTCAGGGTCACCTGATCCAGCCCTAACTATAAGCTTTAGCAAAAAGGAAAGTTTTAAGCCTAATCTTAAAAGTAGAGAGGGTGTCTGTCTCCCTGATCTGACTTGGGAGCTGGTTCCACAGGAGAGGAGCCTGAAAGCTGAAGGCTCTGCCTCCCATTCTACTCTTACAAACCCTAGGAACTACAAGTAAGCCAAGTGAGGTAAATGTTAGGGGTGCAGAGGAAAATTGATTCTTAGATAAGTCGTGATGCGAACATGGATGATTCTGAATTGATTTCCAAAAGCCAAAAATTTATTTTCTAAATATTACTTGAAAATGTAATGTTGACAGAATGCAAAAAGCAGAACTGGGAAGTGTGGAAGTGCACTACCCGTCATCTGTAGTGTGTATGTATCAGAGAACAATTAACAAACAATTAACAAGCAATATTGGAAGTAAACTCACTGTAGCTCATTATGCATACTTTGAAAATACCAAGTAATCACACAGTGACAAAAGCTAAATCCAGAGAAAAAGATGCCTCTATAATTGTTTTATCATTGCATCACAGTCCGGGAGGTCCCTAGAGATTCCCACCCCTAGTAAATGTGCACACATTTAGCACTAGACAGTTTTTTTTCTGTTCAGTGGTGTCAAGAAGCAGTTTACTGTTGAATTCTTTATGACTCTTACCAAAACATTAATTAGGCCATTAGCTTCTGCTTGCTAATGCAGTGTTTACTTTATAAATAAATAATAAACCGATAAATTCTTTTTGGTTGCTGTTGCATACTTTCAAAAATAATTGCAACTTATTGAACAGTGTGACATAGTATGTATGTTGTTATTTCCTCTTCGTGATGCTTTATACACAGTAAATTTTGCAGAGTAAAATTTACTCTGCTGAGATAACATTTGGTCCCAGTCCAAATAGAGATAAATATACTCTATCACTGGGCTAAATCAACTCAACACAGTGTAAAATCAACTCTTATTGGAGTAGAACCACTTGAATTAAGACGGTGTCACAGACTGAATGGTCCCCCCAAGGGCTTCTTCACTCATAGTATGAATAAGTACAATTCAGGGCGACTCACAGCGGAACAGCTCCTCTTACCAAACCATGAAACATCAAGCCGATGGGCAGGCATGCACGATGCTGCTGCAACGGTTCGTGCACGCAGGAACACAGTGCGACATCGCGCAGCTGCTGTGAAAAACAAATAAATAGTTAAAATTGACTCCCTGTTATCAAGCAGGCAGTATAAGTATGATCCATCTGGTCCTCTGTAGATGACCCATGGTCACAGACATGAAATGACATGAATAAGAAGCAGGGCGCTCTTATCATGTCCACGTCTGCTGGCATGTGTCAGCCCAGCGTGTGTCCTGCCCGACATGCTGGTCTTGTGGACGGCGCGCCGCAGGACAGACACCGCGTCATGTGGAACAGAGCTCACATGGGTGATGTGACATTCAGATCGCATGCTGTGTGTTATGAACTGATGTCCGGATCACCTGCGGCAGCATGTCAATGTGAGCGGCGTGCGCGCGCTCACTGCAGCCCATTGCAACAGCGATATATGTTTTTATATATGTCCACATGATGACAGCAAGCACACACGTGCGTCACCATGGACAGTTCTTAATTAATGTCTGTCCAAACACGGTACATGTTCCCCAGCTAGGGATGGGTATCGTTAAGATTTTATTGATATCAGTACCATTATCGATTCCGCTCTTCGATCCGATTCCTTATCGATACCTCTTGTGAATTTTTTGTGTACTAAAAGTAGGCTTTACAGGTTTTCTATGTCAGCGGATCATGCACCTGCTCTGTGGAACAGTCTTCCTGTGACCGTGAGGCAGTCGGAGTCCGTGGACATTTTTAGGTCAAGACTTAAAAACTATTTTTATTGTCTTTCTTATGAATAGTTTTCATTTTGTTATCTGTTTTATTCTTGTACTTCTGTTTTGAATTATGTATTTGAATTTTTTAATTTTTAATTATTTATTTTAATTTTTTTATGTTGAACTGTTCTATGTGAGGCACCTTGAGACAGCTTTTGCTGTGATTTGGCGCTTTATAAGCTGATTAAACTGAAATTGAATTGAAACTGAAATGAACAACATTTTATTAAAGTAAATAAATATAAAATTGGTTAAACTCTGGACATAATAAACTCTACATGATGGATCCTTGATCTCTGGACATAACCAGAAATAAAATCTGTAGTTTTTTCAAAAGCATTTCCTTTCAGACATTATTGGCATGATACATCTGAGCTGAGCTCTTACAGCCAGCTGTGCTGCACGAATGCAGGACGTCTCATTTTGGGAGGAAAAAATGTTTTAGTTGATTGTAGTTTATTGTTTATATTGCAACGTTTGTAAAGAGGTGTCATTTTATTTAAAGCGGCAATTCATTTTGAAGTTATTAATTCTGACCAGACTCTGTCTCGGCAGATAGACACGCAGCATTTGGAGCTGTGCCAACAGAACGGAGGATGATTCTCGTTTGTTGACTACAACAAAACCAGAGTCCCAGTTAGTGAATTTAATACATACACAAAGTGACTCATGATAATTTAATGGCTTTGAGAGGGATTAAGAAGCGGACTTACCGCTTCTGAAGAGCAGCGAATCAAAGAACCAACGAGCCAGTGGATCGAAGCATTGCTTCATTGATTCACGCTTCAAACTGGAGTCGCGCTGCAGACACGGTTGATTGCAGAGCCACTGCAGGGTCTGCAATCAACATAGAGAAATGATCGTTTTCCCGACAAACACCCTCAAAAACAACGGCTGCTCTGAAGGACCGATAAGGGAATTGTTAAGCAAAAAGGCTATTGATATCGGTGGATCGAATCATTTCTTAACGATACTCGAGAAGAACTGGTTCTCGATACCCAACCCTATCCCCAGCCATGACATCCAGAACCACAGATCTCCACAACTGCTCCTGTGGGCGGCAACACCCCCTGTCAGTTCAGCACACACACACCAACGTGTCACTGTGTCTGTTTGCAAAGCCACACTCGTGGGGGCACTTAGACAAATTTCACATCCAGCTCAACATTGATTGTCTGCTTACTGTTGTCGTGTTAACAGCGTGAATGGCCACACATTTTCTAAGTGCCAAACGAGCGGTTTTAGATATTCGTGTGTGTCATCTGGAATTTGTGTGAAGGGGCCCTAAAACTTGGTCATCTTGGTTGCGTTATCAGTCGCAGTTCACCGATTATCACCTCATTTCTGCTTAAAACTGCACTCCAGTCATCATCTATCTCAGCAACAGATATCTGAAGCTTTTGCACAGCAATCATTACGTCCGCCAAGGGTGTAATTAAATCACCTGTGGTTATTTGTCTGACTGTTAGCGGGATTCCATCAAACCTACTGGACGGATTAGGATGAAATTTTCACCACAGATATATATTAGGCCATGGAAGAACCCATTAAATTTTGGAGTTGATCCGGATCTGGATTCTGGATCACGTTTCACTTTATATAGGCTTTGAAGGATTACTGTTAACAGTATTATGTCAAAACTACTGCACGGACTTTGACGAAATTTTCAACACAGATAGATATTAGGCCATGGAAGATTCACTTTATATACGCTTTGAAGGATTACGTCAAAACTACTTCACAGATTCTCACCATATTTTCACCAAGGATACATATTAGGCCATGGAAGACTCCAATAAATTTTGGAGGTGATCCGGATCCGAATCTAGATTCTGGATCAAGATTTCACTTTATAAGCGCTTTGAAGGATTACGTCAAAACTACTTCACGGATTTTGACAAACGTTTCCACACGGATACATATTAGGCCATGGAAGACACCATTATGTTTTGGAGGTGATCTGGATCCAGATCCCGAGTCTTGATCAAGTTTCACTTTATATAGTCTTTGAAGGATTACGTCAAAACTACATCACAGATTCTCACCAAATTTTCAGCATGGATACATATTAGGCCATGAAAGACACCATTAAACCTTGGAGATGATCCGGATTCTGGATCAAGATTTCACTTTATATAAGCTTTGAAGGATTACGTCAGAACTACTTCATGGATTCTCACTAAATTTGCAACACAGATAGATATTAGGGCAGGGAAGACTCCATTAAATTTTGGAGGTGATCCAGGTCCGGATTGGCGGATGTCAGGAAAAAATCTGATTGCTCTTGTTTCTACATTAATTCAGCATTATTTCATGATAAAATATGGAGGAAGCAATCAGAGCGCCGCAGCCACAAGAGCTGCTAGCTGCTGCTTTCACTGCGCATCGGTCATTTCAGATCGTCACTGATTATCACGTTTCTGCTTAAAATGGCCTCGTTTCTGCTTAAACCTGACTTTAGTATGATTTAAGAGGTTTTACCTGGTCATCTGATGGTTAATCTCTTTAATCCATTTGATCGCTTTGGGTGAAGAGACTGTCTCAGAGGAGATACTGTGGTCGCAAATGACGCATCTGCAGTGGAGGCAGGGTGAGCTAATTTTTAGGGGGTACCGTTCGGTCTGCAACACTGGTAGAGCTGATTTCACTCTGTTCGGGGTTTTCACGTATCCCATGATCCCTTGCATGCCAGAAAGTCGCTGCAGTCAAAACAACATATTGAGAATCCACATGATGACAATTGTAAATGAATATTATTCTACAAAAATGTAATTTTTTATGCTTTTCATCAGGTTAATAAGAGACTGCATGCATGATACCCTGAAAACTTGCTTAAACAATTATAACAAATAATCCGTGTCTGCTACGTTTAATCTGCGTGGAATTTAATAAGCGTAAACCGAATTTCAGACATATCATACGAGGTCTGTCCAAAAAGTAACGGACCTTTTTATTTTTTCAAAAACTATATGGATTTGAATCATGTGTGATTGCATCAGCCAAGCTTGAACCTTCGTGCGCATGCATGAGTTTTTTCACGCCTGTCGGTTGCATCATTTGCCTGTGGGCAGGCTTTGAGTGAGCACTGGTCCACCCCTCGTCGGATTTTTATTGTCATTGAAATTGGCTGAGCGACTGCCGCTTTGCTCCATGAAAGTTTTTTCAGAAACTGTTAGAGACAGCCAGTTGGAAACCATTCGAAAGATTCAGATGGATCTCGGTGAAGATTCTGTCGGTGTCACACAGATTAAGGAGTGTTAAAACCTTTTTAAAGACGGCCCACAGCGGCGGAGGGCGCGCAGCGCACCGAGCAGCCATCGACAGGCTGGAACGACCGGATCATTTCTAAACTGAACGCTGTGTTGATCAGGGACATCGTGTGACTACCACAGAAATGGCAAGAGAGCTGGACATAGCAC